>NC_140584.1:556808547-557491672 GCF_964204655.1 Triturus cristatus
TAATTGTAATATTAAAACGTTGTGGCAATTGTAACCCAAAGAAATCACCTCGAACCTGCTCCAAAGTGGCCGCCGGCGTGATGACGCACAGCGCGACCAACGTGAGAACGGGAGAATGCGTAGGCAGGAGATTCTTGGGAAAGTAACCAGGCAACATACGTCAGATCCAGTGTCCAGGCAACCGCTGTACAGATGGGATAAGAAGAAACGTCACAGCCGGTATCCTGGCAACTATGTTGACAAAGCTGAAAATATCTGTTGTCTCGCAAGTCTTCGCAAAATGGATGAAACTCCGCCGAAATCACAGCAAAGCAAAGAGAAATGTGGGGTTTTCAGTGAAGAGCGCAGAATATGTGGCAGCAGCACGCAGAATATCCTCAAAGGTCAAAAACAACCAGAACAGGAACTTGGTCCGGAAGATGTCGCAGCACTTGTGCCTCACAGTGAAATATAGCTGGTGAAGTCTTCAGTCCCTGGTCGCCATTTGTAAAGTAAAACGGATCCAAAAAGTAAGTAGAATTCCAAATTTAATCTATAAGAGGCACAGTACAGCTTAATTCTACAAAGTCAAAGCATAAACTGTATTCTAGAGAACTCTGGAACATGGAACAGCAGTTGTACAACGTAGGTACAGTGTTCCATGTTCCAAGCAAGGGAGGGCAGAGGGAAAAGGAAAGAAAAGAAAGAGAAAAGGAAGAATGCAACAACGTATTACCAGATCTCCCACTACTGGTAAATCTGGGAGTGTGCCAAAATCCATGGGTGGATCTCACTTAAGTTTTGCGGCACTCTTGCGCCTCCTTGCGAGGTGCAAGGGTGACGCAAAGCCTTGACAAATCTGTCCATAAATGACTATATGGTACTCAAGGAAGCTGCATTTTTCCAGATCTCAGTAAATAGATTGAATTCAAGTCTGTGATGTATTTTAAGTTTATACTTTTAAATCCTCAGGCACCAGACAGCAAGTACTGCTCTCCGCTCTCCATTTCTCTTTTCAACACATTCATTATATCACCATGTTCTCCCTGTAGAGTATACACTTATCTCTAATACAGAGGTTCTTAATCTTTTGACGTCTGTGACCCCACTTACTCATTACTAGAATCTGAGAGCCCTCATTAAATCATTATTGGAATCTGGGTACCCCCACTGAGATATTGAAATGCAAGAACCCCGGTCAATTCAATGTCAAATATTTAAACAGCTAAACAATATATAAAAATACGGAAATGTAGAACTAGGCACTATAGATTATCTGACTAGTTGCCCACAGCTAAGGCACATTGTAACAGATACTTGCATGGATTAACGCACACTGTCAGAGTTACAACTATAATATAGCAAATATTTAGGCATCAGAGGCTGGCAGGGAATGAGAGTGGAGGGGCGGTTGGTACAAAATAAAAAGCCACCTACCCCCACGCCGTGTCTCAAGTCCTCAGTCGCCTCTCTTGCGTCGTCTCTCGTTGTCTCTCTGTCGCTGGAACCAGGAAGCACACAAGCTTTCTACCCTAAGCCAATCACAACGCTGCAATGCAGCATGGTTATGGGTCTGAACACCGTGGCTCGACCCTCAGACAAGGAATAGGAGGCTGGGCATGTTCATGCAAAGTGCGCATGACTGTTTGGCCAGCCTGAAAGGGCAGGCCAAGCAGTCATGGCCACTTTGGAGTGTTGCAACCACTTCTCCTCCTAGACATCACAGGAGCCCAGCCCCGCCCTGCCCAACCTGGCTGATACAAAATATAACATGATAATAACAAAAATAACTTCTGTTAATATCATTTTATTTTTGCTTTTACACTTTTCCGAGAGCAGTGGGACGATGCTCCTCCACCTTAGCAGAGGAGCCGCCACTGTATTTAGGTCCTGTCATGACGTACCATTTTATTAGTTTACAAACATTTGTTACTCTCAGTCACATCTCTCTCATCATCTAGTCCGTGTCTGACCCCAGGCACTCGATTCTGATTCCAGATGCAAGAGTTCTCTTTCTTTATCATATTCCTAAATCACTTTAATGGGTTTCAAATATAGTTAACTGTTCTTTACACTTAGGGCCTAATTTAGATCTTGGCAGGTGGGTTACTCTGTCGCAACAGTGACGGATATCCCATCCGCTGAAATCCAAATCCCAAAGGATGTAATGGGATTTATATTTCAGCAAACGGAATATCCATCACTGTTCTGACAAAGCAACCCATCTACTAGGATCTAAATCAGGCCCCTAATCTTGACCACACCACAGATGAAAATGTTGTCTCTTTTACCACGTTTATCATCAAACCACTTTTTTCTTTCCTAAATCTTCTCAACTTGTCTCTTTCTCTTTTTTCTCCTTCCACCTCCAGTTTCACATCCTACACACTCTCTTTTGTCCACGGAGAACAAACTAATTTTTTTTTCCTCTCTCTGTAAACAGTTCAAATGGAACATTTACTATGACTGAATGGGGGGGGGGCAGCAGTGTCAACCTGTACATGTAACTCTCACAAGAAATTCCGTATTTCAGAAGTCAGTTTAGTCTTAAGGTGATAGAGAACAATTTATTTTTATGTTTTATTCCTCTCCTCCTCAAAAATTGTTTAATTTCCAGCAAAATCAGTTGGATTACATTTTTTGTAAGAATTGTCCCTGGAAAACCCTCCTTCCTAAAAACCTCATTTAAGAACTCAGGGCCAGATCTACAAAGTGTTTTTGAAATTGACAGAATCGAGCTATTTGCGCATGCAAGAAGACTTTGTCATCTATGAAATCCAAATTGCGATTCAATAGCATGTTACCGAAACACAATATGGGTTTGCAACCAAATATTGATTCAGTATTTGGAAGGGGCGTGTTTAGTGGGTCTGAAATCCTGTCGCTATACATTAACTCTTTACTGACTACAAACATGTACTGGTAAACATGCACTGGTAAACCATTCGCAAGCAGGAGGGGGTCCTGATGGGACTCCTTCCCCTTGGTAGATGTTAAAAAAACATTATTTACGAGAAGACAGTGGTCCCATGGACCAGTGACTGCTCCTAAAAAAATGTTACACACATTTTCCTTTTTTTTAATGCAGTTGTTTTCCTTTAAGGAAAATGGATTGTGTTTAGAAATCACTGACATTGTGGTCTGCTGACCTCAGCAGACCACCACCTCTGTGATGGCTGCGATTCATAGTGGGTCGCAATTTGTGACCTACCTCATCAATATTCATGAGGTAGATCGAAGTGTGACCGACTGTGAATTGGCATTGTATGAACTGACCTATTAGTACATAGGTTGGTTCGCAAAAACAGAATAGGTTCAGTAAAAGTTGGTGCACAATTTGCAACCAGTTTTATCGACGCAATTCTTAGGACATCTAGACCACAGTCACATTATGTGTTTCTGTTCCATTAATAATACTCACTTCTGGCCATTAAGAATACAAGTCAATGAATGCTAAGACATATTGTTGTCCTTCTTTGCTACTTATGTGTCCTAATATATCTAATGCTCTATCGTCGATGGTTCATTAAGTAGTTCTCTTTATGATCATAGGCTGCACTCTAGTCTTGTACTGCTTATCACTCCTTTTACATTCCATACAGTCTCTGACAGCTCTTTCCATCTGAACATCCAATCCAGGGCAACAGAAATTCATTCTTAATGTTTCCTTAGTTTTACTGATTCCGAGATGTCCTAGGTGTGCTAAATGTTTTAATAAGCTTCTGATCACGTTCAATGGTATCACGCTTTAACCTCTTCAACCCAAACCATCTGCTCTGTAATTTCTACTCTGACTGTTCAAAACTTCCCACCATTGGGCCTGCAAACATTTTTGGACCTCCATCCACCCTTAATATGACTCAAGAGTTCTTACAAAGTCTCTTCATCACCAACTAGTTTTTTCCACTGTGGATTTATTTTGTTTGCGACACTTTAAAGGTCAATTTTGTGTTGATGCAGTAGCAAACCATTGACTGAGATAGGTCTTAAAGAAAGCCTCGGGCATTTTTTACCCAAATGGCTGAAACATGTCGACCTTAGTAGTAAGTAGTGATTGATGAACACTGCTTTTTGCACTGTTTTTATGGAGAGGGTTAGGAGATGTTTATAATAAAATTTGTTTTTCTCCTAATAACTCTATTTTAAATTTGCACTCACCATTCATGCACTGCACGGGTTTTCAGAGCTACTTGAGAATCCCTCTGTGATCACCTTTTGAAGGAATACACCACCTGTTCTTCATAAACTTCTGACTCTCCTATTCCGACCTAATTGAGAGAGTTTTCCCAAGAAGATAGATTCCATGGTCAAGAGGTATATCTTTTAAATGGGAGGATGACCAGATGATAATACTGATCACCAAGATAGTTGATGGGAATCCAAACTCTGCTCATGGGTCCCCTTTTTTGTGGTCTTTACAATACTCTTGTCTTCCAATTTCTTTTTAAGAATTCCTATTGAGACCCCCGGTTTAGTTTGTAGTTAATGTAAGACTCACACAGATGTACAGGGGAAGTAATGGCTTCGTGTTAGACCTGTCATCCTTAGGGTGGTCTTCCCCCAAATCTTTTGCCTGCTTAACTCCTCTTTTTGCTGATTCTTTTTGTTGGCATTAGGACCCTGAGCACTTTACCACTGCTGACCAGTGCTAAAGTGCACGTGCTTCTCCCCTAAACATGGTAACATTGGTGTGTACACAATTGAAATTTTTAGTTTACTTGTAAGTCCCATGTAAGTGCCTGTAACGTATGTGCTACTAGAGGGCCTTTAACACTGATTGTGCCACCCACTCAAATAGCCTTTCAAACTTGTCTCAGGCCTGCCTTTGCAGGGCCTGTGTCCAGTTTACCACCACTTCGACTTATCATTTAAAACTATTCACCAAGACTAAATCTCCCCTTCGATTACTCATAAGTTACCCCTAAGGTAGGCCCTGGGTAACTTATGGTGCTGTGTAATTAAAAGGTAGAACATGTACTGGTAATTGTGCATGTTGTGGTAGTGACAAACACCCAATTTCATTTTTCACTAATGTGAGGCCTACTCCTCTCATAGGTTAGCATTGGAAATTCCTTAATACACTTTTAAGCTGAAATTCCTGATTAGAAAGGAGTAGCTAGATCATGTTTGTATATCTTTGGAATGGTTATGAATAATCTTCTTTACTGGTAAAGTTGGATTTAACATTACTGTTTTAGAAATGCCACTTTTAGAAAGTGGACATTTCTCTGCTCTTACTGCTCTGTGTGCCTGCAGCCAGTCTCCAATACAAGTCTGGGATGTGTCTGTGGTGGAGACAGCTACACTTTGTGCATTCCCTCTAGACAGCCACAAACACAGTAAGGGTAGGTGTGACAGAAAAGGTATCTGCATTCATCTGCATTCTGACAGCTCTTCCTGGGTAGGAAGAAAGGGGGGAGCGGATACTTACACTTGAATAGGCATTGCCCTATTTCTCACACAAAGGACTGATTAGTATCTACTGATAGTCTGGAGCCAGGGCTGGGAAGAAAGGGCCTGTGTGCTCTTCAAAGACCCTTCTTTGAAGTCACTCCCACTTCAAAGACACAACTGGGTATGAGTACTGGGGCTCTAACCGTGGCAAGACAGTACACTACTGGACCTGTGAAGAAGGACTGCTATGCTGCTGCTGCAAGGACTGCCACTCTTTGGGACTGCTGCTATGAGAGAACTGCTTTTCTGCTCTGATGTACTGGCTGTTGCCAGCTGCTTGCTACCCTCTGCCCTGCTGAGGAAAAGTACTGAACTCATCTCCCTTGAACCCAGACTGACTCCAAAGGCTTGTTGGGCTGCCCCCGTTTCTGAAGTCCCAGTGCCATCAAAGCTTTTTACAACCCTGCACTATCACCATTTGTGAGTCCTCCTTTTCCAAGTGGTGCCAGCCCAGTCCTAGGCTCTTGAAGTGGCTGTTCCTGTTCTGATCCAGCAGAACCCACCCACCACAGAGCCAACACCTTTCCATTCAACACTGACGTAGCAGCTTCATGACGGCATTGCCTTGATGGACAGCGCAGCTCTATGCCGATGGACTGCGTGGCTCAAAGCTGACACATCACCTTCATTGCTAAGGGGTTTGTCGACGAACTCTTGCTTGACTGCGTGAATCAGAACCCACACATTTTCTCCATCCATTGAAACAAGGACAACGCGGTGACTCCTCCACTCCTCACATTGAGTCTTCAAGGTTTCCTCCATCCAAGGTACTTTTCCAGCTGGACCTGCATGAGTCCTGTAGCTGGCCTGCCCGCCTTTGTGGATTTACACCGGTCTAACGTGACCAGATGTCCCCGGTTTGCGCTTTATGACTCTAAGCACTATAATATGATCTATTCTTTAAAATTCATAATTCCAGATATACTTATTAGATTTGTGTCATTTTGCTCTTGTTTTACTCATACATTTATTCTCAATTTTTCTAACCGTATGTTGAGTATTTTGTGATGTTTTAATTGTGTTACTTGGTGTGTGTTGCACAAATACTTTACACATTGCCTCTTCAGATACACCTGATTGCTCTGTGCCAAGCTACAGGAGGGTGAGCACAGGTTATCTTTTCCTGTGAATCTAGCTTGCACTGCCTTGAGTGGTGGTTCTGCTTGAACAAGGTGCATACCTCTGCCAACTAGCAATCCTATTTCTAGCACTTTGGCATTGCTTTTAATGGCAAAGTCGGGCTAGTAGTGAACGACTGCTCTGACAGTCTGCAGTGGCCGATTGAGGGACTCATTTTAAGTGGGGGACCTACAGGGAGACACAACCAGTGCTGCAAGTCCTGGGGCACCCCTCTAACTTATATGAGATGGGTACCAGGATAACATATAATTGGGACTTCCAGGTAAGTTAGCCATTTCCAATTCACGTGCTGCCAATTCAACATACACTTTAGGGTCAGAGCACTTCCACTGAGGTCTGATCAGTAAGCCTTAGTTCACTCTCAGAGTCAAGAAACCAGCAGCACCAATCGAAAATCTTGGGGGTGACCATACAAAAAGATGGTTTTCTTTACATCCCCTACCACTCCTTCTAGAATCACACACCTTAACATCTTCTTGTTCTTCTTGACTTAAATCTTCTTAAGCCATACTATCACTCCAAATTAACCTAGAGAGACAGTATGTCACACAATTAGCGACCACTGGGATGTAAATCACAAGAATGTTAAATTCTTGCAATGATACAGCCCATTTGAGATTCCATTTGACACAACATTAATGTGCTTTTTAGCAAACATTTCTCTTAGAGGGTTGTGATCAGTTTTCATCACAAATCTACTTCCCCACAGAACCTTTCCCTACTGCTTCACTGGCCACTAGATACATAATGCTTATTTTTCAATAATAGAATCATTTAATCAAGGAGCATATGAGCACAGCGAAATAAACATTATTATCCTTTCTTCCACTCCTTCACCTTGTTTTTTTACTCAGAAACTCTTTATTAACATTTTTGATTTTCAAGACACAACTTCAGTAGGTGACTGTTTTGTTGCAGTATAACAACAGGGATGAAGTGTACAGAGTGCAGATTTGTTGGCAAATTGTAAGATAGCAGAGCATTTGAAATGCATCATTACTCTTTCTTAACAAAGCATAATATCAGATCATATAGCACGTTTTAACTCTGCTCCTAGCCATTTCAAGGTTGAATCAGTCAGCAAAATGGACTTTCCGTTTGAATAAAAAATCTGAAGACCAGGAGCTCCTGTGAATCCACTATTTATGTCTGCAGACCCCATGCTGCACACCTCAGACCAGAGCTATGCTTTTTGTATTAACAAATATCTCATGTTTTTCTGCGTGATAAACAAACTGTTACACAAATCTATTGCAATTTTCTCTCATTCCCAAAATCTTGACATAATACATCATAGTTTCCAGGTATAGGTAACTCTTGTATAGTTCTTGCTAATTCAAATTTTGTTTTTTATTTATCCATTCATTATTGTTTGACCTAGAAACATCGGGCTCAATTCAAAAAGGGTATCCGCACTTGTGGCAGAGGCCCCGCAGTCGTGGTGGGGGGCCCACACTCGTGGTGGGACATCTCTACTGCAGTTATCCATTGTGGAGGTCCCACCACGAGCGCAGGGGCCTCAGTCACGAGTGTGGAGCTCCTTTATGAATCAGCTCCATGATCTCTTTATTTTCAAATGTGCACTTTGTAGATCTGAATGTGAAACCAGTGCTATGAAGTCTACTCAATACTGCCCTGAGATGATTCTCATGCTCTATCTCTGAGACACCACTGACAAAAATGTTTTGATATCATTTAACTCCTGAGATTTCCTTCAACACTCTCTCACAAGCTCAACTGACCAATAAGTTTAAAATATAACAAAAAGGTATTTTAAGTCTGAAAATGACTTAGAGATTCCCTTGCGGAGATCAGATGGCTGTCACTTGTGCTGCCATGAAGCAATCATACAAACATCACAGTACTTGAAATATCATACTTTATGTATTCTTTCACCATTAAGCAACCACGCTCGTCGCCACATGCGGTAATCAGGTAAGGTACCTTTCTCCACATCTCAGCAAACGGATTCAAGTCTATGATGTGTTTCATATTTATCTTTTAAGCGTGTCAGCCACCACACAGCCTTCGCTTGTCTCCTGTCTCTGGTTCTCTGCTCACTCCATTTAATTATACCCTCATACGATCCCTGAAAAATCTATCCTTCTCTCTAATACATAGGATACTGCACATAAGATGCTCCAGACTAAATGAAAACCAACTGATATTGTTTAATCACTGGTTAGAGAAGGCCGATTTATATATAGTCATTTTGTGTAGTTCCTAAAGAACCAATATAGGATCTGCACGTTTAGACAACATACAATGCAGGATTGGTGTAAGACTGATTCTAGACACCCCCACCGGGTATGTTGGCCTTTGTACCAGCTAGCTCACAGTGCCACTAGAAACTCCTCTTACCAAGGAGAGAATAGTTCTTGGCAACTATCGAACATGACAACCCTGATCCCTCAGGCCGTGGAAACAGTGTACTACTTTTCGTTCAGTCACTGGTGCTCACTTAGTCTCAGAGAGTTACACAGAATAAACGGTAGGGACCTTTTCAATAAGTATTTATTGAACAGTTGTTATTCTAATATAAAAAAGGTGAGCTGAAACAACCATTAGGCAGTAAAAGATATAAATGATTAGAAGCACAAAGAAAGTAAATGGATGGTAGATTTCTACCATTTTGCTATAACCATCAATACAGTCAAGTATATAAAATACATGAAAATAATAAGGCGTACTTCTATGATGCAACCCTAACTAGATGTACCTAGGTGTACCTAGCATCTATGTAGGTGTTTAAGCCAAGAATCCCTCTAAGATAAAGACAACCCCATTACCTGAAGTAAGAGACTGTGGGACCCCGTCTTGGTCTCGAGTTGGACACCCCGCAAGGGATGTTAGACCACTGCGAGCTGGAGTACCTGCATGCAGGAACCTCAGCGTCTCACATCAGTGTGTGTCGGCAGGGAAATCCTGATCTCCTCTTCGTGTCTCAGCAAGATGTGATGTTTATACACCCAAAGATATCCCCCCGGGGGTTCTACCTAGCTGTCCCATTTGTCGGACTTAGCATGACGTCGGGAATGAACTTTACACATAGATATTATACAGGAGATGGTAGTCCTACTGAGTTTCCAAGAATTCTCATGCATAATGTATGAGGCCTGTACCAGGGAAAATCCCGCGTTCTGTATGGAGTGTTGTGGTAAAAGGTCAGTCCCTAAGAAACCGTTATGTATGTAATATAGGATAGAATATAGGTGAAGGGTTATGATTATTATTATTATTATTATTATTAACATTTGTAAAGCGCGACAGCTACCTCCAACGGAGGTGTCCCGGCGCTAGCATCCATCCAGTGAGGGGGGGAGAGGCCAGGAGAGAGGCCTAAAGTGTTAGACGGTACAAGGGAGGCCAAACAACCATGTTTTAAGCGCCTTCCTAAAAGGTAGTTCCGCCTTTATCTGACGCAGGGAGTTAGGTATCATATTCCACAGCGTGGCCGTTCTTACAGAGAAGGCGCGCCCTCCCAACCTTGCTTTTTTAAAGCGTGGAATGGCTAGGAGGTTCATGTTGCTAGATCTAAGAGTTCTAGCGCTCTGGTATTTTTGGAGCCTACGTCTCAGATAGAGAGGGCCAACCTCTCTAAGCTTTTTGTGGGCTAGGACCAGAACCTTGAACATCACTCTCTTCTTCACCGGCAGCCAATGTAGGCTTTGCAGATGGGGGGTAATGTGATATCGTAGGGGTACATTTCTAATAAGTCTGGCAGCAGCATTTTGGATCCTTTGAAGTCTCCTCATAAGATAGTCAGGGAGACCAATGAAGAGGCTGTTAGCATAAACCAGATGAGAGGTGATGAGCGCATAAACCACCGTCTTCCTGCATTCCATAGGCAGGAAGTGGAGACATCTACGCAGTGCCTTCAGTTTCCAGAAGCACTGCGAGGATATGTGCGAAATTTGGGCCTTGCCTGTTAGTTGGGTATCAAATCTGAAACCCAGATTCCTGGCTGAGTTGACTGGAGTTGGTGGAGGATTTAATTCTACTGGCCACCAAAGCTCAGATTGAGGGGGGAGAGGCTGGTTAAAAAATAATATCTCGGTCTTATCAGTGTTAAGTTTCAGGCAGTTATCCGTCATCCAAGATGAAATGTTCAGAAGACACTACCTGAAATTGGTGAAGGCATTCTCACTCTGCTCTTTAAAGGAAAAGATAAGTTGAGTGTCGTCAGCGTACGAAACAGCGCGAACACCCCAGCCTTCCACGATAGATGCCAGAGGGGCCAAATACACATTAAACAAAGATGGACTCAGGGCAGATCCCTGTGGGACCCCTTGTAGCAGTGTCCTAGAGCTGGAAACATGGGGGTGAAGGAAGACTTGTTGAGATCTGTCTTCCAGAAACGACTGGAACCAACGTAACACGGTCCCTGTAACTCCTAGTGAGTGGAGCCTGTTAAGCAGGATCTTATGGGAAACCGTGTCAAAAGCCGCCGAAAGATCGAGCAGCACAAGCATGGCGCAGTTTCCTGTATCCATCGTCTCGCGGATTGACTCAGCCACCTCTAGAAGAACTGTCTCGGTGCTGTAACCTGCCCTAAAACCCGACTGTGAATCATGCAGGTGATTATTAGATTCTAAAAAATCCGACAGCTGCCTCTGGACCTCTTTTTCCAGAATTTTAGCTGGGTCAGGGAGCAAAGAGATCGGTCTGAAATTTTTCAGCTCTGTTGGATCAGCGTCCTCTTTTTTAATTAAGGATAGGACGGACAAAGGCTTTCTTCCATTCAGTAGGGAAGATTCCCGTATCCAGGGAGGTGTTCCAGACATTATTCAGCGCCTTGTTGACTACAGGGGCTAGGTGTTTGAGAACTCTGGCCGGGCAGGGATCAGAGGGGCATCCAGACTTAACTTTCATTAAATCCCTCAGGGAGGCGTCCTTCTCAAACCGACGGAAGTCTGACCATTTGCCTGAAAGGCCATCCAGAGGCACAGCCTGCTTGTCAATAGTAGGGAAGGTAAATGGCCATAATCTTGTCGTGGAAGAATGAAGCTAATTCTTCACACAACGGGAGAGACGTCGGGATGGTACTTTTTAGAGACTGTGGTTTCAAGAAACTCTCCACTATCTTAAAGATCTCCCTTGGAGAGTTTTCTGCCTCCACAATTTGTTTAGCCATAAAGTCTCTCATCGTTTTACGTTTGAGGGTGTGAAATGTCCTCAGTGCCGCCTTGTAAATCTCTTTAGCTGAGGCTTCATAGTTTTTTCTCCAAATACGCTCCAGCTTTTGCAATGGCTTTTTTCCATTCGGAGTTCAGTATTAAACCATGGCGCTGATGGCCTACTCCTAGGCACTTTGCAAGGTCTAATCGGGGCTATCTTGTCTAGGGCTGATGTCAGCCATGCATTAAAAAGGGATGCATCTCGAGTGGGGTTTCCGGAAGGGGTAGGAATAGTATTAGCTAGTTCACTGCTCATTGAGTCAGGAGTTACTTTCCTCCAGTTTCTTCTGTTTTCTATAGTTGGTCCACAGTGCTTAGCAGGGCGCTTCAGTCCCAGCTTGAACGTCACCAACATGTGGTCCGACCAGGTTACTGGTAAAGGCTTTTCCACTATGATGGCCCTGTCATTAGTGAAGATAAGGTCTAAAGTGTGTCCAGCAGCATGAGTAGGAGATAGTACTCTTTGCACCAAATTTAGACTTTTTAGCGCATCACCTACTAGGGAGGCAGAGGGGCAGTTAGCCAGGTCCATATGTACGTTAAAATCTCCTAGCACAGTGTAGGTGGAATAACGTAACAATAGGTTGGCAATGCAATCAAATAGTAGCGGCCAGTAAGAAGCCGCAGTGCTAGGGGGTCTGTAGATCAGAAGTCCTGCCATCGAAAGATTTTTAGTGAATTTAATTTGGAAGGACAAGGCCTCTATAAGACCCAGCTCTTCTATTTTCTTATATGAAATTTCCCATTCCTCTTTCAGAATTATTGCCAGACCTCCCCCAAGTCTGTTGTCAGCTCTATTGGCTGTAACCATTCTATAGCCCATGGGAATGGCCAGACAGATGTCCGGGTTTGACCCTTCTCGCAGCCAAGTTTCAGTAAAAAATAGCATATCCAAACTAGATGTTTTTAGGAGCAGCCAGATTTCTGCGGCATGCTTGGGCAGGGATCTGCAGTTTATCAGAGCTGCTTTAATAGGTTGTTCATCGTAGACAATACCCAAGGTATTGGCACTTGGCTGTTTAGTAGTGTCAAACGTTTTTATTAGGGCCGATCTAGACAGGTTGAACTTACAGGATTCACACTGTGTCTCAAAGGATCTTCCATCCATTGACGACAGCCTGTCCAGTGAAAAGCAAGTAGGCCTTTCACAATTCGAATTGGACAAATCGAGCAGTTGGTCTCTCGACCAGATTTTTCTCCCCTGGGGGGGATGATGAGCAGCGTGTCCGGCGCTGAGCGCGATACGAGTGCGGACGGGCGCAGACGGACTTGCCTTTGGCATGCCCCCTGCGTGCGTCCGCTGTGCGCGCTCGCGCCAGCCTGCCAATAAATGCCCCTTTGTGCTTAGCGATTGGTCCGGGCGTCACACACCCCCTCATCAGCCCACAGTGTCAGAGCGCATGCGCGGAGCGCAGGCACTGTATCTCCACTACTGCGCTGTATACGGGAATAGCAAAACAGGACGCCAGGGATATCACCACTCAAACACGGGGAAACAAGCAATCAGGTAAAAAGAATTAAAATATTTAAAAAGAGAAACTGTGCAAATCAGCGATTCTATCTAGCAAAAGTCGCGTCACTCCCGGCTCAAGCCTCAGGAGGATGCAGTAGATGTTACCTGAGGATGATGTTACCTGAGCCTATATTGAGGTACCTATATGGAATATAACAGTCTTAGCATGTTCATATTCAGTGGCTTGCATCAAAAAAGAGACAAATGCTGTAACTTAAGATAGTTCAATGATATGTAATTCTTCCTTAATCACCTTAGTTAGAATCTTAAAAATGAGATCTTGCAGAGAGGAGTCCTGTAATAGGCAGGCTACTTCATATTTTTAGTTGCACGGATATGGTTGCTGCCTGACTCAAATTAACACTGTCCTTCACATGAACAACAAATCTGTAAAATATGGTAAAATGATGTGAAGAGAGCCATCATTGTAGATGTACTTCAGCATGGCATACAACTTCTTGAAAGGCAGCAATGTTGTAACCATCCTCACCCAGTGGAACACATGTATGTTTGGTAGACATAACTTTCCAGGTGCTTCTTTCATGTCACAAACATTGTTGATATTGAATCCTGTATGAGACAGAAATGGGGGTGTTGCAGCAAAGGAACTATGGGCCCTTGGTCAATCTATGTCATTCTTTGACATGCAGCCAATGGACATACATCACTGAATGCCAGAGATAGTAACAGACATTGCAGCTATGTCGGATTAAAAAAGGCGGCATTGTTACCTATTAAAGGATGTGGCTGCTAAATTTAGAAATGGCTTCATCAGATTCATAACGATTAGAGCTCCCCTGGGCAAGGGACCCCCTGCTTTCTGGTTGTTAGACCTTGCAACTTGGTGTGGTTTCCCCTGACTTTTTGCCTTCTGACTTCCTGTTTCCGACTGTTGCTGCTGACTTCGTTTTTGGGGTTTTTTGGAATCTTGGCACTTTACCACTGCTAACCAGTGCTAAAGTGCATGTGTGTTTTACTTAAAACATGGTAACATTGGTTTAGCCCCAGTTGGCATATTTGATTTACTTATAAGTCCCTAGTAAAGTGTGCTACATGTGCCCAGGGCCTGAAAACCAAATGCTACTAGTGGGCCTGCAGCACTGATTGTGCCACCCAATCCAGTAGCCCTTTAAACGTGTCCCAGACCTGCCACTGCAGAGCCTGTGTGTGCAGTTTTAAACTGCCATGTCGATCTGGCAAGTTAACCTACTTGCCATGCCTAAACCTTCCTTTTTTTTACATATAGGTCATGCCTAAGGTAGGCCATGGACAGCCCATGGGCAGGGTGCAGTGTAATTAAAAAGTATGACATGTACTTTTAAGTTGTACATGTCCTGGTAGTGAAATACATGAGTTTTTCACTACTGCAAGAGCTATTTCTCCAATAGTAAACATTGGGATTGCCTTATTACATTTTATAACTGTAATTCCCATTGGGGAATAGATGGAACCCCCAAATTTGGTGTCTCTGGAATCAGAATTTGTAAACACAACATATGGGGAAGATGGTTTTTAAGTTGCAATTCTGAAAAAATCCACTTTTAGAAAGTTGGCATTTTCTTACTGTAACCATTTGGTGCCCTCTGCCTGTCTCTGGAATCCATGTTGGGGGTGGGTGACAACTGGGCTCCTGTATTCTCTCTAGAAAGTTACACACAAAGTAAGGGTAGGTGTGACTGTGTGGCCATCTGCATGCTGATGGGTGATCCTGATCAGGATGGGAATGAGGAGCTGACACACCTGAAAAGACTGTGTCCTGTCCCCACACAAAGAATTGCATGCACCTCTGGAGTGAATCTGGAGCCAGGGCAGGAAGGAAAGGGACTCTGTGCACTTCAAATCATCTCTTTGAAGTCTCCCCCACCTCAAAGTCCCAACTGGTTATAAGTACAGAACCTCTGACACCACCAAATCAGAACACTTCTGTAACTGAGGACATTCTACCAGGAAGGACTGCTGTGCTGCTGTAGGGGCTGCCACTTTGCTGTGTTGATCTACTGCTTCTTGCCTGGGAGTGAAAAGGACTGGACCTGCATTTCTACATCCCAGAACCAAAGTATCTCCAATGTATTCTCGTCTTGCCTCCTTTTATTTTAAGTCTCTGGGTCATTAAAGACTTATTTTTCATCCTGAAACCAGCACCTGGCCTCTGCCCGCTGTGAGTTCTACTCTGCCAAGTGGTGCCAATCCAGTCTTGGGCACTTGGAAGTGAGTACCAAGTGCTGCAACCAAGAAAATCCATGTATGGACTATGGTGTGCCAATCGGAACTGGCACACTTTTCCTTGTCACTGACACATGGCACGATCCGCAGAGAAGGCATTGCCGACTGCGTGACACATCATTCCCAGTTTCTGATGCATCTCCAACTTTGTGCTGCTCGGTGCCAATGCATTGCTTTGTGCCGATCACCTCGCCTACAGCCCAGAGGTTTGGCGATGATGCATTGCCCGATGTTCATTGCATCTTGACTCTTGAGGCATCTTTGACTTTGCGCAGCTTGAAACCGATGCATTGCCTACATCTGTGGGATCAACAGTGATGCATAGCCTCCTTTGCTACAACATCACCCATGATGCATCCATGGTACTGTTCAGTGGGCCAAGGTTGGTCCCTGTATCCGACCTGCACGCCATCGCAGTTGGACTAATCTTTTGGATTTGCCCCAGTCAAGTGTGACCAGTAATCCTTGGTTGGCCCTATTTGTTTCAGAAGCACTACAAAACACTTTACTCACTTCTAATTATTAGATTTTTGTCATTTTGGTCTATGTTTGCTCAAAAAAATATAAGCTATTTTTCTTAACTGAACCTGTGTGGAGTCTTTTTGTGGTGTTTTCACTGTGTTACTGTTTGAAGTGTTGCACAAATACTTTCCACATTGCCTCTTATCAAGCCAAGCTATCAAAGAATGAGCACAGGTTAATTTAGGGTGTGTATCTAATTTACCCTGACAAGGATTGTGGCTCCTGCTTGACAGGGCACATACCTCTGTCAACCAGAAAGCCAATTTCTAACACTGTTAAATAGTAATTTCATTGTGGTAGAACCGTGGGAGGCTCAAATTCAGCACGAAGGTGCTGGAAATATTTAAGAACCAGGTACAATGCACAACTATAAGTTTCTGTAAACTTACTTCATGACTCCTAATGCTTTAAAACAAGGTGAAATACGATGATGTACATGGGAATGTACATGCACGGGTATGATTCAAGCAGAAGAAGATGATGAGAAGGTACACATCAAGTGGGTTTGTACGCTGTTATTTACTTTGTGGTCTCAAATAATGTACAGTATGTCAACGTCACAGCTAAAGATATATTAATCTCTTCAGTGCCCATGACGAGATAGTCTCGTCATGGAGCACGGTTGTGCTGTGCCCATGACGAGACTATCTCGTCATGAACCCCACCCACTAGTGCAACGCCCGGCACAGGAGGGGGAAAGGGCGTGGCACTGAAGGGGTTAAACTACAATGAAGATAATGGGCCACCTTTATATCAGCCTCCAGTGTTCCTGCTCATTGAACTGCGGGCAACCACTGACAGCACATATGAAAGACTAAAGCTCACCCAGAGCTTCTCTGCTCACAGATCATTATGCTGCAGGAATGCTTTTACAGTTCTTTGCTGCGTGTGGTTTAGCAACATGGGTAATGTACACATGATCCTCCACAACTTCACCAGAACCTTTACATCCTGCACCCATGCCACACATTGCCTACCACCGCCTAACCTAACCTGTTACACCACCACAACCAACACCACCACAACCATGACAGGTATGAATTGTCTACTTCCTCCTGTCCCAGGAACCAAATCAGCCATAACTTCCTGACCACCCCCCCACACTGAGCCACAGGTTTACAAAGATTGTGCACAAACTACAGCAGGGTGGCAGTCTACTAGCCTCTGCCCTACACATAAGAGGAATATTCCAGACTCACAAGTATACCTAACAGTGATGGAGGAGCAGAATCCCATACAACACCCCTCGAGCAAAGTTAGCCACATACTCATCTATCAGACAGGGTAAACAACGTTTACCACAAAACTTTTTCCCCGCAGGTAATTACAACGTGGTCGTTACAACGACCGCATTGTAATTCCGCATACCATTACTCCACAAGTTGTAACAATGACTTGCAGAGGGGGGAAAAAGTTGTTGGATTTTAAATCCAACACCATCCCTACTGTCCGCACAGACTGGGGTTGGAATAGTAAATTATACTATTCCAACATCCATCGCCCCCCCTCCGCAAGTCGTTGATACGACTTGCGGGGTAATGGTATGCGGAATTACAGTGCAGTCCTTGTATCGGCCGTGTTGTAATTCCCTGCGGGGAAAAAGTATGCATGATAATGAGATATATATTCATCAGACAGACACCCTTACCTCAGAGAATACTAAACCTAGGCACCAGAAGTTCCAGTGCCCTCATACACAGAGCAGTTCACCGGTCACTTATCTGACCATCACCCTCACTTCAGTGAACACCCAACTTAGGGTCCAGACGGACCAACATGCCAATTCCCCTAGCAGTCCGTCAGTTAGACCGTTAGATAGAACAACTTGAAGGGCCAACCCCTGGGAATATTTCCAACCTCAGATACGAGCCTACCTCACAATGGCACCTCCATTTCAATCAGCAAGAGCACAAAATCGACACTCTTAGGGAGAAGCTAAAAATCATCATGACGAACCTAAAGAGGGCCTCACTAGCAATACAAAATATGAAGACATACATGCAGCAACTGTTATCACCTACCCACGAAAGACACTCCCCCACACACCCAAGCTGTATCAGTTAACCATGACCATCCATACTGGTACTGAATGATGTCAACCTCCCAAAGAGATCACTCAGTCAGGGCTCCACAGTGGGTATTGAAGCCCTGCTTCCGTCTTACCTGGAAGCCTCGCAGACTCACACATTAAGAACCTGTGCCATACCAACCATGGCTAACAACAACTCATGAAGAACATACGTCTAAGCATAGTAAGTAAACTGTAAGAACCTTATTTCAATCCTGCTTATCCCTGACCATGCAACCGTCCCCTGGGAGCCAAAGGTGGCACCGATGTGCATGTTGAATAGCTGCAGATCTGCCTCCAAACATGCCACAGGTATAGTTGAAGCAGGCACGGCTCTGGGCAGGGTGGAAAGGGGGACGAGGGAGAGAAATTAAAAAAAAATAAAAAGAACTTACCTGCTGCCCTGCACTATCGTGTTGCGCTCGTCTGCTCCTCTCCTCATCCGAAGGCACAGGCTCACAGCCTGCCCTGTGGCCAATTCTAAAGCTAGTCTCACGCATGAGAGCAGCATCAGGATTGGCCTGAGTGCCCTGGATTTGCACTCCAGGACAGACTGGGAGTCTGTGCCTGCTTTCTCCAACCCAGCTGCTTTGCTGGGTTGGAGAGAACTTTCACTGTGCATGACGGTTTGGTCGGCCTGAGACGACCGGCCAAACCATCATGCGCAGTGATGGGAGTGCCGTACCACTTTCTTAAGTGCCTGTCGTCACTGTGGCCCTGGCCCCAAGACTCGGCACAAGGAAAATTTAACAATAATAAAACGGGCTTCAAACTCATTTTATTATTGTTTTATTTTTCATGTTTTGGAGGGTGCTTGCTGGGAGGGTGACACTCCTCCACCATAGCAGAGGAGTCGCCCCTGAGCTGAAGCTATCTTTTATCATGACCTTGGCATGATATTCTCTACTGAAACATGGTTAAATCAATCTTCTGTTGCCTGTACGAATATCCTAGCACCCACTTACTTCACCATCAAATGTCTAGATTGTCAGCAGCAGCAAGGAGGGGCAATTGGAATCATTCACTGAAACTCCCTACGCATAAATCCCATCTCGGTGAACAAACTGTCCTCCTTTGAGTACATGGCCATTAAAATGCTGACAGCAGGAAGATAACTAGCAAACTTCCATATCCTATACCCCACTCCACAGCACAACCAGCTTTTTCTCAACAAAAAATAGAAACTTTTACTGTACACTCCCTGATACACCTGCATGCCATCTTTCTGAAGGACTTCAACCTCCACTGGAATGACCAGGACGACATACAGCTTTCCACTATTAAAAAACATCCGCACTGACCAAAATCTTGTGCAAACTTGCACAGGCCCGACACATGCAAAAGAAACTACACTTGATCTATTCATATCTAAGAAAGGGTCTTTGATAATCAGCTTTGTCAATCCAGCTGACTAGTGAGACCATCAACAAATAATTTTCCACATTCCTTCACATGTACAGAAAGCATAAGGCCAAGGGAACAAAGCAAAACACTTAATAAGAGATACCAGAAGCATGAATAGGGATGATCTTTCCCTTCTATGCCAGAGAAACGTCACACCCTCAAGTGATTTGTGGGGTGAACGAGAACTAACTGAGCACTACAGCCAAACAATGGCAGATCTAATGGCGTCAGTAGCCGTACTTTGCCTCAAAAGACCGAAATATCCCACCAATGGTACAATCAGAACTTACATAAAGAAAGGAGGAGGCTCGGACTCGCAGAGAGATTATGGAGACTGAAACCTCTGCCAATGCATCTAAAATAGCTACAAGGGCTAGGAAACACCGATAAAACTGCTCCAGCATTTATAAACAATAAAATTAAGAACTTATTGAAGGTTTGTCTTTTTTGCTTCCCTATTGCCTGATGAAACCGAGGATCCACTTCTATTAATTGAAGTGCAGGATGACTATAATGCTACCCTTCATTTGAATTTATAAGTGAAATGTGTGGGGAACTTTTTTTTCTGGCAGTACCCTTTTTGCCTGGTTTTTGATGCAACTTTGCATGAGGTGTACTGGGACCCTTCTAACCAGGTTCTCAGTACCAGTTTTCTTTCCCTAAAATTGTTCCACAATTGGCACAACTACAGCACCCGTGTAATTCCCTAGTAAATGGTAACCCAGGTACCTAGAGCATTGGAACTGAAGAGGGTTCACTAGGGCTGCAGTATGTCTTTTGCCACCCCAGAGAGCCCTCACCAAGATCATGCACACTGCCAGTGCAGACTGTGTGTCTTGGTGCAGATAAAACTGAAGAGTCGACAAGACACTCATTTTTGTGTGCCGTGCCCTAAAGTAGGGTGCACTATATTCCATGGGAGGACATATCTGCCTGAGTGGATATGACCCTACAATCTTCAAATCCATTCTTAGAAATTGTAAGTGCACAGGGAAGCCATAAAAGAGGCCATGGGCTGGATACTTGTCAGTACGAGTTCCACAGCCACAAGCTGGCTTCACTGTACTCGCAGATATTTGGTACCAAATATCTTACCTCAATATATCCTCATTGATGCCAGTGTTGGATTTATTAATAAATGCACAGAGGACACCTTAGTGTTGTACCCTGAAAACCTACCAACTACTAGTGGGGTTACCGTCTGGTCTCAGCCAGCCTGCCACCACCAGCCATGTTTCTGGCCTCCTGGGGTGAGAGTCTTCACTCTCAGGGGCTAGGAAGAAAGCCTGCTCTGGACAGGGGTGTTTTACACCTCCTCCAAGCAGGATCTGCCGTCCAGAGCGGGAAGCTTAAAAAGATATGCCGCCTTTGAAATACATCCAGGTCACTCCATTTAATGGAGAATGCCAACCCCCCTGTCCTGACCCCACTTTTGGCAGGAGGACAAGGGGAAAAATGAGTAAGATTAGGAGGTGTGCCCACAGTCAACCAACACCACCTCTCAGGTAGAGCAGGTGTTGTGGACCCCACTTTTCGAATTCCTCCATCTTGAGTTGGGGAGAATTAGCCTATCAGGGTCAGGGTTGTGCCCCTTCCCTCAGGAAGGTGTCACATAGACACCCTAAAGTTAGTTAGCCCATTGGCTACTACCTGTCACTCTCATTAACGCCCCTGAATTTAGTATTTAGGTGGCACCCCTAGCCCTAAACTCTAGATTTGATGGACCTAAGAAGAAAATGGTCAAAGAAGAGCTGCTGAACCCGAGAACCGAGTGCCTGCTGAGGACTTTGAGAGGAAACCTTGCCTGCCGCTGCAAAGATTTAACCATTGTGACATGCTGTCTCCTCCTGCCACTGTGAGAACTCTAAGAACCCTGGTGGACCTCCAGCACTTCAAAAATCGCTCAAGAACTCCCTGGCAGTAGAGGAGCTACTTGCCTGCAGACTGCAGGCACCAAACCTGCAGTGTCTGGCCGAACGACTTTTCAGCTCCCCGGCCCGACTGAAGCTACAGTCACCCAGGAAGAGGTTCTCGAGATTTGGGAGGGTAACTCTGTTAACCCACCGATTGTGGAGACACCAGTACCTCCCAGAGCAGTAAAGCACCAATCCCCGGGGTACCGGACCACCTGCGATCAACACCGACTGAAAGAATCCAGTTCAGCCTCCAACTGCCCAGAAAGCAAGCATCCATCGAGGGACATTGGAAGTCCTGAGATCCACTTTGCTAGTGGTCCAGCAGTCCAGCAATCATCCCTGCAACCTGCTTGTCCCTGACCACGATGACCATCTTGACGCACAGAGTCTGGCTGATGAACCTGCTCTTCACCCAGCCCACCGGCCTGAATACTGATGAACCAGATGTGTTTTCGTGCTCCCGAGGCCCTTGTGGCCTGAGCCCTCATTTGCGGTCCCTCGGACTTGCCTACAAGTCCCTCTGTGGAGCCTGTTTTTAGGAGGGCCCCGTCCTTTGTAGCGTACCAGCTCCCAAAAACCTTCAGCATCCTGCTCCCAACCAAATATGGGACTCTATTGATGATCTACTGGTGTAGCATTGGACCTAGCCTGCTGCTACCCTAAACCTTGAAGGTGAACCCCTAGAACTGAGTGTACGATTTTATATGCATGAGTAATTGCGCACAAAAGTGAACTATTTTTAGAACTTTGCTAAATCAGAAAAAATTAAGTACTTACCTGAGAACGAAGTTCTTGGTCTGAAAAATTATATAAAAATAGGTATTATTTTATTACTTGGTCTTGGATTTATTCTTCAGTGTGTGTCTCTTTTTTGCCTCTGTGAGTGTAACAAATGCTTAGCATTACCCTCTAATAAGCCTAACTTCTCACCCACACTGCCACAAATAGAGCGTTTGTATTATACTACTTTTGCCTCTGTTTACCACTCTGGGTCTCACTGGACTCTCTGCATAGTGTACTTTATTTTAGTACACTACAAAGAGAGCCAGCTTCCTAAATAGGAAAAATGGAAATGGAAAACATTGAAAAGCAAGCTGCTCAAGGTCACGGAAGTACAAGCCTGCAAATTAAACCACAACAATGCTGTGCAGGATAGGAACATTAGTATAAGGGAGCAAGCTTTGGATACTTTGTGCCACTTTGGGATACTTTGTACCATTTTGTCCTACTAATGATAAATATGCCTTCTGGAAAGATATCAACCCCAACTTTTAAAAAAAAGATGTTTATTTGGCATTTTTTTGCACATGCAACACACCAGGATGCAAACGTGCACACCTAATAGTAATAAACAGCAGAGGGGCGAGAACAATGTAACATACCTTTATATGATAAGACTTTCAGCAACATGTTAACTACAATACGACACATATTCGTATTCTCCTAGGGCCGGCCACCATCAAGGCCCGTTCTTACAATCAACAAGGTGGAGCTCAGGTAGATTGATCAGATCTTGTGTGCCGTAGGGCTGCCACAGCACCGGCTTTGCCCAGTTTATTCTATATCCTGAGTAGCCACCATATGTTTCAAAGGTCTGGAAAATGGCCCGGGTTGTCTTTGGGGTTCAGCAATGTACAGGAGAATATCATCTGCATATAGGGAGACCTTTTCCTCCTCAACGTCAGAGGGCTCTACCTTAAAGCTACGTTCTTGGGTTCTATGGTGAGGGCGAAGAGGAGAGGGGACAGGGGGCATCCCTGTCGGCTCCCTCCCTGAATTGGGAAGACTGATGAAACAATACCATTAACCCTCACCACTGCTGTCCAGGCCTGGTATAGCAACGCTATCCACTTCCTGTACTTGGGGCCAAAACCGAATTTCCATAGCGTTTGATGTAGGAAAGGCCAGTGAATAACTCAAACACTTTTGCAGCGTCCAAAGAGAGACTCGTGGGGTTCTCGCCTATCCCGAGCCGCCGCCTTCCAGTTATGGAGCCGTCTCAGGTTGAACCGGAGTACCTACTGTGGGTAGCTCAGAACTGTTTTCGGCATGCTGTGTGCACCTGGCTGCGCTTTCCAGTGCCGCGGTAATACCGCGTTGCAGCTCCAATAGAACGTTTCAAGTTGCTTTTGAAGTTATGTCCATGCCTCTGTCTCACATCAGCTGTCTCACTCGCCCTACCCTAGTGACTGACAGCCGTGGCATCTGTGGCCCCCAAGTAAGTTGAAAGGGTGGTTACAGAACTGTCATACAAAGAAATGTAAAACATTCACAGTAAGAATGCACCATTCATGTTTTGAGCAAACAGCGCGTTGAAGGCCTGAGACAGCGCTACGCCCGACAGATGATGAAGGTTCTTTGGTGCCACACATCAACCCTGGCCTTCACTTTTGTGCCAGGTTAAAATGAAAAGGCCTTATGCCTGGGCCGCAATTAAAGCTGCCTATTTGCTTTCATTATGGCTATTGATAGATCAGGAGCTTGCAGGTATTAAGTATTTTCATCACATCAATTAATACTTGCTGTTGTTTTTGATATCTGATAAAGAATAGTGTAAAGTTGATTGGGGGATGGGGGAAGGTTCTAGCTGGAGGACCTCTGGGGTGCAAGGGGTTGGGCAGCTCGTGACGTGAGCGCAGATCCATGTCCCGAGTTTAGATACAAATACTCTGATCTGTCTAGGCCTATTAGTAAACATTTCAGGGAAAACGTTGCTTATAAATTCCAGAGTGTAAAACTATATTTCGAGCAAAAAGTGAAAACAAGCATAAAACATGTATGCCATATGAACTTCAAAAATAAAAAATAAACCACATACACAAACTGCATATGATCAAATATAGAGCAACAGACACAAACAATGTGTTCTTTTATTGTAGTTTCCTATGGCGCAAACTTAGCTTAAGGCCATTAGAGCACTTTCCATTTTACAACCGTTTTACATGAGAAGCAAACGATGCATTGTGATTTGCCCACAGCGGCCAAGAAGAGACCGCAGTCAATGTCTATCTGCCATGAACAATCTATATACATCTGGATTCAAACACAAAGAACATGCAAATAGAGAAAAACAAACATGTTTGTAAACAAGCGCAAAGGGTGTGTTGCTGGGACACCTAGAGGCACACTATCCTCCCCCATTATTGCACCAGAATTCTCTACTGCCTGCAAACTGCGGCCCTATAAGTTAATATAACACTTATAAGGTCAGCAGCGTGTTACTGCTGAATATGCCTTGAATAAAAGGCCTACACCCCAGCACCAGTACACCTGGCATACAACTTGTCAAAGGGTCCCTTATCAGCACTGGACAGCCTCCATGTCTAGTTGCCCATATACTGGTTTGCTGAAGGTGTGTGCAAAACTGAGATACAGTCTGTCCCAACACGACCCTTGAGGGTCCCTGGAGCCTGCATGTGGACTGTAATCCACCCACTCAATGTATGATGCTGTAGAACTACCCACACAGGCTCACTACATTATTGAAAGGAAAGAGGACTGCACAGAGCACATACACTTATAAGGAACATAGCTATGATGCATAGTTGTGCCCCACTCTCAAGAGGATGATTTATTGCAGAATGGTAAAAGCTGCAGCTCTTTCGACACTCTTATCAGTGTGAATGAGTTAGCTTGAGTGAGAATGAGTCTGAGTTAGCGTACTCATGAGTGAGAATATAGAGTTAGGCTTCTGAGTCTGCCTTTGGCCCGGCATACAATTCTTGGCTTATAAAGGCACCAATGGCAAAATGCCAGCGCTGGCATACTGGAGGCATTAGCAAGCACCTGTGGCAAAATACTGGCCCTGGTACATTAGATGTAATACTTGGCATAGGGCAGCCATGGAAAACGCTGGCACGGGCATACTTGGGGAAATTCTGCAAACCTAGCTGGCTCTAGCACATAGGAGTTAATTCTTGGCATAAGGAAGAACAAGTATGGCATGGGGGCAACCATGGCAAAATGCTGGCCATAACATTGTTAGAGTTCATTTTTGACATGAGTGTTGCCCATTGTATATGAATGGCACTAATAACAAAATTGTGAGACTAGCATATTAATGTCATTTTTGGTCTAAAGGGGTACCTTGGGCATATGGGTGGCACCCATCACAAAATGCTGACTGTCATACCATTTAGCAATAATCAATAAGGGGCATCCTGCTTAAATCGGGTACCGGGGCAGGGATAAACAATCAACTAAAGAAAACAACCCCCCGTCTTCCCCCTTGATTTACTAGTGACTAAAGTCATCAAAGTTACTGTTGATTAATTTATGGTTACCTTTAATAGTTGTGATACAAATTATGCCAATTGTTTAATAAAACCATGTTATGTGAAATAAAGTAAAATAATAGATAAAGCAGAACATGAAACGTTGTGTTCCTCTGAGCCGTATGTAATGTGATGACTTTAATGCACTAGTAGATCAAGGGGAAGACAGGGGTTAGTTTTCCTCAGACAATTTAGGACATTTCTGGCATGGGGGACACCCATTGCGTGTTTGTTTTAAACAATTGGGCCCACTCATGGTGAGCATCAGGTTGCATTGGCCTGGCACGCCATGAAATACTTGAATATTTAATAAGTGAGCTTTCTGAGGATGCAGAGCCTGTGGCTTTTTAGCAAATGTATGTGAAAGCTGTGATTTAAGGTGAACTATTTGAACGTGGAAAAGCTGGACTCACTTACTTTACTTTCTCATAACACATTCAGAGCAAATATTACGCCCAAACACTTACTAAGCTCACCAACCATCACTGAAACAACAGCAGCTAAAAAGTGTCTCAATGAGCACTGTTTACTATCTGCAGTTTTCACACAGACAATCCGCTTTAGGTTTTGTAAATAAAGAAATTAAGTAGTCCAATGTAAACATGTCAGACTAAATAAAACGTAACTAAAAATATGCTTTGAACAAGTACTTCCACTGTTTCATTATTGTGAATACATGAAAAATGACTTTGTTGAATGAAACCTTCACCTCTGTGCTTTTCAGTGATGCGTGCTGTCTAGCCTATTACTCTCGTGTGCATGGCCGTGCTCTTCTATATAAATGCAAATAAAGACATATTTGAGTGCAGAAGAGCTGCTGCTCAGTGCCCACTCTCACGCCAAGAGTAAGTGGGTTTATCTGGAGGCTGGGCAATAAAGCGGTTCCACCTAACAGTTTCCACTGCCTCCTGGTGATAAATATTAAACTGAGACTGCGTGCGCTTATACGTGGGGGTACTTAGGAACTGCGCTTGAGGTTAGCTAAGGCAACTACTGCAAACCTTAGAGAGGGGGCTGCCTAGAAAGCCTGGACTGGTGGGGGGAGCCTAGGGGAGGCAGTCAGAGATGCCACTTGTGTGAATAGCACCGCGAGGTACTTATTGCAGTTTGTGATTAGGAGTGTGTAGCATGCATGTTTGTGTGTGTTAACATACTTTTCTTTTTTTAGATAAGCACTAGGATCGGCATCCCACTATGGAGTGTTTGATTGTTGAGCTTGAACACCCACACACTACCTACATGAGACACTTCTGACTGCTCATCATCGCACCGCTGAGATTCAAGAGCCAAAGGGGCTGTACTTGGCCTACCTTGCAGAGCCATGCATGGTAAGACAGGCCAAAGAACATCAAAATACAACAACTTTAGCCCCCATGGTAAAGGTCAAGTAGCCCATACTTGCCCTGTGGCCCCCAAACAGTGTCTGACCATAAGCCATCATTAAAGATAGAGCAACATTATGGTCTACTTAACCATGTGCAAGAGAGATTTTTGTGTTGTGCGCATGTGAACTGAAATATTTCAAGGTACTCTCAAAAGTGATGATCATTGAAAAGGAGCTAAAGTGAAGTAAAAAGTAATTGCCCAGGGTCACACAATTTGCTCAAGCTGGAATTGAAACCATGTTTCCTTGATTATACATTGTATAATCCAGCCGCTGCATGGGTGTCAGATTGCTTGCACCGTCTACCTTGGAGACAAATGTATTAGTGACCCAAAAGGCATGTCTGTTCTTTTGCGCCTCCTGTACAAGGACTTTTTTGTTTTATAAATGGAGCAACATTTCGATCAATTAATCATCACACAAGAGAGAAGATCTTGCTTGAACTACAAGCAAATGCCACAGCCTCGCTATGTGTTTGCTGCTGTAGGGGTACATTAATTTGGAAGATTACATGATGCACTATTACATTCGGATTGACGGAGGCTGGCGTTTCCTGGAAGCTCCTCACATTAACGTTCACTTGCTAAAATGTAATTTCGTTGTAGTGCCGGAGTGGGCCATGGGCTGTGTGCGTGTAAGAGCCGCGCTTCTTCCAGTCTGCTGCCGAGTGCGTGCAGCACGGGTCAAGTGACCTATCTGGTGAGGTGCACGTGCCTGCTGGGATGTGCACTCTCGAAGGTGGGCTTTGTGCTGTCTCCGCATGGAACGTGCGAGTTAGCGCGTGCAAGCACGTGTCTTATTACTACCAAAGGCTGCTCTTACGTCACCAGTGCACATGCAAACGGCAAGACCTCCTTTCACGTATTTGTCTCCTTTTCAATGTCCAGACCTTTCTATTCTTTCTTACTGCACCTCGAGCTTCTTATGGTCTCTTCGGGTATATAAGATGTCCACATATCGGTGCATATGAGATGCTTTCCATTTTCAGAGGTTAAGTTATGCCAAACATGCACTTCTATGAACAGGGCCGGCCTTTGCTCGGATAGCACCCCTGAGGGAATCAGTGTGGCATCCTGGCTGCTGAAGGCGCACAGAAGGAGGCATCAGGGGGCACTTCTAGTTACTTGCTAAAATACAGCAATAATTAGGGTTGATTGGGTCATTAAGGCCTGCAGTACCTCTGCAGCTGCTGCAGCGTTGATAGCTGTGCCCTGATTCAGAGTGGGGTCGGCTTTACTAATACGTGGCACAACAAAACGCAGCGACTTGCACTGCCGTGCAATACTCCAGATTAACTATGCCAGGCAGATCCATGCAAGGTGGCACTGCGTGGCATAGTACATCTCATTTAAGGGCTTGCGTTGCCCCTTCTCACCTCATTTGACTCAAAGGCAACACAAGCCCTTGATAAATCTGGACCTTGGGCACTAGTGGATAATTCTCCAATTTCTGCAGAACATGGGACATCCAGAATCAAGCGGTGGTATTTTCTTCTTCATTGCTATCCCATGGCGGATGAGGGATTACTAATACCAGACAGTCCCAAATCATGCCCATGATGCTCTAAGTAGGAGTATGTGAAATTATAATTGCACTGGCAAACTTCCGTGGAAGTGCCAAATGTGCAGTTTTTCGAAGTTGCATATTTTCGCTGCTTCTCAATATTTTGCATGTGGGCAAACTTTCTGCAAAGGATATTTTTGGTGTAGATTTTTGATGGAGAAAAATATGTATTTGCAGTTTATGTTTTTTACTGTAAACCGTTTTTGTGTGGGATGTTTAACCCCAAACGTATTCATTTGTAGATGGTTACCTACTTTGGCAGGTACCCAGTCCTGAAAAACTCTTAACTTTCCTCTATGTGCATACCTATTCAGATAAACAAATCTGCCACAGTGACTGGCTGAATTCTAAGTGTGAGTAAATTCATTTATGGCTGTAAATCTGTTTTGTGAAACAATTGTGTGAATTTGAACTTCAAGTAGTGGTATTTGCAAAAGGGTAACATTTTGTAAAATTGCACAACATTGGACGAATACAGTACCATTTACTGGCACAAACAAGTAGCTAAAGTGATTTATTTTGTGTATGTCACAATTCATCTTCTTTTAAACCGCCCCACATGTGGGCCTGCAGCATTGATTGTGTCACGCACTTAAGCAGCTGTTTTAACATGTCTCAGGCCTGCAATGCAGTTTTAAACTTCTATTTCCGCCTGACAAAATAGACGTTTTGCCAGGCCCAAATCTTCTGTTTGAATACAAATAAGTCTCCACTAGGGTAGGCCCTGGAGAGCCCAGCAAACAGGGTGCAATGTATTTCAAAAGTGCAACATTTACTTTTAAGTCTTACATGTCCTGGTAGTGAAAACTTCTTGCATTCGTTTTTTTATCAAACTTGTTTTTATTGATTTTTGGCAAAACAAAAAGCATAGCTCATGGCAAGACATTAAGACAGTGAGCTCGCAGAGGGCGGACAGAAAGCTATTTCCAGGTACATAGTCATACATTTAGTGCAAGGTTTTTCCTGCTCAAATAGCTTACCATTCCATAATGATCAACAGTTTTGTCTTTTGAAAGACAAAACAATAAAAGAAAAGAACACTTCCACAAACCGCAACCTTTCAACCTCCCATGGGCCCAACAGAAATGAGCGCAATTGCAGTAGAGTGACAGCAAGGCTTGCAAAAACGTTGAGCAGATGTGCTGGAACATAGAAAGCAAATCAATATAAAGAAGCGTAATGAGGGTTGTCCTCTAATGCAAAGAAAACACTCCAAGCCATCTCAATCCATGAAATCTAAAAGTAAAGTACAGCTTTCAGAAAGGTAAAAGCTCAGAGTGGTTACAAAAAAATGACCCAAGTCACCAGCCCATTTTTTTTGTTGCAACGAGGGTGTCGAAGGGCACTATCTAACTGGGAGGTGCCCTAGGGGGGTGGTACGGGGCCCATAACCAATCAACAGAAAACACCAAAAAGAAACCTAGGAGAAAGAAAAACCCACCCCAAAAGCCCTCCCACTAAAAGGGATGGTGGCATCAATCTGTCAATAATGAATCATAAGCGAAGGTCTGATGTGGAGGGCATTAAAATTGGAAGAGGTGCATGACCCTGATGGTAGGGGGGGCAAACCGCCTGCGGTAGCCCCCACGTGAGGAAGGTGACTAAAGGGCCCCACTTATATTCAAAGTTTTTGTAGTCGCCTCTGAAGATGTCAGACATCCTCTCAAGACTGAGTAGCCTCCATAGTCTAGAATACCAGAGTGAAACAGCGGGCGCTTCCTTCTTCTTCCAAGCAGCCGCTATGGCTATCTTCGCCGCTCCAATACAGGTCCACATAATGGTCTTATCAGCCTTGGTTTGATGTTCTAGGGACTGGTCGTGCAAGCCCAGCAGGGTTTCCACCATGGTAGTCGGGACAGGGTAACCCAGAATGTCTTTGATGTGTGCTAGGATCTCCTCATAAAGGGTCGGATGGTTGGGCAATCGCCCCAGATATGGCGAAAGTCGCCCACAAGGCCACAACCCCTCCAGCATAAATCCGATGTAGTGGGAAAGATGCGTTTAAGCTTAGATGGGTATAAATACCAATCGATCATTGTTTTAAGGTGTGCCTCCCTTAGCTCCACGGAGTGATTACATTTCGTAATGTCTGACCATAGTACGCCCCACTCCCTGTCAGAAATCGGGCGATGAAGACTGTCCTCCCACATGGTTAAATACCGGGGCCTTGGGGCGAGCTTGGTGTTTAGTAAATATTTGTAGAGGAAGGATATCACCCCTTTTGTGGAGTTGGTCAACAGGACAAAGGACTCAAATTTGGTAAGGGGTCGCGTGGCAGCATCGTGTATGCGGGGAGAGGTGGCCCAGTGTTTTAATTGCAGGTAGCGGAGATGTTCTAGTGGTTCCAGGCCGTAGTCCCGTCTACAATTGTCAAAGGTGAGTATAGCAGTGTTGTGGAAGAGATGCATTAGAGCCCGACAGCCCCCCTCCCTCCAGGCGTCAAAGGGGCCTTCATGGAGCGCTGGCGGGAAATCGGGATTGAAGTGGAGAGGAGTAAAGGGTGACGGGAAGGAAGTCCATTGAACATTGTGAGAGATGGTGTCCCAGACTATCAAAGTGGTGCGAGTGGGGGTACTAATGTAGGCGTTCTCCAGTCTGTGCTGTTTGGGATGCCATATAAGATCCCAAATAGACCGACCTGTAACGGAGCGGTCCATATGCAGCCAATGCTTCTCAGATTCACGTTGGGACCACTCAGGTAGCACACGTAGTTGTACCGCCTTATAGTAAAGACCGAAGTCTGGCAGGCCTACCCCTTCCTCAGATCTTAAGCGGCGTAGAGTGGAGTGAGAAAAACGCATCCGGCCACCCTGCCAGATGAATTTCAGTATATTGGATTTGACTGTCGGGAGAAAATCCCCATCCAGTTCTATAGGAAGGGCTTGGAACAGGTAAAGGAGCTTAGGGAGTACAGTCATTTTGACCGCATGGACGCGGCCCAACCATGAGATAAAGAGAGGTTTCCATCGGGCAAGCTCTGCTCGGAGTTTGCAGAGGGCAGGCGGGAAGTTAGCTTAGAAGAGGCCCTCCACATGAGGTGTTAGTTGAATCCCCAGGTATTGAAGGGAATGGGATGCCCATCGGAGCCGAGTGTGTTGTTGTAGCTCACAGAGCTCGTGCTCTGGGACGGTTAAATTGAGGATATATGATTTGTCTAGATTGATTTTGAAACCTGCTACTGCCTCAAAACATGTTAGTTCTGTCTGGAGTTGGGGAAGTGAGCGGGTTGGCTTCTTGTGGGATAGAAGCACATCGTCCGCGAATAGTGATATTTTATGACTATCCCCACTAAAGGGGATCCCCTTGATCTCCGTATAGCCATAGCCAAGGGCTCAATGCTGAGAGCAAACAATAAGGGGGATAGTGGGCATCCCTGGTGTGTTCCTCTGGTGTGAGGAAAGGGAGATTAAACTATCCCATTCACCTGGACTCTAGAGCGACGCTGAGTGTAGTTAGCCCTAACCATGGTAAGGAACTCATCTGTGAAGCCGAAGTGAGTGAGCGTTTTAAAAAGGAAGGGCCACTCGGCCCGATCAAAGGCCTTCTCAGCATCCAGACACACGAGTACCGCTGTAATTTTCCATTTGGTGGCCTTCTCTATCAGATGAATTATGCATCTGGCATTATCATGGGTCTGGCGGCCCTTGATGAATCCAGATTGGTTGGGATGGCTGAGAGAGGGCCTAAGATCATTTAGCCTGGCATTTAGCCTGGCAGCTAGAATGGCAGAGTACATTTTTGCGTCAAAGTTTAATAGTGCTATGGGGCGGTACGAGGAGCACAGCTGCAGATTTTTCCCTGGCTTGGGAATGACCGAGATAAGCGCTTCGGTCAGCGACTGGGGAGCTAGGCCTTCTGTGGCCATTTTGTTATAAAGGCGCGTAAGATGGGGCAAAATATCTGGGGCGAACGTTTTATAAAAATGTGCTGTAAGCCCGTCCGGCCCGGGGGCTTTGTGTAGTTTGAGGGCTTTTATGATGGTAGCTATCTCTTCGGAGGTAATGGGCGTGGTGAGGTCAGCATTCTGCTCTTGGGACACCTGTGGAGAGGGCAACGACCGGAGATAGCCCTCTTGTAGCTCCGGATCCCATGGGTCGCCCTGATATAAAACTTTGTAGAAAGACCCAAAGACGGCAGCTTTCTCAGTGTCTTTGTGTGTCACCACATCCTCCCCGTGTATGAGTCCCCAATGTATTCTCGCTCACGTTTCTCTTTTAATTGCCTGGCCAAATGTTTGCCTATCTTGTTACCCTGGGAATAAGAGAGTTTTAATAGAGTGAATTCAGCTCTGTTGTTATAAATCGCTTTCAGCTTCCCTCGTAGTGCAGTGAGCTTGCGCAGAGATTCCCGGGTAGGTGTGGTTTTATGTCGGGCTTTGGCCGATTCTAGTTCAGATTCGAGATCTACTTATTCTTTGGCCCTCTGCTTGTTCAGGGAAGAGTTAAGGACGATGCGCTTCCCCCGAAACATCGCCTTGAAGGCATCTCAGTTATTAAAAACATTGGTGTCTTCGGGTATATTTAGTTTAAAGAAGTCGGTGATAGACTCCCGTAATGCAGTGTAAGACACTTTGTCCCGTGAGAGGGAGGGTGGAAAGTACCATTTGGGTGTAGTGGCTGCTATGTGAGTCCAGGCCAGACAGATTGAAATTAAACAGTGGTCCGATATGGAGAGGGGGAAAATCTTAGCGTCCCACAGGGACCCCTGTAAGGTTTGGCTGATGAAGATGTAGTCAAGTCGTGAGTAAGTGCGGTGTACATGGGAATAGAAGGTGTAGTCTCTTGTTTGTGTGTAGAGGGAGCGCCACGTGTCTAAAAGGCCCATGTCTTGGAATTGTCGTTTGGTTTCGTCTGAAAAAGAAGTGGAGTCCGCCCTATGCATATGAGTGCTGTCTATATCCGTTTGCCACGTCAAGTTAAAGTCGCCCAGTAAGATCGCTTTCCCTTCCGCAAAGTCCGGAATTTTCCCTAACATCCTATGTAAAAAGGGTGCCTGCCCTGTGTTAGGGGCGTAAGTAGCAATAAAGGTGCATAGTACACCCTGTAGGATGCCCTTGACCATAACCAGTCTCCCATCTTTATCCGACTGAGTGTCGCTAGGTTGGAATTTCGTAGAGCTGTGAAAAAGGATGGCAACCCCCCTATGCTTAGTCAGCGCAGAGGAACGGTAAATCAGTGGATAATGTTTGTGGCGAAATCGTGCATCTTGTGCCCTAGCTAAGTGGGTTTCCTGAAGAGCGACAACATCAAGATGGTGATCGGAAAGGTATTTCCAGATCTTCCGTCGCTTTTGAGGATAGTTGAGACCCTTAACATTCCAGGAGCCGACTGTAAGTATCATCAGGCTGTGGATACCATTCCCCCCCTATTTCTGGACCTAAGACGAAGGCACCGTGGACCAACTATGCTTGACCAGTAACATAGAGACCGTGGATAGAAGGAACCGAATGTGGGGCTCCTGTAAGAGGCCTGTGTATACGATGCAGAAGGAACAAGACACCACCCATCCCTGAACCCACACCTTCCCACCCCTAAAAAGAAAAGAAAACCCAACATGAACTGTAAAATCGGAGTATACCAAAGAGTGACAAGAAGTAACATTACCAGCATCGACGTTTGTAGGTACGCCGAAAGTGTCCCCTAGAGGGTTGAGAAACCCCCCTTGGGATGATGGGGGGATGGCTTGACCGAAGTCCACGTCCGCGCCCATCCCCAACCTTGTTTTGAGACATCATCACCAAAGGCAGAGTGAGCATCTTGTGGAGCCAGTCCTGGATCCCCGCTCTCATTGGTAAGCGGACTCCACGCCCGCCCTGAGTCTGCTGCTGGGGAGAGCGCTCATATCGTCTAGAGCTATTGCAAGCTCCACCATAGGTGGCAAAAAAATTGAGCGGCACCGGAGAAAAAAAGCTGCTCCAGGTGTTCCTCAGAGGGAGGGCCGCAGTATGGGGTTGTGGACTCCGTTATCCCTTTTTCTAATCTTTCATCAACATACAAGAGGTGTGGCGCCGCGGCCAGGGTGACTGACTCCGGAATCTGGGGATCATGGTTCCATCCCCGGCGGCAGATTAGCCCAACACCATGTGACTCTGGGCAATAGCTTGCTTAATCTTCCTGATGGCCCCCAGCCAGAAAGTGGACAGAGCTGGGTAGGAAAAGAACATGTGAAAGTTACTGCCCTGTTGGGGTTGGCAGTGTCAGCAAGTGTAATGATGCATGAGTTTAAGTTTAAAAAGATGAGCGGGAGTGTAAAAAAGTCTGTTATAAAACAAATATGAGGTTTGAGTGAGACTGGCTGTACATTCAGTGAAATGTATCTTACTCCAAAGCCTATCCCATAAAAAGATTGACCATAAAATACAGAGTTCTGATTCCCACGGTATCTCTATAGGTGTTTTGACCTTAGTTGTACCAGGCGTTCTTAAAAGTTTATTTAGTCGTGCTGCTTTAGGGTGGGTTGGAGTTGCAATAGGGTGAGGGGAGGAAATAGGATATGGGGTATCAGGGGAGATATACTGTTTAAGAGCATCTTGCGATATTGGAGTAACATGCGAGGAAGGTGATTCTATGTTGATGAAAGATTAGAAATAAGGATAACGGAGTCTGAATGATATAATTGTGAAATAAGAAGCATAACTTTGTGCATCCAAGCCTTCCAACACGACGTCCTACCTTCTTTCTTAAGTAAATTGACATGCCAGATAGGACTGTTGAGGAATTGGTTAATGGGGATGAGGTGCAAGGAAAAATACGGTTTCAGTATAGTACAAGCATGAGAGACGTTGCTAGGTAACCAACATTTTGGCGGCTCTGACATAAAAAAATATGTTTGTGAGAAACGTGGGAAATAAAAGCTTGTTACATAGAGTACCACAACTTCTGAGGAACATTAGTCAGTGTAAACATGTAGGGTTGTAGTTGCTTAATGCCAAAAACTGTATGGTAGTTTAAGAAGTCAGGAAAATTAACTCCTCTTAGGGATTTGGGAAGTTTCAATTTTGATGGAGAGATTTGAGATGGTTTACCCTGCCATAGAAATTTGGACTAGCTCTTATCATTTCAGTTCAGTTCAGTAAGCTTTATTCGGATTGTGTAGCAACCATAAAAGCACAGACACTATAGTCCAATTACAGGTACATAAAAACAGCAAATATACATAAAAAATCAATTAAATGCAATTATAAAAATACAATCTCAGTTAATAAGTACATTAAAAAACCATAATTTTTCTCGCGTGAATTGATTTTAAAATAAATGTTGCAGCATAAAAACAGATCTCGGGCTCTCTAAGTGTAAACAATAGGCTCATAGCAGCATTGGTGGTTATAACATTATATTTCTTAAATAAAGGTTTAAGGTAGACAATTTTATAATTCTGATACAGATCTCATAAAAGTAGAAAGTGCATTGTGCTGTGCTTAGTATGCTCATCACATGGGCATGGGGTGACTGGTCGCTCTTTCGTTATGGGGAATGTGACTAGATGATGAACAAGGCCTAATATCATCCTTGTTAAAACAAAGCGGTGAGACGGTCTTGTAACTAATGATAGGTAACTTTGAAAGCCATCAAAATCTATATGTGAATGGTAAAGCTGATATGTAGTTTGTTTCTCCACGATTCTCATCCTGCACTCCTTCTTGTGGGACAAAAAAGTGTTCTTTATCTCCTGTTTGGACTAACATATCAATTGGATTTTCCAAGGTCATGAACTTAAATATATCTCTGTTAACATTTGCTATGTATTTTGGCCAAGGGATCTTAAAACAATTGTCCAATCGCAGGCAGTTCTTGATAATTGATTGTCTAAATATTGTCTCCTCTTTAGACCGAATCGATCTCCAGAGCAATAATGGTCTCAGTGCGATCAAGTCTGACAGATAATTGAGCCCCACTTCACAATGGATTAACTCGGAGGATGATGATGCAGTCAGGCACAGAAGCTTTTAAAAAAAAAGAGTTTCCTCTAATTGTAGTTCTTGACTGGAATAGTGACCCCATACCCCTGCGTCATAAAGTGGAATGGAGGCACATCAAGCTTTATAGATGCTTTATAGATATATTTCATGTCTTTAATAGGACGGTCCCCTAGTTTGGAAGCAAACCTACAGACCCCTTGCACAGTTTTTGACATTTTAACCCGGACATTTGACATTTCACGTGACCATTTACCGTCACCAGAGAAGGTTAGCCCCAGGTAACAAAAATTGTCAACAGATTCCACTCTTTCAATGTCTATAAAAAAAGATTTCATTTTCCTGGGTTTTATACCACAGACCATTGTATATGTTTTGGCCTTATTTATCAACAACTTCCTCCCTTTAATGAAATCTGCAAACCCATCTATTAATCGCGGGAGGCCTACCGGTGTTCAAGATAAGAGCACAGCATCATCTGCGTAAAGCAGGACCGGTACATCCTGGCCCTCAGCTTGGGGGGCATCCGCCTGTATCAACGTAAGAACTGCGTCTACTTCATTAATAAATAAGGTAAAAAGCAAAGGTGCTAAGACGCAGTCTTGGCGGATGACTTGTTTTACCTTAAAATTGGGAGTACATTCACCCTGTTGGCCATACCGGACTCTAGTCGATTATTTCTTGCATGACCTTGCAAGAAAGTAAATAATAGGTTCTGGGGCACCAAGGTTAAGTAGAACAGGCCAGAGTATAGCATGGTTCACTAAATCAAAGGCGCTGCTAAGGTCAGCTAAGCTTAAAAAAAGGCCCCCTTGTTTAGCACATGTATATTTTCCAATTAAAAGCTCTAAATTAATACGCTGTTCTAACGTACCCAGCCCCTTTCTAAAACCATATTGAGCTTGTGATAAAATCCGATTGTCCGCAGCCCACTCTTCCAATCTTACTAATAAAACCATATTCATCACCTTTATTGATGAGTCTAGTAAGGAAATTGGCCGATAATTCTTGGCTTCCGATTTATTCCACTTTTTATAAATGGGAATAATGACTGATTGGCCCCAAGTCATTGGAACTCCCTCTGTAAATGCAGCATTAAAGACTCTAGTAAGTATCGGGACCTATAGTTCTGGCACCATCTTATATACATCTGGGGGTACACCATCCGTGCCCGGCGCTTTTCCCCCTTTGCTGCCTCTAATTCCTAACTCAACCTCATCAAGGGTGATATTTAGGGGGATTATGGGCCATTTGCTGGGATTTATAAAATCCTCAGAAACTTCATCACATGGATTAAAAATACAAGAAAAATATAACACCCATTCCTCACAACTAACATGGCACAAAATTTCAGGGTAAGATTATTTTTTAAGAAATGTCGAATTAACAGTTTCCCAGAACAACTTGTTGTTTGAAGTACCCGCAGCCAACGAAAGTTTATCCCAACCCTCTTGTTGGAGCTCCCTCTTCCTCTGTTTTAGGGCTAGTTTGTAATCTAATTTTAGGTTTTGAACTAACGCTTTGTCCCTGGGTCTGCTGGAGGGTGCTTGTTTTAACTGGTTCAGCGAGTTGGTGCAGGTGTGGTTAAAGCAACCCCTATTCTGTATATGCTTCCTACACGGTGGTGCGGTTAATATCTTATCTATAGTATCATTAATTTTACTGAAATTAATTAACATCGTAGCTGATTCAACCTCCATTTCAAGACTGTCATATATCTCCTTACCACATTCTAAAACAATATTTTTTTTAATTTTAAGTGAGTTAGTACCTTTCCACCTGATTCTGGTACCGTTTGGTCTATACGGGATAATATTATCAATTACCATTTCTTGTATTACAGATTATTTGCCCCTAATAACCATTGTGCTCACTAAGTAACAATTCGGCAATCCATGGAGTAGAACATAAATGTACAATGTTTGCGGATACTAAAACATGATCAATTGTGGTATTAGCATTTGTTTCGGTGAAGGTTGGTGTCTCCCTTCCATATCCATCCTGTGCACATTGCATTATATCGAGGTCATATTTTGCCAAAACTGTATTTAAGGTATCTCCATGGACGTTGTGTGGGAAGTGTATACAATCGTCCCCTTCGTCACTCTTAAACCCACAAACCTTTGTCATAGACAGTGTACAAATTGGGGTGTTAAAATCTCCTACCCATACTATAGCAAGGTTTGTATTTACTGCTGTAACCAAATTATCTATTTCCTTCTCTAATTCAATAACTGGATTATGATGAGTTGAGTAAAAAATATTATTATAAAAATTAATCAGTAGGACATCCCAGCCGTCTTTATGATGCAGCCACAATATCTGTGAGTGGTATCCTACTTTGATTACCCTTTTGACTACCACAAGCTATTTTTTTGACAGAAGGATTAACAGCCTATCCTTCGCTCTGCCAGCCATAGAGTGTGCCTAATAGATCATAGGAAGTAAACCCTTCAAAATAAACATGGACTGTATTCCAAGGGGCATATTATCAAGAACGGCGTTAAAACTATCACCGCTTTAGCGGCAGGAAACTGCCACTAAAGCGGCGATATGGGCTTGATAATATGCCCTTGAGAATTCCAATAGAAGCCCAGGTTCACACCAGAACATGGGCTTCTATTGGAATTCTAAAGGGCATATTATCAAGCCCATTATCGCTGCTTTAGCGGCAGTTCCCTGCCTCTAAAGCTGCAATAATTTTAACACCGTTCTTGATAATATGCCCCCAAGTTTCTTATAGACAAATTATGTCATGTTTATTAATAAAATCCTCCCATTCCAACATGTACTTTTTACTTGCCCGTCCGGCAATATTCCAAGTAACAATAGTATAGCCGCTAAATGTGAAGTTCCCTGTACTATCAATAAATAGTTCACTTATGCTCCTGCTAGCGTCTGCCTCGCTAGTAAGGGGATTCAATACGGGCAAGTTTATAACTTTTTCCGTAGATTTCCCTTTGTTTCCATCTGAGTGAACCCCTGTACTGTCCTCTTTCTCCTGTTTGATGAGTATGAAACAAACGGGTTTATAACCTTAGGTAGAAGCTTAGGCGAGATTAACTGAGGCTCAATGATGTTAAGTACACTTTCTCCTATCAGCCCTGTTTCCGCCGACACGCTTCCTTCAGGTCCCACCTCCCCAACGGGTAGACGGGCAGTACTCTCTCAATCATTATCTTCAAGAGTGCTGAGTGCTTGAAATCTATTAAATGTAGGTAATGAGTAGTATAGCTGCGCTAGCACCACCGATTTAGTTCTACATAACTCCTGATTTTCTCCACTATTGGGTATAGACCATAGGTGTCTCTAGAAAAATCCTATGGGTAAGACAGATACATTAGAATCGTTGTGTGATTTTGCGGCCGCTCTTTCCAAGGAAGTCCTGGCCCAATTGGGGTTCCTAAAGTTAATAATTACACAATCACCTTGCCATGTCTTCCTTAAGGGTCCAATCCAGTTTACTCTTCTAGTTAAAAGTATCTGGTCAGCGTGATCCACTGGGTAACCACAATTCTTATTTAACCAATGCGCCACTTTATTTTTTAGAGTAAAGTCCATCTCCTTTTGGCCAGGCTCTACTTGGGGTACATTCACCAAAACTGCCACATATGGGCAGCATTCTGGGGGTAGGTTTATTGACATACCAGTTCTTCCTTCTGGTACCCCCTTTCCCCTTAATTTAGTAGGAGCCTAGGTCAACTCTGCCCTTTCAATCCTGTCCCCTCTACTGGGGCAGGATTAATTACTCGTAGTTGCTTTCTGTCTAGAGCCTGTAGGAATCGTGTTGGCACCTGTTTTGGGCACTTCCGGATTGCTTCCTTGGCCCCCATAGTCCCTGTTATCCCTATTGTTGGTGCTTAGGGTACTAGTTAATGTGTTAGCAGCAGTTATTCCTTGTTGTAATTGTTCATGTTGTCCCCCCTGTGACTCAATCGCATTCTCCCTTGAGTTTTCACTAATAAGTTTTAATAAACTGCTAAGTTTAACATCTTCTCCATTAAGTTTGTCTAGTTTATCGTGGAGTGGTTTAATTGATGCTTCTAGTTTTTGGGTTAAGACGGCTAAGATATGATTAATTTACATATCCGGCAAGGGCCCTATATCAGGGTTTTTTTCCAGTGCCTTGACAGTAGTATTCGGTATGGTCCTTTTTTCCTTTAACTAATAGTCCCAGTTTTTACTTGACTTTTTCTACAACCCCTTTTCCTTTTCGGTGTAGGCAAACTACTAGGTGAATGCAATTGTGGCGCATCTGATGATGTAAGTAAATCTGTATCAAGGTTCCCAGTACTCACAATTATCGGGGGGGGGGGGGATAATTTCTTGCTCGTTACTTGGGGCTGCAGCTTTATGGGTTTTTTGTAGTTTACATTTCGACATCCTGCTAATTACTGTTGTATCACCGTGTCCTTAAAATAAAGGGGACACGGGGCGAGGTGCAAAAATATCTTATCTATTGAACCACAAAAGACTTGGTCATCATGATGGGAAGCATCATGAGAAAGACATTAATCATAGGGAGAGGCATCATCTTGATAGTGTCTAGGCAGTCCCACCTGGAGAGATATAACGGAGACCATTTCTGGGAGAGGGTTAATAGCTTTTTGGATAAAACATATGAAATAGGGCCTGATTTAGATTTTTGATGACGGATTACTCTGTCACAATGGTGACGGCTATCCTGTCCACTGAAATATAAATCCCCTAATATCCTACTGGATTTATATTTCGGCAGACGGTATCTGTCTCCGTTGAGATGGAGTAACCCATGCAGCAAAATCTAAATGAAGCCCATGGTCTTAAGTGTGTCCTTGAGAGTATTGCAGTACCATACATCCAGACATTTAATTTTGGAAGAATTCCAGGATAAGCCTGCATGAGACTGACCTAGTACAGTGTATATTAAGAGGTAGAACTTCAGTTTTATCTACATTAAGCTTATAGCCTGATACAGCAGAATATATATGAAGTTTGTGAGAAAAGGCAGGAAGTGAGGGATATGGATGTGACATAAATAATAGAATATCATCAGCATAGACTGTAAATTTAATGTGCGTGTTGTTAATTTTACAGCCTATAATTCCTCAGAAGTTCTTATTTGATGGAGGAAAGGTTTGAGAGTTCAAACAAATAGCAGGGTAGATAATGAGCATCCCTGGTGAGGACCCCTTTTAAGAGGAAAGAAAGGAAATCGAATACCATTCGTTCTAACTGAGAAACGTGGTGAGGATTAAAGTATGGATATAAAAGGATTAGGATTAGGTCTAAGACCATGCCATTCCAAGGCCTTTGATAAGAAACACAAATTAACCCGATTGAGGGCCTTTTCCACATCCAATGATAAAGCCTTATAAGCTTTATTAATGATGTTTAGAAAGGTACGAGAATAAGCTGCAACATTCCTATTGAGAATACATTAAGATTGGTTTACGTCTATATGATTAGATACATAAGGGAGCACACAAAGAACTAAGACTTTGGCAAAAATGTTACAATCTGTGTTGATTATAGAAATATCATGGGTTCTGCCAAGGAGCCAGAAGCAGAGCTTGAAGTTGTGAAATGATTAAGTAGCTTAAAGAGTTTGGAGAAAAGTAGTTTGGCGAAATGAGGATAAAATTAGACTCTGACGCCATCTGGACCTGATGCTTTACACTTGAGGAGTGACTCTAAGGCTTTAAAGAATTCTGCTATTTGAAGTGGTTGATCTAGTGAGAGAGATATACCAGTGGCAATTCTCTGGGTTTAAGGTTGGAGAAATAACTATTGAGGGAGACTTCTGATGGTCTATGTTCTGGAGTATATAGGTCCTTATAATAAGAACAAAACATGTTACAATATCTGTGTCCCTAAAGTGTTTTACACTGTTGTTGTCAGTAATGGATTTTATAGTTATTTTTCCTCTTCTGTGTTTCAAATATCGAGCTAAAAGAGATCCTGCTCCATTGTTACCTCCGAAGTATCTGGCGTTCACTTTAGGAAGTGTACCACAGGCTTGCTCAGTTGCATATTTGATGAATTCTAATTTAGCTGTAACCAAGGCCTCAAGGTGTGGCTTGCTAGTTTTATGAGTGTACTATTACTGTTTGAGGGATTTTTTAAGTGCGAGCATAGAAGAAGACTTTTGTTGAGCAGACTTCTTTTTGGAGTAGACATAACCTACCATGAATGTGGAAGTATTCTTCAATGAAAGCAATATAGGCCGCAATGAAGGAGGCATCTGAAAGTAAAGAATTATTAAACCTCCAGGAGAACATTTTAGATCAACTAGCAAGAATGTTTAAGTCAGTGATTACTGGTGCATGATCTGATATCAGGATAGAGCCAATCTCTGAATTAACTATGCAGTAAATCTTTACTAAGAAAGATGCAATCAAGTCTATATTGAGAGTGGTGAGTGGGGGAATAAAATGAATATTCCAAGAGGTCAGGATTGAATAGTTTCCAGGAATCTGAGAGAGAGTCCTGAGAAATTAGGTTTTTGAAAGCTTTGAGTTAAGCATGGGGAACATATCTTGAAGTGGAACGTCTGTCCAAAAAAGGGTCCATGATTTGATAGTGTTGTGGGGATTCTGCTCATGCACAGAACTATGCGCAGGAAACCAGATCCTCAGTGAATTGTGGTGTACCAAAAAACTCACCTCTCTACCCAGAACCCCTATCCGACTAGCATCAGTGTCTCATTCATTCTCCGTACTACATCGAAGCTACCAATGATTAGACAACCCAGAACAAGCGACTTAGGTTACTCTCAGGAATGGTGGGAATCAAGAACACCTTTTCGTTGTTATTCTCATATCAGTCCACAACGTGAGTAAGCAGAGACACAGAAATGTTTTAAAATGTTTATTTTTAACTAGGTGCTCTAAGATGCAGTATTTTGGCTAACATAAGCAAACAAATGATTAAAAATGAAACCATCAGCATTGTTACAATTCCATAAAAAACAAAGGGAGAAATCATATTATAATGATAGTGGAATGCTTTTACCAGATTGCAAAATATCCTGAGAAGTACAGCTAACTGGATGTCCGGCAACTCCCTAAAAATCAATCCGGACAAAACCGAGGTGTTGCCGATTACCATCGCTGGCAACCCTTGGTGTGACCGTTTTTGGCCTGGGGAGTTGGGCACGCCTCCAGAACCGGCTGAGGTGGTTAAGAGCCTGGGCATCCAGGTGGACAGCAAGCTGTCCATGAAAAAGCAAGTCACGCTGTGGTGGGCTGTTGCGTCGGTCTCCTTCGCCAACTCAGGAAAGTTTCCCCGCTGCTCTCTTTTTCCACCCTAAGGAGCGCGGTCTCTGCAATGATTTTGGCTAGGCTGGACTATGGCAATTCATTGTATATAGGCCTCCCACAGGGCCTTTTAAACAGAATGCAGACGGTCATGAACGATGCTGCCAGGCTCATTTTTAAGAATCCGAGGAGTACCCAGGCATCCCCCCTCCTGCGGGAACTCCATTGGCTGCCAGTCAGGCAGAGGCTAATGTTCAAGGGGCTCTGCATTGTACACAAAGCGCTTCATGGCAGAGCACCCACCTATTTGAAATCTCGCCTGTCCCTTTACAAACCAGGGAGGGTGCTTAGATCTGCTGATTCCATATATCTGGTTCAGCCACGCTGTAGACTGACCACTGTGGGTGGACGTGCTATCTCTCATACTTTGCCAGCTATGTGGAACAAACTACCGCTGAAACTCCGCAATGAAAAGAAACTAATGCCCTTCCGCAAGCAATTAAAAACTGTGCTTTTCCAGCAAGCGTGGGGTGGCCGCTAAATTTTTAATTTGATGCATCTTTTTATTGTGTAGCTGATCCTAACAAAGCGCTTAGAGACCCCTGGGTTATAGTGCGCTATACAAGTCACAAGAAATAAATAAATAAATAAATAAATAAATAAACAGGTCCTATAATACCTTGTGTACCAACCTCCCCTGGCTAATAAGCTAGTTTTATAGTAATAATAATTTCAGTCCGCTTAAGCCTTTGCTAATATGAAAAGGAGCAGCTAATTGCCCTTATTATAAATAGCATAGGGAAATTCCCTCACTATTATTTATTCCAGGGGGTACTACGTCATCGCCCTGAAGAAAGTCCAGCACCCTCTAGGGGCTTAAGTGGACTGAAACATGTTAGCACTAGGTTCCTAGGACCATTATATCCCAAACGACCCTATTTTCTCTATTTTTAATATCCCTGGCAGATCCAAGAATAAAGGGAAACTAGGATCTGCCAGTGGATTTTTTATCTTTATCCTCCCTGGCCAAATACTTCTCTAAGAGCTCCCTGAAATATGGTTGAGCCCACCCTAACTTTTAGGCGTCAGGGTGACCCGACAATGAAGCATGACACCACTAGGGTGTGTGAGGGTATATAAAACAAAAGGTCTTGCTTCCTTTCCCACTTCCTAGTGGCATACCATTCGTAGCTTCAAATAGGGATTTCCCATCACTGGTTAATCAGGATCTATTCAAAACATTAAGCGTGGAATACGATTAAGATATCAGGGGAGTACTTCTTGTGATTAAGTATTGTGTTTGTTAGCCTAGTTTCCAATAAGTTTAAAATGGAGAGGTGAAGGTTAGTATGTATGAACTCACAGTGTCATAACACATCTTTCTATGAAGGTGGCCTTGTCACTGTGTATTCAGAAACCACCCTTTTAGAAAGTGGCAGAGTTTTGTGCTTTAAGCATTTCTGTGTGTCTCTGATGAATGTGGATTGACTGTCTGGATCTGGGAGGTGAGAGGAGCTGGGGAAGGTCTTGTCCCAGGGAGGGGTTAAGATGGCAGCAGGCTGACCTGCATCTGGAGAGTAGGTGGAGGAGAAGCCCCGGGAGGTGAAGAGGCCTGGGTTGCTAGTACTATAAATCAATTGACCCATCTCCCGCTGAGTGATTAAGAATCCAGACCCCAAGTATCAAAGGGAGAAAGGTGACACTGGGAGGGAGACACCCAGAACTGATTTAGGCAGGGGTCAGGGACCCCTGAGCACAACGAACTTCAAAGACATTTAGGGGTATAACTATGAGAGCGGAGACCCCTGAATGTTGGAATAGAAATGGATTGAGACTGAAAAGGCTTGGACCCATTTCGTGGTCAAGAGGAACCTCTGCTAAGGAAGAAACAACTGAAGATACTGCTGGGAAGGACCAACCCTTGCTTCGTGATCTGGGGCTGGTCCGCAGTTTGCTGTTTTAACCAAGGAAGAGGCTGTTGGGACTGTGCTTTGTGCGCTGGGTCCCCCTGCTTGAAGAAGACTGTGCTTTTTGCTGTGTCTTGTTACCCTAAGGGCCCGAGGTGAGCTGGCTCCCTGTTTGGAAACACAGGAACATAAAAGTTTCCGGAGAAGTTTCAAGCAACGCGGTGGGCTCGTGTTGTGGCAACTTGAGACCCTCGGAAGGTGTGCCCTTTGATCTTGGACACATGGAGGAGAAGAGAGACTTGGACGTGCTGGGTGTGTCTCGTGGTGCACAGGAGGTGTTGGTGATGAGCGCCTGGCCAATGTGTGCATCGAAGGTGAAGTGAGTCTTGGATGCGCCGGGTGCGTGCCGTGGTGCACAGGAGGCGATGGTGGGGAGCGCTTGGTCAACGTGTGCATCGGAAGTGGAGTGAGTCTCGGACATGCAGGGTGCGTGTCGGGGTGCACTGGAGGTGCTTGTGAAGAGAACCTGGTCATCGAGTGTACCGGAGGAGAAGCGAGGCTCGGACATAGTGAGCGTGTCATGGTGCGGCCAAAGGCGTTGGTGAAGAGTGCCTGGATATCAGGGCACCGGAGTTGGAGTAAGTCTCAGTGAAGCAAAGTGCATGCTTTTGGTGCAACCTGGGACTGTGGAGGTGATCGGATGATCATCGTGTGCACCGGAATAAAGTGAGTATCTGCAGCGCGGTGTGCGTGTCTTGGTGCCAACTAAGACCGCAGGAAGGAGTGCCTGGTGATCGTGCACTTGGAGTCAGCGTGAAGTCCCATCAGCGTTGTGTGTGTGACTTCGTGCCAGAGGTGACCCGGAGGGTGGTCTGGTGAACGTGCACCCGGAGTAATGTAATCTCAGAAGCGTGGGGTATGTGTGCCCTGCGGCTGCTTGAGACCTTCCTGACAGTCACGGCCTGGACCGGCAGCCCCAGAGGAGCTGAGCTGCCGGGCCGAGCCACTGAGGCCTATTGAGAAAGTTCTGCACAGAAGGCCCAGTTCGCTGAAGGAGGATAGGAGAGTGGGGTCGCGCCTCCAGTTAATGTGGATCACTACCTGGACGGGGTGCGGGCTTGGAGGGACACTCTCTCGGCCTCCCAGTCTTTCTGGCGACGTGAGCTTTTGCTTCGGCTCAGATTGGGGCCCGTACAGACCAAAGGAGTGGCAGTACTGGGGCCAGAGTGAGAACCTGTACTTTATGTCATCGTTGATATGTGTGGGGGGGCAACTGTTATCGAAGATACTGACTGTTGTAATACACATTGCCAATATTGCTGCTAACGAACTGCTGGACTGTCTTTTGACGCCTGACATTTCTGCGTAACGAAGTACACGATTGTAGATACGCATTGCATTATTTCTTAATTGCAAAGTACGTGATTGGTGTGTGACGCATTGCATGATTCCTTCATTGCGCAGTACATGATTGTAGCAGTACGCATTGCATTATGTCTCCCATTGCAAGGTACCGGGGTGTATCGTTACGCATTGTATTATTTCTCCTTTGCCCAGCACAGGATTGTATCGTTACGCAGCGCACTATTGTTTGTCCATTGCATGTGTGTGATTCTAGCATTGCGACCAGCATAGCATTTTGAAAGCGGTGGTTGGGATTTGAACTTACCAGCCAGCCGGAATGAATATTACCCTTTATTATATGTTGGCTTTTTTATTATGTGGTCTGATCGTATATCTTTTTATATAACGTTTATACTCGTTTTATCAAACTCGTGTGGAGTCCATTTGTGGTGCCACCAGGGGGTTGCTGGGAGTGTGGTTGCACATACTGTACACTTGTGCCTTGGAGAATGGCCTGGCTGCTCGTGCCAAGCTACTAAGGGTGTGAGCAGGATTATCTTAAAAGGTGTCCTTGCTTGGCCTAACGTTGAGTGAGGAGTCCCGGGTCTCGCATTAGATGACAGTGGTGCGGGACTGGGACTCCGGCTTCCAACAATCACTGTTTGCAGAAAGGCAATCATGTTAGAGTTGAACCCTCTGGAATCCCAAAAAGGCAAACGTTATTTCTCCTGTTTCTGTTTTCAAAATTTTCGGTAAGTTTTTTAAGTTGAACTATGTCTGTGGAAATTTGAGAGAGACAGGAGTGGAGTCTACAAGGTTGCTAATTCTTTGTTCCAGAGTTGAGATACATTATTTGTGCAGGGACAGTTTCTCCTCAATACATTGTAACAAAGCATTGGTATCCATCATAAAAGGTTTTACGGCTTGTAAATCCTCCAAAATGTCGTTAATGGTCAAATGTGTAGGGGATTTTGAGGGGGAGCCAAGTTCTTTTTTGGACGTTTAACTGAAGCAGTGTTGAATGATTTTTTTGCAATAGTGCCGGCAGCGTGGGAGGAAAAGGAGCTGTCTCTTAAAATTTCGGAGGCGTTTTTTCATTGCGACAGTTGGTGGAAGAAATTATTTTTTTATAGGAGTGTGCAAACCACAAAGTGAAGTTGCAGTCTTGGAGGAAGAAGGTGACTGGCTACTATTCTGAAGGATGTATGACGTTACAACGCATACTTTTACAACGCATGCACTTACAATGCATTTTTTACATCGCAACATCCACTACAACGCATTCCATTACATCGCATGACACTACAACGCATTTTAAAAAACTACCTTTGCAATGCATTCCATTACATCACATACTACCTTTACAATGCATACCATTACAACGCATACTGTTATATTGCATTTAAGGTAAGTATTGGATAGTATAGGGGTAAAAATTACTATTCTAACTCCAGGGGGTGCAACAGTAGGGTAAGTGTTGGATAGTGCAGGGGTTGAAAATTGCTATTCTAACTCCACTGGTATGCATTGTAATGGTATGCGTTGTAATGCCTGCGTTGTAGTGACATGCGATGTAGTGTCATGCGTTGTAATGGTATGCGTTGTAATGGTATGCATTGTAGTGTCATGCGTTGTAAAGGATGTTCCGTTGTAATGCCTGCGTTGTAAGTGTAGTGCGATGTAATAGTTGCGTTGTAAAGGTTGTTTCCCATTCTGAAGCTTATGACCTCTTCCCATATAAAGCAGAAAGGGAAATTAATAGAAGAGCAGCAACACTTGCAAGACTATGGAGGTAGGAAATTTGTTTTGTTGTAAATGGTATTAAAAAAAACATTTACTGTATCACCATAAAGGGTGCATTTCTATAGGTAAACTCAAGCCAGGAGAGTCACACGAACAAGCAATTGAAAAAAAAAAAAATACAGTGGTAATATTGCTTTTAATGTTGCCCTTCACATGGTGAGATGAAGGTTCTGCCATATAGAGCAGGTTCCTGATAGCCTAGGGACATTTATGCATGCAATAGGCTTCACACGTGGTAAAACAATTTACCTCAGGCACATTGATCATCAGCAAAATAGTAGCCTCACATTGTTGAACAGTTCTCATAGTGTAGTGTAGTCACTGCTACCTCGAGAAGCAAAATGCGGGCATTTGCAAGAAGCTCCTGTATTCCAATGAGCAGAACTGTCTGCACAGTCGGAGTAAACAAGCGCGAACCTCGCTTCAAAGATGCAAAGCGTCGAAGCCACACGGAGCAATACGGAGCAGCAGCCATGTTGCACGGCATCCAGACATGCTCCTTCTAGCTCTATTTTTCTAACCTGATGTGGGATACTTTTCGTGCTGTGTTTTCACTGTTTTACTGTTTTAAGTGTTGCACAAATACTTTACATATTGCCTCGAAGTTAAACCGGACTGCTCTTTTCCAAGCTACCAGGGGGTTAAGCACAGATTAATTTTAGGTTTGTTTGTACTTTATCCTGACAATGATTGTGGTTGCTATTTGATGAGGGCTCATACCCCAGTCAACTATTAACCCAATTTCTATCAACCTTCATCCTTAATACAAACCTCACTTCATCTGTCTCCAGCAAAGTCCATGGTGGGTCAAACCGCAGAGATTTGAATAACAAGAAATATGGTAAAAAACAATAGTTCTGGGCCACTATTGGTGAATACATTCTCTGTAATGACTCTACGGGTTGCGGAGCCTGGGTATATGGCAGTGGTTCTGTGTGTGGTTGTAGGAGGCTGACTTAGTATATGGTGCAAACTTATTCAAGTGGTGCACCTTGCACCAATCTAGGCAACCCTTATGGTGATTTTAGTGGTCTTTCAAAAATCATAGAAAGCTCTCAAAGTGGAAGCTGCGAAGAGCAGCCTTCAGGCTTATCTTGACAGGATATTAAGCAGCTTGTTTTGCCAGTTTAATCTGTAGTGTAAGTTAGATGAAAGGAAACCACACAGTGTTTAGCAAAAATAAGTCTATTTATCACAATCACATTGGTATATCTCCTACCCCGAGATATCACTACTATCCACAAGAACAATTCAAAAGCAATCCGGTATGTAGCACAAAATACAGTGGTCTCCAGGGGGAGACCAAACCATATACTAAGAAAGTAGAGTGCAAACCGCAAAGGAGCACAGGACTTGGACCAGAAGACCCATAGGAGCTGGGTACCCAAGAAACCACCCAAGGTAAGTACCCAGGAACCCCATAGAGGCTGTGTGCAGAGTGGAACCACAGCTGTGTGCCCAATGGAAGTCAATGGGGAAGTTGCGGTTGCAGTTTTGAAGAAGAAGGACCCCAGAAGACCCCTAAGAAACCCATTGGAAGGCAGAAGGTTGGAGAGCCACCCTGCCCAGGGATGCCCCAGGAAACAGGTTACCTACACCAGGGAAGCCGGGTGCATAGGGTTGAAGTGATTGCGGAACCTGCCGTAGACAACAGTGGACAACTTCAAAGAAGATACCTCTGGAGAAGACTGTGAGGGAGTCCGGTGGAATCCAAGAGTGGATTCTAGAAGTAAAGACCCTGCAAGCGGTGGGAACAGAGTCTATGCCACTCGAAGGTGACGAGGAGGCACGGTGACACAATGCCCACTGATGTTGGGAGGTTCTGAAGAGTAGATGGTGAACATGTTGCTGCAACTGTGAGGACCAGGCGATGCTGAGGAATACCAGGAGCCATGCACAAGCTGTCCCACATCGCATGTCGAAGACTAGGCAGTCGGTGTCCAACAAGGCTTGGTAGCTGCACCTGGTGTGGAAGATGAAAAAGGAACAACACTGGAACCAGCAAGGTCCAAGGGACTCATCAACAGCAGGAGAGTAAGAGAGCCCATGGAAGCAAGAGAAGACCCTCAGGAGGACCCACAGGCCGACGGCACAGGAGTTGCAGGAGGACCTCCAGCAGCTCACCAGAAAAGGAGACCCACTGTGCAGAGGGTGCAGTGAGGACATTCATCTTGGAGGGAAGAGGTGCTGGAGAATGGAGCTTTGTGTAGCTCTCTGGAGTGCAGACCCAACAAGCCTTGGCAATGGCAAGTCGACACAGTACACAGGGGTTTAGTCCCAATGGTTCCAACGAGGGATACAGGCCTCAAAGTTGTAGAGAGCACAGGTCAGGTCTCGAAGAAGTTGAAGAACTACCACCTGTGTTACTAAGCCTCAGGAAGTCTGCAGGACGACAGGAGCAGCAGACTAGCCAGCTTTGCTGCAGTGCCTGCAGATGCAGAGGAGTGACTCCTTCTCTCCAAGAGAGATTTCTTCAAGTGTCCTTAATTCCCACAGGTCTGTTGGAGAACCTGGATGAAGCACAGATACAGGCAATGAAGAAGACTTGAAGAACAGCGAGACCAGGAGCAGCAGGTGACTTCCTTGGTGCAGTCTCGGTTCCAGTCTCGGTCCAACGAAGTACAAGTGTCCAGATGATTGAAGAGTGACGTAGTTTTAGGGTTGAGTCTTTTACCATGAGGATTCTAAGGACCCACCCACAGGAGAGCCCTTAAATACCCTAAGGAAAGGGTTTGAACAACTCGGGGGGTCCCTCCAAAAGGAGGGGCTGGACAGCGGGGAGGATACTTTCATGTCCTTTGTCCAGTTTTGTGCCAAAAGCTATAGCATTCTTGCATTGAGAGGAAAAGAAAAAATAATGGCGCTGCCCTTCCTTTGGGGTTTCTTCTTATATAGTTCTTATGACACATTAATGATGTGGTGTCACTCCACTAGTCAGTCTATCGTATGATTAGTTGATGTATGTAGTCGCCAAATACATTTAGTTACTGCATGCTTGACTTTCCAGGCCTCACAGGTTTGTCCACGGTAAAAAATATACAATGTAACAGACTATGGCATTGGGTTGGAGTTTATTTTCCCACCAAGCAATTTCACAGTGAACTTTGAAAGAATGTCTTTTGAATGTATAATGAAACATGCACAGAACAAATAATGCAACATTTGTGTAAATGCCAATGAATTATTATGCTTGCTAAGCGAAAATATGCAGCTCAAGAAATAACACGTTTAACGCTTAGAATGCATACATCAGCTTTAAATGAACTGACCTTAATTAGAATCAAATATAATGCATCAAATCATTATTTTAAAAAAAAGAAAAGAATAAGAAATGTTTCACCAATGTATTATTACATGAAATTGACTAATGTTAGCTATGGCCTACTGCCACCAATTTTTGAACATCTACACATGAAATTATTCTTACAAACCTTTTCACTAAAGTTATTTCCTCATTTTTATAATCATTATGGTCTCTACTATTTTACATTTGTAAGTTTCAATTACCTAACTAATTTTATCGCATATTTGCACCACAATCTATTTTTAATACATATGCAATGATAGGCGATAGAACTCTTAGGCCTCATCATTAGATTCATTAGTTTTCATCCGTAGGTGAATAGTAAAACATAATTTCATGAGTAATCTTGTCATTAAAAATCTGTTAAGTCTAATAACTATTTAGTAATGTATTTTCTCCTCCTCTAACTCTTTCAAGCATGCTTTTATGGTGATGTCAATTCACTGGTTTCTATTGCTGCATCACTTCATTCATCTTGTGCAATGTGCAAATTCAGGTCTTTATGTCTGAATCCGTAAAAGTGTCATGGAAAGTGGTTTTGAAATATTTATGCCATCACATCCAACAGGTATATTTTTGTCTTTTTTCCCAATATACCAGTTATTGTTGTGACCTATTGATGCTATATATCAGGGATTCTCAAAGTATGCATGCAGCCCTCCTGACCTTTAAATGTGGTCCCTGATTAATAGTAGCACTTGGCTGAAGGGAGGATGTGCTCCCAGTGATGGAGATGTACTCCAAATAACAAGGTGTACCACCATGATAAGTGGCTTGAAACCTTCTGTTCCTTCTCCCTCAAAAAGATCCCAATCCAGATGGCTCATTTGCACGCACCAGATATAAGGTGGGAGATTTTTGGCTTATTGGATCACTACCTCGCCATTAAGAATTACCACTTCGCTGACCTAGGAACAGAACGAAAGATTTGCATTCTGACCGTAAAGCCCTGATGAAGTTCCAAAGGCTTGTACTTTAGAGGAACAAAACGCGTTGGATGTCTTTTATGATGGTGTATTGTTGTCAAAATAAAGGAAGAAATAAAGAAAATACAAACGGACTAAAATGTGCTTTGTTCGGTGCACTTCCTTTTGTGAAAACTGGTGAACGAATCTGTAGTCAGGGGCACCAAAGGGTGGCAGGTGCCGGAGTTTTGTGCGTGACCATTATTTTTACTAAACAGCAGAGAGAGAAGGAGGTGCTAGCTAGCAGGTCGGTCACCCCACGTTGTGTTTGAATGCCTAATGCAGGGGCGTAACACAGGCCCCGCATCCCCCGCAGTGCGGGGGCCCCGAGCTGCAGGGGGCCCCCTCAGCACTATACTCACGCCAGAGAGCTCCGGATTAAATCCGGAGAGGGGGCCCCTATGTGTACCTTGCAGGGGGCCCCCTTCAACTTTCGTTACGCCACTGGCCTAATGAACCCTGCATAATATTGACATCTGCTGTTTCTTAAAAATAAAACGGGCCTGGTGCGATGTAAAAGAATATTGCGAGAGAAATAAGGGAAAATACATTAAGAAGAAAAGCACATAGTAAATCATCACAAGAATGGATGGCGTGTGCCGAAGTGTCCTCGAGCTGTGGTCCCTAGGTGATCAAATCTTTCAGTCGCTGCCTGTGTGTCGGCAACAGAAAGTCTGTGGCATTTCACTCTGCAACTAAATGGAGAGTAGGCATTGAGACTGGAGAGGAACCCTTTACTTCTATGGTTCTACAGCTCCTTAAATTTGGATGCAAATGGGAACCAGCAAAATGCCATCACTTAGACTCCTTGCAGCTCCACTCACCCAATGGCTGGCTAGTTGGTCAGAAACGAATTGTATCATGCATGCCAACATTTTAGAAAAGGAAAGTTGGAGATTTTGAAAAAATAATTGGGGGGAATGAATTTTCCCATTGAATTTTAATGAAAAAGGGGCACTTTTCAGCGGGTGACAGAAGTCATTATTTTGCTTATAAAGTCGGAAGTCTCCCGCCTGAATCGGGTCTGTTGGCATATATGTCTGTATGTATTCTGAATATAGGACTAGCCAAATATTGAATGACACTTGAAGGAACTAATGGCTGAAGAGGTTGACTGAAAGCCCCTCTCGGTGTGTGTGTGTATATCTGCATTATTCTATTCATTGCAACAGCTCTGGCAAGACAACTGAGCTGTCTCTAGCCCAAGCCATAAAATAACCATAGTATGGGCCTCATTTATGAAAAGTGTTGCATCGCTGTGGTAAAATAGCGATGCAACACTTTTCACTGCGCCCTCCTTGCGACACCATGGATGCTCCCTATTTACTGTACAGCGCTCGATGTCGCAAGGATTGACAGATATGTCAGGAATCCTGACATATCTGTGGCACAAAAATGGAGCTGCAGCAGCAATGTGTCATTTCATATGGAGCACACCCCATGTGAAAAGGCCTGCGTCACCACTTACGCCTGCTTCAAGCAGGCGTAAGGGGTGGCGGATCATGGGTCAAGCATTTGATGCAGTCACGCCATAGAAGTGTTGCAGTGAAATCTCATAGATTTCGCTGCAACACTTCTACAAGCATTTTCTGCGTCGGAACACCCATCCTTCATATATTATACCTTACACAGGTATAATGTAGTGCAGGGGTTTACAAAGTGACGCATCTGCCTAGATGCGTCACTTTGGGAAAATGGAGCAATGTGGCACATTTTTTACGCCACCAGAGCTTCACAAAAAGTGACGCAACGGCGGCGTAAGGGCATCATAAATAAGGCCCTATGTTTTTTTACGGGTCAGCCATGGTAGGGAGCCACACCAAAACAGCACTGTAAATGTTGATGTATACATTCTGTAGGATACCTCATTCTCACCTGGTCTATCATTCTACTCACATCATATATTATATGTTGGTGCAGGACAGCCTTTCACAATCGCATAACATATTTACATGTTGAGTGCTGCTAGCGATACAGGAACCAGCACACCTTCCTTCTTACACAAAGAGAATGCAACACTCTGCAAAAGCATAGGGGACCACACCACTAACAGTTCTTGAAAACCTAGGCAAAAACACATCACCACACTGAACCAGAAACACAGCTTCCACTCCTTCTCTCTCTCTTTCTTAAACACACAAACACACTTAGCCACTACCTACCCCCAGGACTATACTCTCTACCCTTCACTTGTAACTGCACTCTGTTGCACAGCACTTTTTACTTGCAAAACTCTCTTGGGTACATGGCACTTGGACTCTCATAAACCACACTATGGTGCAGGATCACACAGCACTTTAGTCATTGCCTGTTAAAAGGCACTAGGGTACATGACACTTTGCAACTGACACCCTGCCTTTTGTAAACTGCATTCCATCACAAGTCCTTCCAACCCCTTACTACCTTGCAAATGGTACTGACACTGTATGCGAGACAGGTGAACCAACGGTGAATTGCAGGGCCCACTTGTGAACAGCAAACCTCAAACTCAAATGCTGCGAAGCTGAACAATGAATGCACACAAAGGTAAGAGATATCACATTATCAGTTTCTAAGGTATAGCAAGTATATATTTTCTGCATCTGTATGCATTAATGGATAGCGGATACTCGAATTATCCCGTTCTAGCCATTAATATCTACCAAGCATATTCACTATTTAAAAAAAATGGTTTTATTGAGTTTTACAATATAAGCAACATTATAATGTGACAATCATAGACAGATAACGGGCACGTTGAGCAACATGCACAGTCTGGTTATAGCAGAGTATATATCAAATGAGAAACACTGGATGGAACAAAGATGTAGAAGTCAATATCGTACAGTGAACATCAACAGCAGTATGGTGTCACAATGCTTTAACTAGAGATATACTGGGAAGGTGAGATTGGTGGGGTAGGAGGACAAGTTTAAAAACCATAGCAGAGATTGAAGGGCTAGGTCAGAGTGGCAGCAGGGGGAGAATGGGCCAACTATAGGGTCAGTGGGGCGGCGAGAGGATGGATGGACATGGAGTGTATACGAAGGCTGATGCGTGGCCATTCAGTCAGGGTGGTAGGAGGAGTTCAGGGCATAATCATGGGGGAAGATCGTTGTTCCTTCTCTAGCAAGTACCTACACTATGTCATTCTTTGGACTCAAAGCATCATTAACAAAATTCTTCATAAAAGATTGTAGCCATCCCATAGTCTGTGTTAAATGTTTTCCTTCTGATGCTTAATACACTCCACTATGACATGCAAACTCAATCGAGAAATGCATAAAAATTAACAAATAAACACACTCTCCTCAGGGTGCCCAGAATCACACAGGTAACTGGGATTTTGCTCTAGTTCATCATAGTTCTTTTCTGTGAGCTCACATTCTCTGCAATAGACACACATCTTGTGCAACCAACAACTCTTGTAATCCTCACACATTTATTTATGTAAGCAGTGAACGGACTGGTACACAGACTTGTACCCCCACATGACAGGTAACTAAAGTTACAGTTCTAAATGCTGGAGGTCTTATCTACAGCAAAGGGACCGCTCAAATTAGTGATTCCATAGACCTTAACCACCCCTAAGGTACACTGGCACACATCTGTTGTCACTTTTGCATAAGCAGGTTGTGCATGCCATGCTATCACAAAAGAAATATGCCAGTCTTGCACCTACAGCCACTTACTAGTTCTAAAGCACAAGGTAGCTGTAGGAAAGTGGATTATTAATAGTGGTAAATATGCATCTACCACTGGCAATAAAGCCACTGACACAGTCTAGGGCTCAGAATAGGTCTCCGGAAATTATTCCCATGCTCAACCCTTGCTAACTTGGCTGCGAGCAGGCAGGTTTAACTTCAGAGACTGACATGTAAAGCGTTTAAAAACATCAAATCAGTAAATAATTAAGTCACAGCACACAATAAAAATCCAACACCAATTTATAAACGTAGGAAACGTTTTTATATTTAAAGTGACACCAAAACCAAAAAAATCCAATGTAGGGAACCAGAGATATGAATTTAAAAAAAATGTAGCGCTATATAGTACAAAGAAACCTAGTGCCCATCGGTACATCTATACACTGGGACAAAGTCAAAGTTTCAGGCTGACTGCGATGGAGCTCTGCCAACCTACCCCTTGCAGTAGGCCCCAGTCAAAGTTTTACGTTCGGACTTTGAACATTTTCTGGAGCTGTTTCTGGCCCTTAAGCTGGTTTGGAGTGCACCCTTCTTTGCTCCTGGGGGACAGTACACCCCCTCCCGCTGGCAAAACTCCCTGAGTTGGGCCACAGTGTACGTTTCTAGATTTTCTAGTACAAACTCCATCTTGCCCACTCATGTTAGAGGACAGGTTTTTGTGCAGTAACTATGCAGGGGGGTACCTTTAATAATACCTCCTCCCACCACCAGAGTAAATTTGGAAAAAAACAAAAACCCACAATTAGGAAGGCCGCTCTTGAGAAAACTCCCGGTGTAGGCCTATGGACTACCCACAGTTATTGTTGAGTATGCGTAGGCACAGCTCTATCCCACCACTGAACACCAATTTATGTTGGAAACAGCCCACTCCCACTCCGCAGGGTGGTGGTGGACTTCCCCGAACACACTGTGGTAGCTTGGCTCGAGTGGTCAGGAAACAGGCGCAGTGCTAAGCATACCATATACCCATACAATAACCATGCGTGCATCCGTTCCAAAAACGACTCTACACCGTAAAAATTATGAAAATATTCTTCTTTATCTTTTTCTCTTAGTTGCTGATTGGAAAAATAAATAAGTCAATCACAATATACAATTTTAAATAGTGCAGGCCACATAAATATTATCTGAAGATTCAATAAATAGGGATGATCATAAATACAAGGGACATAAATATAAGTGCAGGTAATACAGGCAATTAAATATTCTGAGGCAATAAATACTGTACCAATAAATATTGTACACCATCAAGTACTGTGGACCTATAAATATAGTGAAGCAATAAATAGGTAAAAACTCAATAAATACAGTACCCCCAATAAATAATTAAAAGTATACAGCAACACTCATGTAATCAGTTGACATTTCAACTCCTAAGGGCTGATTTGGCCCAGGCACAGCTTGTAGGGTTGTGGAAGGCTTGAGGGGGGCTACTCCCTGGCTGAGACAAGGCTGAGGCCTAAACTGAGGTAGATCAAAGGGGGGAATACCAGTGCCCTGGCTTTCTCTCTCCACACCACCTCTCTAGGTTAGTCCCAGTTCACCCCAGGCACAGTCAGGTTGGTTTCAGCACCTCCCTAGCCCCTTAGAGCAGTCTCTCAGGTCTCCACAGGGCCTTTGGCGCCCTCTACTCCACTTACTGCCCTTTTTCTGATGTTCCGACGCCGCTGGAGTCGTGTCGACGCCGTGAGGCGGTTCCGGTTCGGTCTCGGCGGCCTCGGCACAATGTCAGTTCTTTGACGACGCCGGTAGGCGGTTCCGGTCCGATGTCGGCGGCCTCGGTTCAATCTCGACCTCCGATTCGACGGCGTCGGGCAGTCTCTACTCGGTGTCGACTTCGGGCGGCTCCGGTCCGATGGCGCTCTCGGCTCCGATGACGTCGGCCGGCCTGGCCTCGATGTCGACTTCCGGCGACTCCGGGGTGCGATCCTCACCCCCGACCTCCGGTGCTCCTCCTCTCAGGTTCCGGGCGACTCCGGAGTGCGATCCTCACTCCCGACCTCCGGTTCACCTCTACCTCGGTCTCCGACGACTCCGGAGGGCGGACTTCACTCCTCCGATGACGCCGCTCACTCGACCTCGGTTCACTTCCTCCTCGACCTCTGGTATTCCTCACGATCTCCGTCGGCGCCCTCTCACGACCCCAGGCGGCTCCGGGTACGACGTCTGCTACTTCAGTCAGCGCCGCTTCTCCACCTCGGGCTCCAGGTCTCAGGCTACTCGACGCCGGACTCCAGGGAAACCAGTTTCCAGGTCAGGATCTTGCTGCTTTCTGCTTCTAAGGCCAGTTCCTGCTGTCCAGGTCCTTAGGATGAGTTTTTCTGTCTTCTTCCCACACAGGGCTACAGGCTGGGATCCATCAGTAGGGACAAGTATCAAGGGTGGGTTTATGGACCCCACTCCAGGCACAAGTTTCCACCCCTGCTGCTTCACTCCTTCCTCCTTCACTGTTGTGCTCCTCTCTCTTCACCAGTCAGGTGCCAACTGCCAGCTCCAACTGCCAACTCTCTCTCTTAGCTTCCCAACATTCTAAACCGCCTCCAACTGTCACAGGGTTCTGGAATGTTCTGGAAGGTGCTAGCAGGTTCCAGTGGATGCTGGTGATGTCACAGGTGGCCACCATTTTGTGCTTCAGGCCCTCAGACAGAAGTTTCAGGGGTAGCTAAAATGGCTCCCTGAATCTGCAGCAACACGAAAAAGTCTGGTGGTTCCCAAAAAGGAAAAATTCAAACAGGGTTTGAGGCAAAAGTGGGACAAAATAAATAATGATGAGGAGGGACCACCCAAAGGGCTGACAGGTCTAACACGCGTCCCCCCCAGCTGAAAGTGGGGAGAGCTACCCAACCCCTTGGGAGTTCTCATCACTAAGGCGGAAATACCTTGAGAGACCGTCTGCATTGGCGTGGTCCACTCCAGGCCGATGTTCCACCTGAAAGTCCATCCCCTGTAGGGAAATAGACCACCTCAACAACTTGGGATTCTCCCCCTTCATTTGCATCAGCCAACGAAGGGGTCTGTGGTCGGTCTGAACTAGGAAGTGCGAGCCAAACAGGTATGGCCGCAACTTCTTCAGAGCCCATACCACTGCAAAGGCTTCACGCTCTATTGCACTCCACTTCTGTTCCCTGGGAAGTAGTCTCCGGGATAGGAAGACCACGGGTTGATCCAGACCCTCTTCGTTGAGTTGCGATAACACTGCCCCAATGCCATGTTCTGAAGCATCTGTCTGGACAATGAACTCCTTGGAAAAGTCTGGGGCCCTTAAGACCGGGGCCTCGCACATGGCTTTCTTCAATCTCTCAAAGGCTTGCTGACAAGCCTCCGTCCAGACTACCCGTCGAGGTTGTTTCTTGGACGTGAGCTCCGTGAGGGGGGCTACGATGGTACCGTACCCCTTCACGAAGCGGCGGTAGTATCCCGTGAGGCCCAAAAATGCTCGGACCTCAGTCTGTGTCTTGGGGGGTTCCCAGGCCATGATGGCCTCGATCTTCGCCTGGAGGGGTTGCACCGCTCCCCTACCCACCAAGTGTCCAAGGTACACTACCGACCCCTGCCCGATCTGGCACTTGCTGGCCTTGATCGTCAATCCAGCTTGTCTCAGGGCCTGGAGAACAGCTTGCAGGTGACGCAAGTGATCCTCCCAGCTGTTACTGAAGACAGCTATGTCATCCAGATAAGCAGCAGAGAAACTCTCCATTCCGGTGAGGATCTGGTTTACCAGGCGCTGAAACGTGGCAGGTGCGTTCTTGAGCCCAAAGGGCATCACACAGAACTGGTAGTGGCCATTGGGCGTGGAGAAGGCTGACCTTTCCCTTGCTCCATCAGTCAACGAGATCTGCCAGTACCCTGAAGTAAGGTCAAAGGTACTTAGATATTGGGCAGCTCCCAGCCGGTCAATCAATTCATCCGCCCTAGGGATCGGATGAGCATCAGTTTTTGTCACTGAATTCAGTCCCCGGTAGTCCACACAGAACCTCAGTTCTGGTTGGGCACCCGGTGGTGCAGCTTTCGGTACTAACACCACCGGACTAGACCAGGGGCTGCTAGAAGGTTCAATCACTCCTAGCTCCAGCATCTTAGTGACTTCACTATGAATGCTGGCCTTCACCTTGTCTGACATCCGGTAGATCTTGGACTTCACAGGTGGGCTGTCTCCTGTGTCCACGTCATGGACGCACAGGTGAGTCCTACCCGGGACAAGGGAGAACAACGAGGAGTACTGCCCCAGGACCTGGCGACAGTCCTCCTGCTGTTCAGGAGTTAGAGATGGGGAGAGAATCACTCCCTCCACCGACCCATCCTTTTCTTGAGACGCAAACAGATCAGGGAGAGGCTCGCTTTCCACGTCCTCTCCTCCGTCAGTCACCATCATCAAGATGACTTCGGGCCTCTCGTGGTGGGGTTTGAGGCGGTTGGCATGCAGCACCCGCAGGGGCTGACGAGGGGTCTTCAGGTCCACCAAGTAGGTAGCCTTACCCTTCTTCTCCAACACCTCAAAGGGTCCTGACCAGCGATCCTGGAGGGCACTAAGCTCTCCGGGTTCGATCACCCACACCTTCTGGCCAGGCTCCAACTCCACCGGGTGAGCATTGTGGTCATACCACGCCTTCATTACTGCTTGGCTGGCTTCCAAGTTGTCAGAAGCTTGCTTCCACAACTTAGCCATTTGGCTCCGGAAGGCCAGCATGTAGCTCACCACATCCTGGGGGAGCTTTCTGGGAGTTCTTTCCCATCCGTCTCTCACCAGGTTGAGAGGTCCACGTACAGGGTGCCCATACAGAAGCTCGAAGGGGCTGAAGCCCACTCCCTTCTGTGGCACTTCCCTGTAAGAAAAGAGTAAACAGGGTAGGAGGACGTCCCATTTCCTCCGCAGGCTTTCAGGCAGACTTCTGATCATGCCTTTTAAGGTTTTGTTAAACCTTTCCACCAGACCATTGGTCTGGGGGTGGTAAGGAGTTGTGAACCGGTAGGTCACTCCACACTCCTTCCACATCGCCCGCATATATGCTGACATGAAGTTGGTCCCCCTGTCGGACACAACTTCCTTGGGAAAACCCACTCGGGTAAAGATTCCCATCAGGGCCCTAGCCACAACAGGTGCTGTTATGGTCCTCAGAGGTATTGCCTCTGGGTACCGTGTGGCACGATCCACCAGGACCAGGATAAACCTGTGACCAGCTGATGTTGGCGGATCTAACGGACCCACAATGTCGATGCCCACCCTTTCAAAGGGGGTGCTAACGACAGGAAGTGGTTCCAGGGGAGCTTTCAGCTTCACCCCTGTTTTCCCACTGGCTTGGCAAGACACACATGTCCGGCAGTAGGTATCGGACGACACTTTCATCTGAGGCCAATAAAAGTGTGGGACAAGACGGGCGAAGGTCTTGTCTTGCCCCAGGTGTCCTGCCAATGGTATCTCGTGAGCCAACTCCAGAAGGAAGGCTCGATAACGTTGAGGAACTACCAAGGCTCGTGACGATCCGTGTAGGGGTGCCTTGGGTTCACTGTAGAGGAGGCCATCCTCCCAGTAAACACTGTAGTTCCCTTCAACGTTCCCTGCTGCCTGGGCTTCGGCCTGTCGCCTCAGCCCCTCAAGGGTAGGGCACTCCCTCTGGCCCTGGCAGAATTCCTCCCTGGACGGGCCTCCCTCCACGTGCCACTCGGCCGGGATGGGTAGGTCCTCCAGGTTGGTAACGTCCCCCTCCGCAGACTCCTGGTCCACCACCTCCGGTGGCCTATCCGTCCTATGGGGTGGAGACGCCGAGGCAGGCTCCTCCTGTCCTCGGTTCTTCCCTTGACTGGCAGCTGGCTGGGCCTTTGTTCCAGGCTCCAGCCGAAATGAACTCCCTCTTCGGGTAGTCGCGGACCTTGTGCTAACACAGGCCCAGTCAGGTGTACCCAGCATCTCGGTGTGAGTCCGGTATTCCACCTCCTTCCAAGCGTTGTGCTCCATATCATTCCCCAGCAGACAATCGACTGGCACGGCAGGGCTTACGGCAACTCGAAGTGAACCTGCAACCCCCCCCCATTCAAAGGGAACCTCGGCCACGGGATAGTGACCTGTTCTGCCGTCAGCCATCGCGGCTGGGTGGAGTACATCGGGAATTACCTGCTCTGGAGACACCAGTTGGCTACGCACCATAGTCATACTGGCTCCTGTGTCTCTCAGAGCCTCCCCTCTTTGGCCGTTGATGGTGACCCACTGCCCATACTTTGCGGTATTTGCGGGCACCTGGATCTTAGGAACCATCTCCCGTTCTCCCAGGGACACTAAAGTGACACCCGCCCACTCCCTTCCCTTAGTTAAGGGCATCTCCTCCCCGAGCACTGCACTAGCTACTCCGGGGGTCTTTCCTCCAGTGGGAGGGGGTGGTCGTTTCTGGCACTTCGGATCTCCTTTATAGTGTCCAACGCCACCGCACTCGTAGAAATGGACAACCCTTGGCTGCTGACTCTGGCCAGGATTAGGGTTTCTGGGTGGGTTAGCCTTAGAGGTGAATCCTGTTCCCTTCCCTTGGAAGTTATTTTGGGGGCCTTTGGAGAACTCCTTTTTCTTTTCCCCTCCCTCTTTCTTCTGGGGGGCGCCCTGTCCGGCCTTTTGAGTATCCCCTCCAGTCCCCCTTGTGGACACCCGGGTACTAGCCCAAATGTCCGCCTCCTCAGCAAGCTTCCGGGGACTGGTCAGCTTGCTATCCACCAGGTGTTGCCGCAGTTCAGGGAAACATTTCTCGAGCAGGTGTTCCTTCAGTACTAGGTCAAACAACTCCTCGTAGTTCCTCACTTCACTGCCCTGAATCCAACCTTCCATTGCCTTCTTCGCATAGTCCAGGAAGTCCACCCAATTCTGCGTGCCCAGCTTGTGACTACCCCTGAACTTCTGTCTGTACTTTTCAGGTGTTAGTCCAAACTTTCTGATGAGCGCCAGTTTCATGGTGGGGTAGTGGGTCTGCTCATCCTCCTCGAGGGCCAATAAAGCATCCCTACCAGCTGGAGGCATGTACTTATACAATCCCCCTCCCCAGTACTTCTCCGGAACCCCATGGGCCCTCAGTGAGACCTCATAGGCCGCTAGCCACTTGGCGATATCGTCGCCCACTCCATAGCTAGCCACTATGTCCTTTGGCAGGTAAGGTTTGGATTCCCTGGTGATCTCTTGGGTTTGGCTGCCACCATTAGGAACAGGTTGTGCCCCGATTCTCAAGATCTGAAGATCTATTTCTTTCAGTCGTAATTCATGGGCCATCCTCTGCTCCTCCTTCTCCTTTTCCAGCCTTGCTAAGTCCCATGTGAGCTGTCTTTTCTCCCTCCGGTCTGTTAGCTCCACTTCAGACAAGCCACCGCTAGAGGCACTGCTGCCCTTCCTAGAAATGGTTCTGGGCCCTGCTGACAGGTTCCCCACCTCAGGTTGGTACATCTCAGCCCCCTCGGGGTCAGGCTCTCCATCCCTGTCTTCCTCCTCAGCCTTGCTTTCTCGGCGTGCCTCCCCCCAAGCCCTTAAGCTGGTTTGGAGTGCACCCTTCTTTGCTCCTGGGGGACAGTACACCCCCTCCCGCTGGCAAAACTCCCTGAGTTGGGCCACAGTGTACGTTTCTAGATTTTCTAGTACAAACTCCATCTTGCCCACTCAGGTTAGAGGACAGGTTTTTGTGCAGTAACTATGCAGGGGGGTACCTTTAATAATACCTCCTCCCACCACCAGAGTAAATTTGGAAAAAAACAAAAACCCACAATTAGGAAGGCCGCTCTTGAGAAAACTCCCGGTGTAGGCCTATGGACTACCCACAGTTATTGTTGAGTATGCGTAGGCACAGCTCTATCCCACCACTGAACACCAATTTATGTTGGAAACAGCCCACTCCCACTCCGCAGGGTGGTGGTGGACTTCCCCGAACACACTGTGGTAGCTTGGCTCGAGTGGTCAGGAAACAGGCGCAGTGCTAAGCATACCATATACCCATACAATAACCATGCGTGCATCCGTTCCAAAAACGACTCTACACCGTAAAAATTATGAAAATATTCTTCTTTATCTTTTTCTCTTAGTTGCTGATTGGAAAAATAAATAAGTCAATCACAATATACAATTTTAAATAGTGCAGGCCACATAAATATTATCTGAAGATTCAATAAATAGGGATGATCATAAATACAAGGGACATAAATATAAGTGCAGGTAATACAGGCAATTAAATATTCTGAGGCAATAAATACTGTACCAATAAATATTGTACACCATCAAGTACTGTGGACCTATAAATATAGTGAAGCAATAAATAGGTAAAAACTCAATAAATACAGTACCCCCAATAAATAATTAAAAGTATACAGCAACACTCATGTAATCAGTTGACATTTCAACTCCTAAGGGCTGATTTGGCCCAGGCACAGCTTGTAGGGTTGTGGAAGGCTTGAGGGGGGCTACTCCCTGGCTGAGACAAGGCTGAGGCCTAAACTGAGGTAGATCAAAGGGGGGAATACCAGTGCCCTGGCTTTCTCTCTCCACACCACCTCTCTAGGTTAGTCCCAGTTCACCCCAGGCACAGTCAGGTTGGTTTCAGCACCTCCCTAGCCCCTTAGAGCAGTCTCTCAGGTCTCCACAGGGCCTTAGGCGCCCTCTACTCCACTTACTGCCCTTTTTCTGATGTTCCGACGCCGCTGGAGTCGTGTCGACGCCGTGAGGCGGTTCCGGTTCGGTCTCGGCGGCCTCGGCACAATGTCAGTTCTTTGACGACGCCGGTAGGCGGTTCCGGTCCGATGTCGGCGGCCTCGGTTCAATCTCGACCTCCGATTCGACGGCGTCGGGCAGTCTCTACTCGGTGTCGACTTCGGGCGGCTCCGGTCCGATGGCGCTCTCGGCTCCGATGACGTCGGCCGGCCTGGCCTCGATGTCGACTTCCGGCGACTCCGGGGTGCGATCCTCACCCCCGACCTCCGGTGCTCCTCCTCTCAGGTTCCGGGCGACTCCGGAGTGCGATCCTCACTCCCGACCTCCGGTTCACCTCTACCTCGGTCTCCGACGACTCCGGAGGGCGGACTTCACTCCTCCGATGACGCCGCTCACTCGACCTCGGTTCACTTCCTCCTCGACCTCTGGTATTCCTCACGATCTCCGTCGGCGCCCTCTCACGACCCCAGGCGGCTCCGGGTACGACGTCTGCTACTTCAGTCAGCGCCGCTTCTCCACCTCGGGCTCCAGGTCTCAGGCTACTCGACGCCGGACTCCAGGGAAACCAGTTTCCAGGTCAGGATCTTGCTGCTTTCTGCTTGTAAGGCCAGTTCCTGCTGTCCAGGTCCTTAGGATGAGTTTTTCTGTCTTCTTCCCACACAGGGCTACAGGCTGGGATCCATCAGTAGGGACAAGTATCAAGGGTGGGTTTATGGACCCCACTCCAGGCACAAGTTTCCACCCCTGCTGCTTCACTCCTTCCTCCTTCACTGTTGTGCTCCTCTCTCTTCACCAGTCAGGTGCCAACTGCCAGCTCCAACTGCCAACTCTCTCTCTTAGCTTCCCAACATTCTAAACCGCCTCCAACTGTCACAGGGTTCTGGAATGTTCTGGAAGGTGCTAGCAGGTTCCAGTGGATGCTGGTGATGTCACAGGTGGCCACCATTTTGTGCTTCAGGCCCTCAGACAGAAGTTTCAGGGGTAGCTAAAATGGCTCCCTGAATCTGCAGCAACACGAAAAAGTCTGGTGGTTCCCAAAAAGGAAAAATTCAAACAGGGTTTGAGGCAAAAGTGGGACAAAATAAATAATGATGAGGAGGGACCACCCAAAGGGCTGACAGGTCTAACAGTCCCTCAATGCTCTTCATCAGTCTGGGATCTGTGAGGGTTCGCTGGCTTGCTTTCCAGTGAACTCCCGGTCAAACTCAGGAAGTCGGCACTCTGGAGTTTTTCAGTGGGGCGAACCAGCATGGCAGGCCAGCTCGCTGTTGAAGGTCGCAGGTATGGCTCTCTGGGTTTAATCGGTCCTCCTCTGGAGCTTTTTTCCAAAGTTGTTCCAAAGTTCTCCAAACTTCTGGAACTTCTTCCTGAAGTTACGTTGGATATCCCAAAGTATCCAAAACACAATCCAATGGTATGGGATCTCCAAGATTGTCCTTGAAAGTTTGGGACTTCAGTTGCCACAATCCACTTTGATAAAACCCTTACAAATCTACTGGACCCACTCTAGGCTGGGGATTCTTGGTAGTGATGGTCCAGGTGAGCTCTGTTAATCTGTAGCTTGCAGGAGTCCATTCTTTATTCCTCTTGAAGTATGTTAGTTCCACAGGGCTGTAGTTCCAAAGAGTGCAGGGCCTGGTTTGTGCAAATCAAACTTCCAGCATGGACCCTTCTTCTCACCCTCGTTTCAAGAAGCAGATCTTAGCGGCTCTGCCCCTCTCAAAAACATATTCAGTGTTCTCTGGGGTCATGCAGCAGGGCACTCCTGTCCAATGAGGTGCAGAGCAACACCACAGAGCATGACCACTTCCTCCAAAGTGTGACATAATGGTCTCCCAGAGAGCTCTATTCCTCCAAAATTCAATAAGGCTGAAATCTCAGCAGAGGAGCAAGAACAAGTTAAACCAACCTTCAGTATGCCTTGTTTGCATAGCTCTCCTTCCACTGACATCTGCAATTTCCTTCCTTAAGCCTGCTATCTGGAGGGAGTCAGAGGAGATGCGGGTAGATGAACCTGACCTTTTCTACCTGTCCCCTTCTTCCTTTGATGCAAAAACAAGAGTTGATGGACAGAATGCAAAACAATGTCATACATTCACCCCAGTACAGAGATCTGGGCCTAAATCAATCGTTTCTTTGCTCACCATGCCGTTCCAGTTTGAACCCAGCCATATGCAAATCAGTCTTGACCCTGTGCCTCATGGGAACAGTCCAGCTCGAACTGCCAAGCCAGGACCTCCCTGGATTGGAAACAAGCATCCTAGAACCGGTTTCGGAGTTTCACCCCTCTTCAGCCAGGATAGCTTGATTCCAGTGGCATGGAGAGCACGGGACCCACGTCTGGGCATACCCTTCCCACTCGGGGTGACAAGTGCAAAAACAACAGTTGATGGACAGAATGTAGAACAATGTCATACATTCACCCCAGTATAGAGATCTGGGCCTAAATCCATCGTTTTTTTGCTCACCATGCCATTCCAGTTTGAACCACCCATATGCAAATCAGTCTTGACCCTGTGCCTCATGGGTACAGTCCAGCTCGAACTGCCAAGCCAGGTCCTCCCTGGACTTCTTCCTTTGAAGCTCTTGGTTTACTATCTCCTCCACCCTGCTCTGGCATTCCAGTGTAGCAGAGCTCTCTCCTATAAGATAGCCCTTCTCCCCGGGTGCCACTTATCACCTCTTCAAAGCAACCTGGTTATCCTATTTACTATGAGCAATCAGGGAAGACCACAGGATGGCTGAATTTTGGATTACAGGTAAGAACGTCTTATAACTTCTCTTCTGTACATTTAAGGATAAATTAAAAAATGGCATATTGTTGAATTTATCTATATCATTCTCCTAAATCCTTGAATTATATTTCTCGGTAATCCCTAGTGTTAGTTATGAGTTCATAAACTATTGCAACGTTAACTAATTTGGCCGGGGATCTACAATAGGGAAAATGAAATGTCCAATTCAGCCAACATTCGGGCCTCCAAAACATCTTTTATAAGGACCCTGCGAATAGCTACATGGCCCCACACCCCTAGGACACCTAGAGGAGACATTAGGGGTTATGAATATGCAAAGATAATGTAGATCCTCACTCTACAGTGCTCCTAGCACAAAAGTCGATTTTGGGAAGCACTTTACTACAATGGGCAAGTGAAATGTGTAATTGCTATATCCCCAGGTCAGATAAAACATATTTTATAAGGGTCCTCCTTATAAGTACCTGACCACCCACCCCTGGGACATCTAGGGGAGACCCTGGGGCTACCTAATATGCCAAAATATTGTAGTGGATCAATTTGTAAGTGCTTCTACCGCCAAAAGTTGAGTTTGGGCACAATTTACATTTAAAAGCGACCCTGCAACACAGGGCTGCTTTTAAACTGACCTCAGGCTCCAGCAGTGCACACATGCAAGTGCAGGAAGGGCTTCTGACCTCTAAACTGCCATGCCCTGTTATACATTAGGGATTTGAAGGTAGTGATAATCCCCCTGCCCTATTATGTTTTAGGGACTTATAGGGTAGGTCATGCCAATTATAGGGCTTACCCTAACACATAGTGTACCCTAATGTGTGTGTTTATTTTCACTGAGTTTCACAGTGTTTTTACCGTAGCACTGGCCCTGGTTAAGCAGAGCCCAGGGACAGTCAGAGTCAGCTACAACCAGTACCAGTCAGCAGAAAATGGGGGTGCCCAGAGCACAGGATTACTTTGCAACATAAGCCAACTGTATTAGAACGTGTTTAGTGAGCCATGCTCTGTTAGCTCTTAGTAGAGCAGAACACCAGGAACAATGTAAAGCTATCTTTAGACTATCAGCCCATTCAGTCTCAGAGGTCTTAACCTCACCTCCGCAGAACAGTGGTGGCACATGTATGTATTCCACAATACCAGATTCAGGCTTCACATATTGGACCTCTCGATCTGTCGTGGCATCACTTCAGAACATACCACCAACCAGGCCCACCTTTACCGCTGGTGTCCTCCAGTGCGACAGTCATTTTTGGAGTGTCCCCCCCATGACCTCCTTCTCTGAAGAGTCCCTTACTGCCACCCTCCAACAGTGCACCTTATCTCTTCATAGCCCCTCTCTCCAGAACATTTAATTTCTTTTCGCTACTCATAGTTCACATTACTTTAAAAGTTAAAACTGTAACTAGACAAAACTCTGATCTCTCTCAGCAGGAACATTAATCACCAGAGCAATCTTGGCATTTTTATTGTTGCTGTAAAACTTCTGGACACACAAGGAACTCTGCAGCAGGAGCTTTTAAACCCATAAGTTCTTTTTAAATCCAGCACCAGGTGTGGCTGAACCAGTCGCACCTCTCTAAAGGTGGCCCTGCTACCAACTATGCCTGCATGTATTTGCTGTCTTTACAGCAACGTAACAAACACCACTAAGATAGTATTCCTTACATCCTTGCAGCTATCCTTCTCAGAAGGACAATGCTGACAAGAAACAGTGGATTTGTGCTTAGGGAAAGTGAAACTCCATCCTCTAGGTTCCTCTAGTAAGTAAACACAGGCGTTTAGACCTTGCCCGAGGTTGTCTGATGTTGACAAGACACACGGTTTTGTTAAAGTTAGAAGAGTCAGGTGTACTCACAACTACTTTAGTCCAGAAAGCCGGGTGTGAAAATGTAGACAGGTTACACCAGTAACAGGAGGGCCTCCCTGGTCAGCCTTTCACTCTCATCTGACCAATCAGTACAAGAATACGCAGACGCATGGAAGACTTCAACATACATTTAACGCTAGAGCCTGGAGACCCCTAATCACTCCCAGCACGTTCATTGGAACTTGAGAAGGAGGAACAAAGAACTCGGCTCATCACTAGAAACATGAACTACTGACTATGATACACACAAACACATCAGACTTATGCACTGTGCCATACACCACCCCATATTCGGAGCATGGTTATGAACCTCACCATCCTCAACATCTCTCATGTCGGACAAAAAGAGCACCAAGACACTAATGGAATTTGGAGTGCTTCCTAGCCTCGCCAGGGGTATTTGCACTATACAAATGCTCCAATGCAATAAAGTACAATAATATTGGTGTGTCAGAAATCACATTTCTCCAGGTGTGTTCCCAAGATACGGAACTCTATTCTTTGTGATATCATAATAAAACGCTCCAATAAATCCATCATAATAGAGATGAAAGATCTGTTGGCCCAAAGTCACTCCTGTTTCCACATCCACTCAAAAGAGAGCAAAATCCTTGTGAATTTGTGATTTTGTATAGTGTGCATACAGCGTGCGAGTCGCCCCTCCTGCCGGAAGACCAAATATCTTTTATCCCTCCTCCCAAACTCATATGGCAACATAAAAGACATGAAGCAGATTGTTGTTGATCACTGCGTAGTCTTTTATTAAATCTTAAAGCAGAGTAATCCTTTATTCATCTTTGATTAAGGTACTTGACCATTTCTTCAAGGCAAAGGTATACACACAATTCGCTTGTTATCAAAAGCGTTAGATTATTTCCATTCCAAGGAATACATTATTCAAACGATATTATTTACATTCCAATCATGGCCATACATCCTCGTCATGGCCCCTGTGCTTGTTGCGCCAGCAGGCCCCAACTTGCACTGTTTTGCATTTGTAACTTTCCGTGTTAGTCCTCCTCTCAGAGAGAGGCACTACCACCAGGGCACTGCTTATGCCTTGGCTCCCCCGCACCGAGGTATACCCCTTCCAATGGTTCTTAAACATACACACAGGCATCCTGGGTAGGGCAGGAGATTCCAGGACCACCAGCAGGTCAGTCCCCCCCTCCCGTCAGCCCATGCCAAAAAAGGAAGTCCACACCCTTTTCTTGCCTGGGAACCCGCCACAGGGCGAGGAGCCTACTGGTGCTCTCTCCCTCCCCCCAATCTATATCTTGCTTAACTGCTAGGGTGTAACCCCCAAAGCACTTACCAAATCGGGTATGGCCAAACAATCCGGGGGCTACCAGCAGGTCAGCCCCCTCTCCCACCAGCCTGGCGCCCCACTAGCTACTTACCGGCTGATGGCAACTACTAGGCCCCCTACCAGCACCTCCAAGGAACCGCCTAACACACCGTCCGTCGGTATGCCTGTGTTGTGGCCAACCTTCCCGCCGCTCCCATCCTACCAGGGAACTCCTGGGTAACACAGATACACAAGTCTACGACCCTAGCCAGTCAGTCCTCTTCTCCTCCAGCTAGGCCCTTATCAGGTGCCCTCCCTCATGCCTCCAATTTGGTATCAGATAGCCCACGTATGGCTCCCCGCCTACGCACAAAGCCCAACCAGGCACCACCGTGCAGGTGACCTCTTCATACCCAATCGGGATGGGCTGTCTGCCGCAACATCGCCCCTCCCTAAGCTCTGAATAGGCCTCAAAATGCCTGTTGCCGTTCTGATTCATGTTTGTAAACTGTCCCCTGCTTACGCCAGGCCAGCTGCTTCTCAGTCCAAACTCCTGATACTCCTGGTAATGGACCATGGAGGCTCAACAAATGTATGACGTTACAACGCATACATTTACAACGCATGCATTTACAACGTAGTTTTTATATCGCAACATCCTTTACAACGCATTCTTTTACATCGCATGCCATTACATCGCATTTTCAGAAACTACCTTTACAACGCATTCCATTACATCGCATTATACCTTTACATCGCATACCATTACAATGCATACCATTACATTGCATTTAAGGTAAGAATTGGATAGTATAGGGGTAATAATTACTATTCTAACTCCAGTGAGTGCAACAGTAGGGTAAGTGTTGGATAGTGTAGGGGTAATAATTACTAATCTAACTCCAGTGAGTGCAACAGTAGGGTAAGTGTTGGATAGTGTAAGGGTACTATGCATTGTAATGGTATGCATTGTAATGACTTGCGATGTAATGCCTGCGTTGTAGTGACATGCGTTGTAATGGCATGCGTTGTAGTTACATGCAATGTAATGGCTGTGTTGTAATGACATGCGATGTAATGACTGCTATGTAAAGGTAGAGCGATGTAATGACTTCGTTGTAAAGGTTGATTCCCAGGCTCAACTCACTACTCAGTTATTGTAGACCATCTACCAAAGGATGCTACATTGCTTCCCCACAATGTGCTTTTGATAACTATAACTGCTAAATAGATGATGCCTCCCCGGCTCTAACTGCAATCTCGACAACTAGGGGCCGATTCACAGAACTAACTTAAGACAAAATCCTAAACTTACTACTTTTGGTATTCACAGAAGTTAGGATTTTGTCTTAAGTTTGTCTTAAGACAAACTTAAGACAGACTTAAGACAGTCTTAAGACAGACTTAAGACAGACTTAAGACAAACTTAAGACAGACTTAAGACAGACTTAAGACAAACTTAAGACAAACTTAAGACAAAATCCTAACTTAAGTCTGTCTTAAGTCTGTCTTAAGTCTGTCTTAAGTCTGTCTTAAGTTTGTCTTAAGTCAGTCTTAAGTCTGTCTTAAGTCTGTCTTAAGACTGTCTTAAGTCTGTCTTAAGTTTGTCTTAAGACAAACTTAAGACAAAATCCTAACTTCTGTGAATACCAAAAGTAGTAAGTTTAGGATTTTGTCTTAAGTTAGTTCTGTGAATCGGGCCCCTAGTGTCTAGTCTTGACCTTACCAGGCCACATCTCTGAGGACTATTGCAACGGCCACCGCCCTGCACTGACTTTGATCTGCGGAGGGGCGCCTTGGCCGGAGGGAACAATATGATTGCACCACCCTTCATGAATACTGGCAGCCCAATCCTGTATGCTTTTCATTGGCGTTCCATACCTCTTTTACCTGTATCCCCCTCCTGTATCCCAATGCTGGAGTACGCAGCACATTGGATTTGTCCTAGTACAATAGAGCTCCCTGCTGCCTGGGCTATTATTGAAACCGAGAGGACAGCTGTCCAGAACCAGCAGGGTGATGTACTCACTTAAAGTAGAAGTGATCATTAGCTACCCCCCCAGTCCGATCGTTATTCTTGACCCAATGCAGGACATTTCCATGCAGCCCTCAAACAGACGCTGTCACGCTATCCATGTGTATTTACATATCCCATGCCTTTCTATGCCTTCCCATATTACCTCAATCGTGGCATGCCAAAGCCAGCAGTTTACATTAGACTGATAGTAACCCTTATGTTGCTCATCGCATTGCTAATTAGTGACCCTATGCAGGAGTCTGCTACATGTCCCCTTAAACTGCGATGCTGTACCTCCATCTATGCCTATTTTTATCTCCCAAGTTAACTATACTTGCATAACTGCCGCATCCTGCTTATGACCTAGCATGCACCATTTCATGCTGAGTGACACCAGTCCACATTAGCCCCATCCTGACCGTTATGCAAATACTGGGTCCATATTAGCGTCAATGTGCTGGAGATCGCATCACCTGACATTGAACCTGGATGCTGTCTCCCTGCCTAAGTATTTTTTTATCTCCCGAGCTAACTATGCTTGTGTCTCCTCCATACCTTTCGTATGCCTCTGGAAATGTTATCAATCATGTCGTGCTAAGGTCAGTGCAACCGCCGATCCCCTCTTGACCCACAGGAAACTCAATGCCTTGAGTGAGTGGCATCACAACGAACTGACACTCTGGTATCATCCTTTGCTGCATGGAAGCTATCAGCGTTTTGCACCTCGAGCAGTCTGAGGTAGCCCCCAGCGTCATTTAATTTAATGCCCTGCGCCAACCAAACAACTCTAACCAGATCTCACCCACCATTGTAGGTCCGAGAATGCCAGCAAGGGGCTTCTAATGGGTCAATTTTTCCAAATGATTTCCCATCCGCAACCATCTGTCTGAGACCGCATGTATATTGACGGGTTTGAGTCATCACGTTCCCCGCTCGCCCCTGCTCCTAGTCCACTCCCAGTGCTACCTAAAGGCGAGCCCTATTAATATCTCAGCATCCGTACTGTTCGTTGATACCATTAGAGCCTGCAAACGCCAAGTCATGGGATGAGAAGGCCAGCACTTTTTAACGACTCGATATCCATTTCCGCCCCTTGCTAAACGATTAGGGCCCGCCATGGCATGGGCTGTTGTCTCCTCATTGTCCCGTGTTGCTCTAGAACTACATTACCCCCAATGCCCTTTTTTAAGGGCCACGGCTTACCTGCCGTACTCTTACATTCTCTCCATTGCCCCTGACACTTAACGTTTATGAGGTTGCCATCTCTTGAAATAAACCAATGCTTCGTGTCCGCCCAATCCCTTCACTCTCCACACTGTCCGGTATGCCACCGTCCTTGATACTGACTTCTCCAAAGCCACACGCTTATCTGCGAACACGACCCTCAAAACAGACCTTGGGGCAGATTTATGTTGGACTTGCGCCACTTTTACGCCACCGTTGCGTCACTTTTGTGATGCAGCAGCAGCGTAAACCCTGCGCCACGTTGCGCCCTATTTACATTGCTATGCATCTATGGAGATGCGTCACGGTGTAAAGCCCTGCGCCACATGAAACCTGCGTCAGGTTTCATGTGGGCGTTTCTACGCAGGGGGGGGGCGTTCCGTCGCAGGAACGCCCCTGAGAAGTGACTCAGTGAAATCTACAAGATTTCACTGAGTCACTTTTCCAACGCTGATGCGTCAAAACCCTGCACCTGCTTGAAGCAGGCGTAAGGCTTGACGCACCACGTTACAGATAGGGCAAGTTGGAAGAGTACTGGAGTTGCGTGTCGCACGCAACACTACTTCAGCACTGTGCCAACTTTACGTCCCAGATGCGACACGCATCTGTTTATTCCTGCGCCATGATGCGCCGCATTATAAATGCGGCGCATCATGAGTGGCACAAGGGTAAACTTGTGTGCCGCATCTTTCCTGGCGCATCCCTGCTGATTTGCAGAGATGCGCCAGGCAACATAAATCTGCCCCCTTGTCTTAATTACCTCCTGCACTGTAATCTCCGTCCACCGTAACACCACATCCTAGATACTCCCAGCATCTCTGGGCATGGCCGCCGGTATTGCCGGCTGGCCATCTCACCCCCACTGCTCCCAGCTGCCGGAGATGCAGACCCCAATGGTTGAATCTCGGGAACTCGGCCCACACGTCTCGCCACCCCACTGCTCCACGTGACCCCATGTACCATGTGCCACCAGAGGCCACATAGACCAGCTGCAATACGACGCACCACAAACGCTTCACTGTCATGTAAGTATTACCGATTGGGTCAAAAGGATCCCTGGCGACAATCCGCGGTGCGCCCTTTCAACAAATGACTCAATCAAAAGGGGTGACAAAACTCATCCTGACATGTGCGAAACCCTACAGCGCCATGTGAGTGTCCCGTACCCCCCCCGATCTCGAGACCGAACGGACGCCTCGCGGGACCATCCAGTACACCATTCCTTTGTAAGCCGTCCCAACCACCCCGGCGGCCGACCCCAAACATCCATTCTGTTTCAACGCCAACACAAACAAAGACTTGGGCTCCTACAGAGAACTGCATGAAAACCTGCCTGGACAGGCCGCCAAAGCTATCTGCACCAGACCACCAAAAACGATGTTCTTTCACTGCATATTAAATGACCACCTGATTTAATTCTGTGGACGTCATAAATCAGAGAGTTACAAACACAATCTGCGCCCCTCCAACTACTTCCTCAAACAAATGGGCCGACAATAACTCATCCGGACATGTGGGAAATCATACAGCGCCGCGTGCTGCGCTGAAGGCCCACCCCCCCTGATCTCGAGTCCGAATGGACGCCTCGTACGCCCATCCAGTACAACCCTTCCTGTATAAGTCGTTCCTGACCACCCCCGGCAGCTGACTCTATTCATCCATCCTGTTTCAGCAAATCCTGTTCTAGTGAAAAACAAAGAACACACAGGCCTGCGCTCCACCATATTGTTCCATGTGGCCCGCCAGAGTAAGCATCAGAGCCCCCGTCATGCTGCCCAAACTGCAACCGTGCCTCCCGGTCCCGAGCCGCCTGTGATACACAGCACTGCAATCCTGCCCCAACCCAGCGAAAACACAAACACAGGCTTGGACTCCACCATATTGTCCCATGTGGCCCGCCAGCGTAAGCATCAGAGCCCCCGTCACGCTGCCCAAACTGCAACCATGCCTCCCGGTCCCCGAGCCGCCCATGACACACAGCACTGCAATCCTGCCCCAACACAGCGAAAACACAAACACAGGCTTGGACTCCGCCGTATTGTCCCATGAGCCCCACCACAGTAAGCACCAGAGCGCTCGACGCTCTGCCCACACCGCGACTGCCCTTCCAGGCCCCCGAGCCGCCCGTGACACACAGCACTGCAATCCTGCTCCAGCCATAGCTATCCTAAAATGTAAAGCACATACTAGAGCCACAGATACCATTTACCAAGGCAATGATCTGGCAGACCGAACAGCTAAACAGACAGCTCAGACCCCACTAGACATGACAAAGTTACAGGTTCAATAAGTGTCCAAAGCCATGACAGTTAGGGATCCTTCCAAGGATGTACAAGACATACAGACACATGCTACTATGGACGAATTAAAGAAATGGTCGGAACAAGGAGGGGTACTGACTGATCAGGGTTGGATGAATAAGGGCAAATCCACATGGTTTCTTCCTGATTCGATGGTACAAGTGATTATAAATACCGCACATAGTCCTGCACACTTAGGAGAGAAAGCAATGATAGATAGCTTACAGAATATATGGTTCAACAAGCACCTGCGTGCAGCAGCGAAACAAAAGGTCAGAACATGTATAATCTGTTGCCAATTCAATCCAGGTAAAGGCATTCCGATGGAACAAGGTGGATTCCATCCACCTGACCACCCTTTTGAAGTGCTCCAAATGGATTATATCCAAATAAACAGATGTAGAGGTTACAAATATGTCCTGGTACTAATGAAGCAGGTGTCCCTTCTGTTAGGGTATACCTGGAAATTCCATTGTGTGCGACATCCTGAAGCAGCAGGCCTTGTAGAAAGACATAAACAGACATTAAAAATTTGCGCAGACAAAGGTGTAGATTGGATGGTAGCCCTGCCGGTTGCCCTCTTTTACATGCGAATGGTAGCTCATTCTAGAACAGGCTTATCTCCCTATGAAGTGGTCTTTGGTAGACCACCAAATATGTGGGGCACTCCAATGCCTAAAAGATTACTGATGTTGATAATAACATGCTGACAGATTACCTGGCTTCCTTGATGTCTGCACTACTCTCTTGTTGTTCGCAGGTTGCTGCCGCCTTCCCTGACAACACCCAGGTCAAAGAATACTCCATCGCTCCTGGATGGAAGGCGCCAAAGTCAGTGCTCTGGACCACGGGGACGGCCGTTAAAGTCAAAGGGCGGAAAAGATGGTTGCACCTTCACCACTCTTTTACAAAGGAAAAAGACTTTGAACTTGGATTTTGGATTTTGAACACCATTTTCTAGAGGAGACTCCCCAGAAGTTTCCACAAAGCTAAACTTTGATCTAAGAAGTCAGAACCCGTTTGATCAATTAAGTCCACTAGGTGGTGAAGCGGTTGAACATGTATTCTGGCTTGCATAAGATCTTGGACAATAATATTGATAAAAAAAAGAGCAAGATGTGCATCACGATAATATGTATCAGCTTAATACTACATGCTATTTTTCCTCCTATTGCCTCACTTTTACACTCCTCCACTAATGATACCATAAAGCACACATTTAGTGATCTGCCATCCTATGAGCTATCATATCGACTTGCCTTACGCAACAATACCTTTATTCAAATGCTGCACCATTCACATCAGACTAGCAATGCTACAGACTGCTGGGTCTGTGGCCGACTCCCCCCCTATCAGAACTATAAGGGAGTTTTGCCCCTCTTTCTCTATCCGTTCACACACAATGGCTCCTGTGGAGCATGGTTTAGTTTGATTAATTCCCTAGATTCGAATTCCGCAGTTTATCAAGACAACTGGGTATGGGGAAACCTGAACTTAGTTTTGCTTAAAGTCTGCTACCCTAACAAGGAGGGACTTCCCAAAAGAACAGGAACTGATCTAGAAAATGAAGTATATGGATTAGGTAATTTTACACTTAACCTCATGATCCTGAACGTTGAATCTGAAGCTACACCTACATTCTTTTCATACACTGAATTGCTCGCTTATATTTCCTCTAATAGACTTCCAGGAGGGCACTTTAAAGAGAGTAAACTCTAAATGGAAGTCTTCTATTTACAGAGTGTAAATGTTAGACAATTATAGGTGACCTGATTGGTTGCCCTTTTCCAGGAAACACTTTTCTCTGCACTGGGTGTTCTTTGGCCCAAAGGCACATTAATCAATGAAAGCATCTTGTTTAGAAATCCCACGGTAGGAGTTAAAGAGAACTGAGCACTATGGTAAAGGTACATGTCTAAACCAAGATATAGCATCAGATTCCTGGGTTCACACTCAGTCTGAGAACAGAGCAGAAAAGGTGACAGCTATACACACACTGATAGGGGCTAAACTAGCAGGACCTTGACTTCCCCTGCCTTATCAGAGCCCTAGGATTCTGTAATCAGATGACAGGGTCTGGGGCCAGTGGAAAGAATTTGTGACTGACGTGTAACGTGTGTCTCTTGTGCAACATATTCCGTAGCATTTCTTTGTATGTTAACGCACGTGTACATTTCGGTTATCTGTGGTGTTTCAATTTAGAGTTAAGCAACAGTTACAGCGTTACACACAGAGAAACAAAGAGTCACAGGGGCATATTTACAAGCCCCTATCGCCACAGGAACATCACTTTTTCAACGTTCCTCTGGCGATATGGGCTTCGCCTTATTAGTGTTAAGCCACTTAACATGGCTTAACGCCGCCTTGTAAATAAGGCACCATTTCACGCTATACTTAGTGTGAAAGGGGTGGGTAATGGTGTTGCGGTGGGCATTTTGCCGCAACACCCATCGATTTTGATGATACGCCATATTTACAAGGGTGTACAGAAACCTGCGTTAAGCGTGGTTAGCGCTTCTTTTATTATCGCTAAGCAGGTTAGCGATTTCCTTGTTAATAGGAGAAATGTCATTTAGCGACATTCTCCACGTAAGTTTGGCAAGGTACGCCCACTTTGCATCTCATTAGAGATGCAAAGCTGGGCATTAAGGGAAAGGGCGCTAAGGCAAGGCTTCACGCGATAGCATGACCTTGCTGATAAGGTGATAAAATTACTGCCGCTTTTTGGCCGAAAACGGACTCAAAAGCGGTGATAATTTTATTGCGCCGCCTTAATGATATGCCCCAAAGGCATTTAATCAAGCCTTTGGGAGAACTTTTGCATTCTCTCCTACCTTAACACCCTCTAAGTAATGCCCGCTATGCAAGCACTCGCCCCGAATGAAATTAATGCAAAACACCCTGACCAAAATCTAAACAGTGCAAAAGGCTGATAGTTCCATAGATGCAAATTAAATATGTTAATAAGATTGAGTGATTGAATGTACACAGCTCTGCCTGTGTGCATACTATGTACATTTTTCCCCAAACTAATATTCAACTACTTGTTGGCCTAATCATTCCCTGTATACCTTCCCATTGTGTTTATTAGTCAATGCTATATTTATTTATAGAGTTTAAACTTATCTGGAGACCAATGGAGCGCTAAACAGGCATAAACCCAGACAAATTATTCATGAACATTTACAAAAAGCCTGAATATTCACACATGGTTGGTACCTATGATGTAGAAAGTAGAATTATTCCAAGAGTCGTGCCTCCAGTTTCTTTGTGAAGTTTGTGAGGTTAGGCGCACATAGTTCCTAATAGGGATGTTGTTTCAGATCTTCTTTGTATAGATGGAGAAGATCTGTCATGGGTTCTTTTTGTTTTTTTGCATTTTTGTGATTCCAATCCCACACTTTGCTGACCTTGTGTTACTTTGTCTGTCTTAGGTGTTTCATTTCATGCAGGAAAGTGGGTTGCTGTTTCTGGCAGCCTAGTGGGCAGTGGAGCTAACCTTTAAATGATACAGGCTTGCAAAAGGAGCCAGTGTATAGGATGCCTTTCATTGTGCTAGTGTGGTGTCAATATGTCCTTCAGCAGAGCTTTGTCTCAAACAAAGGTATCAAAGAGCTTTACGTGTTATGCGCATAGGTTTATTAGAGGTACATGTGAGGATGTGTACAGGTCACAAACAGCCAGAGAGTCAAGAAAAGTACATAACAATACAGCATTAAGGTAATGGCGTTGGTTACAGAATAGAGGCTGAGAGAGTTAGTCAACCTGCTCAAAGGATCGTGTCAATGTTGGTTGGATCTTTAGGAAACGTAATTCAGCCTGATTGCGAGTTGATGTCATTTTAAATTTTAAAGCAGTAGAGATTTGAGGTTCCTTTTAAAGCAAGAAAGAGAGGGGTTGCAGCGGAGGTCCTTAGGGAGCGAGTTTCTGAACCTGGGGGCGTTTCCTGAGAACACATGTGTCTGGGATGTTTCTTCTTCAGGTTAGGAGGTAAGATGAAGAAGAGAGTTGGGGCTTCTCAGTGCCTGAGCTCTTCCTGCTCTTGCTAGTTTGGTTTCTAGGTATTTGGGCTGTTTTGTGTGAAGGGCTTTGTGGGTGAAACAAGCGGTCTTGAAGATGTATCTTCCTTCAGTGGGAGGGGCACGCAGGTAAGATGTGATCAAACCGTTTAAATCTGTGAGGAGCCTAGCAGCCGCATTGAGAGTTGCTCTTAGGTGCGCAAGATGAATTTTCAGAATTCCATTTAGAATGGCATTGCCGTAATCAAGTTTCGAGAGAACTAGTGATTGCAATATCTTCTTAAGTTTGTCACGGGGAATAAACAGTTTGATTTTCCTCTGATGTTTTAGTGTGCAAAATGCTTCTTTAGCTGAATTGGTGATGTGCTCTTTCATTGACATGTTTTAGTCCAGGGTGCTTATTTCAACTCTACTAATTATAAGTTGAGCAGGGCATATGTTTTCTTTTTTCAATTGTTTAATTTCAATATAAAATCTAATAGCATTGTTCGTTCATTGATTAACTGTTCTTCCATTTTTAATTGTCTTTTTACCACTAAATTGATACTGTTTTGATTCTTTTATATTTTAAGTTTTCTAGAAAACAACAAAATATAAAGAACAAAAGAGTTTCCCTTTTTTTCCAGGAGGAAGAATTGGTACCATGCTGTCTAGGTTTTCTTGTTGATGTATTATGATGGAGAGGTCACTACCAAAGGTGAATCCAAGTGATTTTGCATTAGTTGTCAGTGGGAGTTGAAAGAATGCAAGAAGTATTTGGTTCCCACCATTCATTTTTCAGCTACTTAGAAAAAGGAAATTGCCTCCTGGTGAGGATAATACATCTTTGAGAACTTTAAAGCATGTATTGGAATTGTATCGGGAGGACTAAGGCACTCTTTAGTCTAAGACACTGAATTCCAACTTCAGCTTCTCAGTTGATATAGCAATAACCTTTATTCAGCAGAAAACCCTTCTCAGAAATTATTGGATACCTTTTAATTTCTTCCAATTGTGCCTGTCAGATAATGAAAGGTGTTGGGCATATACCTGCCTTGGCAGTGGTTTAATACATATTGCATATGCTTGAATAAAAGTAAAGCAATTTCGGAAAGTAATCTTCAGCAGGATTTTGTAAGTTTTCAAGTCCAAGTAGCAAACTCTAAAACCCTGACTACCCTGGGTATGATGATCAAATGGGTTTACTCAAGAACCTTGAAAACAAATGAAGCATATGACTGCCTACACAGAAAGGTATGCACAATTTAACTACCATCTCGGGTGACTCAAATTACAATGGAGAAATACTCTTTTTTTTATATACAACCCTCACTCACTCTAGTAGTGACATGCTTCATCATCCGGTTCCTCCTGGCTCCTAAAGGCCAGGATGGGCTTAACCATACAACATGGAGCTCTTTCTATATATATTTTTGGGTGACCAGAGGTTAATCTTAAAATGACTCATCCATGCCCAGGTTTCCCTTTTTTTTGGGGGGGGGGGGTGTACACAGTAAAAATAATTATGATAATAATTAGCAGAGGGGCAATCAAGGAGGGCAATGGTTCTATGATCCTTAGCTTGTCGCCATGTATCTTCCCTATTCTCATGGCCAGATTTGGTCCCGGACATTCGTCAGGACAAAAAAACTGTCACTGCCCCATGTCATTCTACAAGTATGTGATTACTTATTGCATGCACATGTTGTGGCATGTGCCAGTGGTGGCTACTTACCTGTCAGGAATCTGGTACAACAATATTAAATGAATCACACCTGTGCGGGTAAAATTACCAAGTCTCTCGGGGTATGGAGAGTGGTTTGGCCCTGTAGTCAAACAGTCCTCAAGTACTACTTGGTACTGCACTACCCAGATACTCAAAAACTCTCAGAAACAATTCCTCTTGAAAGTTAATGATTTAAAAAGGGATCATTTTGGGAACATAGAAGAGCAGCAAGCTTCCTAACCAGGATGAGTGGATTACTGACAGGTATCCCAAGCATCACTTTGAAGCTTTTACATAAAAGACTGGACTAGGCTATCTATTTGAGAACGTATGGAAACAATTTCTCTGGCCCGACTTATCATTTTTTCACACAGCGCAACGTAGCAAGCCACCTTGTTGCACTGTGCTGCGTGAAAGGGCAGGAAAATGCAGTATTTAACATTATACAGCGCATTAATGCCCTTACCTAGTGATGGCGCACTTTTGATTGCCTAATGCCAACACGGGGACCCTTGTGTCATGGTAGAAGGGTGCCTGTATTGTAAGTCGATTTTTTGTGCAGGAAGGGGTATGTATAGGAAGATGGCTCTGTATATGCTATCCACAAATGAGATATAGTGTGCACAGAGTCCAGTGGATCCGCATAGGCTTTACAGAGGCTCAAGTAGATAATACTAATGTTCTGTTATGTGGTAGTGGGGGCAAACAGTTAGGGTTATCAGAGGGCAGTGCTAAGCATTTTGATGTGCACACACAGGTAATAAATGGTACACACACTCAATGAGTAAATCCAAGACCAATGGTTTGTAAAAATAATACTTTTAGTATGTATATTTTATAGAACCAAAGATACTTTGTTGCATGTAAATACGTTTTGCAATATCAGTGCTTTTCAATGTAAAGAGTGGACACAGTACATTTTTCAACAATACAATGGTATACTAAGGGAGCATACACAATCAGCAATATGCAGGTAAGTAAATAATTTACGATATTGAGTTTCTGGATAAAGAATCAGTACCAAGTAATTCAGGTAAGTGACAAAATTGCACCGCCAGGGGCACTGGGGCAGCCGGGTGCAGAGGTCAAACTCGGTATCTGGTGCCAAAGTTAGCCAATGAAGAAAGGCGGCAATTGAAGTGGTACTACTTACAGGTACGTAGCACTGTTTGGTAACACAGTCTCTGGGGGTTAAGGTAAGGAAAGGGGGGGCCACAAGGCAGCACCAAACTTACACCTCCAGCAGCACAGGGGTGGCCGGGTGCAGAGTGAGAACACAGCATTGGGTACCCAATGCAAACCAAAGAGGAATCCTGAATTCTGAAAAAGGCTGCAGTCTCATGCCAGGAGGCCGATCGAAGGAGACCTACAGCTGCACAGGTAAGATGGGATGTGCTGTAGCATCGAAATACCATTGCTTAACCACCCCATTGCCCAGGTGCTCGGGTGCAGGAGTATTCTTTGGCGTCGGAAAACAGCTTACTGGTGCAGGTCGTGTTTGGCGGTCATGGTGCAGAGGCTGCAGGTGTCGACATGAAGTCTGGCAGGGGTCAGCGCACAGTGGACTCTTGCTCAGAAACACTGGGGAACCTTTGCTTGACCGGTGGAACACTGGGATTCAAGCCGTGGGCATCGGGTTCAGAGGTAGTCGGTTTTGCGTGCCAGCAGGCAAACTGTTGGTCTTTAAAAGTTGTTTTTCTTTTGGACAGGTCTGCTGTCCACAGGAGATCGGGAGTATTAATGGAAAGCAGACAGTCCTCCCAGAGTTTTGGAGGTTGCTGTTTTATGGGATGTATCGTGGAAGCTTGCAAAGTTTGCAGACAGGCTGGCAGGGCTGGGACCAAGTCAGTGACTGGAGCCCCTTGTCGTGCAGGCATCAGCTCTTTTGTTTCCTCTTCTTCATAGGTTGTTGGTAATCTGAGGATTAAGGTTCAGGGGAGAACCTAAATACTAATTTTAGGGGCATTAGAGGGGTCAGAAGGTAGTAGCCAAAGGGCTACTTACCTATAGGGTGCCTGCACCCTTTGCATGCCCACGCACTCTGGGGAAGGGGCATATCCCTAATCCTATAGGCTAGAGTCCTCCAAAACAATATGGAGGATTTTGAAAGGAGGGGGTCATTTCAGCTCAGGGCACCTTAGGGGTGACCCTGGCTGAGAGGGGACACACCGCCCTTAATTACTAATTTTCCTGCCGACCTTGCTGCCAAAAATGGGACTTGGTCAGGGGGGTGGGCACTAGCTGGAGAGACCCTGGTCAGCATAACAAAGGATAGGAAGCCTTTGAGGCTCACCACTGTTCTTTGGTGTTCTTGCTTGGGGATAGGGGTTAAGCGCCTCCACCCAGAGCAGGCTATGTTTCTGACCCAGAAGAGCAAAAGACTCCCACCTTAGGAAGTCAGAAACATATCTAGAGGTATCAGGTTGGTGGGGACCAGTCAGGCACAAACTAGCAAGTTGGCAGGATTTCAGAGGGCTCCTCTGAGGTGCCCTCGGGGTGCATTTCTTAATAATTCCAACACTGGCATCAGTGTGGGTTTTTTAAGCTGAGATATTTGTTACCAAACATCTCGAATTCAGTGAAACCATTATGGATCTGTGGAACTCGTGGTGACAAGCTCCCAGCCCATGTACTCAGTATGGCTTCACTGATCACTTATAATGTCTAAGAATGGACTTAGACACTATAGAGGCATATCTGATCATGCAGTTATGCCCTCACATGAGAAATAGTTCACCCTGTCCTAGGGCTGTAAGGCCTGCTGTATGGGTGACTTACCTATGCCTGTTGCAGTGCTGGTAGGCCTGGCACACAGGTATGTGTCCCAGGTCGACTCGTCACTTCTATCTGCACAAAAACACGCAGGCTAATGTGGCAGTATGCCTGTGTTAGGCGAAGGGTCTCTTAGGTTGGCATAATACATGCTGCAGCCCTTAGAGACCCTCTCTGGTCACAAGGCCCTTGGTGCCACTGATAGCTTTTACAAGGGACTTATATGTGAACCAGAAGTGTGGCAACTGTGAAAACAAAGGTACAGTTTTGAGAAAGAATACAGGAACTTGGTTAGCAGGAACCCAGTGAACACTCAGTCAAAGATGCATCAGAGTCAGGCAGAAAAGTGTGGGGTAACCATGCCAAAAAGGATACTTCTCAACAGCATGTGTCTGCACAGAAAAAAATCCTGAGAGACATTTTACTCTTACTACCTGCAGCACACATAGAAAGAGGAGAAACTGAGGAGAATTAAAGATATTTCACCTTGTTACGCCTCAACAGGGGAGGCGTAGCATTTTGACGCATTCGCAGGCCTAACACTAATGGCAAATCTGGGAATGAGCCAAAATCCATGGATGGGTGCCTGGGAACACCCATGCTTCACCCATGGAACGCGCCCCTGGGGCAAAGTAATGCAAGGCAGCAAAAGTTTTGCTGCCTTGCTTTACTCCAGATTTATCAAGCCACGCAGGGCCACTCAAGGTGGCTTTGTGTGGCTTGATAAATCTCACTTAGGTTTTGCGCCACCCATGGCCTAGTTTGTGTCACAAGGGCGATACAAAACCTTGATAAATCTGGCCCTATATGTCATGAATTGCACAATATGCTACCATTGCACAATACTTCCTGTGGTTTGTCTTCTCTAGTCACTCCACCCTTCTTTTCTTCTTTCACTCTTCCCATTTTCATTGTGTGCTCACTTATTTTCTATTTCTACCTCTTTTTTGGCATAAATATAGCCTTATAGCTCACTGACGAGGGCCATACCGATTATCAAAGGCTCTGACCGCAAGTTGCAGGTAGCACAATCAGTGCTACAGGCCCACTAGTGGCATTGATTTACAGGCACATGTAGTACACTGAAGTAGGAATGTATTAGTAGATGAAATATGGAATCCTGGAGAAACTAATCATACCATGTTTTAGAGGAGAGAGCATATGCACTTTAGAATTGATCAGCAGTGTCACAGTGCCCAGAGTTCTAAAACCAACAGAAAGAAGGTCAGAAAATAGGCAGAGGAAGCCAAAATGTTTGGGGATAACCCTTCAAAAAGGACCAGGTCCAAAACAAACCCCTTCCCGCCTAAAGCCAAGGTAGACTAATGAATACCTTGATGAGCTTCCCTGCTTAGGGTGATAGAACATGGACCTTGGCCTGCAACTGCAGGGGCACCTTCCAGTTCTGTGCCTTCCTGAACCCAGTTGGATCCCTCTGTCTGTACTCTCAGGGCCCACTAAGCTAACTTATAGAGGATCCTTCTCCTCACCTGTGGACCCCTTCTGTGCAGCACCTAACCTTACTGTGCTCACAAATGCATCCAACTAGGCAGACAATATCACCATAGCAAACACAGTGATGTGGTCCATTCCACCCCCTGGATTTGACTCCTGTCTCCAACTCAAAGTCAACTCTGTCCACACAGACAGCAATCAACCGTGGCTGCTGACAGCTGTCAGGCCATCCAGGGCTCTCTAACCTCTGTGGATTCTCAGAGTGGAGGGCGGTAGCCCCAGGCGACTTGCACCCTTTGCCAACCCTCTCTCCCACCAGCTCAGGGGTGGTATCCTGAGACTGGTCCTTCAACCCAGGGTCTGTACCCTCAGGCTGAAGACGTGCCTGACACACTATGAGTTCCAGGGGAGTACACCTAGCCCCACCCCCAATTAAACACTTAGTCTAAGTGTTGTGCCAGAGTCTGCCTCACCCCTGTGCATCTGACAGAGTACAGGGTCCTCCCAGGCCAGAAGTGACATCACCAGGGTCAGTCCTTGGGTGCTCTGACCTCAGAACTGGCAATCCCGGACCCACGAGTCCATCGACTGTGGGCTGTCTCTCCCCCTTTCCCCTCCATCTTGACTTCTGCACCCTCCTCTGGGGAGTGGTACTACCAGACATCAGAACTGGTGAGACACTAGTGGCAGCCGCCCCTCCTCTCAAGTTCTCTTAACACTATGGGGCTCCCATTAGTGGATGGTCTCCTGGTACAAATCATGTCCCCTGCTTGTGCCCACTCCAAGCACTGGGGCTTGAAATACCGTACCTTGGGCCTCTACCCACCCCCATTGCTTTTCCTACTCTTGAAAAGGTCTTGGGACCCTTTTCCCCCATACTACACAGGGACCTGTCTGGGTCACTGGTCACTCTGATGGGGAAAACCTGGGGAAATCCTGAGCCACCCCCATTAGGATCACTCCCATGTGCCTTTCCAAACCCTGTGGCACTCACCTAGAGGTCTGCTTCATGTGCAAGTTCCATGAGTAAAGAGAATTTTCACTCCACCAGGTGTTAGTGAGCTCTGGAACAAAGTGACTGAACATATGCTCTCCAGGGGAAACAGCGTTTACAGCGCTGTTTCCACAACGCATGGCCTTACAATGCGGTCGTTACAATGACCGTGTTGTTACCACGCGTGCCATCTCATCACAAGTCGTAACAACGACTTGCTGTGGGGGCGTGCAACACCAGGGAATGTGTTGGATTTCAAATCCAACACCTTCCCTGCTGTTGCACAAACTGGAGTAGGGAAAGTAATTAAGACTGTTCCTAAGTTCAGCGCGCCCCCTACAGCAAGTCGTTGTTACGACTTGGGATGTAATGGCATGCGCGGTAACAACGCTGTTGTTGTAACAACCGCGTTGTGTGAAGCCATGCATGGTAAATGTATGCGTAATAATGTCATAAATTCGCTCTCCAGTAAATGATTTATACAGCCCCTCAAGTGTGATCACAATACAACCCTTCACTCAACCATCCAGTGCCTTGAAAAAGTACCCAACAAAAACCTCTGGTGAGACAGTGTCTGACTGCCCCTCAAATTTAACCTACATTCCTCTGGGGTGCCTCCATAGTCCCTTACCAGAACCGCCTATGTGGCTGTACACCTCTCTCTGTCACTCCCTTCTAGAGCCAGTAGAGTGTCCCTTCCAACATCAGGAATATGACTCCCTGTACCGGTTACCCAATCCTATCGGAAAACGGGATCACCTGACTTGCTGTCAGTGGTCCCGTCAATGCAATTACAATGCGACCGCAATCAAGGCGGTGGCAATGTCTATGTTTTGTATTGCGGTGGGTGCTGCGTGCTGCAGCAGATGCCCCAGTAGAAAAAATAGACATAACAGATATCCATTAACCGTGGGCGTACTGCTCCGCTCCGCCCGCGGAGTGTGCGTAGTGTTGCCTACTTCGCGGTCCGTGAAGTAGGCGTAGCAGGCAGGCTACGCACACGCCACGGCAGAGCGGAGTTGCCCACCACCCTCCTCCCTCCCGCCCTCTTTTAAATGCCCTTACAATGTTTAGAAGCATGGAAAAGTAATTAAAATTAATTACCTGAGCTGCGGCGTCCCGGGGCTCCCTCTTCCTGCTCTATCGCCGACTTCTTCCTCACAAATGCGCATACTCGGGCACCCGCACATTCGCATTTGTGAGAAAGAAGTCGGCAATAAAGCAGGAAGAGGGAACCCCGGGACGCTGCAGCTCAGGTAAGTCATTTTAATTACTTTTATATGCTTTTAAACATTGTAAGCGCATTTAAAAGAGGGCGGGAGGGAGGCGGGCGGCGCGTAGTGGGGCTACACGGAGTGTGTAGAGTGTGCGTAGATTTGCCCCCACTCCGTGATGCTCTGCGTAGCCCCACTTCGCCCACTACGCCCAGGGTTAATATCCATGCACTATGTGGCAGGCTCCATGCAGTGCCTGCCACATGGTGTAGGGCTATAGGTGCCCCCCTAGCACCTAAAACTAAGGGCCAGAGGGGAAGAGGTGCCCACTACCGACCCCCAATGTCCCTTTCCACCAGCATTTTCATGGCGAGTAAACCGCCATGAAACGGCTGGTGTGGCGGGACATCATATTCTCTACCCCAGTGCCTGGCAGGCACCGCCACCATTGTAGGGAATATGACTGTCTCCGATGCCCCGACGGGCTCATCTGATGTGTGGTGGTCGGGCTTTTCGACCCCCATTCATCCGCCCACCACTGTAATATGGCGGGTGGAAAACATGCTTACGATGGCGGTGAGACCGCCACCAACAAGTTGTCGGTGGTGGTCTCACTGTAATTGTAATGAGGCCCCAAGTCTCGGGTATGTGGACATTTTCTTCAGTACTGGACATGATAGTTTTGCTGCCACCATCTGTGCTGAGCTCGGCACTCTTGGCTTTTAAATCCAGCTCCTTCAGACTGAGCTCATGAGCTAAAATAACCTTCTAGTTATCAATGGCTAGTCTCTTTTCCTTCAAACCTTTTTTTCTTTTATGCACAATCCTGAGTTTTGATAGCTCCAACTTGAGTGTCCTGTCTTCCGACCTGTCCTCCAGCTCCTCTGGAGACAGACCTTTTGAAGAAACACTGCTGCTTTCCCTAAAGGCTGTCTTCCCACCTAGGCAGATCCTGATTTACATCAAAATCACAGTGCAGACTGTTCTCCACCTCCACAACATTTTCATCCTCTAGGTGCTCCCCAGACTCCCTGGCTGCCAACCATGCCTTCAGTGCCTTTTGCAGGACCTCCTCTCTCGTGAGGCCTTTAAAAGAACACTTGAAATCCCTGCAGAAGTTTTTATGCTAAGGCACCGTATAGGTTTCCAACCTCTCCTGCTCAAACTCCAAACCTGCTAGTACAGCTGAAGGCTCTGCAGACTGGGACATGGGTGTAGCAAAAGTTCAAGACTTACAACAAGAGACAAACAAAAACCGTATGCTGGGGTGTAAGGGACTCTGTTATGGAAGCAGGGTACACCATTCACTGTATGAAGTAATCAAATACAAGTCCTATCCTCATCGCTGAATGCCAATGTTAGAAATGGGGTCTCTGATTGGCAGCGGTTTGCACACTGTCCAAGCAGAGACCATCACTCTTGTCAGGGTAAGTAAGTTACACCCTCAGAATAACCCATGCTCACCCCTTTAGTAGCTTGGCAATAGCAGTCAGGCTTATCTCAGACGCAATGTGTAAAGTATTTGTTTACACACAGAAACACAGTGAAAACACCACAAAAGTTCTCCACCCCAAATAAGGAAGCTAGCCAATATTTATGTGAGTAAAACAAGACCAAAACTACAAATATCCAACATACACAAATCAAATTTCAAATTCTCAAAGTTTAAAAGCAGTTTTAGCACTTAGAAACAAAATACCTCTGACTGGGGCTATAACGACGTGCTTGACGATTTTGAATCTCAAAGTTCGGGGCTGACTGCGATGGATCACGGGCCGGCTACGGAGTTGTACAGACCCTGGTTACAGTATCCTGGAAACAATGACAAAACAAAGATGTTGTGAGATGTCTGGGAGGTGAGGCTTCGCTGGGTTCTGTGCAGCATCGGTTCCTTACTGTTGGTGCAGATAGTTGGCCCGTCAGTGCTCGGCATGTTGCAAGGCAGAAGGGAGGTGATGTGGCATTGGCGATGAGGCATCGGTTCCCTCGACGGTGCGTAGTTAATGAAGTGTAGAGGGTCAAGCCATCTGGCATAGATTTCGCAATGTCGATTTCACACTAAGGGGCCACCAGTGTGGCGGCAGAGTGAGGTGCCACAGACCTCTGTAATGTGGTATACTCGGGACCCCCTCTGTGGCGGTTCTACAGAGATGCTGGGCAAGTCGCTGTAGTTGTGTTGAGGCAGCGGCGCAGTGTCGAAGAGCAGCATCAGCTCTGAAGTCACACTCAAAGCCAATATGCTGATTTCTTCTTGTTGAAGACAGCAAACACACTTCCAAGGGCACAGGAACTGGATTTGGCACCACTTGGCAGAGTAGGGCTCTCAGCAGGAAAGCCCACCTGCTGCAGGTGAAGTCTTTGATGGCCCTGAGACTTCCAATAGGAGAACAGGAGGCAAGCTTAACTCAAGCCTCTTGAGAACCTTAGAAAGCTGGATGTAGAAAGCGAAGTCCAGTCCTTTCACTCCCAGGACAGAAGCAGCATCAGCAGCAGCAATAAGCCAGCACAGCAAAGCAAACAGCAAAGTAGCAGTCCCTCCTGACAACAACACAGCTCTTCTTTCTGGCAGTATTTCCTCAATCCAGAAGTGTTCCGAGTATATGGTGTCAGAAGTCCAGTATATATACGCATTTTAGCCATTGAAGTAGGCAAACTTCAAAGAAAGTTCTTTGTTGTGCACAAGACACTGCCCTTCCTGGCCCTTGCTCCAGACACACTACAGGAGGGTAGAGAGTGCTTTGTGAAGTGACAGGTGCAGTTACTACTCTAGCTCAGGAAGACCCATTAGCCTGGTGATGGGTCATCTGGATATGCAGGGCACACCTCAGCTCCCTTTGCGTGTCTGTCTATAGTGAATACACAACAGCTCAACTGTCATCCTGACCCAGATGTGTATTCAGATAGGCAGAGGCACAGAATGGTTAAAGTAAGAAAATGGCAACTTTCTAACAGTGGCATTTTAAGGCCTGCAATTTAAAAACCAACTTCGCTAACATATGTATTTTTAAATTGTGAGTCCGGAGACACCAAACTAAAACTTTCTATCTGCTCCCAATTAGAAGATACACTTGTAAGGTGTTACAAAGCAGCTCCAATGCTGATCTATAGGAGAGATAGCCCCTGCTGTAGTGAAAAACGAATCTAGCAGTTTTTCACTACCAGGACATGGAAAACTCACCAGAACATGTTCTACCTTTTACAAACACTACACCCTGCCCATGCGGCTACCTAGGGCCTACATTAGGGGTGCCTTCCATGTAATAAAAGGGAAGGTTTGGGCCTGGAAAGCAAGTGCACTTGCCAGGTCGAAATGGCAGTTTAACATTGCAAACACAGACACTGCAGTGGCTGGCCTGAGACATATTTTGAGGGCTAATAATGTGGGTGGCACAATCGTTTCTGCAGGCCCACTAGTAACATTTGATTTACAGGTCTTGGGCACATGTAGTGCACTGACTAAGGACGTATTAGTAAACCAAATATGCCATTCATGGAGAAACCAATCATACCATGATTTAGAGGAGAAAGCATATGCACTTTAGCACTTATCAGCAGTGACAAAGTGCTCAGAGTCCTAAAACTAACAAATAGAGGGTCAGAAAAATAGGCGGAGGAAGGCAAAATGTTTGGGGATAACCCTGCAAAAAGGGCCAGGTCCAACACAATGCCTCGGGCAGAAAGCCTTTCCTGTCTGTAATAGGATGAAAATGAAGATGGCCTTGTCTGTGTCTACCGGTGGCGTAGCAAGGGGGGCCACGAGTTTTGAGGGCGTCTGCCACCCACTCCCCGCTCTTATCTTCTTATGTGTAGGGTGGCCGTTGGAGCACCCCCCTGCCCTCACAGGCGGCCGCAGCAAACTCAGAGACCGCCACGGGTAGTAGAAGGGCTAGCTACGCCACTGGTGTTTACACTTAGCTGTTGACATCTGGTGATGAGACCTCTTGAGGTGCTGTAGTAAGAGGTGTCTATGGTGCTATATCGGATTGGCCATGGTGCCATATGCTGATGCAATATGCCGGTAAGGTTTAGTACTCTAGCTCCATCAGAATGTTATAGAATGAGCCCTGGCTTCTTGGCTGCTGATTGGTCTACTTGAGTACCTGCAGATGTGGTAAGGATGTGTGTGGAGTGTTGATTGGCTACCATCCCACGAGGCCAAAAGGATTTTGTTAACTTGCTGCCCAAGGAGATTTTCAGGGGTGAATCCTGGTTGCTGGATGACTGATTGGCCTTGTTGACATTTTGCAGTGGTGCCTGTGTGCATTGATTGGCTTTGGTGCTTTTCATTGAAACAGCCCCTTGATGAGTCTGCCTTGGAGTGTTGGGGCCAATCGGATTTTGTGTATTAAGGCTCCCTTGAGCCATTGGGCTGACGAGCCCCGGACCAGCACCTGCGCGCCATGAGTGGTACTTTACCTGATAATACTTTTTTTGGCAGTCTACGCGGCAACCCCACACACTCACCTACTCCTTGCTGACGAGAGGCAACTACCTCGAAACACGTGTCCAGGGATGGCTAATGCGACACTTACTTTCTTCGAACACTTTTGGCACAGGCGTAATCGCCATCGCCACTACATGGACCACAGTTCCTTGGGGTGACATGCTGGTAGGACGAGCAGAGTGCGGCCAATCGGATTTTGTGTATTAAGGCTCCCTTGAGCCATTGGGCTGACGAGCCCCGGACCAGCACCTGCGCGCCATGAGTGGTACTTTACCTGATAATACTTTTTTTGGCAGTCTACGCGGCAACCCCACACACTCACCTACTCCCTGCTGACGAGAGGCAACTACCTCGAAACACGTGTCCAGGGATGGCTAATGCGACACTTACTTTCTTCGAACACTTTTGGCACAGGCGTAATCGCCATCGCCACTACATGGACCACAGTTCCTTGGGGTGACATGCTGGTAGGACGAGCAGAGTGCGGCCAATCGGATTTTGAGTGTTGGGGGGTGTTATGGCTTCTGGGCCGTCGATTGACATACTTAATTGTTCGCATTGGCTGGGAGGGTGTCATGCCACTTGGATGGAAGGGTTTTGTGTTCCAGCGACAGACGGAGGTTCTAGGGTGAGAATTTGTAATTCACTTTGGGCTTATCTTTACAAAACCCTATCAAGAAATGTAGTTTTCAAAATAACGAGCAGAATTTACATGGGAGAAAAGTATCACATGACTCCCCGCACTTCCTGCTTTTAGCGATATAATTGCACTGCACGCCTCTTCGGTGAGCTCCTTCTGTATTTTCCTGAGCCTCCTATTAGACTACAGGATTAGGTTTCTTTTCTTGACATCAAAGTGAGGCTTTGTTCTGTTTCTGTCAGTGAAATGTTGGATCAATAGGGGTATTTCAGGTTCTATTTCTTGAGTGCTATGATCACAATGTCAGTTTCTGTGCTGGCTAAACTACATGCAAAAATCTAGCAAGACATAAAATAATTTCATTAATTCTTGAATAGTGCAGCCTTGGTTAGTGGACTGACTCATCTAGTCCAAGGCGCTTACCTACAAGACCAGTGCGGTGCCAGAACGTCACTTTTTATCACATTCCAGTGGCGTACTGGGCTTACCCATATCTACGAGGCCATGGAAAGCCACCCCGCTTGGCTTTTCATAGCGTTGTAGATATGGTGTGAGGCAACTCAGCGCAAGTCGGGTCAAAAAACAGCCCCAACTCTCCGGCCCACCGGTAAAACACCTGGTGCCTGCTACGGCCAGTCTGGCCCTGGTTATGCATGAGAACACCCATGCTCACATATGGAGCAATTTGCGCTGCGTTGTGTTACTCTGGATTTATCAAGCCACTCAGGGCCAGACAAGCTGGCCTTACATGGCTTGATAAATCACATCTCAAGGGTTGCGTTACTTTTGCACCCCGTTGCGTGGGGCAAAAGCAATGCAACCCTTGATAAATATGGCCCCAAGTCTGAAAACAAGCAGGTTTCTTTACTACTGGTGGAATGTTCATATACGAAACCACCTGTTTCACTAAAAATATTCACTATTAAGTTATCAATTGTTCCAGAAAATATTTTGGTTCTGAAGGGCACATTGATCAGCATCCAAGGCCTGCTTCAATAATAGAACACATTCCTATCAAATGTCCCACTTTCCAACTATTGCATCAGTCGCTCATGTGTGCTGTTACTTTCTAAGTCTGAGAAAGACTTGTTCCCGAATACTAGACAGGCTGTGTTGGTATACCCGACGTGATAAGATTATCCGGGCCATGAGATACTTCATGAGAAAGTCACTACATTGTTTGCAGCTCTGATTATTTATGTGAGCATAACCTTGCTCCTGTATTTTCCACTCTTCAGCCAATTTGACTTTGGCACACGAGGAATATAGAGCAAAGGATGGAAGGAGGGACTTTTAGGAATTTTGCGAGTACAAAGGCATTGTAAGGTTCAACTGAGGCTTTGGTAGAGAAACTCATCCCCTTGTCTGAGGTACATAAACTCTAACCAAATTGAAAATGGCCACCCAGTATGTTATGGGGATTGGCAGAGTTCAGAGAGAAACCTTAATGTATATTACCAGAAAAAGCTTATGGCATAAAGAACGTTCTGTTTTGACCCCTGACCTAATTTTCTCAAATACAAAAGATTGAAATGCCCTTCTGAGGTAGCAAATTGTTTTTCGTTTCTGAACACCCCCCCCCCCCCCCGCCCCCCCATTATTTTCATGCTTTTTAACATCAGTACCAGTGGCGTAAAATTAGCCCCCGCAGACCCTGCGGTGCGGGGCCTCCCGCGCTCCGGAGGGGGAATGCCAGGGGGGGGTGTGCTCTGGTGGGGGGTGCTCTGGCACTGTGCACGATTGGAAGGCCCCTGACCTAAGAGCTCCGGACTGGGTCAGGAGCATGTGTGGTGGGGGGGGCTTCCATGTACTTTGCAGGTTGCCCTCTCACTTTACCAGTTACCCATATTTAGCAAAGTACATACAAAAATAAGTGAAAAGCGACGTAGGTTGCTATACCATTAGCAGTTTCCAACAATACATTGCATATGTAACTATACCACTTTATCAGACATTCCAGCTCGTCGACATCCGTCTGGTGTGGATCCATTTTTGTTTAACTTTGTTTGTATTATCATTGTTACTAAATTCACTGTATACAGTACATTTACACGAGGGTGTGTCACCATACAGACTGAATTTATGTGTAAACAACTAAGACATCTGTGGTGTTCTGCATTTCCACATTTCCAACACCAACAACTTTTACAGGATCCAATTGCGGGTCCTTAGCATGTTATCTGTGCATACAGATTGAAACAATGAGCACGTAAATAAAAACAGATATACAACTTTAAACAATGTACCCCACCGTCTGGAAAACTTACACAATGAATCCCTGTGCCGTTGCGTGCCCTACATCTATGACCCACCGTCCGCACCATAGCAGCCCGCCTAACTATGACTGCTATTCTCAGCATGCACGCTAGTGCCCCGTGCCTTCCAGTATATCGTGACCACTGCGCAGGTGATGTGTGTTGATGCTCGGGGGCTGAATATGTATCCGGGCAAAGAGAGCAGACTGTGTGCTAGGGAGAAGCGGGGAAAGGAGGGAAAGTAAGGAGGGGGGGGGGGAAATGGGGGGGGGGTAGGAGGAGAAAACAGCATGTCCAAACTCCACATGCATAAGCTATCAAACTAAACAGTTGCGCGCCCCCCCGTCTGCCTGCGGGTTGTTGGTTAGTAACTATTGCTCAGTCAGTATCCACTGCAGGTTCGTCCTCCTGCGACTTCAAGCGGTCACGCCAGGCTGCTCAGAAGTCAGACAGTATTGTGTCCCACACCTCTACTATCGGCTGTTTACACAACCCCGTGGCTTCTTCACAGTGGAGCGCCACACTTTCCGCTTACGCCCAACATAGTAAGGATTGATACCAAGCTATTGCTACTGGGGGGACATGAGACTTCCAGCAATGCGTGAGAAGACGTTTGGTGACTATAAGGCCCAAGTCTATGAACCTAGAAGTCACTTTGTGCCCTCTGGATCTTGGGAATAACCCCAGAATACACACCTCCAATGACCAGTCCAGAGTGCGTTCCGTGCACTGAGCTAGACAGTCGGTAACGGTTCCCCAAAACGGTTGAATAGTAGGGCATGACCAGAGCATGTGTAGTAGATTCGCGTCAGCCTCCTCACATCGTGCACACACGGTGTTAGTGCGGCTAAAATATCTATTTATACGGTCCGGCGTCAGGTAGGCTCTATAGACAACATAATACTGAATAAGACGAAATCTGACGTTGAGTGGGTTTCACGTGGGACTCTCGAGTATCTTCTCCCATTCCATGTCAGTGGTGGGTCGTCCGAGATCTGCATCCCAGCGGGCTCGAAGGGGCAGCAGATGCGGTGATGTGTAGATCCTCAGGGACGCCGCAAACCACTTAGTCAGGTGACGGCCGGTGCCCAGCTCATACAGGTATTGAATAGTTAGGTGGGTAGGATGTGCCTCCCGTTCGACCCGATTGAAACAGTGCGACGATTTGGGGATGGGTGAACCTGGGCACCTGCTCTGCTGTGTCCTCAAGGTGGCGCGTGCTGAGCCAGCGTGGCACCCATTGGAGCTCCGCGGCTATGTAATATTGCTCCATGTTGGGTAGAGAAAGTCCTCCCTGTGCAGTCAACGGATACATCTTAGCTAAGGATACTCTGCTCCGCGACCCGTGCCATATAAATTGTCTCATGTCCGCTTCCAATAAAAAAGGGCGGCGTAAGGTGCAGCGGCAAGTTTGTGAAATAATAAAGGAGACGCGGCAGGACCACCATTTTTAACAATGCGATCCTACCCATGACCGCCAATGGCAGGGTGGCCCAGAAGGACATCTGAGCCCTCACCGCCGTGACAGCGCAAACTAAATTCCCCTCTCGGAGGTCCTGTGGGTCTCTGTATATAAGAACCCCCAAATATCGGAATGCGCCAGTCTGCCAGTGCACAGCCCTGCCATTCACCACAAAGTGCGGATCAGGAGTAGACGCCATTGTGAAATAATAAAGGAGACGTGGCAGGACCACCATTTTTAACAATGCGATCCTACCCATGACCGCCAATGGCAGGGTGGCCCAGAAGGACATCTGAGCCCTCACCGCCGTGACAGCACGAACTAAATTCCCCTCTAGGAGGTCCTGTGGGTCTCTGTATATAAGAACCCCCAAATATCGGAATGCGCCAGTCTGCCAGTGCACAGCCCTGCCATTGACCACAAAGTGCGGATCTGGAGTAGACGCCATGAATGGGTACAGACACGACTTTTCCCAGTTCACTTTTAACCCTGATACTGAGACGAACCCAAGAAGAGTAGCTTCAATTGTGCCGCATGGCTGCATTACGTCCCTGAGGTATATTAACAGGTCTTCCGCAAATAAGGACGCTGCATGCATGCCATCCCCCAGTGGGATACCCCAGTCATCTTGCGTGAGACGTAGCGCCTCAGCCAGTAGCTCTATGGCAAGCACAAATAACAGTGGGGAAAGCGGACAGCCCTGTCTTGTACCGCGTTCTATGGGGACTGATGCTGATTTGTATGGGCCTGTCTTCACACTTTCCATGGGCTGCGCGTACAGCAGCTTAACGAGGCCCAGGAAGTCCTCCCGCAGGTCATACCTACGCAGCGCAGCAAACAGGAACTTCCATTCTAAGGCGTCAAACGCCTTCTCCAGGTCAAGCACAAGGCATTTGGCATCCGCCCAACTAGCCCCAGCATAGCACGCCACCCGTAAGAAGCGTCACAAGTTTAACGATGTGCTGCGAGCGGGCACAAAGCCATTTTGGTTTGCGTGCACTAACTACAGCACTAGGGGGGCCAACCTATTCGCTAGTATTTTTGCCAACACTTTATAGTCGGTGTTGAGTAAAGCCAAAGGGCGGTAAGATCCAATCAGCTCTGCATCTCTGTAAGGCTTGGACAGGGACACCAACAGGGACTCACGGTGCGTGCTCGGGAGCACACCCATTTCCTGTGCATTGTTATATACTGCGAGCACGCGCGGCGCCAGGAGCTGCCGATAAGCCTTATAGTATTCCGTCGGGTATCCGTCTGGGCCTGGTGCTTTGCCTGTAGCTAGGGAACTGATAGCACTGTGAACCTCCAGTAGCGTGAGCGGCTTGCTGAACTCATTACGTTGGTCTGCTGTGACCTGACGGAGTGGGAGAGGGGCAAGAAAGGATTCTATGTCTTCGAGCGTCACGCGACTTACCGTTTGATACACTCTTGTGTAATGCGCAGTGAACGCACCATGAATTTCATGCTGTGTTGTGAGCACTGCTTCTGCCACCGAGCGTAGCCGCAGTATAGGGGTCTGCACATACTCCTGCCGGATCATGCGTGCTAATAGGCTGCTGGCTATCAGCCGCCACATGAATGCGTGCAGCGTGTGATGCACAATTCAGACAATGCAGATGCTCTAGGACCTCAGTATGTTTAGCCCTCTGCACATCAATTCCGGGCTGCACATTAGCACCCTGGGCCAAGGCAGCCTCAAGCTGTGTTAGCGAGTCTTCAATTTGCTTCACCTCTTCGTCTAGCTGTTTCCTGATGTTCCAACTCAGTCCCATACAACACCCCCTAACCACCACCTTGCATGCGTCCCACCGAATGCCCTCGTCTGGGACTGACCCCACATTATGGTCAAAGTACATGTCTAACGTTGTGTGCACCGCTGTTCTAAACAGCGGGTCCTCTAGTGCCAGAGGCTGGAGCCTCCACAGATGAGCAGTTGGTCCCCCATCTGTACCTCCCAGTGTCAGCGCATGTGGGCAATGGTCGGAAAGCGTTTTGCCATGGTAAGCCGCAGTGAGGCATATCGTCAATAGCGGCGAGCTTGCAGCAAAATGATCTACACGCACATGCAGCCTGTGTGGATGTGAGTAGTGCGAGTACTGCCGCGCCCGTGGGTGAAGTGCTCTTCACTCATCTGATAGATCCCACCTTCGTAGCCACTCCCCTAGATTCCTAGCGTTGGCTGTCGCAGCAATCTGCAGTAAGGGCGGGAATGACCTGTCCAGTGCCGTGTCTAAAACTGTATTAAAGTCTCCATCCAGTAACCAAGGAATATGACACCAGCGTGAAAGTAGATCCGTCAGTGTCTGCCAAAAAGCCCCCTGATCTGTTTTGGGAGCATTTATAGACCCCAACACCAAGTGTATCCCATTTAGACGACCTCTGGAAAGTACGTATCTACCATAGGGATCGATAACAAACTCTTCTGATTCAAACTGGGTGCCAGGCTGCCCCCAAATCAGAGCTCCTCTGGCATAAGCCGAGTAGCCTGTGGCTAGCACTTGACCCCTCCACCTCTGTTGCAATCTACTGACTTCTGGCTGGGAGATGTGCTTCTCTTGCAAAAGCGCCACATGAGCGCAGTGCCGCTTAAGATACGCGTATGCACCATGTCTGCAGGCTGGTGTGTGGAGCCCCCTAACGTTCCAAGTGATTACGTTTGTGGGTGGCATAGGACATGTTCAGTGAGTAACGTGCTTCACAGGCTGCCATCAGCACCACGGGCACAGCCATGAAATGGGGCATTGCCAGTAAATACAAGGTATTGCTGCAGTGTCCAGGCGGGCAGGAGTTCAATAACTCGAACGGGAGGAACCCTTAACCGGTTCAACTGGGGTAGGACAGAAGCACACCATGCGCCCACCCAAACTGTCAAGACTGCCCTAAGGCAAACCACAGCAACACACACCGCTATAGTCCAACTAGAGGGTGGGGTGGGCTAAGCTGGCAAGGAACGGGGTGTATGGCATTAGATCCTTTTTGAACGCGTGTGTGCGCTATGCAGCAGTGTATAGCATACATGCACGGTCAGCAGACCAGTATGAATCCCCCTCTAAAGAGGTCCTACCAACTGTGTTATTCCATGCAGCATAATAGGGCAGCCCCGGTAGGAGCCGTGCATGTGATGCAAGTGACCCTTCGCTACGTAGGCACTTAATACAATACTTCCGTGACCCCGAGTTGCATTGCGCCGTTACATCAGATCATCAGCAGTCTGAGGCGTTATATCTGGAAGTGTTTGCGAGTCCTCTGTAGTTGGCCATATGGCCTGTGTGCTGTCTTTACTCAGCGACTGTTTGGAAGAGGTGTCGGTGTCTCTGCTGCTCCACCTGTCTCCCAGATCCACCACCGCCTGCAGTGCGTTTCTCCTCTCCCAAAGTAGATGTTCGGGGTCCAGAGCGGCCGCCAACTGCACCGGGGATCGTGCTAGATGTGATCTGTGCCTGGCTCGACGGCCTCTTCGCACACCCGTCCTCGAGTTTGCGCTGCCCTGCCTCTGGCTCGGTGAAGTGTGATGTACTTTTGATTCATGCCATTTCCATGTGTCCTCAGCTGTGTTAAAGACGTGCGTGAATCCATCTGCAACCACCCGTAGCTGAGCTGGGCATATGAGGGAGTATTTCAAGTGAAAGTCACGCATTCGTCTCTTGACTGTCAGAAATGTACTCCGCTGCCGTTGCACACCAAAGGCGTAGTCTGGGAAAAAGAAGACCTGCGAGTTGCCTACTTTGATGGTGTCCTGCTTTCTAGCTTCCCGGATCACTGTGTCTCTGTCTTTAAAATTCAGAAAAGGTCTCAGCCCAGTGTCCGGTCGTGGGAGGCCCGACGGCACCCTGTACGCTCTTTCCACCACAAAGAAAGGAGAGAGCACTCCCTTAGGCATCAGGGATTTCAGCCAGACTTGGGCACGCGCCACTGCGTCTCCACCTTCTGTGTCCTCTGGCAGACCCACCACGCGCACGTTGTTCCGCCGCGATTGACCTTCTGCGTCATCCATCTAACTTCCACGGACACCCCCTTGGCTGCCGGGGCCACCGCTTGCAGCTCCTTCTCCAATTCTTGAACTCTTCCAGTCCGCTTCCTGTGGTCCGTATGAAGGTGAGTGAAGTCCGATGTTACCTTATCAATGCGGCCTTCAAGGTATGTGTTAGTCTGCATCAATGCCTGTCCGATCTGCATCACCGCCTGCAGCACAGAGTCTATCTTCGATTCCAGGCTTGTAGCTCTAGAGGCCCCCAACGCTTCGGATTCCTGATCTGAATGCGCTGGGCCTGATGCCGGGCGCGCGGGCACTGCTCCCGTTCTTGGACGTTGCCTGTCCATTGCACTGACTATGTAATATCCTTTGCACAGGGAGCGAGCCAATGCCCTGTGACCTCTTCACCTGGGCCCACTGCAGAAGAAGTTTGCCCGGCAGGCATACGCTTATCCTGCATTGCCCATCTTGCCTACGCAGTCAGGCCCGCATACCCACCTCATCAATCGAATTCTGGGGTGCTGTCCTTGGCCCACACGCTGCTCTCTAGTGCACGGTACAGTACGTACGCAGGTAAGTACGCTCTCAACACCTGTCCACGGGCGGTCCACTGTCACTCTCCGCCTGGTAGGTACCCAGCTTCACACCGCTGCTGGTGCCCCAGGCAGCAGGGGGGGGCACCCCGCGTGACTCAGCAGTCAGCGGCCCAACAGCGGTCACCTATCTTCTGGATGTGCACAGCTCAACAGCCGATTTTCCTCAGGGTGTTCCAGACAGTGCAGTGCGCAGTATGGCCAGGAGCCAGCGTTCCAATGTCTTACGGGCTTGCAGTATCGCCTCTATACTTCCTTTTTTCCCAGCAGAAGGGCGAGACCCACTCCAGTCCTCTGCTGCCGTTGCAGCAGCAACCTGCGCCAAAGGCCGCGGCAGACAGCGCTCCCCCCGCTCCTGGTCAGCCGCAAGCCGGTTAACAATGTATGGCGCTTCACACACCTCACAGCTCATCGTCTCTGGGCATCACCGACACACTGCACCTCTCCTTCTAAGGCCTGGCCCTATTCCGATGAGCCCAGACTGCCACTCGCGTTCGGAGAGCCGCCTCCAGACAGCAACGCAGCACCCAGCTCTCTGCGCCCCATAAGGGTCTCTCCCTGCATCCAGGAGCCTCGCGGTGGCTCCCAGCTGGGCCAACAGTTACTCGCCCCCACAAGGCACTAGACCGGACCTCACTCCGCAGTTCGTGACCGGGGACCGCCTCACCTCCAGCTCGCCATCGCGGTCAGCCGGGTCCGCCTCCACGCTCTGAGGCCCACCGCTGCCGCACGGCTATCAGCGTGGGAAAATGACGCCGCTCCAGTTCAGGTGACAATTGCTTGGCATGTGCCGCGTTCAGGAGCTCCAGACCTGCTGCACAGGTTTCCTGCAGCCCCTCTGTGCTGGTGGGTAGCTTCGGTCGGTTCGATGGCGCGGATGTGCACCAGATAAATGCTGCATCTGCGGATCTCAGGGCAGAGCCGCGTTAAAGCGAGTCCGCCATCATGGCCAGCTGGCCACGTCCTGTCTGGTGTGGATCCATTATTGTCAATAATTATTGTCGGAGTGGCCCCCAAATGTTTTAGGTCTAGATTTACTTGGCAGCAAGGTGGGATATATCTCTGCCTGTGTGTTATATAACGAAAAGTCCAGGAGCCATTCAGATATTATGGGAGCTGATTGCTTCCCAGCCCATAGCTACTCTTCTTTTTCAATTGATTTTCCTTTGCCTCCAAAATGCACAATATGCTATACCTACAAGAAATCATGCTTCAAATGGATTACTTTAAGGAAGTACTGTAAAAAGCAATAGCCATGGGTGGAGAAATGTCTAGTTTCCTAAGCCATAGAATACCAGACCATATAATTTGTGAGTGTCCCTTTATACAACAATTTTGGTTACAAATAGGAGATACGCTAATGGAAACTATTCCCCTTACACCTACTACTATTTTGCTACATAATCTTAAAAGTTTTCCTACTATCTCACGCCCTCAGAGTCCACTCTTACACACTGCACTTTCTACTGCTAAAATCTATATTTTAAGATTGTGGAAATCACCCAGCCCGCCCTCCAAAGAGGATTGGATGGTTGCAATGATACAGATGGCATAACATGAACATGTAATATCTAAGTGGCAAAGCCAAGAAGAAATATTTCAACAAGTGTGAACCCCCTTTCTCCGAGACTCCTGAATTTTTTCATTTCACTGTCTTCCCTTCCCTTTTTTCCTCACTTTCTTCTTTTTCTTCCTCCTCTTTTCCTTTTCCCTCCATTGTCTTCTTTCTCTTCTTTACTTCCTCCCATTCTACCCTTTTATTTCTGAGTAAGGGGATAGTTTACTTTTCTTTTCTACTCTTCTCATTTTGCTATTTATTCATCCTTCCGTTTCTCGATTCGTCTTCTTACTCATCAATCTTTGCAATTATTTATCTGTTTATTTATTTACTTATTTATTCATCTATTTATTTATTTATCTATTTATTTATGTTTTTATTCACATATCTATTTATATATGTATCTATTTATTCATATATTTACTTAATAATTTGTATTACCTTGTATCAGCCTCAGACACACATATTCATACATATATTAAAATAACGGTTCTAAATACATATTCTTGTTTCATAATCTATTCTGCATATTATTTTTATGTTTATAATTAAACAGATTTAGAATTTCCTAGCATATTTTGCTTAATTTTCTTTTTTCCATAATTAGCCTCCTGTCGTTTATTCTATTCCTACTTTCCCCTTTCTTTCTTTTCTTATATATGATTTTCTTCATTTTTTCACTTTTATATTACGTTATATGTGCATCCTGCTAGTGTCATACTAATTTATAATGTTGTTTTATACTTTTATGAAATTGTATATCTTTAATTTCCAATAAAAAATTATTACACAAAAAAGATGTTAATAATCTTCACTGATAAGCACATTAAGGAATTAATTATGATGGGGTTCTAGAGAGACCTGTAAGGCTTCACATTTGACCTCTCAAAGAGAAGAAACTGACAATTCTAATTACTGTTACCTTGTAGCAGTAATTCACAAACCAGATAGTCACAAACTCAGTTGGAGAGTTGTAATGCAGTGTCAAGTGGTTCTACATAAGGTTACTAAGCTGATGAGTACAGGGATTCAAGTTGGAAACACGCTCATCACAGGAATTGCTGTGCACTATGTGTTAAACTTTGGCTGTGCTCCTAATTCCTTTATGGTACTTACATTAGGTGTGATATCTCGTTGATATCCACCAATGATTACAAGTAGTAAGCCTTCATCTTTTTCATCTCATTCACTGAAGACGGATCTGCGCTGCATGTAATTTAGCAAAAGACACACAATTGATGGACGAAATGCAGAACAAAACAAAACATCCACACTCAGTCAAGAGATCTGGGTTAAATCCATCATTCTTTTGCTCACCATGTCACCCCAGTTTAGACCTGGCCATATGCAAATCAGTCTTGACCCTGTGCCTCATGGGAACAGTCCAGCCCGAACTGCCAAGCCAGGTCCTCCCGGGACCGGAAACAAGCATCCTAGGACCGGTTTCGGGGTTTCACCCCTCTTCAGCCAGAATAGCTTGATTCAAGTGGCACAGTTAGCCCAGGACCCATGTCTGGGGATACCTGGCGCACTTAGGGCGGGAAAGCAAAAGACACACAATTGATGGACAGAATGCAGAACAAATCAAAACATTCACACTCAATCAAGAGATCTGGGTTAAATCCATCATTCTTTTGCTCACCATGCCACCCCAGTTTAATAAATAATAATAATAATAAAAGAGCTTGTAAAGCGCCTGGTTACACTAGCTAGTGTGTCCCCGCGCCACGGCCGGAGGGTGCTACAGGAGAGGCGATTAGAAACAGGGAGAGACACGGATAAGGCTCTATGTCTGGAAGAGCCAAGTCTTCAGTTTTTTCCAGAACATGCTTTCGGATTGTTCCATCCGCAGCTCCAGGGGAAGCGCGTTCCACTGTTTAGCGGCCAGGTAGCGGAAGGATTGGCCCCCATTCTTATTTTTTTTATAACTGGGACTTGAACCAGCCCCGAGCCCCAGGAACGTAAGGCCCTGGTAGGAGTATAGGGGGACAGTAGGTTGTGAAGATAATTCGGACCCTTCCTCATCAGGATTCGTTGACTAATGCATAGGGCCTTAAAAAGAATTCTTTCCTTTAGACCTGGCCATATGCAAATCAGTCTTGACCCTGTGCCTCATGGGAACAGTTCAGCCCGAACTGCCAAGTCAGGTCCTCCCTGGACCGGAAACAAGCATCCTAGGACCGGTTTTGGGGTTTCACCCCTTTGTAGCCAGGATAGCTTGATTCCAGTGGCACAGTGAGCCCAGGACCCATGTCTGGGCATACCTGGCGCACTTAGGGCGAGAAAGCAAAAGAAACACAATTGATAGACGGAATGCAGAACAAATCAAAACATTCACACTTAGTCAAGAGATCTGGGTTAAATCCATCATTCTTTTGCTCACCCTGTAATTTAGGGGCAAAGATTATCCTGTGACTCAAATTGAAGACTTTAAACTATTACACTGCTTCAAATTACAAACATTGCAAATTACATTCCTATGGTTATCCTGCTTCTGAGGGTTGCTGAGTTTTTTAAGCAGTGAGTTTCTAACAATCACGCAAGTCATGTGTACAAATGTAGGCCGGTTTAATTGTGTACTTATCCCATGTTTTGCTTCCCCTTTACAACCGTTCCAGTGGAAATCAGTGCACACTCTTGCGCTTGTTAACCAGGGCCATATATTTGAAAACATACCCATAAAATTACTTGATGACAGCTTAAGTCTTTTCCAAAATCCACTATGTACAACCTATACTCAAGATCCCCTTTCTTCCAGAATCCAGAATCCAGAATTCTCATGATTTTGACCTATGGAAACACAGTGTTCCTTGCTATCACATGACTGACCAGAATATATTTCAAAACCCGGCATATTTAAGCAGTAGTGTTATACAAGAGACAACTCAAACAAACATTAGGGGCAGGCTGACTTTGAAGGTTTCTGCTTGGCATGAGCTGTATCAGCTGCAGTGTGTTTAAGACTTGTGCATAGTACCGATTGTTTATGTTTCCACTCACTCAATCAGTATTACAGTCTTGTACTGAACATTAGCCCTGTTCCAGTTTTGATAAGATAAGAAGTACCTAAATTGATAGATGCCTGTATAGCCAGAAATATGTTTGTTAACATAACCTTCCCATACTTGCTTCTATTTTTATAGTACATGGTGATTCAGCATCAGTAGTTCACGGAGCGGGAAGTAGACTATTTTTTAATCACTTGCATATCATAACAACACAAATGTATGTTTTTTCGTGGCTCGTTTCCTTGTAGTCCAGAAATAATCTTCCTACGATTTAAAGTAAGTCTAGACTTACACTGTCTTTACAAAGAATGAAAGCAATTGGCTGTAGGGAAGGAGAGAGATTAATAACAGGCCGGTGTCCCCGAATGGGTAAAAAACAGAGACAGTCAGTCACGTGCCAGGGTGCCTTTCTGTGCCCCCCGCCCCCTGTTCCTGCCTTGCTAGACATAAGAAGCACCTCCCTTCGGAAATATCCTGTGGTTTGGTTATAGCCCTTTCTGCATTTTAGAAGGGGCCCTATAAAATTAGAACACTAACAGGCTAATTAATACTTAGGAGTAATTTGCCAGTTACAAAAAATCCACATCTGCCTATAACATTTGCACAGGGCGCAGGAGTTTTTCATGCCTCGTTTTAATCCAGGTGTTTCATATGTGAGGTAGCCACTTGCAACATCTGCTAGGTACTGGCATCATAATCCCACGAGTCAGTCCAGGACATTTCCTATCACATGGATCCTTTCCTCGTTGCCCATGGAGGTGCTCTCCACTATGCAGCACTGGCCTTGCCTCCCTGCTTCTCAAAGGCTGGGGTCTTACTGATCTCGCCGTGGCCTGTGAGGATGACACAGGGATAGCCTGGGGTTCGGGCCGGAGGCCTTGCCTCTTCCTGTCTCGGGCGAATTTAGTGACACAAACAAAGTTACTGGTTTCAGTCGGAGACTCTCGCATTCACTGGTGCACAGGAGCGACTCATGCAGTTGGATAGTTTTATGTAACCTTAATTACAGGCATCCTTCACTCTACTGTCGCTGCAGCTTCTTTTAGGATTAGTCCATGGAGCCAGGCACGGTGCACGGGATTATATTATAGCACTCCACGAAAAAAAAAATCCCAGTTGGAGAACTCCTTGGACTCTGAAAAGGGCACTTTTGGGCACATTGAAGTAATTTACTCATGCTATATATTACCCTACTGCTGCTTCCTTACGACCTTAAGGAAGAGTGTGCCCAGCACGGAAGGACCGACCCCAGCTCCTCAATTAAATGATTGACACTGCTGTTTGCATTGTCATTGCTAATGTTAATTATTAATTGTCTATTTGAGCGGCATGTTTACCTGGACGGTATTATGGTGCTGAAAACCAAGCAACAAAAAACGAGCACAGGAAAGGAACTTAAAACACAACTAAATAGCCAAGTTTTAGAGATTTTCAGAATTTAAGTAAATTAGATGAATTCAAAGTGAATAAACCCCACTTCCTGGCTGCGGCCACAGAGAAAGCATGACCGCCTACCGTTGTGAGACGAAACCTAGGGCAGACAACAGACGCTTGTCTTGAGATCCTAAAGCAAGAGATCGTTTATAGAGAGAGAAACATAAGCTAAGAGGAAAGCGTCCTGGGCATAACTGCCGCTACTTAACCCGTTGTGTCAGGTGCTTTTTAGGTCTCGCCTGACCCAGCGCATGCGCTGGTCTGGCGAGACTTATTGAGAGGGCTCCAAAAAGTGCTACCAGGCCAGCCTAGAGCTACAGTGCATGTGCGCGGGCGCGCGCGCCGCGCTTGACGTGATTACTTTCACTTTCGCGGCCGCTTTGATGTTTACCGCGATCACTTTCGCATGTAGTTCTTTCCCTCGTGTGCCTCTCCCCTCGTACCATGCTGCTCTTTCCTCATGTCTATCTCCCTCAGCACTCTGTGTTGCTCTCTCGTGTGCTGCTTTTCCCTGCCTACCCCAAATCCAGCTTTGTTTGTTTGATTCCCCCACTTGCTCCTCTTTTGAACATCCGATCCCCAATACCCGTGAACCTATTTTAAAAAATATTTTTTTAATTGGGTGCACGGCAGCTAGCACATGCGCTCTTGCTTGTCTTCTTTCATTTCTGGAGGAGGAATCTGCTCGACACATTCTTAGGCCCGGCGCTGAGCTGCTTGTGAGGTGCGTGACCCAGGCAACGGGCAAACATTAGCCCGGGCTTCTCTGCTCCACCTCAGCATTAACCAGACATTTTGCCGTGGTCCCAAGACGTCGTATCCTAAAGTAATTGTTTCCCGGATAAACACCTATTTAAATAATCCCGGAACTTACTCTAGCCTATGTAGAAGTAAGCTACACCATAGTTCTGCTCGCATCTCCAACTGTAACACCACAGCAGACTTCTCTTACTCAGTAGCAGCCCTCCCTCCACAAGGTCTTAGATGGAGGGAACCGTCACTCAGTAGCCATTCACATAATTGCTCATAATTGTCTTCACATCAATCTGACAAAAGGTACATTGTTCGAACAGCAGTAAACATACTCTGGCTCGGAGCTTTAAGTGGGCCGGGTCCTGCCAGCTGTTGAGACGCTCGAGCTCTCTATATTTTCCCTTCCCATTCAGGGTGAAAAAAAAATCTTTACTCGGCAGCGGTTCAACCCTTCCCTGTCTTTGATGTATCTTCAAACAGACTCGCTATAGTTCTTTAACAGCCTCATCATTCCAGAACTGAAGCATTTTCAATATTCTATGCAGGGGAGCCATAGGTTTTTCTTATTTATCTTATGCAGTTAACATACATTGGCAAAGCCAATAGTCCTGGCTTGTTGTTGGTGTAATGTTACCTCTTGTCAGGGCTTTAAGTGGGACGGGTCTCACCGGTGCTGAGCACCTGCAGTTTTTTAAAAGGGGCATCGAAACGGGGCTCTATTGGGCTCTGTTTCGTGCCCTGGCACAGGCGGTCCGTTTTTTCCCGGACTGCAGTGACAGCAGGCACATTGATGGGCGCGTCTGCTCACTTCTCACTAGCGGACAAGTTACGGCATTAGGTCATGCCAGGTGAGCATGGTAGGGGAAGGGAAATCCTTTAAAGAGTAAAAATTTTTCTATGGTTTTCCCTTCTCTTTTTGAAACTCAGGAGCAGCAACATTGTCGTGGTGTCACCAGGGCTTTAAGTGGAAGCTTTTTCAATATTATATACAAGCCATAGTTGCTGCTTATTTATCTTACACAGCCAACAACCGTTGACAAAGCCAATAGTCCTGACATGTTGTAGGTATGATGTTACTTGTATCATACATCTGGATGCAATAACAGAAACAGCAAAATACAAGTGGGGCAGCACACTATGCTATGCACAGATTTTTAGCTTACATGTTTTAAGTCATGGCCTTGATTACATTGGCCACGCCCCTTTGAGAGACTCCCCAGTTTTTTCATCCTACTTAATGAGCCGCTTGTCATGTTAAATATTCAGGATGCAATGACAGAAGCAGCAAAATACCCGTCCGGCGGCAGGCACACTATGCTAAGCACGTTTTTAGCTTACATGTTTTTAAGCCACGCCCCTTTGAGAGACCATAAGGTTCTACAGGGCAGGTCCCTTAAGTACTTGTGGAAGCTGTTTCTTCCAGATCTTCTAGCTAGAATCTTTCGATCTAGGAACCATAGCTTGCTCTCAATTCAGTCATACCACCTCAAGAAGTTTGGTGGCAGGACCCTACACATAAACACCAGGATCATCCCATGGGAGCTCACTCCCAGTGCATCTTTGACTGGAAAATTACTTACTAAAACTCATAAAAACCCAGTTTTTTTGTGAAACCCATTGTTCACTTCCATGCAGGTGGCCACTTGTGTTTACTAAGGCTTGGATTGTTTGGATGCCTAAAAACCAGCAACTACACTCGTGGCGCTTCCGATTCTCAAGAATTTTACAACTTCACTATCGTCTATTCATTATAATTGCTGATTTATACTGATGTCATCTGTTAGTAGTGCTCTGAGGCTACATTAGGTAGGGTGTAGCGCTGTCTCCCCCCCCAAAAAAAATGTATTAAGATGATAGATAAACTTACTTTGCTGTGAAAGGGGGACACAAAGACCTGTTTGACATTTCCATACTTCCCTAAGAATTCCCCAACGGATGAATCACCCTAAAAATTGCACCAGTACCAATGCCTGGAAATGTTTATGTGAAAACAAGCATACAGTAATCATAAACGTTTTGCTTTTTCCTTGTAACTTTAATGATGGACTTGATGTCAACTTGCAGTCATTGAGACATTTGATGAATGCTATTCTTATATATTGCTGCCCCCACCAATGGCCCAACTTTTCTGGGGTTTCCATCTTTTGATTTCTCACGATTTCCTGTTTTGGCTCCAATCCCCAGAATGGCACTATTACTTGTGAGTACATCTCGTTCAAGTTCGGTGAAGCCCTGTGCATCTTTTTTTTATGTTGGCTGTCTGTGAAGTGTGTCTTGTCCGTGAAGTGTGTCTTGTCCTGTTGTGTTTTTTTTTTGTGTTATGTCTGATTTAGGGCCTTCCCTAGTACTCAGAACGGTCAGTTGTCATTGTCTCCCGTAAGTTTCTAGAGTATATAATTGCATCCTGTTATGTAACTCGCTCCTCCTTCCATTCTGTGCTTTCTGCTTCTGCCCACTCAAGTAGTTTGCCCTTCTAACAGGCAATCCTAGTTGCACCGGCTGTTCTCCAAGACATGGCTAATCTTTTTTGTCAAGTATCAAAAAGGGTGGGACCAGGTAGTTTGCACAGGAGTCTTTTTGAAAAATACATTTTGGTTCCCTGAACAGCTACTTTCGGGCAATAGCTTGTTCCCCACTGACATACTAGTAACTGGTAGCATCATCATTGGGTCTTCCCTCTACCAGGAGGGCATTTCTCAAAGCAAAACGACAGTAGGGTATCCGTAACAAGTAGGTAGTGATCTAAAATTACCTCCTGTCGCAATGCAACATGAATTTCTTAAAACATAGGCAGGGATAAGGTTTAAAAAGAGAGGACATGTCTAGGGAAATATAAGGTGTCTCACATCAACATACTTATAAGGTCAACATGTTTCAGCCTACCTGCGCCCATACAGGTCGATGGCTTTCATCAGGACCATTAGATTGGATGGGTCCCTTTTCTGAGCCAGTCGGGACACTATCCCCTGGCTTGGAATGTATCAGGTATGTTCACTCTGTGAGTGTTGGAGAAAACACTGTTCTCCTCTAGAAAGAGAACAAGCTTTGGCATAGCCAATAGGTCTCGCCTTTGGGACCTTATAAGTGCTTAGCCATGCAACAGTTGATGTTGTTGCACAAAGGATATTGTGCTGCATAACTAAATACTTATAAGGTCCCAAAAGCGAGACCTATTGGCTATGCCAATGCTTGTTTTCCACGTTGCCAAGCCTTGGTTTTCAGTCGCTATTAATAGATCAGTTGTTGGCAACAGTGGCGTAACGCAACTTGAGGGCTCCCTCCCCAATGTACACGCATACCCTCCCACCCACACACGCTCCAGACACAGTCCGTAGCTCTCAGGCCAGGGACCTGCCAGTGCCAGAGGGGGCCCTCAAAGCCAGCCTATGCACCCCCCTCCCCCCCCCGCAACCCCCCTCCCCATCCTCCATCGCAGGGGCTTTTGTTACAAGAGAAAAGTTTACACAGCTTTTGCCTACAACCCTTGGGCCGACAGCAGTACTGAAACAAGAGACTATTATAAAAGATAACAAACCCCAGAAACAAGGCCCATACCCCACTTATCCTTCAGAAAGTGTAAATAAGTGATGGGTGTTAAAGATCAGTCGGATCTAAGGTCGTGGTAGAGTCGGTATCTCAGAGAAGTTGAGTGGAGGTATAAATCGATGGAGGTTCAGGGATGGGCAGCCAATGCAGCTGCTTTAAGTAGGAGGGGCAATCTGTTTTTTAAATTCTGTAGATTGGATGCATATAAGGAGACTGGGGAACCCAAGGATCGTGTAGGTTGGAAACTTAGGAATAGAGGTCTTGAATGCTTTGTCAATGTCATTCAGCACCTGATCCCAGAAGCGTGAAAGATTGGGGCAGTGCCATAAGAGGTGAAGTAGCAAGCCACCCCCACCCCCCCCCACACAGACGCACCAGCATTCTTTTGCAGCGACGCTCCTCCGTTATGGTGGATGAGCATTGCCCCACTGCTTTGCAGTAGTGAAATAAAGGAAACATAAAATGATAATAACTTGAGGTTATTATAATTTTATGTTTTCCTGGTGCGGCAGGTTATGCGGGTGGGGCGGGGCTGCTCCGATGACAATGGACCAGGGAGAGGGGTAGTTTACCCACTCTTTGCATGTTCTCCACGCATGCTGCATTACAGTCTGGTTCGAGAACATGGCCAGGCTCCCATTCCCTGGCTGAGCGCCACACCACAGCGCTCAGACCAATCACAACACTGCATTGTTGAGCTGTGATTGGCTCAGGGAAGCCTGGGCACTACCTGTTCAGGCCCAGGAGGAGAGATGGAGGATGGACACATCGATGAGAGACTTTTGTTTTTTTTAATCCCCTAACCCAGCCCCCCGCCCCCAATCCATGCCGGCTACCACTGCTCTTTAGAGTGCTCAGATTGCCATGCGCCAAGTCTGGCCAGGGTCAAGTACTAGTAGGATATTATTTTATATGCTGTCTCTGTGCTTGAGATGTTATGTGCAGTATGGCGTGCTCTGTAGTATATGTCCGCCCACTTTGCATCGGCAAGAGGCCTGCCAATCTCATCTTCCCACCGTTTTTGCCCTGGTGAGTGTGTGATGTTCTTCTCCCTGTTAAGAATGGAGCACAATTCAGTAATTAGTGGCCTATCATTATCTTTCAAGACAAACCATTTTTCAAAGTCGGTCAGGGGTCTCTTTGCCTGGGGCTGGATGGAGGGCTGCAGCCCCCAATGGTACTCTTGGAGGTACTGGATACGATCCTGGATACGATCTACCTATTCCAAGCCATAGTCTGCTTTAAGCTGATCAAAGGAAATTATCCCTTGAAGGTCGAAAAGGCATCCATGTCGTTTACAGCCCCCTCGTGCCAGTGCTGAAAGCAATCATTTTGTAGCCCCGGGGTGAACTCTGGGTTATTCAGAATTGGTGTCATTGGGGAAGGGCCGTTAGGCCAGTCTTAACTGCCACCACATCCCATACACAAAAGATAGAGTCCTTTACAGGAGAAGAATAGAGTCCCCAAGCTCTGTGCCTCTTGAGTAGCCAGGGTTATTTCCGGATATGGGAGCCGGCCACTGCCTGGTCCATGAAACACCAATGTTTCTCAGTGAGAGGCTGCTCCATTCCACTAAGAACTGCAATTGCGAAGCCTGGTAATACCGCAGGAGGGAAGGCACAGCAAGGCTGCCCTAGCACTTTGAACAGTAAATAAGGTGTTTGGCAGTTTCTTCTCTCCCCCAGATAAACCGGTTGACATCTACCTTCAATGAAGGAAGTGAATGCTTGGCTGGGATCAGTGGTAGAGCTTGAAAAAGATAAAGAATGCGTGGTAAAATGGTAATTTTAATGGCTGAAATTCTGCCCAACCAACAAAGACCCGGACGTTTCCAACTGCTTATGTCTGCCTTAATTTGCTTGGCTATAGTTGAGAGTGATGGTTTTAGGAAAAGAATTTGCAAGTTGAATTCCGAGATAGGGAATAGAGGTTGAGGCCCAATCAAATGGGAATTGGGCCTGCAGCATAGCCTCAGTCATGGGTGAGACTGAGAGATGCAGGATTTGCGATTGTAGGAAGGTAGGATAATTCTGCATGGTTACCCCCACTTTTTGCCTGGTGCTAGGCTGTTTTTTGACTAGTTCTGTGAGTAAATGGGTGATGGGTCCCGATCCCTTACTAACCGTTAAGTAATAGAGCAAATTAAGCTGTGATGCTTGCCCCTGACAGGGGGATACCCCTAACCCCCTAAATAGTAGTAATATTATTCCAGAAAAAATTCCAATAAGCCGGATTCTTTGTGTTACAAATGTAATCGGTATTATCACTCATGAAGGAACATCTGAGTGAGTGTGCGAAGAAGTAATAGACAGCCACCACGTGTTTCTCCCCATTGAGTGGCCATCCAGCCTTGAGGCTTCCTCAGGGCGTATATGTAGCGTATGCACTCAGTCGGAAAATTCCGTAGACCGAAGGCATTACGCTGTGATTATCCCAGATATAATAAGGACCTACTATAACTAAGAAGACCCAAGTCTTTACGAGCTACAGATACTCAATGGGGCGAAACACGTGTTGGCTGTTTGTTACTTCTTCGCACACTCACTCAGATGTTCCTTCATGAGTGATAATACCAATTAAATTTCTAACACAAAGAATCCGGCTTATTGGAATTTTTTCTGGAATAATATTACTACCTGGAATTGCCCTGACACTCACCTTGGTTTTTGACTAGTCTGACTGGATCCTGCTAATCAGGACCCCAGTCTATCTGCTTTCTCCCTTAAATTATTATGTTCAGTACTTAGGTACAGCCTAGATTGGATGCTGGAGTACCCTTATAAGTCCCTAGTATATGGTACCCATGTACTCTGGGCATAGGTATTGCAGAGGTCCCCCATGGGCTGAAGCATGCATTATGCCACCTATGGGAGACCATTCAAAATGAAACTACAGGCTTGCCATTGCAGCCTGTGTAAGTTGGTGCTTGCAGCACTTACTAAGGATATAGGTTTCCTATATCTAGGGTCACTGCACTTAAAACCTATAAGTCACCCCTATAGCAGGCCTGTGCAATCCTTAAGGCAGGGTGCTTGGTTCTAAGTGAGAGGGTGCCCCTGCATGAGCAGGACACCCCTACAGCCTACGGAGTCCATTCTCCCGGGTTGTCAGTGAAGCAGCCTTATACTATATAGAGGGGCACCGTGTAATTACGCGATGTCCATCTCGAAATTGGCTGCAACAAATCATATTTGGTATCAAACATGCTGGAATCATACCCCCACATCGTAAACAGTGTGGGAGGTATGATTCCAAGCACTGGAAGTGCCCTCCTTTAGGCTGTCAGTGTTCCCAGTTACCAGCCTTCTTGACCCGGACTGCATAAAATGGTTGCTGCCGACCAAAGACATGATTCTGCCCTCCTGCTGCTGAGCCAAGCTCAAGCAGGGGAAGGCAGAACAATAGGCATCCTGTCACAGAGAGGTGTGACCACATACCAGACAGGATTTAGAGTATTGGGGTAGAGTGGGTGTGCTTGCCAGCACCACTCAGTCTGCATGAGGGGCACATTTGGCGTTCCCATGCATAATCCAGTTCAAACCAGTCCTAGGAGCTGGTGGCTCCCGCTCTAGTGCGAAACCGGAGAAAGGACATGGGCGCAACCTCCCCCTGTCCAGACCTCTCCCTGGGATGGTCCCCTGAATCGTTCCAACCCTTTCCCTAGGGTACGTGAGGGCTTAACTGGGTGTAGGTCCCTAGATTTGTCATGGGATAAGATTCAGCTCAGACACCACATTTTCTTCTACCATCCTGGCACTCTGGTCTTCGCTGGACTTTGTTTGGGCCTGGCTTCATCTCCCTTTCAGTCTGCTTTATCGTCTGTGCCTGTGCATCATACAGGAAGCACCCAAGGCCTTTGAAGCATCAAAGACTCTTGAAGGAATTTCTCTTGGAGTGGAGGTGTCACTCTCCAGGAACCAAAATTAAGTTGAACGGTCTGCCTATCCTGAGCTCATCCGGAGTCCGTAAGATTCTGCAATACAGGCGGTGGTTTTCCACTGCTCCTGACGCCTGTCCTGCCCTCTCACCAAGTTTGAGTCCAGTACCCCTCGTCGGGGTTGCAATAAACAAACCCCTGTGTACTGCGACAACTTGCAGTTAAAAAGGTTTGTTGGCTTTCTTCCAAGAAGATCTTTGGGCTCCAAGTAGCCCCAACCTCAAGCACCTCCAGTGACCAGAATCTTCAGCCACACCACATTGTGTGCACTGTGGCCTGCATCTTTTGGTGAGCTGCTTGAGGTCCTCTTGCGACTCCAGTGCCTCGGGTCTGTGGGTGCATTTGAGGGTCACTCTTGTTTCCTTTGGGCTCCTCTGATTGTTCAGAGTCTGACCTGACTCCCCTACTTGTGGTGCCTGACTCCCCTTGCTGGTCCCGACGTTGCCCCTTCTTCACCTCCTGCATTGGTTGCATTTGCCAAGGCTTGTTGGTCCTCCCACTGGACACCGACCCCTCGACAACCTTCATGGGACAGCTCGTGTATGGCTCCTGGTCCTTCTCAGCATCACCTGGTCCTCACAGTCAAGGACATTGTCACCCATCCTACAACACCCGACATCGGAGGGCATTCGTCTTCCAAGTCTCCTGGTCACTCCTGAGTGAAATAGACTCTGTTCCCTCTGCTTGCAGGTACCTCTCAACTTTCTGTTTCTGCAACAGCAGCACGTTCCTGAAGTCCTCCATTGGGTTCAACTGGCTGAAGAGGGGTGAAACCCCGAAACCGGTCCTAGGATGCTTGTTTCTGGTCCAGGGAGGACCTGGCTTGGCAGTTGGGCTGGACTGTTCCCATGAGGCACAGGGTCAAGACTGCTTTGCATATGGCCAGGTCTAAACTGGGGTGGCATGGTGAGCAAAAGAATGATGGTTTTAACCCAGATCTCTTGACTGGGGGTGAATTTTTTGATTTGTTCTGCATTACGTCCATCAACTGTGTGTATTTTGCTTTCTCTCCCTAAGTGCACCGGGTATGCCCAGACGTTAGTCCATGGCCCACTGTGCCACTGGATTCAAGCTATCCTGGCTAATGAGAGGTGAAACCTCTACACTGTTCCTAGGATCCTTGTTTCCTGTCCAGGGAGGACCTGGCTTGGCTGCTCGCGCTGGACTGTTCTCATGAAGCACAGGGTCAAGACTGATTTGCATATGGCCAGGTCTAAACTGGGGGGGGCACGGTGATCAAAATAATGATGGATATAACCCAGATCTCTTGACTGGGGTAAATGTTTTGATTTGTTCTGCATTCTGTCCATCAACTGTGTGTCTTTTGCTTTCTCACCTTAAGTGTGCCGTGTATGCCCAGACGTGGGTCCCGGGCTCACTTTGCCACTGTATTCAAACTATCCTGGCTGATGAGGGGTAAAACCCTGAAACCAGTCCTAGTATGCTTGTTTCCAGTCCAGGAAGGACCTGGCTTGGCAGTTCAGGCTGGTCTGTTCCCATGAGGCTCAGGGTCAAGACTGATTTGCAAATGGCCAGGTCTAAACTGGGGTGACATGGTGTTAGAACTGGGGGTCTCCAGTTGGCAGAGGTAGGTACCTTTGACCAAATAGGGACCCTTGCTTCTAAGTCAAGGAAAGGGGATTACACTACTGGATAACCCCTGCTCACCTCCTTGGTAGCTTGGCATGATCAGACAGGCTTATCTCAGAGACAGTGTGCTAAGCATTTGTGAACACATACAGTAATACAGTGAAAACACTATAGATGGACACCACATAGGTTTTTATAAAAATAAGTATTCTTTATATAGATTGAACACAAGACCACAAACAACAAAAATACACAATACTGTACTTAAAATAGACTGAAAGATGGTAGAATTCACTTAGTTCAAGTTGATGATAAATGCGACAAAGTTCTCACTAAAGTTCCTGGATGCGTAACGCAAAACCAGCAAAAGGTTTGCAGGGCTGGAGATGCGTCTGTTCCTTACTTCGGGGGAAGACGATGCGTTGCGGCTCAATGCTTGTGCAGAGTAGGGGATGCGTCTTGATCCTTACCGGAGGGGAGGTGATGCGTTGATTCTCGTACTGCGTTCCGGTTACGATGCGACAAGATAGCGCCTCGATGCGATGCGACAATCCGGTGTGATACGATAAGATGGCGCCCTTGATGCGACGATGTGAAGATGATGCGTGCACGCCCAGCGGCCGTGCGGCGAACTCTGTAACTTTGGAGCCGCAACAGGCCTTGCAACACGCTTCTCCGGTGATTCGACGGCAACCTCTGCGGCGGCGACACGCTTCTCTGGTGATGCGTCAGATAACAGCTTTGACGAAAGCACGCTTCTCTGGTGATGCGGCGGCGACCTCTGCAGCGGCGACGCACTTCTCCGGCGATGCGACGGCAACTGCTGCAACTGCGACATGCTTCTTCTCGTTAAGTCGCGCTTCCAGCTCCCAGCAACATGCAGGCTTCTGTAGACAGAATTCCCAGCAAAGAAATTCAGAGGGGAGCTGGTGGTGAAGTCTTTTGTCCCTGAGACCTCAGCAGATGGCAAGCACACGTTCAAGCCCTTGGAGTAATATTCTGTAAGATGATGAAAGTCCTTTGAAAGTTCCTTCTCCTCTACTTGGCACTGAAGACACCACTGAAGGTGAAACCAGAAACACAGCACACTGGCAGGGGGGGGCAGTCCAACTCCTACAGCTCCCTTGGTTCTTCTCCTTGGCAGAGGTTTGTCTTGTTGTTCCAGAAGTGATCTAAAGTCTTGGGGTCTGTTCCCCCATATTTATACTACTAAATCCTTTGTCCTCTTAAGGCAGACGGGCCTGTACCTAGTCCAAACCAGTTCTGTGCAGTCCTGGAGCACTTTGTTTACAGGACTCCTTCTTTCCTTTGACAGTGTGAGCCAGGGTCATCAGACGCACCACAGGAGGTGGAGCCAGCATTGTGGAAGGCAGGCACAGCCCTATGCAGACCCAGGTGCTACTCCTCCCACCACTCTACATGCAGATAGGTCTATTCAGTCCTGTGCTGACTCACCCTGTCTCCTGGAATCTCCCAGCCCCTTTCATTCACAAAGCCAGACACACAATACACAAGCTAGCAGAGGCAGGCTGGATGGTTAGGTAAGAAAATACCTACTTTCTAAAAGTGGTATTTTCAAACACAGAATGTTAAAACCAACTTCACTAAAATATGTATTTTATCATTCTGAGTTCAGGCATACTAAACTCGAATTTCTACCATGTTCCCTCGGTCAGTTAGGATTATAAGGTGTTATAATCAAACTGCCCATTCTGGCCTATGGGGACTGGTTGCCTTGCAATAGTGAAACACGAAAATGGCTGTAATTCAGTATCAGGACATGCCACACACATCAGGGCATGTCCTACCTTATACTTACAATGCACCCTGCCCTTGGGCCTACCTTAGGGGTGTCTGATATGCAGAAAAGGGAAGGTTCAGGGACTGGTACGTAGGTGCACTTACCCAGTCAGTATGGCAGTACTAGACTGCACACAAAACACACTGAGAGATTAAGGGTCTAAGGGATATTTAATGACCAGCCACGGTTCTCTTCCCTAAATACTTAATCACAAATACAAACTAAACCGGTGGTCTCAAAGAAACAGGACCAGACACTCAAGTGAAAAAATAGGAGTACTATAGAATCTCTTAACGCAATTGGAAAGAGAAAAGAGAAATGTAAATGGAAGGACCCTTAGTAAGAGATTGGATTCCCATCAATTACCTTGGTGATCAGTATCATCATCTGGGTATCCTACCAACCAACCGATATACCTCTTTATCATAGAGGCTATCTCCTTGGAATAAATCTCAAGTGAGTTAAGAAAGGAGAACCACAGAAAAGAGAAAATAATCCTATGTTCTAAAAAAAGGGATCACAGATGGTTTCCCAAGTAACCATGAGAAAAGTGCAGTGCAAAAAAGTGAGTGCAAGGTTAAAAAAGAATTGATAAGAGAGAAACAGTCTTTATTATAGATATCTCTTATCATTCTCAATAACAACAGTGCAAAAAGCAGTGTTCACAAATAGCTGCTTTCTATTAAGGTCGACATGTTTCAGCCATTTGGGTAGAATAACCCGAGGCTTTCTTCAGGACCTGTCTCTAATAATAATTTGTTACTGCATCAAAAGAAAAAAAAATGTGACCAAACTTGTGTCCACTTTGAAATAAAATTATTTTACCAAATTTTAGACTATCTTGGTTGGAATGAATACAACCTTTATACAGATCCTCCGCTTCAAAGGATGCAGATGGCACCTATAAAACAAATAAAGAAACACGTACTCCAAAAATTCACAAAAGTGCATGGGGCATAAAAGTCTTTATCATGCCATGGGGTATATTCAATACAATCACAATCTGTATTATATGCCCTATATCAGTGACAAAATACCATTAAAAAACCATTGCTCACCCCCCTAGATCGGGAAATGGACCTCACCTCACCTGGTACCGACTCAGGACTACTAGGCCCCGCTCTGAGAAGTATGAGGAAAAAAAGGGGGATGATAGAAAAACTGGTCCTAACAATAGTCAGTTCCTGTCCTCTTACATAGCCTTTAATACCTCCTGTATTGCTTCATCTGGTTCTTTATTAATTCAAAAACAGGGGAAATTTTGTTCTGAATCAGTATCTTTGAATCAAATAGGCGGTAGTCAAATGTTTACTATCCTTGTTTTGATATTATTTACTCAGTGTCTATGATGTTAACATAAACTCCGTGCGATTAAAACAAAGGGAACGGAGAGATGAAAAGCTATGCTTTAACATTAAAGGACCCTTAACACAAATTGCCCACCTCAACCGTGCACAATGGCAGAATAGCTGTCCAGAGTGTCTTTACCGGCCAGACACCGCCAAAGTGTCAGAAAAATACAACGAGGTGACCATGGGTCAAATATGTGCTCAGAAAAGTCGTCCCTCCCTTACCTGTCCGTCGTTGCCTCCGGTTGTGCCTGAGTCGGGGATGGAGGTAACTGACGGTTCAGGTTACTGTTTAGGTCTCGTGAGCCAAAGGCTCGAAGAGACATTTTATATGTGGGATTTTCAAAGTGCTACCCAGTCTTTTGGCTGGCCTAAACCTTGAGTGCACGAGATCACATGCACGTGCACAGCTGCTCCTCTGCTCATTGCATTCCCCCCTCCCTACTCACCCAGCCCTTTGATGCTCTGCTCCATTACTTTCACTTTGCTACTTTGACCCTTGCATTCCCCCCTCCCTTCTCACCCAGCCCTTTGATGCTCTGCTCGCATCTCCCTCCTCCCTGGGCGTGAAGGGAGACAGAGCCATCCTGCTTGATTAATGGCTTTGCATTCCCATGGGTTCACGCAGTAAACATGCCCGAGGCAGTACAAGGCTCACGGAGACATTCTCTTTACCCTCGTTTATGGATAGCAACCCTGTCTGCCTTCCTGAGGTATGATTATTTTTTGTTGTTAATCCTGATGGTGTCAGACACTATCACATTGGTGGAAATCTAGCCTGTGCCGCATTTGTGATTACCTTTTATGGGATCACCACCTGTGATTGGCTTTTGGCAAAAGTTACTCTTTTCTGCTCTTTTGGCTCTCACTAACAGGTTCCGTTAGTTGTTATTTCTCCTGAAGGCAATTAATGGTCTAGTGAGCCTATTCTCATCTCTGTTGATGTTTAAAAGATCCCATTGGGTGTTGACAATTTGTCTAATTTTACCATCCGTGGTGGAATGTTTCATTTTTAGGGCTCGTTCCTCGGGGTGAACATACTTTCTCTGTTGTAGTAGCGTGCCCTCTTCAGGGAGTCCTGAGGCACCATCTGGAGCGCGATCACTTTCACTTCTGCTGTGGATCACTTTCACGCGAGCACGCACACAACTCGCGGCCGCAGTACATTAAAAAAAGTCAAATACATACTCGCCCTGTAAGGAAAGCAGGACAGGTAATTTACAGCTGAGCATCCAGAGAATATGCAAATGGACATTGACACTCTGCTATTTGAAGCTAGCGTTAGAGTGGGAGAGCAGGGTCTTTGTTAAAGATTAGATATATGAATATCAGTTAATGAACCATTTCGAAATGCTAATGTTTCAAAACGCGAGATGAAAAAATGCGAGCCATTTTCCTACCTGTGATCGTTGCAGATCTTAGCAGATACCTTGTGAGGTTATTATTATTTTTTGTTTGGGAACAGGGATCTTGTGTAACCACAGATTCAAAAGGGCTGCGCTGCCCTTTTCTGACTCTATCATGTCGAACAGATAAATTATCTGTTGCAAGGTCATCTTATCAACACCCCACCCCCCTGCTGGAGTCCTATCGTCACTCCCTCTGCGCTGTGCACACACATACCTCGCACACGTCTCTGCATCTTCCTGGTGGTATTTGTACATAAAACAAGGATCCATGTACAGGGGCTGTGAAAGGAGAGCTGAGGTCATGGACGAAGCAAAAAACAGGAGTCAAACAACTGAGCAACTGCACACACTTGTGAACACACAACCCGACCACACACCCACGCACAACCACATAGACACAACCTCACACAAAAATACAACCATACACACACACAAACACAATCACACGCAGCCACACACACACACGACCTCAAACACCTTGTTCGGACAGTACCTACTCTGACATGCACGGCTGTACACATTCTATTTGGTATACTTTTTGTTAGAAGGTTAGAGAAAGGGATGCTTTAAATGTTATTTTAGCTAAATTATGACTATATATGCACCAGTGTGCGTCTAATATTACTCATTGTAAATTGTGTTTTCATCCATCTATATTGCGTAAATATTTGAAGTGCTGTGCTTTTATTCCCGCGATATTTAATTAAACTCTACCCATTGTGTTATATTATTTTACCACTAATGAATATATCTATAGTACTCATCCGAATCGTATCTAACATTAGGTTTTACTGTTCATGTGAGCTGTGCAGCGACAGGTTAAGTGTGTGTTATACAAAAAACACGTTCGTGTGTGTTAAAAATAAAACAAGTTTGTGTGTGTTAAAAAAAGTGTGCTCGCGCGTGTCAAAAAGTAGCTTTTCTATTGGCCTTCCATTCGTTGAATTTCTGACTGTTTTACCGCCAAGCTAGAGCAAATCTTTGGCGCGCCCGTTATAAATAAATATCTAAAAAAAATTATTTATGCAACTAGATAACCCCAACTGTAATAAGTGACGTATTAAACGTTATAACATACGAGTACACAGACATACACATTTATACGTGAACCGTTTGCCGTATAATTGTGCATGCACAGTCATTTCCATAGATCTTGTATAGTAGTCTTTCGTACGTTTCACTTATCGGCCCTTTTAGGAGTTCCGATTTCTGGCAGCTTCTCAGCGGCTGCCCCTCTTAATGCCCCCCTCCCTGCACCTAACAAGCCATCAGTGACACTGGTAATACGAGTGGTTCAACAAATGCTTTCTTCTCATGATGCGGAAACACTACACTTGGGGACATTGCTCCTCACTTCAGCCCCCCCCCCTCCCCCCCCCTCCCCCCACACACACACCCCGCCTCGGAGAACACGTAACTAGTTAATTATCTGGCACGGTTCATATGGTATGTGCTACTTTCCCCAATTCGCAGGCGCACCAACTCCAGTTTAATTTATTAATTTATTAGCCCTCCAGCCCTTGTTGCCAGCATCCCACTCGATTCCAGCTGGAACAGACCTGGAGCTTTCATTTATCCATGACCGCTCGTTGCATCTGTCTGGAGAGTGCCTACCCCCCCCCCCCCCAGTTATACTTTTGTGATGCACACTTATTAAGTGTGTGAGTCTGCAGGTTCTCTCTCTTACCCTTTTGCCAACCATTCACCCTCTGCCCACTGTCTGTTCTGTTTTGCCAACCCTCCACTCTCCTCACTTTATCCATTCTTTTTGGCCAACCCTACGCCCTCCTCCCGCTGTCCATTCTGTTTACCACCCTCCTCCCACTTTCCGTTCTCTTTACCACCATCCGCCCTCCTTCAGTGGTCTGTTCTGTTTAACATCCTCCTCCCGTTGTCCGTTCTTTGTCCCCCCCACCCATCCTCCCTCATGTAGCTTGTTTGTACAAGTTACTGCTTCTGATATTTCTTTGTGGAAAAAAGGCTGCATTGCAATATGGGCAGCTTGTGTTGGAAGATGCTTTAGTGTCGGTTGGTTCAATGTGTAATTGGGCGCAGGCAGCGGGAAAGACATTGCAGGCGAGTCCACAAGAGACACACTGCAGGCACACTGGGCCCCATTCATTCACCCTCCTGAATGCATGGTATGATTCCCTTGAATGTCATCATACTTCTTTTCAACAATCCTTCCCTAGCCTTTCTTTTCCTTCAAGCTCATCACCTAAGCGTAGCGTTTTTCTCTCGCCCTTTCCTCTTCCTAACTCCATTCGCACCGCCAGTCACCCTCCCCACCCTTTGCTTTTTGTTGGTATTCAGAGCATTCAGGTTCCCATGTATCTTTCCGTGCACCTCCCCCACAGGTTCATCCTACCCCACTCTCTTTCTGTACCTAGGTCTATTGTTAATCTCTTGCTGTCTTCACTCACTCTAACCCCATGATTTCTCCTTTACCTGCCCTATCCTTTCCTATCTGTACCTCTCCGCCCCTTCTCATTTTCTCAATTTTCCATTCTCTCTCTCTCTCTCTCTCTCTCTCTCTCTCTCTCTCTCTCTCTCTCTCTCTCTCTCTCTCTCTCTCTCTCATTCTCTCTCTCTCTCTCTCTCTCTCTCTCTTCTGTGCACCCCATCTTTATCCTTTCCTCTGCCATTTGTCTGCCCCCTCCTTGCCTCTATACTCTCCTCTACTCTCTGACAGAGTCTCTCTGCCAATGCTGCAGCCTCCATGTTCTCCCCCTCCCTGCCCTAGCAGCACATGTCATTCACAGTAACAATCCTAGCAGCCCTCCAAACATAGCTCCTGTGCAGCGATTTATAGCGTACTTTACTGTAATGTACAAAGAAACAAGCTAAACTGGCCCCAGTAATGAGCGTGTGGCACTAACTGTGTGCAGGAACGCCACCTCTTTCTTGATCACTTATAAACTTGTATACAGCATGCGACTCACATGAGCGTTTGCTTTTTCTGTGTGCGTGCCTGTATACAGTCCCTTTCGTTCATGCTGATTCATTGCAACAGCAGTGGTGGTTTCTGCAACAAACTGCAGTAAACTACCCGCTTCCCTATTGCTTTTGGAGCGATTCCCGATTCGCACTAGAGGTTTCTATTGGAAAATGGCAGTTGCTTAGCAGTATGAAAGATGACACTGGTAACCGCTTGTGCTCCAAAAACTATCTAAAAAGGTTATTTCAGGGAGCTTACTGAAGATGTGGCGTCTTTGGAGACGTGCATTGTTCTATGCCTTTTTTTTTTTTACTGTGAGCGTAACTCTTTTCATATAAAAAGGCAAAGTGATTAACAACAGTATACCATGCACTCCTGTTACAATACATCTGGAGGGAGAAACCGCATTGATTAGCTGTCCTAAAGAAGTATGGTGGGAGACCTAGTAAGATACATCGAGAACTGCAATCAGAGTGGAATAAAAGGGTCTGGAACCACAGGAGTGTAACATGGCAAATTAAGCATCTCATAGGGAGACGATGTGGTCTGTCGGTTTGGTGCTAGAAACCAGGGTTCGAGCCTCCAGGTCGCGTCCACATCCTGATTCTGGGCAAATCACTTAATCTCCCCGCGCCTGAATGTGTAATGTAAATATGGTGCTCATGTAAAGCGCTCAAATATCTTCTGGTCGAGTTCGCGCTATATAAATATGCAACAACACCTATTAAAAAAAACAGCATTTGCAATGCAATAGGTCTCACAGTTACGCCAGCTTGAGCTATTGCAAATAACAATGCCGTATATTTTTGTTTTCGTTTTGAAAACATAAATAAAAGGCATTGTCATTTACTATGCCAATAGCTTAAACTTGCGTAACTGCGAGACCTATTGCATTGCAAATGCTTGTTTTTTATAGTCGTGCAAATCCACAGCTGTTCCTCATAATCGGACTATAGTCGTGTATTGCGCACGTCACGTACAACTACAAGGTGACGTCAAGATACCCGGAAATAGTAGTTCATCCGTAAATCCCATAAAGGTTACTGGGCAGTAATTAGCATATGCTTAGCTGCGACCTTGTTAATAACAATCGGCCTTACTAAATCATTAACTCAGTATGATGGCTACCCCATAAGCATATTTAGAACTGCGCCCTGTAGTCACAGTGACTGGGAGTAGTAGTTTCTTTCTACGAATGACACACAGGTTCAAGAACTACTAGATGACGTCAAGAAGGCCGGTAGTTGTAGTTTTTTAGTTTTTTGTCTTACTCGGTGATGTGAACCTACAAAATAAAACATAGAGATTTAACCTATGTGGTGTAATGACCTCTTTGAGAACTAATTCCTGTCCTAAATAGGTGAATAGAAATAAACGCCTATATGTTTCGACAACAGTGTAAACCCTCTTAGTTACTTCAAATCGCTAGCTACTACAATCCAAACAGTTAGGTGCATAGGGGTAAGAACGGGTGGTTATTATTCTCTGACTTATTAACCATACCCCCCGAGGTAGTGACTCCTCCCAGAAGCTACACATCGATGTTTAATCTACATACTCCATATCAATGGATAGATTAGTCCGAAACTATTTTTATTGGGTATTTTACCCCATTCTCTTCCTAATCATAAAAAGGAGAGAAACTTATCAGGAGGCCATCAACAAAGCTTATGCAGACTCTCAAGTAATCCTAATGAGATTTCTAATGGGATCAGAACTTTTTCATAGTTCAGAACGAGCCTCATAAAGTTGTCCATGTTATATAATCGTTCAAACCTTTTGTGTCACTGTGGAGATGAAATACCCATTTTTGTTCTTTAATGAACAGAAATTTAGAAACATCACTTATATGTGCTGGTAGGAAAGGTTTTTCCAAGACTGCCCTGCTGAAATCCCCGGCTCCATGTTTTTTTTCGACAAAATGCTTCGTTGGTCACGTGGTTGTTTTCTTGCATCTGAACGTGCTTTTATGTTCCAACATCCGAGACCTCACTTTGCGAGTAGTCATTCCTATGTATTGGATCTTACAAGGGCATGTTATCAGATAGATCAGGTTCTCACTGTTGCAATTCGTAAAATGTACTTGTACCCAAGGTCTATTGGTCCCTATGTCTATGGTCCTGGAATGCTGTGTCTGCGGACAGACGGAACAAGACCCACAGGGGTGATGTCCTTGAACAGCGGGAAGATCCCAAAGCATTCCTACCGTCCTGTGAGGTATTGTTTTCGGTCTTGTATGTATCAATCTGTCACGCAGGTTGCTTGCTCTTTTGAATGCAAAAAGAGGAGGTGGAATCTTGTCATTGCAGCTGTTGAGAATACGCCAGTGCTTCCGGACACATTTCTGTATACTGTTTGCCAAAGTACGGAAGGTGTTGAGGAACGTGAGATGATCTAAGGCCGGTTTCTCAACTGAAGGTTCAAGAAGTGCTGCTAGATGATTATTGCTGGCACGTTTCAATGAGCGCTTGATGAGTTTTCTAGGATAGTGCCTAGCTATCAATTGTCCGGTAAGATTTGCCACATGTTCATTGAATTTGGTCACAGTGGAACAATTCCTCCGGACCCGGAGGAATTGACCATACGGTAAATTATCTCGTAGGGCTTTAGGATGTTGGCTGTCATACCGCAATAAAGAGTTGTGTGCCATCGGCTTCCGATATAGTTCACTTTCTAAACCAGAAGGAGTAGAAAAAATGGACAGATCTAAAAAAGCCAATCTGGTCTTATCAATTTCCACTGTAAATTTCTAGAAATTGTTTCTGGTATTGAGCCATTGTTGGAATATTAGCACTGATTCAGGATCCCCTCACCACACTACCAGGACATCGTCGATGTATCGCTTCCATAAGTGGATCGACACAAAGAAGGGATTGTCCGGTGTGAGGATATGTTGCTGTTCAAATGAATTCGCCAAACTAGGCGCAAAAACACTGCCCATACTGGTCCTCGAGATTTGTAAATAAATTGTGTCTTCAAATCTGAAGAATTTCTCTTTCATGGCCAATTGGGCACATGACATAATAAAATGGGCAGGAGTTATTGATCCAAGATCAGTTCCCTCTAAAATGGAAGCAACTGTATCTAAAGTTTCATCTTGGGGAATCGAGGTATACAGTGATTCGACATCAAAGGAGACTAAATAGTCCCTCTCTGTGTCGAATTCTACCTGAGGTAGTAATCGTAGCACATCCTTCGTATCTTGAAGATACGTCTGCATCTTCTGTACGATGGGCCTCAAAAAATGATCTACAAACGTAGATAAAGGTTCCAAAATGGAGCCTTGGCCAGATATTATAGGCCTCCCTGGTGGTGGTCTTTGGGATTTATGCACCTTCGGCAAGGTGTAAAAATACGGCATCACTGGATGTTTGGTCTGCAAAAATTCCGCTTCTTGGGCCGTAACCCTTCCTTCGCCCCTTGCTTCTTCAACTAAGTCGCTGATTGTCTTCCTTAGTTTTTCAGTTGGATCTTCTTTCAGTGGCCGGTAGAATCTTCTATCTCTCAGCTGTCATAGGCATTCAGTTCTATAGTCGTCAGTATCTAAGATGACAATCGAGCCGCCTTTATCAGCAGTTTTGATGGTTATTTCTTGATCCTGTGATAAGGTCTGTAGGGCTAGGCTGCACACAGGCTCTGCAATGGCAGGCCTGAGACACACTTTACAGGATGCTTCTGTGGGTGGCACAACCAGTGCTACAAGTCCCCCAGCAGCATTTGATTTACAAGCCCTGGGCACACATGGTGCACTGTACTATGGTCTGACAAGTAAATCAAATAACCCAATCATGGAGTCACTAATCAATACATGAATTTACAATAGAGCGCATATGCACTTTAGCGCTGATCAGCAGTGGTAAAGTGCCCAGAGTCATAAAACAGTCAACAACAGGTCAAGAAAAATACAGGAGGAAGGCAAAAAGTTCAGGGATGACCCTGCAAAAGGGCCACGTCCAACATATGGTGAGCAAAAGAATGATGGATTTAACCCAGATCTCTTGACTGGGGGTGAATGTTTTGATTTGTTCTGCATTCTGTCCATCAACTGTGTGTCTTTTGCTTTCTCGCCCTAAGTTTGCCGGGTATGCCCAGACGTGGGTCTCTGGCTCACTGTGCCACTGGATTCAAGCTATCCTGGCTGATGAGGGGTGAAACACTGAAACCGGTCCTAGGATGCTTGTTTCCGGTCCAGGGAGGACCTGGCTTGGCAGTTGGGGCTGGACTGTTCTCATGAGGCACTGGGTCAAGACTATTTTGCATATGGCCAGGTCTAAACTGGGGTGGCATGCTGAGCAAAAGAATGATGGATTTAACCCCAGATCTCTTGACTGGGGGTGAATGTTTTGATTTGTTCTGCATTCCACCCATCAATTGTGTGTCTTTTGCTTTCTCGCCCTAAGTGTGCCGGGTATGCCCAGACGTGGGTCCCGGGCTCACTGTGCCACTGGATTCAAGCTATCCTGGCTGGCGAGGTGTGAAACCCTGAAACCGGTTCTAGGATGCTTGTTTCCGGTCCAGGGAGGACCTAGCTTGGCAGTTCCGGCTGGGCTGTTCCCATGAGGCACAGGGTCAAGACTGATTTGCATATGGTCAGGTCTAAACTGGGGTGAAATGGTGAGCAAAAGAATGATGGATTTAGCCCAGATCTCTTGACTGTAGGTGAACGTTTTGATTTGTTCTGCGGTCCGTCCATCAACTGTGTGTCTTTTGCTTTCTCGCTCTAGGAACCTGAAGGCACGGAAAAGTGCCAACACTCAATACCTCCTAGAGGTGTTACTGTTAGATGACCTAAGGAAAGCCAGTGGGTCAGATGAACAGGAAAGTGTGGGTGGGCATGGGACTGAAGATAGGCCAGGAGGGAGACCCCTCTTTGACCTATAATCTAACCCTGACCAGGTGGGGCCTGATGTCTCCCAACTGGACAATTCAGACCTCCCAGAGTAGAACACAGGTGGCCAGAGGATGCCCCCTTTGATCGTCCTGGGAAGGTGAAGAGTAGACCAAGGATGTATAGATCCTCCTCTGCATAATCCACTGCATAATCCAATTCCTCAGGACACTCAGTAGGGACCTCCATTTCTAGGAAGAGGGTCAAATCTTTAGCTAGGGATTACTAACTTCCTAAGATTGAGAAAGCTAGGCTTAGGCTTAGGCGAGAGCAGTTGGCCCTTGACAGAGAGTCCCTAGAAGTCCAGAGAGCTAGGACAAAACTGGGACTAGAGTCCCATGGTGGCAGCAACAGTGTCCCTAGAGTTGAGGAACATTCCTTTGAACATAAGAACCTGAACAAGATTGTCCCTCCCTACCATGTTGACATCCACAAATGGATAAGTGCTTTAGAAAGGGCCTGTAAAGTTCAAAGGGTCCCTCAAGAGCAGCAGGCAGCTATCTTGTGGCTCTCCTTTGCTGACAAAGGTAAAGATAAGCTCCTCACTGTTAGAGAAGAGTATGCTGATAATTACATAGTTTTGATACGTGTTCTCATTGATGGGTTTGGCTTAACCACTGAGCAATACAGCATTAAGTTCAGAGACACCCAGAAAGCACAAACCCAGGACTGGGTAGATTTTGTGGATAGTGCCACTAAGGTTCTGGAAGGTTGGCTACATGGCAGCAAAGTGCATGACTATTAAGTATTGTACCATTTGATTATGAGGGAGCTGATCCTTAATAATTGTCATAACCAGCTCTTGCACCAGTACCTGTTGGACTCAGATCTGACTTCTCCCCAAGAAAAGTATTTCCCCCAGACTTTAGGTAAGGGTCTGCCTCCTCAAGGAACTGATCCTAGCCACTGAGGGCAGGGGAACCTTCCAAGGAGTTACCCAGTCTGTAGCAGGAATCCTGGCCCTCTCTACCCAGATGTCAGTCGACCCCTAGGGGCCCACTGCCAAGAGAAAGCCCCACATCCACAGATCAGGGACCCTTAGCCTAGTAGTACTATCCAGGTGGATAACCCTAAGCAATCTGAGGGATCTCTCTTACCCTTAGCAAATGACATCCCCCACATGGACTCTGTTGGTCAAAGTAAAACCTGGGACAAGCCTGTCCCAAACCGTCACTGCCCCCCATGGTTCCAACCAAACAGGATCAACCAAAAGCTATAGGCAGCCAGAGGTTGACCCCTAGGGAAAGATACAAGTCAGCCATGGTGTAGAAGGCCTCTATGGTGACCAGTGCTCTGAGGAAGCTAAGACCAACCCTATTAGGACCTCACTTCCCTAATCAGACACCCCACCAACCTCTTGTCTGGCTCAAACAGATGTCAGGTAGACACCCCAAACTTTTGAGAAGATCCAAGACCCTACAGGGGAGGAATCTTTTAGTGGACCATAGGATAGGGAGTATCCATGCATGTGCAGGACCGTCTTTATATAGCCACTTAGGAAATAAAGACTCAACTGAGCAAGGTAGCTTTACCTCCCTTCGTTTGGGAGTGTTATGTAGGAAGGTAGGATTCTTCTGGATGGTTTCCCCCACTTTTTGCCTGGTGCTATGCTGGTTTTTGACTAGTCTGACTGGGACCCTGCTCCTCAGGACCCCAGTCTATCTCGCTTTCTCCCATAAGTTGTTATGTTCAGTACTTAGGTACACCCCAGATTGGATACTGGGGTACCCTTATAAGCCCCTGGTATACCTGTTAGACCTGGACAGCACAAAATGGTTGCTGCTGACCAGAGACACAATTCTGCCCTCTGCTGCTTAGCCAAGCTCGAGCAGGTGAAGGCAGAACAATAGGCATAGTGTCACAGAGAGGTGTGACCACCTCCCAGATGGGATTTAGTGTGGGTAGGGTGGGTGTACTTGCCAGCACTACTTAGTCTGCTTGAGGGGCACATTTAGAGTCCCCGTGCATAGTCCAGTTCAAACCACTCCTGGGAGCCGTTGGATCCCGCTCTGGAGCAAAACTTGACCAAGGACATGGGAGTAACCTCCCCCCTGTCCAGACCCTTCCCTGGGAGGGTCCCCTGAATCGTCCCAACCCTTTCCCTAGGGTACTTAAGGGCTTACCTGGGTGTAGGTCCCTAGATTCATTGTGGTATAAGATTCAGATCAGACACCACTTCTTCTTCAACCATCTGGAATTCACCGGTCTTCGTTTGGGCCTGACTTCGTCTCCCTTCCAGTCTGCTGCATCGTCGGAGCGTGTGCATCATACAGGAACCTTCCAAGTCCTGTGAAGCATCAAAGACACTTGAAGGAATCTCTCTTGGAGTGAAGGAGTCACGCCCTGCATTTGCAGGCACCGCAACTAAGTTGACTGGTCTGCTGATCCTGAGCTCCTCCGGACTCTTTCAGGGTCTGCAACACAAGTGGTGGTTTTCCACAGCTCCCAAGGCCTGCCCTGCCCTCGCGACCAAGTTTGAGGCCAGTATCCCTCATGAGGGATGCAATACCAGAACCCTGTGTACCACGCCAACTTGCAGTTGCAAAGGCTTGTTGGCTTCCTTCCAAGAAGATCTTCGGGCTCCAAGTATCCCCAACCTCGAGCACCTCTAGTGACCAGAATTTTCAGCCACACCACATCGTGTGGATCGTGGCCTGCATCTTTTGTTGAGCTGCTTAAGGTCCTCTTGCGACTCCAGTGCCTCCAGCCTGTGTGTCCATTTGAGGGTCACACTTGTTTCTTTTGTGCTTCCTGATTGCTCGGGGCCTGCCTTGACTCCCTTGGTTGTGGTGAGTCCCCTGGACCTTGCAGGTCCCAACGTTGCTCCTTCTTCTCTTCCTGCGTTGTTTGCATTTGCCAAGTCTTGTTGGTGCTCCCGCCAGACACCGACCCCTCAGCACCCAACATCCTCTGTAGGACAGCTGGTGCATGGCTCCTGGTCCTCCTCAGCATCACCTGTTCCTCACAGCAAGGTCATGGTCACCCATCCTGCAACACCCGACATCGGAGGACATTTGTCTACCAAGTCTCCTGGTCACTCCTGTGTCATATAGGCTCTGTCCCCTCTGCTTGCAGGTACCTCTCATCTAGAATCCTCCTTTGGATGCCACTGGACACTTTCTCCTTCTGCAACAGCGGCACTTTCCTGAAGTTCTCCATTAGGTTTGATAGCGTTTTCCGACACCACTTCACACGTTTGCACCCGGCTTCCATGGTGTAGGTAACATGGGTACTAGAGTATCCATGGGTAGGGTGGCTCTCCAACCTTCTGTCTTCCATGCGGTTTCTTCTGGGTCCACTGGGAAGGGTCCTTAATCTTTAAAAATCCAACCGCGACTTACACGTAGACTTGTACGGAGCACGCAGTCATGTTTCCATAATGCACACACTTACCGTGGGGTACCTATTTACTTACTTTGGGTGGCTCTTTGGGTCCCCAGCACTTCCACATCCTCTCGACATTGTCTTGACCCGAAGCATGGTTCTTATACCACTTTCTTAGTATGTGGTTTGCACCCCCCAGGGTCCACTATGTATTCGGTGCTATTCACTGTGTTTCTGTGCTAAAATATTGTGTGCACTGTGTTTATCTCCATGTAGGAGATATTTGAATGTACTAGAGAGTATTATATAATAAATACAAACTTTTATAAGTACTTGGTGGGGTTATTGTCACTTAATCTATACTATAAGAATGCATTCTGGTAAAACAAGCTGCTTTACACTCCTTCTAGACTATGCCTGAAGGCTGCTCTCCACACCTACCACTTAGAGAGCTTTCTAAGGTTGTGAAAGACCTCTTAAATCACCATAAGGGTTGTCTGGACTGGTGCAAGGTGCCCACTTACATTAGAAGACTTCATATACCAGGCCAGCTTCTCACAAGGATTTTTGCATATTGACCTTAAAGACAGAAAAGGCTCCAAACGTGTGGAGCTCTGTGACCAGAGTGGGGAGAGAGGTCAAAGGATCTGAGGCAGCCAGAATCACATCATTGTTGTAAAGGCTGTTTAGGTGTTGTTGGAGAAGTGTGGCTCAATGATTAGAGCGGCAGACCCTGATGCAAAGGTCTAGCCCGGGACCAGGGTTCAATCCCCACCTTGGCGGGTCTTGGGCTCAAAAATTCCACGGACCTGATAATTCTCGCCTCGGTGCCTATTCCAATCATGGAGTCCCACTCTGCAACTCTGGGCAATAGCTTGCTTAATTTCCACAACGGCCCCCACAACGCTAAGGATGCCTGGCCTCCACCTTGGGGGTGCCCAGGAGTGGACGCCTCACAGGGAAAGCCAGGATGGGTTCCACAGCGGTATTTGTACAAGCGCCTTGAGACCCTTGCGGGTGAGTAGTGCGCTATACAAGTATCAAATTTACATTTACATTTACATTTGTTGTTCACCTCCAACTTAATGCCAGAGATATCTGGATGTGCACGTATATGTCCAGCCAGGTGCTCCATGTATAGGGCAAAAAGAAGAGGGGACAGATGGCAACCCTGTCGCGTGCCCCTTCGAACAGGAAAGGACAGGGAGGAAAACCCATTAACACGCACCCCAGCCCCAGAAGAGCTGTAAATCCATCCAAGAAACTGGGCATTAAAGCCAAAGGGTTCCAGAGTCTTAAAAATGCCAGTGGACTCTGTTGAACACCTTCTCAGCATCAATTGAGAGGAGACGGGCCTCTTTTTCCGTCCTGAACACTTTGTCAAGCAGTTGGTGGATGCGCCTACTGTTGACCCTGCCTTGATGCACCTGTATGAAGCCAGCCTGATGTAGTGAAATCAGTCCTGTGTGCTAGTATGCTTATAAATAATTTAGCAGCAACATTTACAAGAAATATGAGTCTGTAAGACCCACACAATGTTGGGTCCTTGCCTGGCTGAGGGAGGACTGATATGGAAGCTTCTAACATGGAATCTGTAAGGTAACCCATGAAAACAAAAGAGTTAAAGAGTTGTGTTAGGATAGTAACTAGTTTGTGGCAAAAGGGTTTATAAAATTTAGCCGGGAAGCCATCAGGTCCCGGGGACTTCATGAGCTCAAGGTGGGCAATAGCTGAATACATACAGGCTTATCTAGGGATTCAACTGTTTGTAGTGGGAGTGGGGTTGGGGGCATGATGGGAGATAATCAGAGGGGTCGATGGAGGCTCCTATTGGTTCTGCGTTAAGAGATTTGTAAATGTTTTTAAAAGCATCAGCGATCTGTGTGTCTGAATGTACCTCTTTAGTCGGGGGCAGATTACTCGGATGAACTCAGATTGTATCTTGGCCTGTAGGCGATGAGCCAAAATTCTCCCACAGTGGTTGCAACCCTAATAGAATTTATGTTTCAGGCAGACGAGAGCATATTCTGCTCTATCTAAGTCTAAGCATTTAATGAGTAAGTACATTCACTCTAGCTCTCTCCAGACTCGTGGAGCCCTGGTGCGTTTGTGAATTGACTCTCGTTCAAGGACTTTTAATTCTAGAGTCCTCTTCCAGTGACGATCTTCTGAGACAGATATGGCGAAATTGCATACAGTGTACATCCTTAGCTAATAAATGTGCTTCCTGGAGTAGCATACAACGCTACCAGATTGCTCTCGGAGGGAGAGAATGGCTTTCCACTTAGTAGGATTGTTAAGGCCTCTAACGTTGAGGCTCATGATTTTAGTTATTAGTCAGAGGGATGCTAGGATCAAGGAAGTCACAGAGAGGAGGGGATGTGAACATGGAGTGGGAAGCCCAGCAAAGAAAGTGAGATCAAACCCAGCCCAAGTGTGTGGAAAAAATAAAAAAATAAACATCCTACATATAACAACAAGTCGAAGAAGTCCATCAGCAATGGTAGTCAACATAGACCCATCCTCCATCCCCGCCACCATGTTGCCTGGAAAAACAAAGTTGTAGTAAAGGAATTACAAAGACATCAAGACCCCCCAGTCTTCTCGGCGCCCACAGACAGTGTTTGAAGCACTGATTGTCTATCCTTGGCCATAGTTGCGGGGTGAGGTTTAACACTAACAGAAGGACCTTTGGTACATTGCCATCAGGAGTTCTTATGCTTCTTGCTCTCCAATGAGATTTTGTGGCGGTGCTTTGTGTCAGGGACCATAATACCATGCATATTACAGGCCTCATTGAGTAAACTTAGCTGGAGCAGTTTTCCATCGAGGTGAAATATGATCTGGAAAGGATGGCTTCAGGAGTATGATATACTGACCTCACATAGGTGAGATGTGATGGGGCGGAAGTCACTATGTTTTTGAAGCGTTCTCACGAACAAGTCCTGGTAAAACATAGGTGTATGGCCCCGAAAATAAATTGGGTGGACTTCCCGGTTCTTGTGAAGGATATTCTCTTCCACCTAGAAGTCATGAAAACGGTCAAGTTTTAGATCTGTGTCTTCTGAGAGACCTAGGATGTGGTGAAGGAGGGCCATCATATATTCTATGAGGGTGGATCCTTTTGCATGATTCTGGACTCCTCTGATACGTAAATTATTCTGCCTTGAGGGAAATTCGAAATCCTCTGTGTTAGCTTGTAGATCTATGTGTTATACCTTCAGACGCAGAACATCTTGTTGTAACCATTCGATCTCTTCATCTCATCCAGTTTCGCGATCTTCTATAGCGGACACCCTATCACCAGCCTCCTCTAACTCTCACAAAACCTCTCGGAAATCCGCAATAAGGTCCTTCTTCTCACTTTCAAGTCATTTCAGAGAGATGTGAAGAGTGCCTCTAAAAAGGACCTGTCACTGGCCCCTCTTGATCCCTAGATCACATCCGGCGTGGGCCATTTATTATCACCCGTAGACCCGTTTTGTGAGCCTGTCCCTGAGGAAGCAGTCTTTTTTTTTACCTGACCACAGAGATGGTGGAGATCTCCTATATGGCTAGATGCGAGGGAGGATGTCAAGTCTGCCCCAGGTCATTTATCAGGATACCCATGGCAGTAACCTGGGAGAACTGTAAACCTCTCAAGGGTGGGGAAGAATGTGAGGAGGCACTACGCCACTCCCTGACCAATTGTCCAGAACACGTGTGTTATTCACTAGGTACCACTCTCCAAACCATACTCGATGTCCACCTGAAATCCCAGGACTGCGAGGGACGAGCTACATTGAATGTACGTCAGAGGCGCAGGGAGTTAGGTGCCTATAGCATATGAGAGGTCAGGGTGAGTCTTGTGTGAGAAGCAAGCGGTAGGCCAATGCTGTGCTTCAGAATATGGTGCCAAAATGCGGTCCAGTGCCCCCCTGGAAAAGGCAAGTCACTAGCCGGTGCAGGGAAACAGGGGGTAGGAGAGCAGAAGTGAGCTGTTGCAGTAACCCAGGAAATGTCAGGAGCCCATACAGCTCTGGTCTCTATGGCCTGGTGAGAGAAGGCGGGAGACCAGACGTCTCCCCCAGTATGGCACGTTGGATGGCTCTGAGTTTGCTTAGGTGGTGGATAGTGAGGCCCTCAGGACTGTCAGGGGTTTGCAAGTGGTGTCAAGCCAAAGGCAGGTCGTACAGCAGGGAAAAGAATCTGCAGAACAGGCCACTAGATGTGAGGGTGGTCGGTGGTAAAATCGAGTCCACTTTAGGGTGGTGAATGTGAAACTGCATCGCAAGACCTCAATTCGGAGCCACTACTCAGTGCCTCTGATCCCCACGAGGCACAACCAAGACCAAGCAGGGATGCTGGAAGGCATAGGCCAGGCACTTGAGGTCCTCCACACCCCCCAGAGCCTATTGTGGTACCTTCGCAAGGACTGTAGAGAGAGGGGGGTCTTCAATGTCCACCATCCCCCCAGTAAACATGAAGGACCCCGGATGCTGCTGCGCACATACTGCTTGTCCTGTAATGGGCCCAAAGACCGACTTCTCTCCTGCCTTAGGTGTCCTGGAGAGGCAGCATCCATTACAGGCTTGGCCTGCTGGGCTCAGGCAGGAGGCATTCGCCACCACTGGATGCTGCACAAGTGGGCCCAAGTGTAGCCTACGCCGTCCCACAAGCATAGATAGGCGCTGAAGGGACAATGTTCATTGCCTTGCTGCGGCATCCGCCATCTTGCCAGTGGGAACGACTGCAGGGTCCTCCAGGCTATAACAACAAGCATCAGTTCAGGGTTGAAAAGAGATGCCGGCAGGATCAGAAAGTACCAGGGCAGATGCAGGTGTCTGCAAGAAATCAGGGTGACCAAACGGAGCAGGCAAAAGGGTGCTATAGCATGTCAAAATATCGGCGGGACAAGAGACTAGAAAAGTGTCTCACCATCTTGGCCACGCCCCACATTCCAAGCTTAATAGGAAATTAAAGAGAGAGCTCTTCCTCCTGTTGTAAGGCTTTTGTGTCTTGGAATGCAGAGTAAATGCTGAAATGCTGATCTCAAAACCTGTGGTGATGAGTGGCGGACAAAAAGTCAGGATATGCAATTGCCCCTTCTTTTGTCCTAGAGCTTATAGAATGCTTTGTGGCATAAACATAATGCCTTAGAAAGGCTTCTCTTCACGACTGGTAACCAGTGATCAATAAAAACCACACACCTTGACTGTTCATCGCTGAGGCTTTTGAAGTTCCTGAGATATCAGTACTCTTTGTAAAAAGGTTGGCAAATGCATTGCATTTATCAAAAGATAGTTTTCCCCTAAATTACTTCTTTGGACTCTTCAGCTCATTTATCACATCAAAAACAGCTCTTGTGGTATTAGGGTCTCTAAAGATTGTAATTACACATTGTTAATTTTGTCCTTCCAGCACATCTAATCATTCCGCAGACTTGCAAAAACCAGGCCAGAGAATATTTTTTTTTTTTTTTTTTTGAAACCGTTTATTACAAATCTCAAGAATATACAAATATGGGCCCACAACCTTCCGGCCGGCCGCTAGGAATGTCAGAAACATATGACATACGTTCATAGAACACTTGGCGTTACGGAGGAGCATAATCAGGAGTTATCAACATCATGGGCCACAGCCGTAATACCCCACAGTACGGTTTCATTTTATACAAACAACAAGAAAAACAACACCCACAAGGCTACCCGCAGTCGAATGTAGCAGCACGTGCTCCCCAAATGGGGAACCCCAACTATCCAGAGGAGTCCAAAGAGGGGAAGGGGAACAGAGCGAGGACTGGGGGAACCCTGTGCCCGGGGCTGGGGGAAGGAGTCAGCTAAGGGGACGGGGCTGGTGAGGCAGCAGGCAGCAACGAGAATATTTGCATTAGAAAGGCTTTCTGTGCACAATTATCCTCAAACCCATTTTGCAGATGCTCATGTCAGCATTGGCCAGGGCCCAAATTTGTAGACATGGAACAGAACTAAACGTCTTTGTCTCTGAAGGCTAGAATGCTGTTCACTGAAGCATGAGGTAGGTGCCTGTTCAAATTAAGCCTCTATATTAAAGCCTTGTGTTTTTCCATTACTTGTTCAACTTTGGCACAGTTAAGAGAGCCACAGAAAAAACATGTGGTGTGTTTGTGCAACTCATGGAAAATATTAGCTGTCTGTTCTACAAAACCTGAATGTGATAGTAAAAATGATGTACGGAGGCAGCAGTAGAGGGATGATTGAGGATAGTTAACACTTCAGCCTCAGCAGCGCAGCCACCGTCAATCCAGATCAGTCTCTCTCTAACTGACTTCTCTCAAGTGTTAACATTCTATCACTAGGAACAACCAGAATTCAGAACTAACATTCTAGTTTAGCTAACACTGATTTACAATACACATCAGTGTTAGCTATACTACAGAATACTATACACAACACTTATAATAAAGGATACTACACACCTCCCTCCTTTCCCATTAACAAAAGTGAGAAAAATAAAAACAATCAATCATACATACTCCTTTAGATAAAACGGTCTCCTAGAAACCCTTGAGGATTTCCTCACTTCAAATTGGTTGTCAATGGCAAAGATCATTTTCATTTCTCTTAACCACTTTCACAATACGACCCAAATTCTAGATGTGATGATCTTCTGTTTTTACAGCATTATTGAAAAGTTTAATAACTTTAATGGGGGATGAGAATTTAGATCCTGAACTGAATACACCACCACGAGGATTTTTAATTCTAATTAGATCACCAACCTTAACAACAGTGTTCTTGGTAGCTTTGAGTGAGTCAAACAACTCTTTTCTTTTAGAAGCTAACTTGTGCTCCTTTACATTTTTTAACTCCTCCTTTTGATCTACTGACAAGTCATTATTAACCAAGTCATTCATCCAGGAAGGACAGACTAAAGTATTTGCTTTCCTTCTTTTGAACAACTCAAAAGGAGAGAAACCTGTGCTAGAATGATGAGTTATTCGGTATTTCCTCACCTTACAAAGCAGTTCTTGCTTCCAACACAAATTGTTCATAATGGCACGTTGAATGGTTTCCTTCAATACCTTGTTGAATCTTTCAACCATGCCATTGGTCTCGGGATGGTACAAAGCAGATTTTTTGTGTCTGGTGCCTCTTTCTTTCAAGAATTCTTCCATTTCACGAGAGACTACTTGTACCCCATTGTCTGTTAACAAGGTATCAGGAAAACCTTCCCTCTCAAAGACTTGTTCTAGAAATACATTTATATCGTGTGACTCAATTGAATTAGTAATGGCAACTTCTGGCCACCGGGAAAACATGTCCAGAAGTACTAACACATACTTATCAGTACTCGTACAACAAATGGGAACTGAAATGTCAAAGGAAACCTTTCTCCAGGGTTCTTTCGGTATGTCCCTTATCATAATGGGTTGCACTCTACATTTAAATGTTTTGTCAGCATTGCAACACTCCCCATAATCTCTCACCATACGCTCAACCTGAATATCCATTCCAGGCCACCAATACATTAGTCTCAGTCTCTCTTTGGTCTTTGAGATACCTGGGTGACTCTCATGAGCAAGCAAAATCAACCCCTCTCTCAATGATATGGGGAGAATTAATCTAGTGCCCCTAAACAGAAGACCACACTGAACCTTTTGTAAAACAGGATCTTTATTCGTTTTAGCCAACCACTCGTCCTCACTAATGACTCCCTCTCTTATCAAATAGACATCCAAGTTCTCATCCTCATCAGCAACATTCCCAGTCACATCAGATACATTAACTAATCAGGAGCAACAATCAGCACCGAGTTTCTGGTGCCAGGAGCATATTCTACATCAAAATGCAAATCTTGTAAACCAATTACCCAACACCTGATTCCGGCGCAGATTGCATCTAAACCTTTCTGTTCAAAAATTTCCCTGAGAGGCTTAACCACAAATTTGCTCCCCTACACAAACCTTCTGAGTTTTTGAAGTGCCCAGGACACAGCTAGAGCCTCTTTTTCTTTAACTGAATAATTCAGTTCTGCCCCTCTCAGACTTCTGGGGATAAATAAAATGGTCTTCTCAAAACCATTATGTCTTTGTAATAAAACTGCCCAATTCCTTTTGAACTGGCAACGGACATCATTATGGACTCATGCCCCGGCTCAAAACTTTGCAGACACGATGCCCCTCTAAGCATTTTCTTACTTGCACAAAATTCCAACTCACACTCATCATTCCAGACAAACGGGATGCCCTTCTTGAGTAGAGATCTCAAGTTCTTGGTGTTCTTTGCAAAATTGGCAATAAACTTGTTGTAATATAATATTTAGCCATACCCAAAAACGTTATCACCACCTCTTTGGATGACGGACTGACTAGATTGTTTATAGTTTCAACAAGTTTGCTTTTGGTTCAATACCATCTGGTGTTATCTTGTGACCAAGATAATCAACTTGATCTAAATTAAACTTGCATTTGCTTCCTTTAAATGTAACATTAGTTTCTTTGAACCTTTGCCATACTTTACACACCCTTCAGTTATGCACAGTGACATCCTCACTAAACACAAGGACATCATCTTGATATATCTTAATTCCCTATATTCCTTCCAACATCCTTTCCATGACCCGCTGGAAAACAGCAGCAGCCAATATTAATCTGAAAGGCATGCGTACAAATTTAAATGTGCCAAACGGAGTAACAAATGCTGTTAAGTCTTGAGGCTCATGGTGAAGTCTAACCTGGTGGTATGCGGAGGTAAGATCCAAGGTTGTAAAACACTTTGCCCCTTTCAACATAGAAAGCATTTCATTAATATTGGGAAGGGGATAATGATCCACAATGACACTCTTATTCAATTTGCTCAAATCCGCACAAAGTCGAACTTCGCCATTAGCCTTCTTCACCATGACCACGGGAGCCAACCATTCTGTAGCTTCTACTTCTTCTATGATACCATTTTCCTTCAATGTATCTGTGAGAACCGGGATTCCCTATTTGGCCTCGGTAGGTACCTTTGGCCAAGTAGGGACCCTCGCTTCCACGTCAGAGAAAGGAAGGACACCTTCTCAGATAACCCCTGCTCACCCCCTTGGTAGCTTGGCACAAGCAGCCAAGCTTATCTTCAAGGCAAATGTATAAAGTATTTGCAACCACGCTCCTTGTGACCCAATGGTGACACCACAAAAGGACTCCACACGAGTTTCATATAAAAACAAGTATAAGTTTATATAAAAAGATATACGATGAGACCACATAATAAAAATCCAACATATGCGTATTTGTAATATACCTCCTGGCCGGTTATCAGGCCAGCCAGCTCAGGTAAGTTCTGGCGGTGTTAATGAGCAACTCTAGATGATCCTATGCAGTCCTAATGCAATTCTATGAAGTTCATAATGCAAGAATCAGGCCCTTTGCAATGTAAAAATAATGCAGTTCGTTATGCAAACTAATGCAATGTGTAATACAACAATCAGGCAGTTCATTATGCAGAAATAATGCAATGTGTAATGCAACAATCAGGTAGTTCATTCTGCAAATGAATGCAATGCCTAATACAACAATCAGGCAGTTTGTTATGCCGAAATAATGCAATGCGTAATGCAACAATCGGGTAGTTCATTCTGCAAACTAATGCCATGCGTAATACAACAATCAGGCAACTCGTTATGCAGAAATAATGCAATGCGTAATGCAACAATCAGGTGGTTTGTTCTGCAAACTAATGCAATGCGTAATACACTCCAGCACCAATCAAGTTGCTTCAGACGGTCTCTCCATCCCTCGTACTGACTCACAGTTAGTTTCTGTCAACATATGCCACCAACACGGATCACAGTGCAGCTCCACGCTCCAGCCTCGGTACTGCCTCTCCTTGGCATATACGGGCTATGATTTGAGCTGAAACAGAGGCTCGTCCTACACGAAGGGGAGAGGCCGAGAGCGTCTCTCTCCGAGCCTCGCAACCCGCCCTAGCCACCGACACACGTTACCTGGGGGGTGCGACCTCGCTCTCCTCTCCGCCTCTGGTGACTTGATTCCGGGCCGTTGAAGATAGCGAAGATCTCAGGCTGCAACAGGGCACACCCACACAGCGTCGCTGAGACTCCCTTGAGCCTCGGGTGTGCACGGTCACAGGGCAATCCTCACGAAGGTATCAGGCTGCACAAAGCACAAGCACACATCGTCGCTGAGACTCACTTGAGTTCCGGGCGCATACAATTACAGGGCAATCCTCACGAAGGTCTCTGGCTGCACAAAGCACACGCACACAGCGTCACTGAGACTCACTTGGACTCCGGGTGGACACGATCACAGGGCAATCCTCATGAGGGTCTTAGGCTGCACGAAGCACATGCACACAGCGTCGCTGAGACTCACTTGGACTCCTGGCACCCCCGATCACAGGGCAATTTTTCTGAGGGTGCACACGATCACAGGGCAATCCTCACGAGGGTCTTAGGCTGCATGAAGCACATGCACACAGCGTCGCTGAGACTCAGTTGGACTCCTGGCGCCCCAGATCACAGGGCAATTCTTCAGAGAGTCTCAGGCTGCAAAAAGCACACGCACACAGCGTCGCTGAGACACACTTGAACTTCTGGCGCCCACGATCACAGGGCAATTCTTCCGAAGGTCTCAGGCTGCACAAAGCACACGCACACAGCATCGCTGAGATTCACTTGGACTCTGGGTGCACACGATCACAGGGCAATCCTTATGAGGGTCTTAGGCTGCACGAAGCACACGCACACAGCATCGCTGAGACTCACTTGGACTCCTGGCGCCCCCGATCACAGGGCAATTCTTCAGAGAGTCTCAGGCTGCAAAAAGCACACGCACACAGCGTCGTTGAGACACACTCGAACGTCTGGTGCCCACGATCACGGGGCAATTCTTTCGAGGGTCGCCGGCTGCAAAAAGCACATGCACACAGCATCGCTGGGACACACTTGAACTTCTGGTGCCACGACCACAGGGCAATTCTTCCGAGGGTTTCAGGCTGTAAAAAGCACACGCACAGCGCATCGCTGAGACTCGCTTGGACTCCAGGTGCCCACGATCACAGGGCATGGCTTACGAAGGTCTTAGGCTGTACAAAGCGCACGCACACAGCATCGCTGAGAAACTTCTGGAAACCTTTGTGTTCCTGAGTTTCCACAACAGGGAGCCAGCTCACCTCGGGCCCTTGGGGTTAAGTTACTTCAGGACACAGCACAGCAAAGTCCTTACAAGCAGGGGGGCACAGCACACAGCAAAGTCCCTTTAGCCCCTTCCTTCGGTCAAGCAGCAAACTGCAGTCCAGCCCCAGAACACACAGCAAGGGTCAGTCCTTTCCTTCAGTCTATTCAGCTTTTTCTTCCTTGGCAGAGGTTCCTCTTGACCACGAAGTAGTTTCAATCCTTTACAGTCTTGAACAGTCCAATTCCTGTTCAGTCTTGCTCAGTTCCATTCCAAAGTCCAGCTGCTTCAGCTCTCATAGTTATACCCCTCAAAGTCTTTGAAGTCTTTGTGTTCAGGGGGGCACTGACCCCTGTCTAAACCAGTTCTGGGTGTCTCCCTGCCAGTGACACCTTCTTCCTTTGAAAGTGGGGGTCTGGATCCCTAATAACTCGGCAGGGGATGGAGCCATTGTTTTATGGCTGCAGCCCAGGCCTCTTCACCTCCAGGGCTACTCCTCCCCCCTACACTCCAGATGCAGGTCAGCCTGTTGCTGTCTCACCTCCTCCCCTGGTTCAAGACATTCCCCAGATCCTATCACTTTCAGATCCAGACAGTCAATCCACAACCAGGCAGAGACACACAGAATTAGAGCACAAAAACCCAGCCACTTCTAAAAGAGTGGTTTCTAAACACACAATGCAAAAACCACCTTCACAAAAAGATGTGTTATTGAATTGTGAGTTTAGGCATTCTAAACTTCACCTCTCCATCTTAAGCCTTTGGGAAGATAGGCTGGAAAAAAATTACACAGCCTCCCCATTCTGTCCTATGGGCAAGACGGCCTTTCAACAGTGAAACACGAAATGGAGATTATTTCACTGTCAGGACATGGTACACACCTCAGTACATGTCCTACCTTTCACATACACTGCACTCAATGGGGTACCTTGGACCTACCATAGGGGTGTCTGATGTGCGTAAAAAGGGAAGGGTAAGGTCTGGCAAGTGGGTGTACTTGTCAGAACAACATGGCAACTTAACAAACTGCACGCAGGCACTGCAGTGGCAGGCCTGAGTTCTATCTTTAAGGCTACTTGCGTGGGTAGCACAATTAGTGCTGCAGGCCCACTAGTAGCATTTGCATTACCAGCCCTGGAACACATAGTGCTCTTTACTAGGGACTTTACTAGCAAGGCAAACATACCAATCATGGACAACCAATTACCATTACACTTTACACAGGGAGCACTTGCACTTTGACACTGAGCAGCAGTGGCAAAGTGCCCAAAGCATCTAAGATGGCAACACCATGTCAGAAAAAAGGTCTAGGGGGAAAGCAAAAAGTTTAGGGAACTTTAGCCAAAAAGGGCCAAGTCCAACCTTATCCAATTCGGCTTTTATCTTCTCTTTGACTAATAAAGGTACACCCCTGACCTTACTTACAACTGGTCTGGCTCCTTTTTTGATTCTTATCTTGTGAACATATTTTTTTATGCAGCCTAGTTTTGTGTCAAACACTGCAGGAAACACTTCCTCAAAATTGGGTTTAATTGAATCTACATTGTTCACTTGGAAAGTTTGTCTAAATTTGACTGAAGTAATCTCATTGGGATCTAAATAAACACTAGGGGGCATATTAACAAGGCGGCGATATGAAATTATCGCCGCTTTTGCGTCCGTTTTCGGGCGAAAAGCGGCGATAATTTCATCACCTTATCAGCAAAGACACGCTATCGCGTGTCTTGCTGACTTAGCGCCCGTTTGCAGCACGCCTCCGATCGCATCGCTAATGAGATGCAAAGGAGGCGCGCCTGACAAGACTCCCTTGGGAAAATATCGCGAAGGCAGCTTCGCGATATTAACAAGGGAGGGTAGCGATTTTTAAAATCGCGTTAAGTATGCCTTAACGCCGGAATTTAACGTCTGTTAAATTCCTGACTAAGGCATACTTAACATGGGGGGTGGATTTTGTGGCTAAGACCACAGGCCCTATCATCTAGGATATCGCCGTTTTCCACCATGGAAAAGGGCGATATCCCAACTATCTCTGGAATTTTTATCGCCTCGGCGATGCGCGTTGTTAATAACGCGCAAACCGGGCGATAAATTCCAGAGATAGCCGGCGATAAATATGCAAGCGCTAAGCGCGCTTTGCGATATTTATCGCCGGCCCTTGTTAATATGGCCCCAAGTTCTTTCTGGTGAATCCAGCTAATTAAGGAGTCACCCCTCATGGAAATATAAATTTTACTGGCTGCAAATCTATCTTTGAAATGAATCGACCCCATGAAATACCCCACCAGTTTGATGGGTTGCCTACCATAACCTTTAGAATTAAATCGGTTTTTATTGGCAAAAGAATACAGTGCGTTTTTTGCCGACAACCTCGTGGGCCGGCAAAATCATGAACAAAACTTAAAAAGCAGAACTTATGATTCATAAAACAATGAGATCGTTTAGGAACACAGCATGTCGCCTACAACCCATCACGGGCCGGCCGCGTACAACGTTGTGAATCAAAAGAGAAATGTTACATTATAGTAATAAACCAGAAGCAAATTCCAGGACACCACATTTGGCTACATGACAGTGCTAACCGGACACACCGTAGCTCATGGAGAGCAGGTACGTCTGCATTAAAAAAAAAAACAGGGAAAAGTGGAAAACCAGCCAAATTCTAAATATAGTAACCCATAACCCACCCAACCCCCACCCACTTCTCCCTCTTAGTGAGCCATCCGCAAGCTTAAGCCTACACCTGCATGCTTATAGCCATGGTACCAGTCTACTGGGCTTAAAGGCGAGTGCCTTAGGGGCGCTTGTCCTGATCTACAACCGGGCTCTCGGGGATCAGCTTCAGAAGCCGCAAGTAGGCAGGACAAGTTAGTTCCCGGAAGTCTGAAGATAAAATCGAGATGAAAGAAGCCCATACTTTAGGGTATTCAGATTTGTCCCGCAAGGTGGCCATAGACAGTCGCTCCATGCCCAGAAGGGACCATAATTGGAGCAACCAGTGGGAATGACCCGGGAGTCTGTCAGTCTTCCAGGCCGCCAAGATAGCCTAGTGAGCAGCGTTCAGTGCTAGGGTGATCTGTTTGCCCTTGAGTGAGTGCAATGGGAAGGTCAAGGCGTTGGGAAGACCTAGAATAGTGCAAGCGGGAAATTTCGGTATGGCGGTTTCAAAGGCCTTGTCAATCTCGACAAGGATTGTGTCCCAAAATAGTGTTATTTTGGGGCAGTGCTATAACAAATGAAGAAGGGTACCCGGACTCCTACAGCCCCGCCAGCAGAGTCCATCGTTCTGTGGGTTCCATTTAGCCAGTCGGGCCGGAGCACAGTACCAATAGGATGCAATTTTAAATGCAGTTTCAGTATGGCCCATGAAATGTGCAAAATGATGTGTTCTATAAAAAATGTCCTCCCACTCTTTGTCAGATAGGGTGCGGCCTATTTCCGCCTCCCACCGCTTCTGTGCCGCAGAGTGAGTTCCCTTCGCTCCAGGAGTAAGGAAGGCGTAGAGCTCGGAGACGAGCCTGCGGTCATCTTTTTTCAGGAAAAGCCATTTTTCGAATGGAAGCATCGGTCTGCTAACCAGGGGCTGGATGTCCAGTGCAGTATTTGTGTATGGAGAAAGAGGTCTGTGTCTGCTAGATTGTAATCCTCTCGGAGTTCCTTAAAAGAGATATGGGCCCTCAGATCAAACAACTGCCCCAGCCGTTTACACCCATCCTTCACCCAATGGGCTCCTACACCCTTGTCCATCCCAGGAGGAAAATCGTGAATCGATAAAATAGGGGATATGAGGGAAGGGTAGGTGGTAAGATTTACACGTGTGGACACCTTGTCCCAAGCTAACATGGTGGGGCGGGTGACTGGTGAGGACCTAGGCAGCCAACACTCCCTCCAGATATGCCGACCCGATACAGTCTGGTCCATAAATACCCAGTGCTTCTCCGTCATAGGACGGTTCCATTCCACAAGGTAGTGCAGAAGCAAAGCCTGGTAGTAATGAGTGAGATTAGGTAAGGCCAGCCCACCATCTTGCTTGGGGCGCTGTAACAAAGTCTTCTGCAGTCTAGGCGAAATAGCACCCCAAATGAAGCGCTCAAACTTGTTTTGGATTTGCGGGAGCATATGTGGTGGGGGTAGCAGGGGAAGAGCCTGAAATATGTAGGGAGTCCGGGGTAAGAACTTCATTTTTATTGCAGCCAGTCTACCAAGCCAAGAGATAGGTAGGCGTCCTCAGCGGGTGAGATCACTCCTGATGCGAGAAAGTAATGAGGAGTAATTCGCTTCCGCAGTTTTGACCAGGCTTGCATGCAGAGCCAATCCCAGGTATGTAATACCCCCCGTCACCCAGTCAAAATCAAATTGGGCCTGCAGAGTTGCCACAGTAGTGGGCTACACAGTGAGATTCAGCACCTGTAATTTTTGCAAATTTATTTTAAATCCAGAAACCTGGCTAAAAGTCCGCAAGTCTGCCATAATGGCTGGCATGGATGTTCGGGGATGTGCTAACGAGAAAATGACATTGTCAGCGTATAGGATGATTAGGTGGTGATCTCCACCAAATGGGATCCCCTGCGCCTGTGGATTATCCCGCAGCCGTTGGGCAAAGGGTTCCATATATAAGGCAAAAAGCAGTGGGGAAAGAGGGCAGCCCTGCCTGGTGCCTCTCTCCACCACAAGATCGTCCGAGAGCCGCCATTAACCCTTACGCTGTAGGCGCATTATAGATGCTTGCCACCCATTCGTGGAATTTAGGACCCATACCGAAGCACTCAAGTGTGGCAAACAGGTATGGCCAGTGCACACGATCAAAGGCTTTTTCGGCGTCCACCGCCAGCAGTAGCGCCTCTTCTCCCGACCTGTGCACCTTATCAGTTTAATGGCAAATCCTCTTCGTATTGTCCCTGCAGTGCCTCCCCAGAATGAAGCCTGACTGATCCGGATCAATCAATCCGGGCATAAGAGGGTTCAATCTATGGGCTAGGATGCTTGAGAACAGCTTTGCATCGATATTAAGCAAGGAAATGGGGCGGTAGGAACTACAAAGCGCTGGGTCTTTCCCAGATTAGGGAATGACAGAGATCGTGGCCTGGAGCATAGAGGTTGTGAGGGTGCCTGTGTCTAAAAAAAAGTTGAAAAGTCGAGTGAGCACTGGTGCTAGTTCTGCACAGAATGTCTTATAAAAAGGGCACTGAACCCATCTGGACCGGGCGCTTTCAAAGGTTTCAACCGGGCAACGGCAGAGATCACCTTTTCAATCCGAATGGGGACCTCCAACCCTTCCACCTAAAAGGCTGGGTGAGGAGTTACCTCTGCGCCGCGTAAGTATTCGAGAGGGTCTGCTAGACCTGAGGACTCGGCAGAGTAAAACCCCGCATGGAAAGCCCGAAAGGCTGCAGCTATAGCAAGATCGTCTGTCACCTCCGACCCCTGGGTGTCCCAGATCCCTTTCACTGCTTGGGCGTGCTGCTGGCAGCAGAGACAATGCACCAACATACGACCGCCCCCGTTAGAGCCAACGTAATATTTATGTTTCAGTCGTAGCACCGCAGAATTAGGCCCTGTCAAGGTCCAATCGTTTCAAGTGTAGCCGTTCCTTCTCCAGCTGTCGCCAAATGCAGGGCGCGCCGGTACGCTTGTGAATGGCCTCTAGTTCCCTCACACGGTCATCGAGGTCTTGGCGCTTCTCACGTCTAGTTTTGTTATCGTAGGCCCCACTAGAAATAAGATCCCCTCGCGCAACTAACTTAAGAGCCTCCCAAACGGAGGCAAGCGGTGTAGTGCCATCGTCATTGAGTGCCAGGTAGTCACTCAGAGTGTTACGGATTCCCTCCACTACAGGCTGGGACCGCAGTAGTGAGTCTCGGAGGCGCCATCGTGGGGAGGAAGATTGCATGGATAGGAGGCGCAGCATTAGAGTGATGTGAGCATGGTCCGAAAGAGAGCGGGCCTCTATGGACGAGGCCAGAGTACAGGCCCATGCCACCTGGGTTACAAGGAAGTGATCTAAGCGGGCATATGTCTTGTGAGCTGCGGAATAAAAGGTGTAGTCCCTGTCACCAGGGTACAAGCTACGCCAATCATCTCTAACCCCACAATCATCAAGCCATGCCCTCCTGGTCTCTGATATAGCAGATGCGCCACCCGATCTCGGACAAGAGCGATCAATCCCTGCATCCATAACCAAGTTTAGGTCCCTCCCCACCACCACTAGGGGATCAGGAGTACGCAGCACTTCAGTGAGGGCATGCAACAGGAATTCCTCTTGATGGTCATTGGGGGAATAAAGGGAAGCTATTGTGATATTGGTAGACCCTATATGTAGTCACAGTGCAAGCAGGCACCCTGGAATCTCCGCTACAGTTTCCACCGCCGAGATCTTAAAGTGAGTGGAAAGCAGAATGGCCACCCCCATGTTTTATGTTTTCTCGAGGACCAAAATTGCAAAGGAAACGCTCTGTGTTGCATGCGGTGGGTGTCCCCGTGAAGATGGTGCGTTTCTTGGAGTAGGCACACGTCCCCTTGTACGTTGTCAAGCAAAGACAGCACGGCCTTCCTTTTAGTGGGATTATTAAGGCTTTTGACATTATAACTAATAACCCGGACTGCCATCAGTGGAAGGAAGATCGATAGGTGCCATAGCTAAGGTCCAAGAGCCCGAGTAGAGAGTGAGGCTCACCAAGGACGGACTACAAGTGCGCTGACAGGTAGAACTTATCACAGAGGTCATGGCTAAAAAGCTCACCAGAGGGAGAACCCACCCAGCCCTGGAACTACAAAAAAAAAAATACATAATAATAAGGCAACACAAAGTCCAACGTGAAGGTTGGGCAGTACTCTAAGGGGACTGCCAAGAGGGTGAGGGACATCTCCAGCAGGAAACAAGACACCCTGTCCACCCCCCCCCCCCCAAGCCCACAAGAAGTAGTGTAAACCCAAGGTCACATTACCATCAATCATTAGTGTCCAGTGATCTCCCCGCTGCGCCTGTCAGGGTACGAAGAACAGCAGATCGTTCCTTGAGAATAGTGGCTCAGGGCGAAGGCGATCCAGAGCTCGGGCGCTCCGAGGGCCGCGTCCCTGAGATCTCTGTGAGCCCTGCTCTGCGACATCTGGAGAGGGGGACAAGTCATCGAAGGACATCTTCAGCACCTTACAGACTTCGGATAAGGAGGGGATCTGATGCAACTTCCAGTCGAGCCGAAAGATGAGGCAAAAGGGGTGGCCCCAGGCGTAAGAGATGTTCTGTGAACGGAGATGGGCGGTTATGGGGCGGAAGTCTCGCCTCTTCTGGAGCGTGCTAGCCGCAAAGTCCTAAAAAAAGCTGTGGGGTATGGTCCCTGAAGTGAAGAGGCTGACTGGCATGAGCAGCCCTGAGAATCTCCTCCTTCACTCTGTAGTTATGGATGCATATCAGGATGTCCACAGGTGGGCAATTCGACTGGTGAGGGGGGCCAAGTCGATGGCAGCGGTCTATCTTGACGGAGGATTCTGGTGAAGAGCCCAGGATCGCGCCGAAGACATCTTGCACATAGTGCAGGAGGTCCTCCTCTGTCGCAGTGGGGACCACCCGGACGCAGATATTGTTCCTCCGAGACATGTTCTCCAGCTCTACTGAGTGTGTTTGAGGATCCAACTGTTGCTCCCGCAGCCTCAAGATTTCCTGCCACGATCTCCTCATCTCTTGCTGTAGAGTAGTCCTCCAGGGCGGCTACGCGCTCTCCCACTGCATCCACATCTCTCCTGACCTCACGAAGATCCGCCAGTAGGTCAGTCTTGATAGCCAAGATGTCTTCCCTTTGCAAGGCAAATAGGGACTCTAGAAATTCCCTAGTGTTGCGCCTGAGACTGCGGCATCCCCCGTCGCCGTCAGCAAGAGGTCCCACACACACCTGTCCTTTTTACCCTTGGTGGCAGCCATCCTGAAGCTAGCAGGAAACGGGCAGGATAGTCAGTTACCTGAACGCTGCTGGGTTGGAGCAGTGGATCGTCTGCGCCAAACCCCAGCCACAAACTCACTCTGGGTGACTGCGCACGCCACCCACAGCGACGACAGCCATCAGAACCCTCGCTACATCCAAAGGCGGCCCGCACACGGGTAAAGGGCTGACAGTAGAGCTCAGTCTGAATTGCGATGCCCCACCATGCTGTGGGTGCGTAGATGTGCTCAGCCAGTTCAAGCGTCCAGGGAAATTGTCCGTGGGTGGGAAGGGGGCCGGTTAATGGCAAAAGGGATCAGTGGTTCTTCCGTGCAGCAAGTTCCCTCCACCGCCAGATCCCACGTGGCTCTCCCAGCAGCTGCACCCCAAGGCATCCACTTTGAACCCCCTCGGTACCCACGCTGCCCGGGGGCCCCCAGGGCCGTCACAAAGGAGTGAACCCCACAGACGCGGCAGTGCTCTTCTGTGGAAACGAGGCACGGGGGGCACCCCTCCCTGCTCCAGGCCGCAAGTAGGCCACAAACAGGCCGCAGGCTGAAAGCCGAGCAAGCAGGAGCCTCTGGAAGGCTGCACCGGGGGTTGAGTGATGTGGGGGCCTCCACAAGGCACTTGCCTGGCTCCAAGAGTTCACCGGGGGACGCCTTCATCCACCGCCGGTCAAGGTGGAGAGGCTCTGCGGGCCTGCGGGCTCACGTAGATGGCAGGCTGGCGTGGTCACGTCCAAATTCAGGGCTGGGCGCCCGCTACCCCGCAGTGCAGCGCCAGGGACAAAGCGCAAACGCAGGAGCGTGTTCCAGGAGTCCCCCGGCGGCACACACGCCGAGGCTAATCCAAATGGCCCGAAAATGAAGGAAGTGCGGTCATCTGTCTTCCCCAATGTGATCCGGGAAACCCGGCCGCCAGGCCCATTCTTCTGTCCTCAAGCGCCGGGGCCACTGACAAGGCTGGCAACGTGCAGGGTGGGCTGTCACAGGTTGGCAAAGCAGCTCGCTGCTCACCGGGGCATGTGCCAGGCAGGAGCGGAGCTTCCGAACGGGAGTCTGGAGCCCTGGTGTGCCGATGTAAATGCTATAGGCCTGGCGGGAGCGGAGCACATGAAAGACACGTCCGCTCACTCCGCCATCTTGGCCACACACCCCCATCACAATCTTTAGGAGATATATCTGGTTTTAAGAATTTGACCTTATGTGGTAAATTTTTCTCAAAGAAAATTTTAGGAATTAAAGTTATCTTTCCACCAGAATCAAACAACATGGAAACTGAAACCCCATCAACTTGAACTGTTTCCCAAGGACCTCCCGTACCATCTTGAACTTGCATGATGATCTTTAGATGATCCATCAACAACCTCACACTCAACTTCCTCAACAACCTCACACTCAACATCCTGAATTTTTCAAAAATATAAAATTGCCTTTTGTATTAGAACTCTGGCAACAACTTGAAACATTTCTCCCCACATTTTTTGCATGTGGTTTTCCAACCCACACATCCTTTAAAATTGTCAAAATGTCCAAGATCACCACATCTATAGCATTTCGCTGGAATAGACTGTAAAGCATTGCTAAAGTTTTTCTGTGGTGGTCGTGGAGTGAAACTGATATTGTTTCTTTTTTTTACTGAAACAGTTTGTGCTGTTTCTTCTTTGGATGCAACACTACTTTTCCTTATTTCTTCAACACAAGCTTTACTATGTTCAAACTTTTTGGCAAGAGTAACAACTTCTGAAAGAGACGGGTCATCCTTTTGCCAGAAACTCTCTCTAGCTTTATCTACACAACATCCTAACATAAACTGGTCACAAAGTCTTTCTTCAGTGTTGACATCAAAAGAACACGTAGAAGCCAGTTTCCTTAACACAGAAACATATTCCTCAACAGATTCGTCTGACCTCTGCAGCTGCTTTCCAAATTGGTACCTTTCCAAAACCCTTGAAACTTTAGGTAAGTAATGTAAATCTAATGTCTTTATACATATTTCATATTCATTTAAGCCATTGCTTTATTCTGCAGACAACTCAGGATGATGTTGAAAAACGTCTTGGCCTTTAGAGCCAAGACAATGAAGTACTAAAGCCATTCTGCGTTCTGCACTTAAGGACGTTCCACACACCATTGCGTAATTTATAAAAACATTCTCCCATTTTTTCCATGGAATTTGAGGTTCCCCAGGATTCATAAGAAAGAAAGGTGGAGGAGGAACATTCTGCATGGTGTCGGAAATGAAGAAATGAAGGACTAACGAAAATAATGACCTTTTAGATGGAGCAGGGTGTGCTAACACCAAATGTTATTTGCAGTAAGATGAGGTGCAGAAACTTAATAAAAGAACTAAATAAACTGTGGCTGTGTGCACTTGTGAACACTAACGGTTACTTGTAGAGAAAGATGCAGTTGTAGATACTAAATGTTAATTGCAGCAGAATAAGCTGCAAGCACGAAAATATAGAATAAACAAGCTGTGCATATCAGCTGTCGGTAGAGGAGGCTGTGAGCACTTGAAACACCAACTGTTAATTGCAGTAGAGTAAGGAGGATGCACATAGTAACTAGTATAAGCAAGCTGTGTGCATCAGCAATCAATAAATAAGCGGCACGCAGTAGTCTGAAAAGACAGAGAGAGTAGGATGTGCGTATCAGCAGTGGCAAAAACAGCTGTACATAAAAAGCGTCAAGCCATGTTGCTTGGCAAGACACGAAGGCTGTGAGTATCAGCGATGGTGAAAACAGCTGCACGCAACAGAAGTGAAACCACGTTGCAAAGTAACACAGTATCAATAATTTGAAAAGTGACTTTAAGATGGCCCGCACATTACATTACGGCATGGCGTGAACAAAGCATCCAAGTAGCTAAGCAACCAGGTAACAGTAAGTGATGAAACGTCTACTAGATGGCCGCACGTAAAGCTACAGCAGAGACTGAGTGAACGTCAAGGCTCCTTACGTTCAGTTCAAGAATGGAAATGCGCTCAGCGGCGTCCTCGCACAGGCTCACGCGTCAAGGAGGTCATTGTGGAGGAGTCGCGCCTGCTCACGCTGAGTACAAGAATGAGAGCGCGCACAGAGGAGTCCCCGTGCAGGCTCACGCGCCAAGGAAATCCCCGTAAGGGGTCGTGTGTGCCAAAAACAAAACAGATTTGCCTGTACCCCAGAGCCAAAACAAAACAAAGGGCTCAAAGGGGACGCAGGGAGGAACAAAAACAAACTCAAGTCCGCAAGTCCCAAAGCAACCACCTATTCCCCTTACTTGAAAGAAAGAGCGTCTTGAGGCTGGAAGATTGCTTCTTGAAGGGTGAGTGAAAAGAGTTAAACTCACGGTGTGGTGGTTGTTGTATTGTTCAGCTGAAGAGGTTGTCCAAGTTGATGAGATGTAGTTTGCAGATTTTAAAAACAAGGTGTCCAAAATTTGAATAAGAAAGTAGAGTTGAAGTGTTGTCATCCAATGAGTGGGTCCGCTCTTCTCCAAGTCATCGCCAATGAAATTATGTACGGAGGCAGCAGTAGATGGATGATTGAGGATGGTTTATTAAGTTGGATAGTTAACACTTCAGCCTCAGCTGTGCAGTCACTCTAACTGACTTCTTTCAAGTGTCAACATTCTATCACTAGGAATAACCAGAATACAGAACTAAAATTCTAGTTTAGCTAACACTGATTTACAATACACATCAGAATTAGCTATAATACAGAATATAATACACAACACTTATAATAAAGGATACTACAGATAACACCTGTGCTCTACTAATAGAAAAATGGTTTATTTAAGTTTAAAATAAATCATACAAACCTTTATTCGATAATGAATAACTAAAAGAAGAGAGAAGAAAATGAAAAAACACCAACTTTGGCAGCATCTTCAGTTGAAGCACATAAAACATTACAGTCAGCTACAAATGGATAATCAATCAGAATTCATTACAAATGTAATAAATTCAAAGTGATCTCCTGTCCCAGCATCAAAACCATGGGGCATATGTACAAGCCCCTATCACCACCACAACGTCACTCTTTCCGACGTTGTGGTGATGATAGTGGATGCGCCTTATGTACAAGGCAACGTTAAGCCACTTAATCTGGCTTAACGCTCCCTTGTATATAAGGCCCCCTTTCACACTATGGTTACCGTGAAAGGGGTGGGCAGTGGGTGTTGCGGTGGGCGTTCCACTACCTCTGAGTCCCTGAGTGCTCTTCAGCTCTTTCTCGCCTGCGGAGTCAGAGCACCATGTCCGACGCCCAGTGGAGCTGCTCTGCTTAGCTATAGAGGAGATCGGCCTTGGTTCATCCTCTGACCGTCACCTACCTAGCCGGACTTTGGGCACAGTTTTTCTCCCTGTCTCCCTGTCTCGCCCACCCCCCCTTCGTATTTCTGTTACTCTGCTTTTTCCTTGTCCCCATCTATCTATCTGTTCCCTTTCAGCATTCTTTTGTTCTTTGTCTACTTCCTTTGCTCCTATCCCCTCTCACCTGAATCTTCCCCCTTGCCCACTACACTGCCTAGCCCCCTGTCCTTTTGCACCCTTTGACTAAGCATGCCTTCTCCCCTTGTTGGGGAAAGATCCAAGATATATACGCTGGAGTCTCAGCGTACCCGCTGAGAGAGTCCACAGCGCCAAGGGAGCCACTCACAATTGAGGTATGATATGGCGCCCCTTGCCAAAGCACTCCCTCTCCACTTGTTGGGGAAGGATCCAGTAAGTAGGCCTTGGAGTCTCAGAGACCTCTCTGAGAGAGTCCATTGCGCTTGGGGAGCCACTCGCAACAGAGATGGGGAAATGATACCGCTCCCCCTGGGATCACAGCTTACTGGACTTTGGGCGCAGCTTTGACTCGTCTACCGGTTTGTGTCCCCATCACCCTCCCCCTCCTCTTGCCATGCTGTGTCTCTTACCATCCCCTCCTCTTTCCCTCCTCCATTCTCTGTCTACTTCCCCTGCTATTACCCCCCTCCCCGAAATTTCTCCCCTTGCCTGCTTTTTCCCTTAACTATATTTTCCTTTTTGTTTGTCTCAACCTTACTTGTCACTATGTTGCCATGCTCTAATAACTGTAACCTTTGTAAAGATGTAACCTGCAATTATTATCTGATGCTCATGTAAAGCGCTCTGATACCTCCAGGTCTAGCCAGTGCTATATAAAACCTTTTAAATAAATAAATAAATAAATCCTGCCACCAGCTCCCAGCCTCTAAAGGAGAGCTGCTGCAGCCAAGATGAGGGATGTTAGGGCCTCCTTCCTGCCAGCCCCAGGCACAGAGGATGTGTGTGCTACATCTTTCTCCAGCTCTCTCAGTCCTTGAACAAGGGCCACTGTCCCCCACTACTTCCAAACTCAGACCCATTGGTGTATCATGCATTCCATCATGCATTCCAGCCTGTGCCTCCACCTTTCTCACACCAGTCTTCACTCATTCCTGCATTGCTCCCAACCCTGTAGCTGTTCTCCTTCCTTCACCATGTCCCCTACATATGTCACCACCCTGCATCCTCTTCATATGCCGCCACACTGCATCTCCAGTAGAGTAGCAAGGATGCCATGGGCCCTGGTGCAAGCAAGGAAAATGGACCCTGCAATTGCTGTTTGGATAGTATAATACAGCATTGTGAGGGTTTAATAGGCCCCCAGGGCGCTGGGCCCTGATGTCAATGCATCTGCTGCATCAATGGTAGTTGCCCCCTGGCTTCCCCTACATTACTTCTGCTGGGTCCCCATCTAGCCCCACATTGTTCCACAGCTCGAGGGTTGAAATCTAGTTACAGGTTTTGCTTTTATTAATGTCCCTTGCAAGCAAGCTTACACAAATACACAAGAGGGTATTTTAAAGTGTGGCCTTCTTTATCAGCTATCAGCAGCATCACTAACTTCCTACTTTATGTTTTACTGCTGATTCCCTGGTGTTTGCTTGCTAAGAGGCCGCAGTGGATTATGTAGTGTTCTGCTGGACACGTTCTAGTGTTCAGGAGTGTGATGTTATACACTGTACACCCACCCATCACAGGTGTCACCGGTCAGGTCACTCTGCTAATAAAAGGTGCTGGACACACGTGCCCCAGTGCCAGTTAACAGTACCACAGTCACGGTGTGTGCGTGCCTTATTTCACAAGTATGTAGGCCTAGAACCCACTACTTTACAATGGCAGCGAGCGGGTCAATCCCCACGTGTTTGCTGTCAGCCGTTTTTTGTTTCGTCGTAGGGGGTGTATTGGCCCGAGTCTGAGGCACCACCACACCGGCTGCCAGCACAACAGCATGTAAAGCCCCTCAGCGCAGTCACTGGCCCCCCACTGGTAAGGACCCAGCAGCCGCTGCCTGCCGTCAGCCAGCCCCCTGACGGTTTTAGCACCCTGAAAAAAGAAAGCCTTGAATGAAAGGGGAAAAAGCCTCATGGCCCCCTACCGTGACTCCAGGGCAGCAGTGGCGGACCTGAAGCAGTGTCCGATCACCTGCCAAGTAGGAAGTGAGCCAGCGGGTAGAGCTGTGCAGCATGGCTAGAGAGACAACCGTAAGGGGAGTGAAGTGTTGCTGTGGCACCGGGCGAGATGTGCCTCACTCTACTGACCTGAACCGCCCCCAAGTGACCCCCGAGTCTGAAACACCCGCGGGGTGGAGGGGCGCGAAAATTGCACACATTCTTCCAGGCTAAGTGGCCACGAAAGCAGCACCTGCATTTTACCTAGAGGAAATACTGCCACATGTAAAGGAGCTCAAGTAAAGCAGCTGCCACCCACCTGAGATGCATTATGCGGTACAGGAGAAGATGCACTGGGGCCAGAGGAAAGTATCCGGTTGTGCAACCCTGCTGCTAGTCGGCGATGGTAGAGCACACCAGCAGTAGGAATGATCCTGCAGTGGCCCTGAATAAGGGAAAGACTGTATACCCCTGCAAACGGAGTGCCCAAAGAAGCTTAAAGCAGCTGTGGCCTGCGAGTAGAGGTTGCTGCAGTGCCACAAAGCGACAGGTGCTGCCAGTGCAACCACAGAACAAGAAAAGTCAGTTGTGTCCCTGTAAGGCACCTCAGTGAGAGGCTGTGAGGCACAACAGCCAGAGACACTAAACCCCAGTAGAGAGCATTCAAGTCCCCAAAGCTGGCTTAATTTCGAGAGCTGCCAAGAGCTCAGTTGGAGCCAAGGACGTAAAGCATCAAGCAGCAAGGCCCCAAGACAGCAAGCCCACGAAAGGAGCAAGGAGAACTTCTGCAGCACGTGTGCCCCCAGTGGCTGTCATACACTACAGCAAGTGAGGAAATTGCACCACACGCCCCCAGTGGTGAACAGACAACATCACAAGCAAGATAACGGGCCCGCCAAGCATCAGAAGAGGGCACACTTGAAGAAGGACCGAGAGCTCGAAGTCAGAGTTGCACAGAGGCATGTACCCAGAGATCAGACAGCATGGGAAGGAGTCCATGGAAAGAGAGAGCCCTCATCACACAAGAAGGAATATATTACATCAGAGGTACAACCAGCCAGCCACCACAGGATCGAATGGCCACTGTTGGCCCAGCCCTGAGCGTTGTCACACGGCATGACAGACCCTGCCAAGCATGCCTAAACGAAGGCAGGAGTAAGGGCTGTGAAGGTGCAGGCTCGAGGTGTAAACACGATGTCCTAGAGTGAAGAAAATGGAAGAAGGTGACCCTCCATCCAGGAAGTGGAGCACCGAGAAGATCCCTCAAGGAAGGGATCAGACCTGCGAGAGGTCCGGGCAAAACAGAATAGTCAAGTCCTACCGGAGGACAGACCAATGGCAGGTCTGCAGCAAAGAAAAGATACAGTCCTTAGAACCAGACATGACTAGCAAGATCTCTATGCGGAGTGAACATGAGACATGTGGCATGATGCCACATTGCTATGAGGATCCTGGTCGGTACTAGAGAAGAGAGTGGCATGATGCCACAGCTTGAACAATCACCACAGGTGTACAAGAGAGGAGGGAGAAGAGTGATAAGACCGAGAACTCATACCACTACCAGAGAAGGTATCCATCACTACAAGTCAGCCACTGGAGTGCAGAGACGTCACTGGAGACAGCTTTGCAGGAGGACCAACTGTATGCCACCAGCAAGCATGATCTACGTCCAGGCCCCACACTTCACAGTGTGACTCTCCAGTCACCTGTCACAGGCTGCTTGGCATTGATGGCATCCGGGCAGAAAGTTCACATACCTAAAGATGTCTGAAGTGGCTACAAAGTCCCTCCAGTGCTCCTCACTCCAAGCAAGATATCACCAACTGTAGCTCAAGTGTAAGATGGTAATCATCATCATTACCAGGTGCATCACAAGAACAACCAAAGGAGAATTGCCCCATCAGAGTAGATCCAAATGCCTGAAACTATTGGAGACCAAAAAGGCATCCCTGGTGCCGTAGGAGGCTGGACACCCAGAGACCCTCTGTGAGCCTCCATAAACCTAAGGCCTGCCGAAGACAGCATACTCGACCATTGGACCATCAACCCTTGGGGTTGTATGAGACTTGGCCATGGCCCTCTTGGGAATTCCAAAGTGACCCCTCTGCGGGGCTGGTCCAATAGCCTCAAGAAATGTTTTATAGTACTCTAAGGTGATTAAATCTGGTTCCGCAGCTTTCCCGGTCGGGAGGCTCCCTAATGCTCCATATATCTCATCCTGAGTCAGCTCTACATCAAGTGCCTATCTATCTTCAGAATCAATGGTGCGCTTCGAGCTTCCCTGTAAATATTCTTGATTTAATCTCTTTTCCCCTCGTTGCTCTTCCCTATATAGATCTTCATATTATTGGCAAAAAACTTCCCGGATGCCTAATGAGCCCTCTACTAGCTTCCCGCCACTATCGATAATATCCCTAATTTCCCCAGCTGTCGTTTTGCCAGAGTGTGCCCCACCATTTCGCTAAACTCGTAGCATTGTTCCCTTCTTGCAAGAAATTCTTCGGCAGCCTTACTTGCGGCAAAATCCCCAATTTCTGCCTTTGCTATTGCCATCCTTAATAATATATCTTCGAGTGGTTTGTTCACTCGTATCACAGGAGCAAGCTCCTCCTCCGCATCCATCAATACCTTACATGAGGCTTTCATCCGTTGGCCCTCCCTCTTCTGCCGACCCAAACTATAGCTCAGTGTCTCCCCCCTCACCCCAGCTTTAAATGCATCCCAGAAAATCCAAGGTCCAGCACTCCCTCTATTGATCTCCCAGAACCCCTTGATCCATTCATTCATATGGGTCACGTATTCTGGGTCTTTTAAGAGACCTCGCTCAAAGGTCCAGCCCTTCTCTTGTCTTTGCGCCCCTCCTCAGGTGAATGTTAACACTAAGGGATTATGGTCCGAAATTATCCAGGGGTACTTTCTATCCTACTACTTGATTTTATTGAATGAGACATGAAGAAGTAGTCTAATCTAGTAACGATCTTATGAGGTGCAGAGAAGAATGTGCAGCCGGGGTCAGTGAGATTTAGCTGAGCCCAGATGTCTATAAGTGCGTGTTTTGAACCAGATTAGTAAGTGCCCCGTAAACTCTTTTCTTTCTACCCATATAGCTACTTCCCCCTCCCTCCCCAAAGACTCCCCAAGCCATTGATGTTAAGATCCCCACAAATAATAACTGGGGAAGGCCATGTTGCTAATTCGACATCCAGGAATTCTAAAACTTCGGGATCGTCCCCAGTAGAGCCATTGACAGAACACAATGTAAACGTTTCCTCTTGCCACTAACATTCGACCAACACCCAGAGACCCCATTTATCAGCTATTCTCCTTTTAAAGACAACATCATTACGGCGAGATAGGATGGCAACCCCTCTTGTACTCGTACCCTGTTTGGTGTTAATAATTAATTTAAAGCCCAACTGCTCCATAAGATTAGCCCTGCTATACTCAATATAAGTTTCTTGGATGCATATTATGTCTTGAATATATGAACGAGAGCGACCCCTTGTATCTTTCAAGGGAATGGGGTACTTCTACCACTACATAAGATGCAATCCCTCTGCTGGGACACAATGGTACAATGCTAGTATAACGTAACACAACAATCAATCCTATTCCACTCAATAAGTCATGATATGTTAATCACATTTATTATATAAAAAATACATACATGTATTTCATAAAAACAATTTATACATTTACATGAATATTTAAAAACACAAAATTTCACACCATATACAATTTGACAAATATTGGTTCAAGTACATCTAACACCCTGTTATGAGCCCGCATAACAGAAAACAACAAGAGACAGTATACTTTGTCATGTGTTACACATCCTATTGGGTAATGAGTCAATATCCGTAGTTTGTGATATATTACACAATTATATCTACTCCTGAAACCACGGTTTTCCCAAGATTGTGTAGTTCAGAAGTCATAGTTTTAAAGATCACTGCCGCCCTTTGTCGTTTCGTCAAATCATTAAGGCCACATATATTAATATTGCTATCCGAAGACTCATTGCTTAATATTAATCATCTTGCCCTGCGCGATCCCTACATTATCGTTTCTTTTGTCCTCTGAATTTAGCCCTTTGGTTGCAACTCTTCGAACCTTCATTTTTAATTGCACCCTGTATTGATTTCTTATATTTCCTACGTTCATCCTCAAGTAATATATTGTGATGTGCAGTACCGTGACCTCCCGCCCACACTGCCCGGCTTGGCCCCTCTCACCCCCACCCCCAACCCCCCCAATACCCCACACAGGCAAATAGGTCAGACATTACCTATGCGTGACCACTGTGACTCCCATCTCGAGCCGCTGCCGGCTCCCCCCTGAGCACCCAAGCTCCGAATAAACTCTAGTAAACACCCCCTGTGCCTCACTTGTGTCTTATAATCCTATGAAAGTGAGAAAATAGAGTAGCAACATAGGGAAAAAAAGTACAAATCTACACATTTTATGGAGGTAGGAGGGCCCAACCCCTAATTATGCAGATAAGGAGGCCAACTGATCGTCCCCTCTGGTTGAGATAGAAATAAAAATATCAGCCATACACCCATAAAGCATACAAAATCCAGTTCCTACATGTAGCCTCTATTTAAATCCTACCTCAGAAAGATAAGTTCACCCCCCCGCCCCCTTTGTTCCCTTCAACTCAGACAAGTACTCCTGTGCCTTAATCTCGGAAAAGAACATGCGCACCCTCCCTTTTACAATAACCTTAAGCCGGGCAGGGAATAGCAGATATGCTTCACACCCAGCCCCTTGAAAGGGGGTTATCAGCTGTCAGAGCCTCCATCTCCTCTCAACAGTTGTATGGCAAAATCAGGACGAGCAAAAAATGTATGGTCCTCATATGTTCTTTTTGCTTCTGGTCGTGCTCTATCCAGAATTTCCTGTCGAAGAAGGAAGTTGCCGATATTCACAAGAATGGCTCTCGGGTGCTCCCCCTGTCTCCCATCATTACTTTTCCTTTGGTTAAAAGGAAAGCGATGCGCTCTCTAAACCTCAATGTCCCAGTTCCACTGCACCAAGTCCAGAAATGCTCCCTTCAGAAGTTTAACTACGAAAGACATAATGTTCTCGCCTTCTGTTTTTTTCCGCAATGCCCAGCAGTCTTACATTATTCCTGCGCTGGCGGTTCTCAAATTCCTCGAGTTTCCACATCACATCATCGGACTCTCTTGTGACTCCCTAAAGCTCTGTAGTTTTACGATTTCCTCTTCCAAAGTGACAGTTCTTTCTTCAACATGTGTGACCCTTTCCGCCATATGGGAGCATAGTTCATTAACTTTTCTAAGTGATCCCTGTAGTTTCTTAGCTGCTTGGTGTGCCCTCCGACTTTCTGTTCTTGCCTTCCCCTGCATCTGTTTTATGGGTAGAATACACTAAATCTAATGATGGTGAGGCAGGGAGGGCGGAAGGAGCCTCCGAATGCCCCGTCTTCTCTGGTATGGCCAGTTCCCCTTCCTCCGTATATGTTTGAGTTGTTGCAGAGTAATCCCACTTGAGTTTCCTTGCAGTATCTTTCTTAGGGGGGCTGGTACTAGACTTAGACTTAAATCTCAGTTTCTGGATAGGGTCTTCAAGCGTTGGGTCTTTTGGTTGGTTGTAGAGCCCCCAAAGGAATCGTCAGATTCAGACACAGACCCTAAAGATGTATTCACATCACTTGCATAAGAGAAATATGTGTCATCGTTTACAGAATAAAATGCATCCCCCTCTGGAGACCGTAAGGCTATTGATTTTAAACCTGCACCCTCCTTTCCACTCTAGCCACACTCCGAGCAAGTTCGCCATGTTCACCAAGTACCAACCAGCCGTTTTCTAAAAAAAATTCTGCGCAAGCCTGGACCACTGAGCCATCAGAATCACCGCCCTCCGTGCCGGTCGGTTGTGCAGTTATTGCTACTTCAATGTTAGGATATACCCCCACACCCCCCACAGAGTTACTTTGTTTATCTAGTGACATGCTCTGTGATGTTGGTGGTAACTGCAATGTTTGTCCCGGTTGCACAGACGGTCCCAAAGCAGGCTTAGACCGCACCCCCTCCTCCTCCCGCATTGATCTGTATCGTTGAACAGCTTCCTCCAGTGAGTTGAAACCAGAGGTGGTTAGTTCGCACACACTAAGCTCTTCCAAGCGCGAGTTACCCGCCACCCCCATCGCAGCCGCAAGCGACTGTGGGCTTGTGCATCCCATTCTCATGACACGCTGCATGCCGCCGTGTCTGACCATCAGCTCGCCCTCCCGAGGCTTTCCCGGCTTTGCAGCGTTGTCCCCGATCACTGCCTTTTTCGCCAGTACTCCTCAGCGATTTTGTCCCGAAACCTTCAGTGCCGCGCCAATTTCCTTCAGTGGGTCCTTTACACCCCCGTCTTTTGCGGACCTGGTTGTTTTTGGTGCCATCAGACCCCCACAGAATGGGCACCCTGAGTCTCGCCGTATCTCGGGATCCGTCGAGTGTATCCTCGCCCCTCGACTCGACCCTCATCTCCTCAACCAGGTGAGCAGCTGCTCTGTCAGGTAGATGCTCAGCTGCATGCCTTGAGGGTTTTACCAGCTTAAATCAGTCCATCAGGGGAGAGAGAGTGAGCAGCGACTTCCGCAGAGGTTAGTCAGCAGCCATCTTGCACCAACAGTGCTTCCCCTGCTGGACACGTTCTAATGTTCAAGGAGTGTGATGTTGTACCCTGTACACCCACCCACTAGCTATTTTTCTCTCTTGTCCCATTCCCTATTCCCCTTACGTACTTGTGATTCACATTGTTTTGTTTGGGTCTTGAGTGCCCTAGCGTAATCATGGTACCCCTGCAGAACTTCTGGTAAGTCTCCAGAGTTTTGTGTTCCAAAGATCAGCTCTTTGTTATTGCAAAAGAAATAAAAAACAATTTCCATCATGCCTTATAAGTTTTCATCGATGGTGTGGGGGGGCATTTATTTTTCCTGTCCATGACATTCATACTGCATGGGGTGATAAAGAAAAACTGGCATTGTATCATAAGGCTAGCAATAAATATAGCATGCTTCCGAATGGTGGCAAGCAAGTTGTTTTCAAGATTAAGCTCTGTTTTTTTGGGGCCGTATTGAAGAAAGTGCCAGAGGGTGCAACGGGCATTTACGCCTGCTTTGCGCGCCCAACGGGCACTTTGATATTACAGAAGGGGACAAAGACACTTGTGCAGCCCTTTCTGTAATACCGATAGCGCTGGCGCACATAAAGCGCCAGGGCTATCTTAAGGGGGCATTCCCTCATTTTCACGGGGGCGTGTCCCATGCAAATGAGGGAATCACTTTGCCTCTGCGCCTGTGCCGTATTACAGGGGACGCACTCACAGTGCGCCACCTTCTGAGTGGAACACTGTGACTGCGCCCCCTGAGAGCAGGCCTCTGGTTCCATGACTGCAATGTGAAAACAGGCAGCATCGGTAAAGCAGCCACTCTGTTTTTCACTGGAAAGTGCTGCCCTGGGGCAGCACAAGTTTGTAGCACATTTATCATAATAGGCCGTATTTTCATTGTTTGCTCCGGGCACACCTTTTAAAAGGTGTGCCCGGCGTAAACAATGTTGTCTGTAATGCGGCCACTGGTGTGTGAACTGTGAACCAGCTAATGCGGCCACTGGTGTGCGAACCTGCAGGATAAACACTGACCTCTGCAGGGGGCCCATATTTCCTCTTGCACACAGCAATAGGTTTGTCAGGGAAAACAGCTGCCTACATAACCAAAACGTATTTAGCGGTTATAAAAGTTTTCAGTTTCCGAACTATGGGGCATATCAACAACAACCGGCGATAATTATCGCTCAGCGCTCTTAGCGTGAGGATAATTATCGCCTGCTAGCGTGAATTTTTATCGCTGAGATAGCGTGCTATTAGCAACGCTTATCTCAATAGCGATAAAAATCTACACGCTAACAGGCTAACGTGAGATTATCGCTGGAAACCCAGCGATAATCACACGTTACCTTGTTGATAGGGACAGGCAAACTTAGCCATGATATCCTCCTTCCATAGGATATCATGGCTAAGTCTGAAAATTAGGGGGCATATCAACAAGGGCTTTATCTCTGCTTTTTTGGCTTTAAAAGCCAAAAAAGGAGAGATAAAACTAGCGCCCTATCAACAACAGGGTGCTAACATGCAAATTTGCATGTTAGCACCCTTTTACTCTACGCTTCCCCTTGCATCTCTAATGACATGCAAAGGGGGCGTTCCAGAGTAAAGTAATAGGAGAAATGTCGCTAAGCGACATTTCTCCTATTATCAAGAATGTCGCTAACCCTGTTAGAGACAAAAAAAGCAGCGCTAACCGCGGTTAAAGCTGCTTTTTTACGTCTGGTATTTTTCTGACTTAGCCATGATATCCTATGGAAGGAGGATATCATGGCTAAGTTTGCCTGTCCCTATCAACAAGGTAATGTGAGATTATCGCTGGCTTTCCAGCGATAATCTCACGTTAGCCTGTTAGCGTGAGGATTTTTATCGCTAATGAGATAAGCGTTGCTAATAGCACGCTATCTCAGCGATAAAAATTCACGCTAGCCGGCGATAATTATCCTGGCGCTAAGTGCGCTTAGAGATAATTATCGCCGGTTGTTGTTGATATGCCCCATGCAGACGTAAAAAAGCAGCGTTAACCGCGGTTAGCGCTGCTTTTTTTGTCTCTAACAGGGTTAGCGACATTCTTGATAATAGGAGAACTGTCGCTTAGCGACATTTCCCCTATTATTTTACTCTGGAACGCCCCCTTTGCATCTCATTAGAGATGCAAGGGGAAGCGTAGAGTAAAAGGGTGCTAACATGCAAATTTGCGTGTTAGCACCCTGTTGTTGATAGGGTGCTAGTTTTATCTCTGCTTTTTTGGCTTTTAAAGCCAAAAAAGCAGAGATAAAGCCCTTGTTGATATGCCCCTATGTGCCATATTGATGCATCCCCACTTAATGTATTCACTTTATGTATGTATATAGATATATATATAGAATTACTTCAACATATACCATTTCATAGAATACCACAACATCTATTTTCCACTATTTCTGCAATGCTGCAAGTAAACTGACAGCAATTAGTTAGTGTAAGCATTGGTGAGAGTAAAATGTTAGATAAGGGGTACAGTTTGAGTTGGAATTAAGGTAGGGTAAGATTTAGAATTAGGTTTAACGTTAGGATTAGGTTTTGCGATAGGATTCTGAGTCAGTCTCGTGATATGGGTAGGAGCACTACTCTTAGTGAAAATGTAAGAGGTTGTAGTTAAGCTTGGCCTCAGGTTAAAATGAGATCTATATTAAAGTTTAGGGTTAGACTTAGAATTCGGTTTAGGATTACCTATCGGCCTAGAATTAGGTTTAGGATTTGTTTTATTGTTAGGATTCGAGATAGGTTAAAGGCCACACCCAGGATTAAAACTATGTCAATGTTACGATTAGGCTGAGTTTAAATGCTATAAGGGTTTAGTGTCCAATTTTGGGTTAGGAGAGAATTTTGTGTTAGGCTCAGGGCATGTTTTAGGGTTAGTGTTAGGGTAAGAACTCAAGTTAAGATTAATGTAAAGATTACTATTGGGTTTAAAGTTAGAAGTCGGGTGAGGTATGTGGTTGAGGTGAATGTAAATTTCAGGATTGGTTTTAGTGTTGAAGTTCATTTTATTGGCTTGTTACAAAACATACATACATTGATTAAGTGTTTTTTCGATGTTAGTGCTCTTTATGTTGCGTCGTTTTACATACTGGTATGCTTTGTAGTGACAGTCAACCACTATATGTAATTAGCATTCCAGGGCTTTATAGTGCAGCAACATGCTTCACTTACATAATTTAGATTTTAGGTAATGGTAAATGAAATTCTCCCCTATCTTCAAGACCATTTTGTTTTTGTTTCATTTTCAACGTTCTGATGGAAAGAGAGCCTTTACTACACTCCTTTAGTTTCTAAGTCATGGAAAGAAAGGACGGACTATATTGATTCTTTTTGCCATCTGACAATCTTCTATCATCGAATCAAAATAAAGACCGGATTGAAAACAAAAAAGCCTTCTGCATATTCAGTGTATTCCACCTTTCATTTATTTTGTTCCCTTTACCCCAGCAAAGGCTAATTCCGACCTTGAACCATGCTTGTCACTTTTTTAGCCTTTCGTGTAAAAGAAACAATTTCATCCTAAGGCATATAGTTGAATTCAGTAGAAAATTAATGTGAATTAAGACATTTCTCTGACTTCTCTTTTGAATTTTCAAACGTCAATCAAAATGTAAGCAATTAGTTTCACAATTGCAGAGGATGAATAAACAAATAATGTTGATACATCCAGAAAAATGTAAATTATTTTTTGAGGGGAATTTTTATATTTGTATGGATCAACCTGCTACACATCATTACCTCCATGTCTATTTCTTGCCTTAATTCAGTACACATGAGGCTTCCTTGCCTCCATCCGACATCAATCAGCTAGCTCTACCTTAAATAAAAACCTCCCCCTCTACCTCCTCCTGTTCTTTTTTGTCTGGGTCAGGCTTCCCTGCTGTCTGTAAAATATTGGGTTGTTGGTTCACTGGGGTGTGAGGCCTGGTCAAGCAGAAACCACAAGCCTTGTCTGGATAAGGCACAAGCAAACCCCAAATTAATCTGTGCTCAACTCTTTGGTAGTTTGGCACAGAGCAATTAGGCTTCACTTAGAAGCAATGTTTAAAGTATTTGTGCAACACTTCAAACAGCAAAACAGTGAAAACCCACACAAAAAGACCCCATACCAGGTTAGAAACATAGAGCACAATTTTATTAACAAGACCAAAACAACAAAAATACAATCAGTAGAAATATAGTTATGAATTCTTAACCCCTTCCCTGCTCATGACGGAACCGTTCCGTCATGAGCCACGGTTGCCGTGTGCTCATGACGGAACGGTTCCGTCATGACACGCCCGTTGGCGGCCGCTCCGCCTGCGCGGCGCTGTTTCCCCGCCTGTGCGGGGGGACAACGCAAATGGGCGGAGTCATGACGGAACCGTTCCGTCATGAGCACAGCCCAACCGTGGCTCATGACGGAGCGGCTCCGTCATGAGCACAGCGCCACCGCGCTGCCCCCCCGCACCCCCCAGCACCGCGGCGGAATTCCCGCCGCGGTGAAAGGGTTAAAGGATGAAGTGAATATAGTGCCAAAAAGCACAAAGTGCCGACTCAGGAAATCTGGTTGCGCTGTAGTGGGTCAAATACACAGGTTCAGGCCTGCCACGATGGAGCGCATGGTGGATGCAGTCTCACATTAGTCCCAGTGAAGGTTTGTCATCTAATTAACCCCGGGCGGAGCTGGTGTAGTGCCACTACGCCGAGTTGCATGGAGTTGGGAAAAAACTCTGCTCCCCACCTCCACCCCGAATAAAAATATAAATTAAAAAAGACAAAGCTCTTCCCTTTGCTGTGGCGTCTCCGGGCTACCCTTCTCCTCATCGTGGTCTCTCCCCCGCAAACCCCTATGTAGGACGTACGTCTTGTGAGAACTGTGCAACCTGGTCGAAATGGCAGTTTAAAACTGCACACACAGGCTCTGCAATGGCAGGCCTGAGACATGTTTAAAGGGCCACTTAAATGGGTGGCACAATCAGTGCTATAGACCCTCTAGTAGCATTTAATTTGTGGCGCCTAGGCACATGTAGTGACACTTTTATTAGAGACTAATGAGCAAATTATATATGCTAGATAGGTATTAGCCAATGTTACCATGTTTTAAGGAGTAAGCATATGCACTTTAGCACTGGTTAACAGTGGTAAACTGCTCAGAGTCCTGAGGTCAGCAAAAACAAGATCAGTAAAAATGGAGCAGGAAGGCAAAATGTTTGAGGGGAAGACCATCCTAAGGCTGACAGGTTTAACACTGTCCTTCTTGGCGGAGCTGAAGAGACCATTGTGTTGTGATGTTCCTGAAGGTGGAGAGGGAGTGTGGCTCCTTTGCAGCCTAAGTCAGCCGGAGCCGCACTTCCTGGTTCTGCTGCACAGCGGTGGAAGGGGATCTGTCATAGTACGTTGTGCTGGAGTCTGGCAGTCCTTAGCAGCTAAGGCTGTTCTCCCAGATGGGATGATCTGTAGGACTGCGGTCGGCTTCTGCAGAGCGGTTTTGTCCTAGACACCTTCTTGATGGTAGGTAAGTGGTGGTGTTTGGGACATACAAATGCCATTTTGTAGTCTTTGAATCTGCCTTCATAATTGGCAGTTTTTTCTTCCAAAAGGACTGTGTGGATTGGAGCATTTTTCCAGTAGTTCCTTGTCCAATTTCTGATGAGGGTTTTATTCCTGTGAAGGAACCTAATAAAGGCATGGGTTATTTTTCAGGGGTGCCGCCTCTCATGTATAGGGAGGAAATTCAGGGCATTATTGAGGCTGTTGTGTCAAAGGCTATAGACTTACACTCTTCTGGTGGTAGATGACTTGCTAAGCCTGTGGTGGTATTTGGACAAAATATTGAGTTGTAAAATTGGGATACAAAAATATCTGATGCGAAAATATTGTGATGCAGAAATATCATTGTCATAGATATCAATATTTTCAGATAAGCAATATCGTTGTTAAGAATATCAACTTTGTTAATATTGTTTAAAAAAATATAGTAGAAAAAATATCGTTTTTTATTTATCTTAATGTGTTTTAGTTCATATATTCATTTTATGTCATTATTGTTTGTATAATTGTTAATAATATTTTTAAACATAGTTTGTAATTTTACGTGATTAATAAGTTATTGATAGTGTTGTAGCTGGTTGCTAGGGTTGTAGGGGTAGAAGGTGGAAAGTTGAGTAATAATTTATTAACAACTAATTATCAATTTATTGTTAATTGTTTAGTGATTACTATTTATGTAAATTGTGTAATAATTATATTTTGTAGGTGTATTTTAGGTGCCGGCTGCTGAGTTTGTAGGGATATAGGTGCACATGCATCAAAGAAGTCAATAGCGATTCTTTAATTGCGATTTTTAACGAATCACAATTTAAGAATCGCTATTGCCTATGCATGTAGGAATCGCAAATAAAATTGCAATTCCTACAAATTCCTTAATTGCAACTCGCAAATTGCGACTCGCAATTAAGGAATTGCTTCCCATTCATTCCTATGGGCCTAGAGGCCAATAGGAATGAATAGGAATTGCATGCTCAATTTGCGAGTACCCAATAGGTACTCGCAAATTGTGCATGCAATTTCAAGGGTGCCAAAAGGACACCCTGTTGCACCCCTCAAATTGTAATGTGAACAGATGTTGCGTACACGCATGCCCCAAGGGCATATGTGTGTGTAACCAGGAACTTTGAAAAATGCACTTAAGTGCATTTTTCAAAGTTTTTGCAAATTACCGTCTGGTTTCATTTGACAGTAATTTGCGTTCACCAAATAGCGAAATCGCAATTTTCAATGGCATCATGCATTGCATTTGAGGCATCACAATGTGCAATTACTTAAATGCAACCCCAATTTAAGTAATCTCAAATTTTGCGATTCCTTAAATTGCGATTTTTGCATTTGGGATGCAAAAATGGTGGTCGCAAAGGGGCAGATTAATTTAATTTATAATTAATTATGTGCATTTATATATGAATTATATTTTAGGTGTGGGCTGCTATGCTTTTAGGGCTATAGGGTGGGACATTAATTAAGTAATAATCAATTAACAAATTATTATTAATTGTAAATTTAGGTGTCGATTCCGATCCTGTAAAACCCGGGTACGAATGGTCGTACGGAGCCTTTTCTCCGTACGACTCGTACCCAGGAATTCAACCTTACAAACCAGCAAGTACGGTTCTTACAGAAATACCATTTCCGTACGAATCGTAAAAAACACCGTACGGCTAAAAAATACATACAATTCTGATCCTAGACAGCGCGTACGCGGTTCCGCACGGAGTTAGGCAGCATTTTATGGACCACCAAGTACGATTCGTACCTACAGCACTCCGCACAGCTATATTTTTACGGGAGCCAAAAAGTGCCGGAAAAGCAAAGTACGCTGCGATGCACGACGAAAAGGGGGCCTACTACACGACGTACACGCCATCACCCACATCGTACGTGTCATCATGTATGGTGCGTACCCCAACATTGCATATGTACATACCGTACCCCCCAATCCCCCCATTTGTACGGACCGTACCCCCCACCCCCCGTACGTCCACACCGTACCCCCTACATGTACGGACCATACCCCCACCCGCGTATGTCCGCACCGTACCCCAGGCGTCCCCCCCACCCGCATATGTCTGCACCGTACCCCAGGCATACCCCCACCCGCGTATGTCTGCACCGTACCCCGGGCGTACCCCAATCCTCGCGTATGTATGGTTCGTACATACGTGAGGATTGGGGTACGCCTGGGGTATGGTGCGGACATACGCGGGTGGGGGTACGCCTGGGGTAGGGTACGGACATACACGGGTGGGGGGTACGCTTGGGGTACGGTATTGACATACATGGGTGGGGGGTACGGTCCGTACATACGAGGGTGGGGGATATGGTGCAGACGTACGGGGGAGGGGTGGGAGGCTGGGGGGGCCGTACGACTCGTACCCCGGGCACAAGTGTACTCGGGGTAGGGGTCGTACAAAGTTCGCTCCGTACGGGGCCTTTTCCGTGCGCTTGTGTTTTCGGACGGGCGGTACGGATCGTACTTGCGCGCTCGGACTTCAGTTTTACGATTTGTATGTAAAACTGTCCGGGGACGTCTCGTAGACTTTTCCCGAAGCGATTTGTATGTATTTTTCACGTACGAATCGTACTTCGCCGTTTGTACGGGACTTGTACGATTCGTACGTAAAAAAATACGGATACGAGTCGTACGGTAATTTGTTTTCACGGCTCGGAATCGGCACCTAATTTGTTAATTATTTATCAATCATGTAAATTGTTTCATTGCTTTATATTTTTATATTATTTTTCATATATATCATTTGTTTGGGTTAATTGATAATGTTCATGTTAAGAGTATCATATTTTTTCTAAATTAATAGGGTTATTCAAATATGTAATATGTTTGAAGTGAAGTACTCCCTATTTTTGCACAGACTGGAGTGGGAAAAGTAAATGTAACTCCTCCGAAGTTCAAAGCTTTCCCTATTGTTGCACAGACTGGAGTGGGAATAGTACATTTAAGCCCTCCGAAGTCCGACACTTTCCCTACTGTTGCACCGACTGGAGTGGGAATAGTAAATCCTACCCCTCCAAAGTCCAATGCCTTCCCTACTGTTTCACAGACTGGAGAGGGGAATATTAAATCTTACCCCTTCAAAGTAAATGCTTTCCCTACTGTTGCGTAGACTGGAATGGCAATAATATATTTACGTTGCCTAAGTCCAATACTTTCTCTACCGTTTCACGGACTTGAGTGAGAATAGTACATTTAATCCCTCCGAAGTTGAACAATTTCCTTAATGTTGCACATACTGGAGTGGGAATAGTAAATCTTACACCTCCGAAGCCAAAAACTTTCCCTACTGTTATGCAGACTGGAGTGGGAATAGTAAATGGTACCCCTCTGAAGTCCAATGGTTTACCTACTGTTGCACAGACTGGAGTGGGAATAGTAAATTTAATCCCTTCGAAGTCTAAAGCTTTCATTACTGTTGCACAGACTGGAGTGGGAATAGTAAATTTAATCCCTCTGAAGTCCAACGCTTTTCCTACTGTTGTGTGTGTGTATATGTGTAATATTTTGACAACGTTAAATGCCTGACGCGTTTCGGAGCTGACTGCTCCTTGCTCCACTTACCTTGCGCTCACCGCATCGCCGACTCAAGGTAAGTGGTTTTCTTTACTTTCTTATTTTGTTTCCCTATCCTGTTATTTGTCAGCTTACTCCCCCCCCTGCCCTGCCCCCACCCTACCGCTCCTACCTGTGCCATCTGCGCCTGCTCTTTACAAGCAAACCACTCCAATGGGGATAGATTTCCTGTTAATAACTCCAATGGGGTGATATTTTTGTGCACAATATCAATAACATCCTGGGCCTGATCGAGAAAGGGCATTTAGTAGTATGTAAGTAGTACTACAGTAGTACTACTTACTATTATAAAATGCAATTCACAAACCTATGAATGGAAATCACCACCTCCATGTCTTCTAGCTTTTCTATGTGGAGATTCCTAGACATGTAAGTTTACCACTAAGGGGCCGATTACGATCTTGCTAGGAAAGCCCTCTGTATGACTCGGATCCTGAGTGCTTTCCTAGCGAATTGCGCTCCGCAAGTCAGAGCGACCGATTCCGATATACCCGTATGGTAACGGACTCAGTTCACTCGGACTGCCATTGAACTCTATGGAAGCCTGTATACAGAACGCGTACACAGGCACCCATAGCAAAAAGGGGTGGGGAAAAGCACACACACTGTGGTGGGAATCGCATGGTGCCTGCCACACTGTGCATGCATGGAAAGGAGGGTCCCTTGGGTACCCCCACGGGACCGATTAGGAGGGTTCCGTGTGAAGGGGGGCCTGCTACTGCCCCCCAAAGTCCGATTCCCACAGCCGTTTTGTCTCGCTGAGACCGAGCTGGACTGACAGGATCGGGTTCGGAAAGGATTCGGTTGATGTGGAGGAGATCTTTGCATCGCACTTGGTCGTTTGGAACGGGGGCTGATTAGTCTGAAACATAGGCTCCGAATCAGATTTGCTTGTTACAGAACTCGTCTGGAGGCCTTCCTAGTGAGATCCTAATCGGCCCCTATGTAGTAAAGCAGGAATCGGGAAGATTGGGGAAATTGAGAATAGCTACTAAAAAAGTGGGAGGGTTTGTTTAGGGAAAAATAAGGAGGAGTTTAGAGAGTGACCGGCTGTAAACACCCACCACAAAAAAGTAAGAATATTTATTCAGAAACTACACTTCCAAAGTTACCACAGCCCTAAAGATGACAAAGCAGTAATAATTGCAGTCCAGTCTTGGAGTAGGTAAAGCACCATTCATGGCCATTCACAGGTGCTGCAACACACGTCCTTAGGGAATAATATAATTAATTTGACTTTTAAAAATATATGTTCATTTTGTTTAACGCTGAAATATATATTATTATTAAACAATCATTTTATTCTTAAAAAGTTAACAAATGTTTAAGAAAAGTTTAGTTTAACAAAAATAAACCTTTCTTAAACATTCAAAACATTCATGTCAATGGGATTTTCCAAAAATATTCTTAAGAACTATTTATACTTTAATTAATTATATTCAAATGAATGAATTATTTAATACATATTTGAGTTAATGAGTTATGTATTAATTAATTTTATTAGCTCTATGCCAATTAAATTATGTTTAATTAATTCATATTTTATAATAACATCATTTTATTAATTTGTTTAAAGAATAATACACTTTAATAATTGTCCTATACTTTCTTATAGGGAGATCTCTAGCACAGCAGCAGAAATCTCAACCTGCATGTTAAAAGTTATTGGTAGTAACTTTTGCACCTGTAAATTTATTCTTGAATGTTTCCAACCATTGAACTGAGGTGGAGGAGACATCAAAGTGTACACTTAGGAGTAAATTTACCCTCAGAAATGGTGAATAATTCAGGGAATAATAATATAACTGCAGTACTACACATCCCTCTGCATTTGCAGTGCTGTCACTTGATGCCGCTAGGCACTTGATACCCTGAATTGGCCATATATGTTTGGAGTACTGACCATCATCAGATTCGGGACTCATGGCATGGCTGAGACTTTTCCGATGGCCAGAGTAAGGGTCAATGCGACAAGGTCTGATCCATTTGGACTGGATGTCCGCCGTCCCCGGTGGTCTTTGCACTGGAGCTCCTGGTATGCTGGGTGTGAAGTTATGCGCTAATAAGAGGTCTGATGTGAGAGAGTACATGGGATGACCTGATATTGTTACATGCAGATGAATCCTCCACCATCTAGCTGAGCCCGAAACAACAATTGCATATTTACTGCACATGTTTGCATTATTCTGGCTACCTCATAAATTGGTGGAATTCAGTATTATAATCTATGTCGGCAAGGCCACCACCAAAATAGATGCTGCAGATTCACCATTATTTTATATATATATCGAAAATCCTCATCTGCTTAAATCTCCTCCATGGAGAAAACGAGCGTAGACCCAGGTTTTGGGAAATCATTATTTATTCCTCACAAACAATCCACCATGACGCGTTTTGGCCGATTCCCGGCCTTGATTACATGATATATATTTTTATATATATATATATATGTATATATTACCTACTGGCGGTCGCCAGTAGGTAGTTATAGTTAGGACCCCTTTTCCATAGGAAATCCGCAACATTCTATTTTGAATAACTTTGGCTTGCTCTGTGGAATTGAAACATTGTTTGGCGAACTTCTGACCTAACTCAACACAGCAGTGTTCCATGAGCTGTTGCTATGGTAGCAGGCAGAAGTCAAGTTGGGGGAAGGGTACTAGGCAGAAGTCAAGTTGGGGGAAGGGTACTTTTGGAAAAGGGTTGGTTTTCAACCAATAGAAATGTGTGATTACATTTGAAAAAAAGGGGGAAGCACTGAGATTTGAAACTTACATGTATATGTGTGGAAAAATAGAGGGAAAGTTTGCCATTATCTGGTTCTGCTGAGAGGAGAGAGGTGAACACAACAGAGATCCTGGCTCTGATAATCTGCTGTTTGAGTGTCACATTTCTTTCACAACTAACTAATTTTAAAGGTGAGTTTACAGTTTGAGAGGGGATGTATGTGGTAACTTAAGAAATGAATAATAGAAATGGAAATTGTTTTTGTTGTAGTTGCGTTTATCATTTTCTGTTTTGGGAGAAATTTAAATGTGAGGAACATGTAAAATAATATGGAGTATGTTTTCACAATAAATTAAGGTGTACTGGAAAAAAAAAGAATAGTTTAAGGGTTTGAGGTTGGACTCAGTAATGCAAATACATTCAGCATCACTAAGGCTGGTTGCCCTTGCTGGAGTGTAGGCAGTCACCGAGAATACACATGGTGGTGGTCTGAAAAAGCAGTTTGGACATGTGCATTTAAATAAATAAAAAAAAAGAGGTTTCATAATGTGTCAGTCTGTAAAAGTGATTTTCTCTTGCCCCGAAAAAAAAAGAGCAGTAAGTGTGCTTTCAAATTGGCAAATAAATTTCGTTTTGGGACTGATGTGAAAACATGACTCTGTGTGCAGAGAGGAATTATAGGCAGAGATTTATTGCGTATTGCTCTGGTGATTTCACAGTTGCATTAGATGGAAAGGGGGAGCGAATTTTTGGGGGAAGAAGCAGACTCTTAGCACACACCCATGTGCTTGCCATGTATAATCATGCACAGTATTTACAAGCGAGTGGGGTTTTCAGGTTTCAGTCTGTAATGCAAATACATTCAGCATCACTAAGGCTGGTTGCCCTTGCTGGAATGTAGGCAGCCACCCAGGTTACACATGGAGGTGGTCTGAAAAAGCAGTTTGGACATGTGCATTTAAAAAAATCAAAAAAGTGGATTCATAATGTGTCAGTCTGTAAAAGTGATTTTCACTTGCCCCGAAAAAAAAAGAGCAGTAAGTGTGCTTTCAAATTGGCAAAGAAATTTCGTTTTGGGACTAATGTTAAAACATGACTCTGTGTGCAGAGAGGAATTATAGGCAGAGATTTATTGCGTATTGCTCTGGTGATTTCACAGTTGCATTAGATGGAAAGGGGGAGCGAATTTTTGGGGGAAGAAGCAGACTCTTAGCACACACCCATGTGCTTGCCATGTATAATCATGCACAGTATTTACAAGCGAGTGGGGTTTTCAGGTTTCAGTCTGTAATGCAAATACATTCAGCATCACTAAGGCTGGTTGCCCTTGCTGGAGTGTAGGCAGTCACCGAGAATACACATGGAGGTGGTCTGAAAAAGCAGTTTGGACATGTGCATTTAAAAAAATCAAAAAAGTGGATTCATAATGTGTCAGTCTGTAAAAGTGATTTTCACTTGCCCCGAAAAAAAAAGAGCAGTAAGTGTGCTTTCAAATTGGCAAAGAAATTTCGTTTTGGGACTAATGTGAAAACATGACTCTGTGTGCAGAGAGGAATTATAGGCAGAGATTTATTGCGTATTGCTCTGGTGATTTCACAGTTGCATTAGATGGAAAGGGGGAGCGAATTTTTGGGGGAAGAAGCAGACTCTTAGCACACACCCATGTGCTTGCCATGTATAATCATGCACAGTATTTACAAGCGAGTGGGGTTTTCAGGTTTCAGTCTGTAAAATATTTTTGGGAAAAAAATCTAAATATGTGTACTGTATTATAAATTGTTTTTAAAATATTAATACTTTTTTCTTTTTTTTCAGATTGATATAGAAAATTTTCGAAAACTAGAACCATTTTTAAAACTATTTTTTTTAAAAACAAATGAATAAATATTTTTTTGAGTGAGTATGGTAAGTCAATAATAATAATTGTAGTCTCTCAAGGACCTTGTAATGTGATAATTGATTTTTAGTGTTTTTTAAAAAAAATAAAAAAAAGGTACGCGCACCGTACGCGTACGGTAAAAAAAAAAAAAAAAGTTTTTAAAAACATATGTAAAAAAAAGATGAAAGATAAGGTTGGCTCTTAAAAGAACCGTTGTGTTCATGCAGGGACAGAGGAAAGGAAGCATGGGAAAATTATTCAAAGCGACAAATGTGCTGATCTATTTTGTTGTTCACTAGGGAAACACTGGTCTCCCTATAGCAAATTAGATCTTGACAAAATGTGCATCGAATATCAACCTTCCGAAATCGAGGGTTGATTTCCAGAGGGCCAGCAAAAGGAGATTCTCCCCCCACAGATGAAGGGCTCACCTGACCTGCAGAAGAAGGAGTCAGCCCTGCAGATGATGGTCCAGGCTGAGCTGCTGTGGATGTACTGGCTTGTCTTTCTGAAGAGTTACCTCCAAAAAGATGACCATGTGTCCTTCTGTGTACATCCTGGAGGTGTCTCTTCATGGTGTGATTCCCAAAGGAATACTTCCTGTTAGGATTACCTCTAGAAAGTACACGCTTACACAGCTTACAAGTCACTAAGGGTGCATTTACCTTTTGCTGGCCTTCAGGAAAAGTAAAATAATCCCATACATAAGAGGGCTTTTGTTTCCTCGATCTCTGCCTCAAGACAGTGCTGCTAGTGCTAGCCTCACTCTCAGAAGAGCTCTGCTGTTCTGCCATCGTATCCCAAAGACAAACCAGCTCCTTCTCCCAAGGGATCAGAAGCAGAAATGAGGGGAATGGGTGTGGTGTAGGAGAGTTCTAGAACTGAAAGTAGTTTCAACCAATCAAAAGTTGTGTTTCATGATCACATGACCTACCGTACGCTTACGGTACGCTTACGGTACGCTTACGGCAAAAGTGCGCATGCGCGTAAAAAAGACACGCGCTTGCGCGCATGCGCATAACAGTCACTCCCGGCACTTCCGTGTAACGTGCGCGTGTAGCGTACACGCGTACGCGTCCCACGCGGAGTACGCGCGGCTACGCAAATCGCGTAACTATACGCAAGCAGCGTAGGAAAATTACGGACGTTGCGTAAACCGTACGCTTACCGTGAGCTTACGGTACGCGTACTAAAAAAATTTAAAAAAAAATAGAAAAAAAGTACAGCAAATAAATTTTACATGTTTATTTTAAAAAATATATAAAAAAAAACATAATAAAGAATTTTAAAAATTTAATCATAGTCTTTATAAAAGGTAAGAAAATTAAAATAAAAATATGTTAGAAAAAATAGAAGAAAAAAAAAAAATTAGCATTTAAAAAACCTTGCAAATTCACTGAAAAAACCATGGGTTTCACACACGTTATAGTTAGGAATTAGCATTTAAAAAACCTTGCAAATTCACTGAAAAAACCATGGGTTTCACACACGTTATAGTTAGGAATTAGCATTTAAAAAACCTTAGAAATTCACTGAAAAAACCATAGGTTTCACACATGTTATAGTTAGCTGGACATTTTACTCGTAAAAAACCATTGAAATTGCCCCGTTATAGTTAGTTCAGCTAACTATAACTCGCGCGCCCGCAATGCACTGCTGATGACGTCACATATTACATCACTCATGACATGGTCAGTGACATCACTCATGACATCACTGATGACATCTCAAATGACATCACTGATGACCTCACTGATGACATCATCCTTGTGATAGAGTGGCAGACCTCCTCTCACCCTAATATAACTTTTGATACACACATACAAAAATAGAGACTAAAATTTACAAACGAATTGACATACCAATACCAGTAACAACAACCTCTTCAGTAATTCTAAGATCCACATACACATCCATTCATTCACCAACTGTTCAATACAGTCACTCATACATGTACTCACTCATCATATGTACTCATACACCTATACATCCTGTCACACAATGCCACTCATCCATAGAGTTACTTACACACATAGTCACTCATGCTAATAAAGAATCAAACATCCATTTACTTGCATATACAGTTATACACACACCACCACACTTACTTCTACAGAAACTTACACATACTTATTCTTTTAAACAATCACTTATAGAAACACATACTTATTCATACAGGAACTCTTTCAATCTCTCACTCTCACATATACTCACTTATATACACCAATAGTCACATATACTAGTTTAAAACATATGTAGTTACTCATAAAGACACTATTGAGACAGTCATTCACTCACTAACACACCCATACACACACTCATCCACCCATACAGTCCTGCACACATGCTGTGTTAAACACATACAAACAGTGAGTCAGTCATTCATGCACCTATGCACTACGTAATACCCCCCACCGAACCATGCAGACACTCAGACTGATACTCAAAAAACCAACTAATAACCTATATAGGCACCCATGTAGCTACTCACCAACCCATGCAGCCACTTATACACATATATTCTGTTCAGCCGTTCGGGCTGTAGCTGTGTCTAAAGGTCCTATGGAACAATGCATGGGGAAAACGCGTTTTGGGACCCCCCTTTTTTCTCAGCCCCCGCTTGACGAATCCCCCCGAGACTTTCAGGGTAGGAGCGGAGCGTAGCGCCCCATTAGTTTTGAAAATTTCGCGAGGATTCGTCAACCGGCGCCAAAGTTATTCGAAATAGAATGTTGCGGATTTCCTATGGAAACAGGGTCCTAACTATAACTATCTACTGGCGACCGCCAGTAGATAATATATATATATATATATATATATATATATATATATATATATATATATATATATATATTCACTTAAAAAACCATAGGTTTCACACATGTTATAGTTAGCTGGACATTTCACTCATAAAAAACCAATGAAATTCCCCCGTTATAGTTACTGCAGGCAACTATAACTCACGCGACCGCAATCCTCTGCTGATGCTAATACTGTATTTAGACACTTATTTACCCATGTCTTCTTCCATTAATCTTTAGCTATACATATATTACAAATATTTATTTTTCAGAAAGACACATATGTCATCAGTGATGTAATATCTGACGTCATCAGCAGAGGATTGCGGTCGCGTGAGTTATAGTTGCCTGCAGTAACTATAACGGGGGAATTTCATTGGTTTTTTATGAGTGAAATGTCCAGCTAACTATAACATGTGTGAAACCTATGGTTTTTTAAGTGAATTTGCAAGGTTTTTTAAATGCTAATTCCTAACTATAACGTGTGTGAAACCTATGGTTTTTTCAGTGAATTTGTACGGTTTTTTAAATGCTAATTTATTTATGTATTTTTTTTTATATATTTATTTTACAATAAACTACATATTAAAAATTATTATTTTTTTTTTTTTTGGTTTTCACCCTGCGAATTATTTTTTTTGTTGTAAAAAAATTTTTTTTTTTGTGTTTTTCAGGGTGCGCGCACTCTGCGCGCACCCCCACGATTTTTAAAAAAAAACAATTTTTTTTTTGCCTTCGGGGTCCTTCAGGGACCCCCTGACAAAGGCTAGGGGGTCAGGAACTCTCTACCCTGCCCCCTTTTCACGTTCGCCACCTTCCTTTTTCACTCTCGCACTGAAAACAAACAAAATGGCGGCCGACACTTCCTGATTTCGACCGATTCGAACGTTGACTAACATGTAACCACCAATCAGAATTACGCTCGCGCACGTTAGGGTGCTCGCACGGTGCTCGCACGGTGCGCGCACCCTGCGCGCATATAGATATATATATATGCTTTTAAATGCTATTTTCTCCGGAAATACTGAACAGATTTACACCAGACCTGCAAAAGGCACTTCCTTGACCTTATGGCTACCGTTCGGGCTGTAGCTGTGTCTAAAGGTCCTATGGAAAAATGCATGGGAAAAACGCGTTTTGGGACCCCCCTTTTATCTCAGCCCCCGCTTGACAAATCCCCCCGAAACTTTCAGGGTAGGAGCGGAGCGTAGCGCCCCACCTATTTTGAAAAATTCGCGAGGATTCGTCGACCGGCGCCAAAGTTATTCAAAATAGAATGTTGCGGATTTCCTATGGAAACGTGGTCCTAACTATAACTACCTAGTAGGTAATATATATATATATATATATATATATTTATATATATATATACGTGTATATATATATATATATATATATATATATATATATATACACGTATATATATATATATCCTCCCTCGTTTGGCTCCGTGCAAGGCAATGGCGCTCTAACGACGGTGCGAACAGTAGTGGATACGGCAGAGCCCAGCCGTTTTAATTAAACCACAGCTTATATATATATATATACAGAAGCGTCTTCTGTTTAGAAACTACCTCCTCCAAATCGGAAGTCGCTTCGTTACGGGAGGACCCCACAGAAGCAGGTCCTATTTAAATTCTGTTGAATTCTTCTTGTATCTTAGAAGGAAATCGAAGCCTTGTGCGGTTCCTTAATTATTTTATTCAGCCACTTTGCCTAACGCGTTTCGAGTGCAACGCACTCTTGTTCACTGACAATAGAAACTTTAGCGAGCAGCCATTTTACATTATTTCCCACGTGATTTAGCTAAACTACAATTCAAGAGCATACGAAGAAAGACTTGTAGTTTTTTGTTATTTCATTGCTTTCAGCATGCAGCGCGAGGCATTGAACAAACGCTTTAGTTAATATTCACATTGATACTGAATAAAACATGCGTGAATTCGTGTTATATGAAATATACATTTAAGAGAATTCTTTAAAAAGATATAAATATATAATAAAGATTTATATATAATATAATAGCAAAAATTAATTATCTCTTTTAAATATTATAAATATTTTAAATATTTTAAATATTCTTGGCCCAAGTGGGCTGACTAAAGTGAAACTTTGCCTCTCATTGCTGCTCCTCATTATTGCCCCAGTGGGCATACCACAATTACTAATGCACTTCAATTCATTCTACAAGCCTGAAATTGTCATAGTTCCCAACATTAAAATAAAAACAAAATATATCTAAATATTCAAACTAAATGAGTATACACATCTTCTTCTATGTTCAGGCCATCTTGTTGTTTAGAGTTCAATTCAACTATATAATGTGACTCCAATTTTCTCAATCTTTTTTCACGATTCCCACCTCTTGGGTTTTTGTCAATGGCATCGATCACAAGTAAGTTAACCCTTTCACATCCTTGTTATGGAATTTTTCAAAATGTCTGGCGACCGGATATGTCCGGTCGCCATTTTTTATAGCCCTAAGGTGTTGAAGAATTCGCTTGTGCACCTCTAGGATTGTGCTGCCCACTTACTGCATGCCAAAAGGACACTGGAGCACGTAGACAGCATAATCCGTTTTACAGGTAAATTTGCCTCTGATTTTCTTCAGATTCTTGCTAAAGCCTGGTTTGTACCTTTCTGTATTAATGCCATGAGTACAAGCCTTACATTTAGGGCATTTCACAAACCCCTGGCGCCTTGTAAGCCAAGTGATCTTCTGCTGTGGCTTTCTCAAGGTATTCTTTACCAGGGATTGTTTAAAGGATTTTACTCTGCGAAATGTGATCTGAGGCCTCCGGGGAATCGTTTTACCTAGAATTGGGTCATTTTTTATCAGATGCCAGTGTTTATTTCAAATGTTCCTTAATTTGTCATGCTGGTTGCTATAGGATGTTATAAATCTACAATCCTTGTTTGTTTCCGTTAAATTCTTTTTGTTTACCACTTTTTTTACTAAACAAGATTTCTTCTCTTTTTCTTTCTTTAGTTCTACGCATAGCATCTTCAACCCAGCTATCAGGATAACCTCTTTCTTTGAACCTCTTTCCCAAGACCTTCATTTCTTTTTCCATTTCCTTTTCACTGCTACAGTTACGTTTGGTTCGTAAACACTCTCCATAAGGAATGCTTCTCTTTAGATTTACCGGGTGGAAGCTGTTAGCATGTAGGAGTGTGTTACTAGTGGTGGGTTTCCTGTATAGTTTAGTTTCAACTCTTTCATCTTCTATAAACACTGTTACATCTAAAAAATTAACACTGGTACGACTGATTTCACTAGTAAAACTCAAATTAAGTTCATTCTTTTGAAGCCCATTGATAAAAGATGTTGCCTCATCTTCAGTGCCCTTCCACACTAAAAAAAGGTCATCAATGAACGTACTCCAGTGCATAATGTTCTCTTCCCATTCTTTTTGTTATTGCGACCTGACCACCTGCTCCTCCCACCAGCCCATATGCAAATTAGCATAACTGAGGCGAAGCAGGTACCCATCGCCGTACCGCATACTTGCTGGAAAAGCTCCCCATTGAAGAGGAAATAGTTGCTTGTCAAGCACTTTTCCACCATACTTAGAATCATTTGTGTATGTGACCACAATGCTATTGGTCTCATCCCTAAAAAATGCTTGATAGCCATCAAGCCATCTTTATGACGAATGCTAGTGTGTAATGTTGACACATCTATAGTTAAGAGTAGATAATCATTTTCCCACAGTAAATCATAAATCCCTCTTAAAAAATCTCCAGTATCTTGAATATAGGATGGTAAAGATTGCACCAAGGGTTTTAAAAAGGCATCAACATATTTGGATGAATTTTCCAAAGCACTCCGCATTGCTGATATAATTGGACGCCCAGGGGGATCTAAAATATTTTTGTGAACTTTTGGGATTAGATAAAAGACTGGTGTCACTGGTTGATCAATTATAAGGAACTTATATTCATCATGGTTAAGTAGTCCCTGTTCATACCAGTTTTTGAGCTTGGCATTGTAACTGTTATTGCTTTCTATCATGTCTCTTTCTACCACTCTTACATAGCACTTCCTGTTATTTAACTGCTTATAGGCTTCTAATAAGTATTTTTGTTTGTCCCAGAGGACTATATTGCCTCCCTTATCTGCATTCCTCACAATACAGTTATCATTTTCTGATAGTTTCCTAATTAGAGCCTGATATTCCTTGTGCTGGACAGTGCTATATTTATTTTTCCCTCCACTTTCATTCAATTGTGTGCTTAATTTTTTCAATTCATTCGTCACAATATCACAAAAAACTTCTATCCCATCTCTGGTTGTCATATGGATGAAACGTGAGGTTGGTCTAAATTTGGTTGGCGCATCTTGTGCAATGGATAAGTTCTCTTCTTGCACAATTTTTTCTGCTCTTGTTTCGTTCGTTTCTGTAATATTATCCATATGCATATCTTTGAGTTCCATCATTAGGTCAATATCTCCCACTTGCAGCCCTTCTTCTTGGGGAGTACTTATATTTGTACAAATAGCTTTTTGCACTGGATTGGATAAAAAATGCTTCCTCAGTTTAAGTAGTCTAATGAACTTAAATAAATCAATTCTGGTCTGAACATAGTCTAGATTGGTTTCTGGGCAGAATATTAGCCCCAATTTTAAGATATCTTCTTCTTGGCTGGTGAGAGTAACTTTTGCTAGATTTACTATTGTTACTTCATTAGACGTTGTTATTGCCGATTGTTCTTCATCTTCTCCTGTCCTTGTTGCCCTCTTCCTGCGGGCTGCCCCTTTCCTCCTCTTTGTCCTCTGCCTCTTCCTCTTAGTGGTTTTTATGTCTGTATTTGTGGCCTTGGTCGCAGATTGAACCTGCGTTCTTCTCGTAAAAAATCGAATTCATCGATTACAGTTGGTGTCTGGCCCTGTATTTGTTGCTCTTCATCCTGATCAGTGTCTACCTCTGAGCCTTGTACACTGCTATGCTCAGAGTGCATCTCATGCATTGGTTTGCTTGATTTTTCCATTTTGTTGCGTCTTATGCTGTCGAATTTCTTTGCAAAAGGTATAGATCTGGCCTCTGCCGTAGTCTTGTTTATCTCTAATACATTTTTGAGCTTTCCTCTCCTTTATAGAGGCTTCCAACTTTTGTATTCTATCTTTCATTGTTACCGTAAATTCTTTAATTTGTTCTTGATCTTCTTCTTTACTCAAAATGTCTGACAGTGTCTCTATTTCAGCAAGAATTTTCTTTCGATCAATATCCGCATACTTGATCAGAATGGCTAACATCCTTCTTGAGGCATCATTATTGTTTGCAGCCCACTCTCGTAACATATCTGGATTGGGCTATTCATATGTAGGTGTCACCATTATGCGCAATCCTCTGGGCACTCGCTGTACTTCAAGGTACCGCTGTAAGGACTTCGATTCCCACCATTTGGACAGTTCCAATCAGTGCAGTTTCTCTAAGCGTTTTAAATGCGTTTTCAAATCGCTTACTCCTCCACCTTTTTGAACCGCCCCCAAGCCTTTATCGGTTTCTGTGTATTCATCGTTGAATATTTGAGAAGCTGCCTCCTTGCATTCTTTAATTTCCGTGGCTGACATGTTAAATTATTTACAGGAGTTCCCTTTAGTGACCGCAACCATCTAGTGCTTCGTGAATCAAATGCACTGCATCTTAAACTTTACTTCCTCCTGCTTCGCGCTAGCAGAAGCCCAGCCTTACCACAAAGTTCCGGCGTCGTCCTCACCTCATCGGCGTTGGCTGCGCTGTTTACTTCGGTGCTGGTGTCTTGCGATTCTACAAGTTCTCAATCTTTTCGCGGCGGGGGAGGTGGTAGCATCGAAATGCGGAAGCGTCTTCTGTGTAGAAACTACCTCCTCCAAATCGGAAGTCGCTTCGTTACGAGAGGACCCCACAGAAGCAGGTCCTATTTAAATTCTGTTAAATTCTTCTTGTATCTTAGAAGAAAAACGAAGACTTGTGCGGTTCCTTATTTATTTTATTCAGCCACTTTGCCAAACGCGTTTCGAGTGCAACGCACTTTTGTTCACTGACAATAGAAACTTTAGAGAGCTGCCATTTTACATTATTTCCCACGTGATTTAGCTAAACTACAATTCTGGTGCATACGAAGAAAGACTTGTAGTTTTTTATTATTTCATTGCTAAGCATGCAGCGCGAGGCATTGAACAAACGCTTTAGTTAATATTCACATTGATACTGATTAAAACATGCGTGAATTTGTGTTATATGAAATATACATTTAAGAAAGTTCTTTAAAAAGATATAAATATATAATAAAGATTTATATATAATATAATAAAAATTTTAAATTATCTCTTTTAAATATTATAAATATTTTAAATATTCCTGAGGAGCAGCAATGAGAGGCAAAGTTTTGCTTTAGTCAGCCCACTTGGGCCAAGAATATTTAAAATATTTAAAATATTTATAATATTTGGTCTTGGGATCGACGGTGACTTAAGAAAATAAAGAGTGTTTTATCCCAAACAGCCTCGTACACATACCTTCTTCTATGGAAGCAGGATTGTTTATTCATATATATATATATATATATTCACTGAAAAAACCATAGGTTTCACACACGTTATAGTTAGGAATTAGCATTTAAAAAACCTTGCAAATTCACTGAAAAAACCATAGGTTTCACACATGTTATAGTTAGCGGAAATTTTACTGATAAAAAACCAATGAAATTGCCCCGTTATAGTTAGTGCTGGCAACTATAACTCACGCGACCGCAATCCTCTGCTGATGCTAATACTGTATTTAGACACTTATTTGCCCATGTCTTCTTCCATACATTTTTAGCTATACATATATTACAAATATTTTTTTTTATAAAGACACATATGTCATCAGCAGAAGATTGCGGTCGCGTGAGTTATAGTTGCCAGCACTAACTATAACGGGGCAATTTCATTGGTTTTTTATCAGTAAAATTTCCGCTAACTATAACATGTGTGAAACCTATGGTTTTTTCAGTGAATTTGCAAGGTTTTTTAAATGCTAATTCCTAACTATAACGTGTGTGAAACCTATGGTTTTTTCAGTGAATTTGTACGGTTTTTTAAATGCTAAGTTACTTTACGCCATTCGAGGCGTGCGCGCCCACTTAACGCAGTGCGTTCCGTGCACGGTTTTTATCAACTTTAATAAGCCCTGTACATTTGGTGGCCTTCGGCCACCAAAAGCACAGGGGGTGGGGTCAATGTGGATAGTGTTTTTTTTATTTCGATTTTATAATTTCATGTTGCCAAAATATAGTTTTTTTAATGATGTAATAAGCCCTGTACATTTGGTGGCCTACGCCCACCAAAAGCACAGGGGGTGGGGTAAGTGTGGATAGTGTTTTTTTTATTTCTATTTTTTATCGTACGCTTACGGTAAGCGTACGGTAAGCGTACTCGGCGAAATTGCCGAAAAAAAAATAAAACCGTTTTTGCTCTTGGGGGATGTTTGGGGACTCCCTCAACATGACTATGTGGGAGGGAGTTGTCAAAACAGCCCCGTAACATGTTTTTGGGCATCATGTTTGATAAATAACATTCAGTGCGAGAGACAAAATGGCGGACGCCGCTTCCTGGTTTCGGCCGATTCGAATGTTTACTAAGATCTAAGAGCCAATCAGAATCGCGCTCGCGCACGCCACCGTACGCGTTCGGTAAGCGTACGGTAAGCGTACCGTAAGCGGGCTCAGATATATATATTGATTTAAAGGCTATTTTCTCAGAATCTACTGAACAGATTTACACCAAACCTACAAAAGGCACTTCCTTGACATAGGGACTACCTCTCTGCCAAATTTCTAGTAATTCTGTTCAGCCGTTCGGGCTGTAGCTCTGTCTAAAGGTCCTATGGAAAAATGCATGGGAAAAACGCGTTTTGGGACCCCCCTTTTATCTCAGCCCCCGCTTGACGAATCCCCCCGAGACTTTCAGGGTAGGAGCGGAGCGTAGCGCCCCACCTATTTTGAGAAATTCGCGAGGATTCATTTATTATCTACTGGTGGTCGCCAGTAGATAGTTATAGTTAGGACCGAGTGCCCATAGGAAATCTGTAAATTCTATTTTTAATAACTTTGGGGCCGGTTGACTTATCTTCGTGAAATTTTCAAAACTAATGGGGCGCTCCACTCAGCTCCTACCCTGAAAGTCTCGGGGTGATTCGTCTTGCGGGAGCTGAGAAAAAAGGGGGTCCCAAAACGCATTTCCCCATGCTTTTTCCCATAGGACCTTTAGTCGAAGGTACAGCCCGAACGGCTGAACAGAATTACTTGAAATTTGGCAGAGAGGTAGTCCTCAGGTCAGGCATGTGCCTTTTGCTTAAATGGTGTAAATCCGTTCAGTAGTTCCTGAGAAAATCAAAAGTAAAATCACACATATATCTGGGCGGAGCCTAACCACACATCTCATCGTGAGATCTGATTGGTTGTCAGCACTTCATCCAAGAAGTGTTGGCAGCCATCTTGGGACCAATATACATGATAGCACCTCATTAAAAAGCATTGCAGTTAATAGAAGGTTTTAAGACTTCAGTTACATATAAATCATTTGTTGATGGTACCATACTCATTTTAAGAATTGTGGTGTGTTCTAAGGTGATTTTACCATGTGAAAAATCCTTCTGCTGTGATATCATGAATCATGTTTGAGAGAAAACTATTTTCTCATGCTTTTCCCACAGAGGTTTGGAAGGTGATCTATAAGCTAACTGAGAGCATATTTTCTGTAAATTCACATTATCTTTCTCAGTCATGTGAGAATGAAGTCTGACATTCTCAGTAAAACATGTACATCCAACAAGGGCAGAGACTGTCAGTTGATTCCTTTGTGTTCTACTGCAGCTTCCCAGAGTGTTCTAAAGAACAACTAGAGCGCTAACAGTCCTACTTATGACAAACGTATGGCACACCTGAAGCCATCTTGGTTGGAATAAAGTGGTAATTCTTAAAACATTTAATTTAAAAAGGAACAAAATGAGGGGGTTCATCTTGCCATAGAAAGTATGATTAGTGCTGCAGAAAGAAAAAATAGGGCACATTTTGAGTGACTTCTCAAATCCTCTTCTATTTCATTAAAAAATTCTGACATGCAGACTGAAACATGCACTTTCAATACCAGCAGCAGACTTCCCTGGTGAGCAGTAGCTTTACTACGGTGATCTAATAATCCACTAGAGTGCTAACATTCTGAATTTATGGCAAATTTGTGACACATCTGAATGCCATCTTGATGGAATCAAAGTAAAAAACTGAAAGTATTTACTACTGAGGAGACTGTAGTAAATTAGGAAATTAGGAAACATCATAACAAATAAGTCTCCCAAAATGGCCACCAGAGACAAAAGAGCCCAAATGTAGCCCAAATATCACCCAGATGTAGCCCAAGTATAGCCCAATGACAGAATGTCCCAGAGTGTTCTAACGAACAACTAGAGCGCTAACAGTCTTACTTATGACAAAAGTATGGCACACCTGAAGCCATCTTGAATGGAATAAAGTGGTAACACTTAAAACATTTAATTTACAAAGGAACACAATGAGGGGATTCATTTTGCCATAGAAATTATGATTAGTGCTGCAGAAAGAAAAATTAGGGCACATTTTGACTTCTCAAATCCTCTTCTATGTCATAAGAAAATTCTGACATGCAAACTGAAACATGCACTTTGAATACCAGCAGCAGACTTCCCTGGTGAGCAGTAGCTTTACTACAGTGATCTAATCAGCAACTAGAGTGCTAACATTCAGAATTTATGGCAAATGTGTGACACATCTGAATGCCTTCTTGATGGAACCAAGTAAAAAACTGAAAGTATTTCCTACTGAGGAGACTGCAGTAAATGAGGAAATTAGGAAACTTCATAACAAATAAGTCTCCCAAGATGGCCACCAGAGACAAAAGAGCCGAAATGTAGCCCAAATATCACCCAGATGTAGCCCAAGTATAGCCCAATGACAGAATGTCCCAGAGTGTTCTAACGAACAACTAGAGCGCTAACAGTCTTACTTATGACAAAAGTATGGCACACCTGAAGCCATCTTGTTTGGAATAAAGTGGCAACACTTAAAACATTTAATTTACAAAGGAACAAAATGAGGGGGTTCATTTTGCCATAGAAATTATGATTAGTTCTGCAGAAAGAAAAATTAAGGCACATTTTGACTGCTCAAATCCTCTTCTATTTCATAACCAAATTCTGACAAGCAGACTGAAACATGCACTTTGAATACCAGCAGCAGACTTCCCTGGTGAGCAGTAGTTTTACTACAGTGATCTAATGAGCAACTAGAGTGCTAACATTCAGAATGTATGGCAAATATGTGACACATCTGAATGCCTTCTTGATGGAACCAAAATAAAAAACTGAAAGTATTCCCACTGAGGAGACTGCAGTAAATGAGGAAATTAGGAAACTTCATAACAAATAAATCTCCCAAGATGGCCACCAGAGACAAAAGAGCCCAAATGTAGCCCAAATATCACCCAGATGTAGCCCAAGTATAGCCTAATGACAGAATGTCCCAGAGTGTTCTTAAGAACAACTAGAGCGCTTACTGTCTTACTTATGACAAACGTATGGCACACCTGAAGCCATCTTGATTGGAATAAACTGGTAACACTTAAAACATTTAATTTAAAAAGGAACACAATGAGGGGGTTCATTTTGCCATAGAAATTATGATTAGTGCTGAAGAAAGAAAAATTAGGACACATTTTGAGTGACTTCTCAAATCCTCTTCTATTTCATTAAAAAATTCTGATATGCAGACTGAAACATGCACTTTTAATACCAGCAGCAGACTTCCGTGGTGAGCAGTAGCTTTACTACAGTGATCTAATGAGCAACTAGAGTGCTAACATTCAGAATTTATGGCAAATGTGTGACATATCTGAATACCTTCTTGATGGAATCAAAGTAAAAAACTGAAAGCATTTCCTACTGAGGAGACTGCAGTAAATGAGGAACTTAGGAAACTTCATAACAAATAAATCTCCCAAGATGGCCACCAGACACAAAGGAGCCTAAATGCAGCACAAATATCACCCAGATGTAGCCCACATGTAGCCCAATGACAGAAGTGTGCAAAACACTTATTTTTTGTGTATTTGCAGTTTTATATAGTGCAGACTTGTCAGGTAATGGAATGCTTTACATGAGCATTGGTTGTTACATTACACAAGATCAAATTCATTTTGGTTGTAGATATGGGGAGATTAAGCTATTTGACCACAATCACAGAATGTTGAGCTGAAGCAGAAACTCCAACCTGGTTCCCCAGTTGCAAAGTCTGCAGCTCTGGAAGTAACACCACATCCTCTCGCCAAGGTGCAACATTTGATCAAGTGATCAACTGGATAAAAAAACATAAAGATTACAAATAATTTAAAAGTTCTTTGTGCTATTTGAAAACTCAGAAAATATGTCCTCATTTTAGTTTTTTAGAGCACTAACCATAATTTTGATGCAAATAAGACCCTCTCATATATGTAATTTCTAAAGGAAATACTCTAGGTATTACAGTTTTGATTACATCAAGATGACGTCAGGCGTTCCACACTTATGTAATAAATATAGGATGTTAGCAATCTAGTTGTTCATTGGGATACTGTTGAGAGGCAGAGGCCAGGGGCACGGACTCTGAAAATTGAAGGCAGGTAGGAGAGTGCAGAGGCAACAATTTGACCACACTGGGCAGGCAGGAAGGGCAGTGGCAGCACAACAGACTATGGAGGGCAGTGGAAAGGGGGGAAGGGGCAACAAACCAACAATACAGGACTGGCAAGAGAGGCTGTGGCAATATAATAGACCATTGTGGGCAGAAGGAAGAGGCAGTGGTAGTACAACCATACATGCCAACAGACCCGTTTCAGCCAGGAAACGTCCAATGTTTTTAAGCTCAAATGGGCTTTATTTGATCTGTCTCCTGTCTACAATCTCCTCTTTTTAAATGTAACTCAAAGGGGAAAATCAATACCCCAGTTTTTTTTCAAAATCTCCCTCTTACCAAGTTCAAAATGTTCGCAAGTGTGGTACATTGAATGATGGGAGGCAGGAGGAATTGGGGTAGGGACATGGACTCGGATAACAGAGGACAGGAGGGACATGGAGAGGTGCACCAAACTGACCCTACAGGGCAGGCATCAGGGTTTGCAGCAGCACAATACACCACACAGCGCATGCGGGACGGGAGTGCAGCACAACAATCCATAGAAAGCAATAGGGAGGGGACTGGACCATGCACATGGACAACAGAGAACAGATGGGAAAGAGGCAATGGTAGCTAGCTGACCATAATGGACAGACAGGAGAGAAAGCTGCAGCATAACAGACCATAAAGGGCAGGAGGGACAGATCAGGGGCATTACAATGGAACAGACAAGCCAGGAGGGAGGGAATAGGGGGCCTGCACAAGGAAACAGAGGGCTGGGGGCAAGGTGGCAGGGCAGGAGCAGCAAGATGACCATGGAGGTCAGGCAGGATGGGCACTAGAAACAAGACACACCATGGAGAGCAACAATGAGACTATGGTGGCATACACACAGACCATGGAGGGAAGGTGGGAGGGGGTCAGGGGCAGCTAGCTGACCACACAGGGAAGGTGGGAGGGGCCATGGCAGCACAGAAGACCATGCATGGCAAGCGGGAGGGTTAGTGGCAGCACAATGGCTATGATGGGCAAGAAGGAGGGTGCAGGGGCATGCACAAAGGACCATGGAGGATAGAAGGGAGGGTCAAGACCTGGGCACAGACAAGAGAGTTCAGGGGAATGGGCCTCACAACAGACCGCGCGGGGCAGGCAGGAGGAGCAGTTGCAGCACAACAGATCAGGGAGGACAGAAGGGTGTGGCAGTAAAATGGACCATGGAGGACAGGAGGAAGGGGATAGGGGCATGGCATGTGGACAGGCAGGGTGGAGGTGGCAGGGACAGGTTACAGTCATCTGACAATGCTAGGCAGGTGGGAGGGGAGTGGCAGCTCAACAGAACACTCAGAGTAGATAGGAGTGGCAGGTCCATGGAACATAGTGGGCAAAAAGGATGGAGCAGGGGCATGCACAAAGACATCGGAGGGCAGGGGGAAGGAGAATAGGGGCAGCAAGCTAAGCACGGAGGCTAAGCAGGAGGTCAATGATGGGCCATAGAATTGGGCAATGGAGGGCAGGAGGAGTGGACTGGTACATCATGCTAAATGGAGGGCAGTGGCAGCACATCAGACAATGCATGGCAGGAGGGAGGAGGCTAGTCCATGGATTCAGACAATAGAGGATAGGGAGGAGGTGGATGGGGCAGCAAGCTAACTGTTCAGAGAAGGTGGGTATTAGGAACTTTATTGTTTTTAAAATGTGTGTCTGTGCGAACTACTTAAAATATGAACAAATATGCAGCATAATCTCACTTTTATTCAGGAAGAAGAGGACGTTTGTGACTGTGACTCCGGGCTCACTTGGCAGAAACACCCCCTGACCCTCCACCCCCATCGCAAAATGTAATGCCCGTGAAAAGGGTAGGTGGACGCAGTGTTATATAGAACATAGTCCTGAGAGCACGATTGAAAATGAAAACTAGATGTAGTATATGGCATAAACTATGCATCAAAAAGTGTGATATAAGTTGAACCGGGGCGTGAAATATAATATGCAATACATTGTGCACAATGACAGATTCATTGGAGAGCGCGAGATAGCACAGGCACTAGCGCGTGCTATGCGATATGCGCCTTGGAGTGTAATATGCACAGGGCAGTGTTGTGTAACATAACTAGTCTCTAAAGTTGTAATATAAAATATGTGCTGGGGAGTGTAACGTTGCATATGCACTGTGACAAAGATATGGATCCCAGATTGTAATATGTATGGCATAGCGCTGTGCGTTATAACATACACATCGAGGAAGGCACGTTAGATGGGGCAATATAACCCGTGCGAAGGCAAGTGTGGCATGACATATTCACAGGGTGGTGTTACAGTACACTTGGGCTAGAGAGTGTCATAGCATACACACTAGCTGGTGGAATACAACACAGAGGTGTTAGGCAATCGGCGGGCACTGCTGGGTGTAACACAGAATTGGGCTCAGCCAGGAGCACGCTGTGACTCTCAAGTGAGGTTCGTCTCCTTTCCAGAGAGTAAAATAAAAAGTATTACATATCCGGCAGTGGATGTGTTTTTTATTAACAGTGAGGGGGGTTTCTTGCATAGTTTGGTCGAATTTTTGTCGAATCCCCTTTGAATGGCTTGGTGTGCGTGTATATTAAATGTGCCCGTCAATAGCTACCCATGTTTGTATAAATAGATGACAAGGGTGTCTACTTGGAGAGTACCCACCGGCGGGGGCGCCGGGATTAGGCACGGTAGGGCATCAGACACGTCAGAGCTTCACTAGCGGTGTAAATACATTCCATGTGTATTCATTCTATGCATAGTCGCCTTTTAATGAATATCACGCAAATCGTCATGGTGATAGGTACATACGGTTTGTCCAGCATGTCCTAGGTGTTTCTATAAATATATATATTTTTTAAATAATAAAAAACAAAGGCCGGCCCCGGGGGATGGGGTCCCCGGAGCCATAAGTGGCCTGAGGAGGGGGGCAACGCAGCCCCCTCCTAAAGAATTTAAATTAAAAAAAGGCCATGACCCGGGGGTTGGGGTCCCCGGGGCCGATTAAGGCCTTGGGAGGGCCAAATTAATTTTTTTCAACAAAAAAAATTAGGGTGCAGTCCCTGGGGGATGGCGTCCCCAGGGCCAGTAAATTAAAAAAAGAAGGGGGGCCACACAGCCCTCCTTCTTAAAAAAATAAAATAAATAAAAGACCGGCATCGCGCTGGAGGCCACGCCCCCTCCTTGCAGCACTCTGCAAACGCGCCCCCTGGCCAGTTGTAAGTTGGGGAATTAATTCCCCTTCAATACTGAGGGTCCCTGAGGGCCAACTAGCCCAACAGGTATCTCCAGTGTGCGCCAGGGAGCTGCGTTGCAGACAGGTGTTCTGAGGCCATGCCCCTTTTTACACCTCTATGCAAAGCAGCTCTGTGGCGCTTACTGGAGGTTCCTAGTGGGCTAGTTTGATCCTAGGGACCCTTAGGATTCAAGGGGACTTAATCTCTCAACCCAGAACGGCCACAGGGCGCATTTACACACTGGTGAAGGGAGGGGACGGGGCCTGAGGTGACGTGTGCAAACACGCCCTGTGGCGCGTTTTAAGTTGGGGAAATAATTCCCTTTCAATCCTGAGGGACCCTGGGGGCCAACTAGCCCACCAGGTGCTTCCAGTAAGTGCCACTGCTCTGTGTTGCAGAGAGGTGGTGCAGGCCGTGCCCCTTTTCACACCTCTCTGCAATGGCGCTTACTGGACGTACCTAGTGGGCTATTTTGCCCCTAGGGATCCTCTGGATTCAAGGTTGACTTAATCTCCCAACTTAAAAAACGACCACAGGGCATGTTTACACAGTGGGGAAGGAAGGGGACGGGGCCTGAGGTGACGTGTGCAAGCACGCCCTATGGCGCGTTTTAAGTTGGGGAAATAATTCCCCTTCAATCCTGAGGGCCCCTGGGGGCTAACTAGCCCACCAGGTGCTTCCAGTAAGCGCCACTGAGCTGCGTTGCAGAGAGGTGGTCCAGGCCGTGCCACTTTTTACACCTCTCTGCAATGCAGCTCTGTGGCGCATACTGGAGGTACCTAGTGGGCTAGTTGGACCCTAGGGACCCTCAGGATTCAAATTAACTTAATCTCCCAACTAAAAACGGCCACAGGGCTTGTTTACACAGTGGTGAAGGGAGGGGACGGGGCCTGAGTTAACGTGTGCAAACAAGCCCTGTGGCGCGTTTTAAGTTGGGGAAATAATTCCCCTTCAATCCTGAGGGCCCCTGGGGGCTAACTAGCCCACCAGGTGCTTCCAGTAAGCGACACTGAGCTGCGTTGCAGAGAGGTGGTCCAGGCCGTGCCACTTTTTACACCTCTCTGCAACGCAGCTTTGTGGCGCTTACTGGAGGTACCTAGTGGGCTAGTTGGACCCTAGGGACCCTCAGGATTCAAATGAACTTAATCTCCCAACTAAAAACGGCCACAGGGCGTGTTTACACAGTGGTGAAGGAAGGGGACGGGGCCTGAGTTAACGTGTGCAAACAAGCCCTGTGGCGCGTTTTAAGTTGGGGAAATAATTCCCCTTCAATCCTGAGGGACCATGGGGGCCAACTAGCCCACCAGGTGCTTCCAGTAAGCACCACTCCGCTGCGTTGCAGAGAGGTGGTCTAGGCCGTGCCCCTTTTTACATCTCTCTGCAACGCAGCTCTGTGGCGCTTACTGAAAGTACCTAGTGGTCTAGTTGGACCCTAGGGACCCTCAGGATTCAAGGGTACTTAATCTCCCAACTTAAAACAGCCACAGGGCGTGTTTACACAGTGGGGAAGTGAGGGGACGGGGCCTGAGCTGACGTGTGCAAACACGCCCTGTGGCGCGTTTTAAGAGGTAGTTTTAATCCCCTGCCCTATTATATACTAGGGGCTTACAGAGGAGGTCATGCTGATCACAGGGGGACCCCAACGCATAGTGTTCCCTAGTGTATGTAGGTGTTTTCACTGTATTCTGAGTGTCTTTTAACATAGCACTGGCTCTAGAACTGGTTAGTCAGACTCAGTTACCACCAGTATCCGTCTGAAAAAGTTGAGGGTACAGGATGATTTTGCAACAAGGCTTCGTTCTGCTCTTCTGTTTGTTCTTTCTGCACGTTATCCTTCTTCCTGCACTTTTCTTCATCTTTGAGGACTTCTGTTGCTTCTTTCTGCATTTCTTTTTTTCTTTCTGTGTGTTTTTTCTTCTTTCTTCACATGTCCTATCTCTGTAGGCATAGTTAGAAATTAGCATTTAAAAAACCTTTGAAATTCACTGAAAAAACCATAGGTTTCAGGCACGTTATAGTTAGGAATTAGCATTTAAAAAACCTTAGAAATTCACTGAAAAAACCATAGGTTTCAGGGGCGTTATAGTTAGCTGGACTTTTCACTCGTATAAAACCATTGAAATTCCCCCGTTATAGTTAGTTCCGCTAACTATAACTCGCGCGCCCGCAATGCACTGCTGATGACGTCACATATTACATCACTCATGACATGGTCAGTGACATCAATCATGACATCCCTGATGACATCTCAAAGGACATCACTAATGACATCGCTAATGACATCATCCTTGTGATAGAGTGGCAGACCTCCTCTTCCCCTAATATAACCTTTGATACACACATTCAAAAATAGAAACTACAATGTTTAAAACAATGGACATACCAATACCAGTTACAACAACCTATTCAGTAATTCTAAGATCCACATACACATCCACTCATTCACCAACAGTCCTATACAGTCACTCATACATGTACTCACTCATCATACGTACTCACAAACCTATACATCCTGTTACATAACGCCACTCATCCATAGAGTTACTCACACACATAGTCACTCATGCTAATAAAGAATCAAACATCCATTTACTTGCATATACAGTTGTACACACACCACCACACTTACTTCTACAGAAACCTACACATACTTAGTCTTTTAAACAATCACTTATAGAAACACGTACTTATTCATACAGGAACTCTTTCAATCTCTCACTCTCACATATACTCACTTGTATACACCAATAGTCACATATACTAGTTTAAAACATATGCAGTTACTCATAAAGACACTATTGAGACAGTATATCACTCACTAACACACCCATGCACACACTCATCCACCCATACAGTCCTGAACACATGCTGTCTTCAACACATACAAACAGTGAGTCACTCATTCATGCACCTATGCACTACGTAATACCGCCCACCGAACCATACAGACACTCAGACACTCATACTGATACTCAAAAAAACAACTAATAACCTATATAGACACTCATGCAGCTACTCACCAACCCATGCAGCCACTTATATACAAAGTGAGAGACTGATGCAGATATTTACACATTTAAACATTACTCACTAAGCCATGTATTCACTAAGATACACTTAATCAGTCAGTTATACAATCAATTTTTCAAAAACAAATCATCCGTTTAGACACTTATATACCCATTTATTCTTCTATCGACCTTGAGATATACATCTATAAAACATATGTAATTTTCAGAAAAACACACATTCACTGGATGATGTCATCAGTAATGTTATTTGAGATGTCATCAGTGATGTCATGAGTGATGTCACTGACCATGTCATGAGTGATGTAATATGTGACATCATCAGCAGTGCATTGCGGGCGCGCGAGTTATAGTTAGCTGAACTAACTATAACGGGGGAATTTCAATGGTTTTGTACGAGTGAAAACTCCAGCTAACTATAACGCCCCTGAAACCTATGTTTTTTTCAGTGAATATATATATATATATATATGTAAGCTCCTTTTGCCATTCCCCCACGATTGAGCGCACTCGAAAACAGACCAAGGTGGCAAGCCTTTAATTCCAGGGTATAAGCGAGACGCAGCAGGCAGTTTCAATCAGACAGTCATGCACGCGGTACGCCTGACGCGTTTCGAGGATCATCCCTCTTCTTCAAAGGCAGTCGCGTTTATGAATCCGTGCTCCGGTCTCTGTCCATAGAAGCCTGTATACGCCCCCAGATGGGCGGGCAGTTGGCCCAAGGCATCATGGTACTCGTAGTCCCGTAATTAAACCATGTATGGTCCACTAATTTCTGTCCCAATAAAAAGCCCATGGATGGGCCACTATCCACTGTATCTGCTTTCATCCCAGGTCTGTGATCCACAAGGATCGGCTCCAGTCCCGTAATTAAACCATGTATGGTGCACTAATTTCTGGCCCAATAAAAAGCCCATGGATGGGCCACTATCCACTGTATCTGCTTTCATCCCAGGTCTGTGATCCACAAGGATCGGCTCCAGGCATATCGCCCGCCATGTGGCCCCCTCACTTCGCGGGGTGGTGCTGCTCGACGGCCGGGTCGCCGCCAAATATGTAAGCTCCTTTTGCCATTCCCCCACGATTGAGCGCACTCGAAAACAGACCAAGGTGGCAAGCCTTTAATTCCAGGGTATAAGCGAGACGCAGCAGGCAGTTTCAATCAGACAGTCATGCACGCGGTACGCCTGACGCGTTTCGAGGATCATCCCTCTTCTTCAAAGGCAGTAGCGGATTCATAAACGCGACTCCTCGATCCTCCAATAGTTTATGCTTACCTTTCAGGTCACGGACCTGTGAACGTGGTGCGTAGAGTACCCTCGACCACGTAGTGTAGATGGGTTTTTTTGATCCTGAAGAAGTGCCCAGATCCTCCCGACTACAGAGGCACAAAACATGTTGATCTTGAGAGTAGAGCTACACGACTAGACACCTTGCCTCTAGTACACAGCCACTCTTCACCCTTTTAACCAGGCAGTTTACCTTATGAATAAAAAAATGACTAGGACTAACTGACCCGTTTTAAAACACTTTCACTCACATCTACACACACTAGGCCTCTCACCCCCACTGCACCAACCGGCAGGAACAGAAGATCCCCGTTTAAGAGCCCCGGTTCGGGAGCCTGTCAGGTATTGCAGCGCCGACCTGACGAGGGGCAAAGCTCATATGATGAAGCATGACACCTAGCTTACCTGGGTGTGTGAGAGCTTTAGTTCCACTAGAGGAATCTCCCCTACCCTTCTCCTTTTCACTTTTTTTGCTAACCTAGAGCGAGTGTGGGATTACCCTTTCCCTCACCATTCAGTAACTCCTCCTTTGCCCTTTTCTTCTTTTTTTCCTTGTTTCTGAGGAACATTGTACCTTGTTTGCATACAGTCTCCTGGGGCTCGTACATTGGACCTCGTTAAACTAGCCCCTCTGTCCCCCCCCTTTTTGGAATACATAAGTCGCCTGAGGCCCCACCCCCTTTCTACACCTGCAAATGCGTCTCCTGGTGCACTGTTGGTTGGTAGATGAAGTCTTCTTGGCTGCTGAGGGTCCTGTTACCTCCAGTAGGTCCCAATCAGTGAGATGGTGGGGACGACTTCGGAGGCCGCGCCCCCTTTCTCTTCCCCTCTGCACATGCGCCTCCTGGGACACGACTTGTTGGGAGATGAAGTCCCCTTGCCTCCTCGGATCCTTGGGGGCCAGACGCCCCTCCAGTTACCTCCAGTAAGTCCCACACAGCAAGGATTGCTGAGAGGTGGTCGGAGACCATACCCCCTTTTTCCACTAGTCTGAAAGCGCACCTTCTGGTGCATTACTAGTTAGGAGATGAAGTCCCCTTGAATGCTGAGGGTCCCTGGGTGCCAACAACCCCTCCTGTTATCTCCAGTAAGTCCCAAACAGCAGGATTGCTGACAGGACTTCTGAGTCCACGCCCCCTTTCTCCACCACTCTGCAAACACACCTCCTGGCTCAGGAAACAAGTGGACTTCATCCCCCGAGCAGCAGTACGCAAGGAGGTGTAACACATGCGCCTCCTGGGACACGACTTGTTGGGAGATGAAGTCCCCTTGCCTCCTCGGATCCTTGGGGGCCAGACGCCCCTCCAGTTACCTCCAGTAAGTCCCACACAGCAAGGATTGCTGAGAGGTGGTCGGAGACCATACCCCCTTTTTCCACTAGTCTGAAAGCGCACCTTCTGGTGCATTACTAGTTAGGAGATGAAGTCCCCTTGAATGCTGAGGGTCCCTGGGTGCCAACAACCCCTCCTGTTATCTCCAGTAAGTCCCAAACAGCAGGATTGCTGACAGGACTTCTGAGTCCACGCCCCCTTTCTCCACCACTCTGCAAACACACCTCCTGGCTCAGGAAACAAGTGGACTTCATCCCCCGAGCAGCAGTACGCAAGGAGGTGAGTTTGCACAGTGGTGTAAAAAGGCGGCGTTGCCTCGGACTACTCTCAGCACTCCAACTCTGTGGGGCTTACTGGAGTTACCTGGTGGGCAAGTTGGCCTCTAGGGACCCTCAGGATTCAAGGGGCTTAATCCCCCTGTGAGAAGTTGGCCTTGTATATGCTGTCCACTAGTTATAGTGGGCACCTTGCACCAGTCCAAACAACCCCTTATTGATGATAGGTTAAAGACAACATTTATTGAAAGCTCTCCTATTGGTAGCTATGGAGAGCAGCCTTCAGGCGAAGTCTTGAAGGAATGTAAAGCAGCTTGTTTTACCAGTCTATAATCTCTTGAGTGGCTAAATCAAAGGAGACCACAACAGGTATATATATAAAATATGTATTTATTCCTAAACACACCCTACACCTCTTTATGAGGTTAGAGGTAAAAGCACATATGTTACACTTCAAACATTACAGTAAATTAGCACAATACACGTTAGGCCCTAGGGGCGGACCAAACCATATACTAAGAAAGTGGTATAAGAACCATGACTTGACTAGGCACAAGGCCTAGAGCCTGTAGAATTGCTGGGACCCCAAGGAACCACCCGAGGTAGTTACACAGGGGACCCACGGGGGCCGTGTGCAGTGTGAGAACACAGCCGCGAGGTCCTGTAAGCTTTCATGGGGAAAGTCACGGTCCAAGCACTTCTAAAGGCTCTAGGTCTTGTGTCTAGATCAGTCATGGTTCTTATACCACTTTATTGGTATATGGTTTGGTACGCCCCCAGGGCCCAAACGTGTATTTGTGCTTTTACTGTTGAATACTGACTTGCAACTTAAGTACTTCGAACTCCAGTCTCATAAAGAGACTAGAGGTGTGTGTTTTATCTTAAATACATATATTTTAAATATATACCTGGTGCGGTTGTCCTTTCATTTGGTCATTCAAGTGATTATAGACTGGTAAAACAAGCTGCTTTACATTCCTTCAAGACTTAGCCTGAAGGCTGCTCTCCATAGCTACCACTAGGATAGCTTTCAATAAAGGTTGTCTTTAACCTGGAAGAGGGCGTTGATTTCGGCGTGCTTCCAGCTGTCCGGGATTGTGGCTGTCTCGAAGGAGGCGTTGATGACCTTCCTTAGTTGGGGTGCGATGGTTGCGTCGGCTTTGTTGAACATGTGGTGAGGGCAAGGGTCTGACGGTGATCCAGAGTGGATGAAGTTCATGACCTTGCGTGTTTCTTCGTCGTTGATGTTGGTCCAGGAGGTCAGGTGGTTGGTCCAGGTGGTGTTCGCGGGGGAGGAGTCTGGCGCAGTCGGGTTGACCGGGATGTTGAAGCTGTTGTGGATGTCTGCTATCTTCTGGTGGAAGAAAGTTGCCAGAGCGTTGCACAGTTCTTGTGAAGGCGGGACGTCGTTGGCGTTGTAGAGTTCCTTCACGATGCTGAAGAGCTCTTTGCTGTCGTGTGCGTTGTTGTCCAGTATGTTTTTGAAGGAGGATCTTTTGGCCATTCTGATGAGGTGGTGGTGTCTACGAGTGGCGTCCTTGTGGGCTGCGTGACTGTCAGGTGTGCGATCGTGGAGCCATTTCTTCTCCAGTTTCCAGCAGGCACGTTTGGAGGTCTGTAGCTCGTCGGTGAACCAGGTGGCTTTCTTGCTGGTGTGGTTGATGGGGGGTTTCCTGAGTGGTGCGAGGGTGTTGGCGCAGTCTTCAATCCACTGTCTGAGGTTGCGGGCTGCTGTGTCTGGGTCGGTGGAGGCCGCAGGTGGGTTCTGGGCGAGGGTGGAGGTCAGTTGGTCTTCGGTGACTTTGCTCCAGCAGCGACGTGGGAGTTGTTGGGTGTGGTGGTGCGTGGTTGGCTTCTTGAAGGTGAAGTGGATGCAGCGGTGGTCGGTCGAATGGAGTTCGGTGGTGTGGTCGAAGGTGACGTGGGTGCCTGTGGAGAAGATGGGGTCCAGCATGTGGCTGGCGGCGTGGGTGGGTGTGGTGATGAGCTGTCTGAGGCCGAGGTTTGCCAGGTTGTTGATCAGGGTGGCAGAGTTGGCATTGGTGTTGTTCTTGAGGTGGAAGTTCAGGTCCCCGAGGAGGATGTAGTTCGTGGAGGCGAGTGCGTTGGTGCTGGCAAGGTCGGCGATGGAGTCGCTGAACGGCGCCCTGGGTCCTGGGGGTCTGTAGATGAGCGTTCCTCTGAGGGTGGTGATGGGGTCGGTGTGGATTTGGAAGTGCAGGTGTTCGGCGGCTTTGAGGGTGTCCTCTGAGGGTGGACTTGTGGACGATGGCTATTCTTCCTCCGATTCCGTTGGTGCGGTCTCTGCGGGTGATCTTGTAGCCGTCAGGGATGGCTATGGTGATGTCGGGCGCCGAGGAGCCGTTCCACCAGGTCTCGGTCAGGAAGGCCACGTCGGGGGCGGCGGTGTCGAGCAGGTCCCAGAGTTCGACGGCATGTCTGCGTGCGGAGCGGGTGTTGAGGAGTATGCAGCGGAGGTGGTTGGGTCTGGTCTTTAGAGGTTTGCTGGCTCTGTCACAGGTGAAGCTGCAGCTGCGGCAGGAGAAAGGTCCGTGGGTGTGCTTCGGGGTGGCCTGGAAGCAGCTGTGGCTTCGGCCAGTATTGAGTGCGTGGATGGCGGCGGCATCGTAGCGGTGTCTGGTGTAGTGGCATTCGTGGGGTCCAGGGGTTCTGGCGCTGGGCACGGGCCAGGCGTGGAGGGGTGCAGACGGGCTCGCCTCTGGCGCGCCAGCGGCGCGGCTGTGCAGTGGCCTGCATTATGAGGGGGGATGAGGGAGGGAGGAGCAGCTGGGAGGGGGGAGCGGGACGAATTGGGACACAGGGGGGGGCGGGGCTGCAGGGGAGGCAGCGGCGGGAAACGCGGGGCAGCGGGAGGAGGGGTCAGGGAAAAACAAGCAGACAGGGCACAGGCTAACACAGAGAAAGGGGGCATAGGTTGCAACAGTACAAAATAACCAGAATGACCAGAATAAACAGAATAAGCAGGCTAAACAGGCGAAACAGAAAACAGAATAAAACGAGACCAAGTGACGAAACGTAAAAACGCACGCAGCGCAGTCAGACAAGCAATCAGAAACTTACAAGCCCACCACTGGGCCACCAGGGATGAGGCGCAGGCGGGAGCCTGCGGTTGGAGGAGGGCCTCGAACACTCGGCAGTAGCGGGGCTGATGGACACGACGCTAGCAGGGTGAGCTAGCATAGTGGGGGAGTGGCCCGACCTGAAATCAGGGTCTTGGGTCGCTCCTTCACCGCGCAGCGGCCTGCATTATGAGGGGGGACAAGGGAGGGAGGAGCAGCTGGGAGGGGGGAGCGGGACGAATCGGGACACAGGGGGGGCGGGGCCGCAGGGGAGGCAGCGGCGGGAAACACAGGGCGGCGGGAGGGGGGGTCAGGGAAAAACAAGCAGACGGGGCACAAGCTAACACGGAGAAAGGGGGCACAGGGGGCAACAGTACAAAATAACCAGAATAAACAGAATAAATAGAATAAACAGGCTAAACAGGCAAAACAGAAAACAGAATAAAAACGAGACCAAGTGACGAAACGTAAAATCGCACGCAGCGCAGTCAGACAAGCAATCAGAAACTTACAAGCCCACCACTGGGCCACCAGAGATGAGGCGCAGGCGGGAGCCTGCGGGTGGAGGAGGGCCTCGAACACTCGGCACTGAATTTCATCAACAACCTTCTCTACATCTGATACTGATCCACGGAACAGAGCCCTATTCAATTCATCTAACTTTATTGCTGGACTTTTAGCAAAATACAACCGTCTCACAAACTTTCTCATTTCAGTATGATGAACAGCCAGCATCCTAAAATGATGGAAAACACTATTACACACTTTTCTAGATAGACAAGCCAGAGAATGACCCTGCAAACCAGTATTCTCTCTCACTCTGCATGGATCTAGACTTTGAAGCACCTTAATCTTCTGTTTTACACTTTTTTTACTATATTCTCTTAGAAACTCACGAAATTTATCAATAGATTCCTGACGCACAGTGCAAATAATACTACAATTCCAAGTGTACACTGGGGCTTTAGGACGTCTCCCCATAGCCTCATCCCCCATCACTTGTACCTCATCTCTTGGAACCATTATCTCCTTCTCCATTATGCAACCATTTTTCACTTCATAAGCACGACCTCTGGTGTCAACTGCATGCAGCAAACTATTACTTTGAAAATAACTCTCTTCATTAAAAAAAGGTTCACTACTTGAACTATGCATCCATTTTCCTAAAAACACTTTACAAAAGTTTGTTCTGTTCACTACTCTTTTCCTTTTGCTTTGTGATTTCAGTACATTAACCATTTTATCTAATGTACGCATCCTATTCAAAATTAAAATGAATAGTTTCCTTTTTAATTCTAATGCCTTTGCTGCAATGGCTTCAATTTCTTTTTTTCTCTTGTAATATTTTGCCTTTTGCTTATATTTCTTCACATCCTTTATCAAATTGGACATAACTCTTCTCTGAAACATTTTTCTACGTATCTCTTTAAACGCTGTTTTTCTGTTTAAGTTAATCTTTATTGTTGCAGAAGGTATATTTGCATTAACTAAATTCTCAATTTTTTCCTGTTTTTTTCTATTGAAAACATTCTTTCCAGTACAGACATTTTGTACATTTTTCCTTTTTTTGAAGATGTTCTTTAAAAAATCTTTTGTCTGCTTACCAGAATATTTTTTCTTTTTCCCAACATGAGCATGTCCAACTAACTTAGGTCCTCCAGTTGTCTTCAAATATAGTTTTTTTTTGTGGTCTTTCTTTAGTCTGGATTTTGTAGGCATCTTAAATTTTGTTCACTGCTCTTCAGCAATACCTGAAAAAAACTAAAAAAAAATTCCTTTATTTTATTTAAATATATTACTACATTTTTTATGATCTTTTGAAATCTTAAAATACTATAAACCCCTTTCCTATAAATGAAAATCACAATAACACCTTCACAAATTAAATATCTAAAAACAATTCCTGTGTGCACACAGAGTCATGCTTTGAAATTAAGCAGAAAACGAAATTTCTTTGCCAATTGCAAAGCATACTTTCTACTACTTTTTTGGCAAGTGATAAGTACTTTTACAGTCTGACACATTTTGAATCCACTTTTCAGATTCTGAAAACAGCACTTGTCCAAACAGCTTTTTCAGACCAGCAACATGTGTAACCTGGGTGACTGACTACACTCCAGCAAGGGCAACCAGCCTTAGTGATGCTGAATGTATTTGCATTACTGATTAAAACCTCAAACCCCACTCGGTTGTGAATACTGTGCATGTTTCCACAGGATAAACAGCTGGTGTGTGCTAAGAGTTTGCTTCTGCACAAACAAAATAGGTCCCCCTTTCCATATAATGCAAATGTAAAATCACCAGAGCAATACGCAATAAATCTCTGCCTGTAATTCCTCTTTGCACACAGAGTCATGTTTACATATTAGTCAGAATTCGCAATTTCTTTGCCAATTTGAAAGCACACTTACTACTCTTTTTTTTGGCAAGTGATAAACACTTTTACAGTCTGACACATTATGAATCCACTTTTTAGATTCTTAAAAAAGCACATGTCTAAACAACATTTTCAGACCAGCAACATGTGTAACCTGGGTGACTGACTACACTCCAGCAAGGGCAACCAGCCTTAGTGATGCTGAATGTATTTGCATTACTGACTGCAACCTCAAACTCCACTCGGTTGTGAATACTGTGCTTGATTCCACAGGATAAGCAGCTGGTTGTGTGCTAAGAGTCTGCTTCTGCATAAACAAATAACACCCCCTTTCCATCTAATGCAAATGTAAAATCACCAGAGCAATACCAAACAGCTTTCTCTGACCAGCAACATGTGTAACCTGGGTGACTGACTACACTCCAGCAAGGGCAACCAGCGTTAGTGATGCTGAATATATTTGCATTACTAAGTGCAACCTCCAACCCCACTCGGATGTGAATACTGTGCATGATTCCACAGGATAAGCAGCTGGGTGTGTGCTAAGAGTCTGCTTCTGCATAAAAAAATAGCTCCCCCTTTCCATCTATTGCAAATGTAAAATCACCAGAGCAATACCAAACACCTTTCTGAGACCAGCAACATGTGTAACCTGGGTGACTGACTACACTCCAGCAAGGGCAACCAGCCTTACTGTTGCTGAATGTATTTGCATTACTGACTGAAACCTCAAACCCCACTCGGTTGTCATTACTATGCATGATTCCACAGGATAAGCAGCTGGCTGTGTGCTAAGAGTCTGCTTCTGCACAAAAAAATGGCTCCCCCTTTACATCTAATGCAAATGTAAATTCACCAGAGCAATACGCAATAAATCTCTGCCTGTAATTCCTATTTGCACACAGAGTCATGTTTTCATATTAGTCACAAAACGAAATTTCTTTGCCAATTTGAAAGCACACTTACTACTCTTCTTTTTGGCAAGTGATAAACACTTTTACAGACTGACACATTTTGAATCCACTTTCCAGATTCTTAAAAAAGCACATGTCCAAACTGCTTTTTCAGACCAGCACCATGTGTAACCTGGGTGACTGTCTACACTCCAGCAAGGGCAACCAGCCTTAGTGATGCTGAATGTATTTGCATTACTGACTGAAACCTCAAACCCCACTCGGTTGTGAATACTGTGCATGATTCCACAGGATAAGCAGCTGGGTGTGTGCTAAGAGTCTGCTTCTGCACAAAAAAATGGCTCCCCCTTTCCATCTAATGCAAATGTAATATCACCAGAGCAATACGCAATAAATCTATGCCTGTAATTCCTATTTACACACAGAGTCATGTTTTCACATTAGTCACAAAACAAAATTTCTTTGCCAATTTGAAAGCACACTTACTACTCTTTTTTTTGGCAAGTGATAAGTACTTTTACAGACTGACACATTATGAATCCACTTTTCAGATTCTGATAAAAGCACATGTCCAAACTGCTTTTTCAGACCAGCACCATGTGTAACCTGGGTGACTGACTACACTCCAGCAAGGGCAACCAGCCTTAGTGATGCTGAATGTATTTGCATTACTGACTGAAACCTCAAACCCCACTCGGTTGTGAATACTGTGCATGATTCCACAGGATAAGCAGCTGGGTGTGTGCTAAGAGTCTGCTTCTGCACAAAAAAATGGCTCCCCCTTTCCATCTAATGCAAATGTAAAATCACCAGAGCAATACGCAATAAATCTCTGCCTGTAATTCCTATTTACACACAGAGTCATGTTTTCACATTAGTCACAAAACGAAATTTCTTTGCCAATTTGAAAGCACACTTACTACTCTTTTTTTTGGCAAGTGATAAACACTTTTACAGACTGACACATTATGAATCCACTTTTCAGATTCTGATAAAAGCACATGTCCAAACTGCTTTTTCAGACCAGCACCATGTGTAACCTGGGTGACTGACTACACTCCAGCAAGGGCAACCAGCCTTAGTGATGCTGAATGTATTTGCATTACTGACTGAAACCTCAAACCCCACTCGGTTGTGAATACTATGCATGATTCCACAGGATAAGCAGCTGGCTGTGTACTAAGAGTCTGCTTCTGCATAAAAAAATACCTCCCCCTTTCCATCTAATACAAATGTAAAATCACCAGAGCAATACGCAATAAATCTCTGCCTGTAATTCATATTTACACACAGAGTCATGTTTTCACATTAGTCACAAAACGAAATTTCTTTGCCAATTTGAAAGCACACTTACTACTCTTTTTTTTGGCAAGTGATAAGTACTTTTACAGACTGACACATTATGAATCCACTTTTCAGATTCTGATAAAAGCACATGTCCAAACTGCTTTTTGAGACCAGCAACATGTGTAACCTGGGTGACATACTACATTCCAGCAAGGGCAACCAGCCTTAGTGATGCTGAATGTATTTGCATTACTGACTGAAACCTCAAACCCCACTCGGTTGTGAAAACTATGCATGATTCCACAGGATAAGCAGCTGGCTGTGTGCTAAGAGTCTGCTTCTGCATACAAAAAAATGGCTCCCCCTTTACATCTAATGCAAATGTAAAATCACCAGAGCAATATGCAATAAATCTCTGCCTGTAATTCCTATTTGCACACAGAGTCATGTTTTCATATTAGTCACAAAACGAAATTTCTTTGCCAATTTGAAAGCACACTTACTACTCTTTGTTTTGGCAAGTGATAAACACTTTTACAGACTGACACATTTTGAATCCACTTTTCAGATTCTGAAAACAGCACATGTCCAAACTGCTTTTTGAAACCAGCACCATGTGTAACCTGGGTGACTGACTACACTCCAGCAAGGGCAACCAGCCTTAGTGATGCTGAATGTATTTGCATTACTAACTGAAACCTCAAACCCCACTCGGTTGTGAATACTATCCATGATTCCACAGGATAAGCAGCTGGCTGTGTGCTAAGAGTCTGCTTCTGCATAAAAAAATACCTCCCCCTTTCCATCTAATGCAAATGTAAAATCACCAGAGCAATACCAAACAGCTTTCTGAGACCAGCAACATGTGTAACCTGGGCGACTCACTACACTCCAGCAAGGGCAACCAGCCTTACTGATGCTGAATGTATTTGCATTACTGAGTGCAACCTCAAACCCTTAAAGTATTCCTTATTTTTACCAGTACACCTTAATTTATCGTGAAAACATAGTCCATATTATTTTACATGTTCCTCACATTTAAATTTCTCCCAAAACAGAAAATAATAAACACAACTTCAACAAAAGGAATTCCAATTCTATTATTCATTTCTTAATTTACCATATACATCCCCTCTCAAACTCTAAACTCACCTTTAAAATTAGTTAATTGTAAAAGAAATGTGGCACTCAAACAGCAGATTATCAGAGCCAGGATCTCTGTTCTGTACACCTCTCTCCTCTCAGCAGAACCAGATAATGGCAAACTTTCCCTCTCTTTTTCCACACATATACATGTTAATTTCAAATCTCAGTGCTTCCCCCTTTTTTTCAAATGTAATCACACATTTCTATTGGTTGAAAACCAACCCTTTTCCAAAAGTACCCTTCCTCCAACTTGACTTCTGCCTAGTACCCTTCCCCCAACTTGACTTCTGCCTGCTACCATAGCAACAACTCATGGAACACTGCTGTGTGGAGTTAGGTCAGAAGTTCGCCACACAATGTTTCATTTCCAAAGAGCAGGAGTGCTTGACTTTTCAAACCTAACAGCAAATCCATAGTACTGTTCTTTGGTAACACATTTTTCTGTACCAATACAAAACATGCTTCTATAAATTTACACATACAGCCTAGTTTTTATTCTAGAATGGTATGAAACAGCCAATCAGTTCTTTTTTTTATAAAAAAAATATGTATGCCTCCATTTCCAAACTGTCTTTCATTTCTTTTTACCATTCTACTGAATTACACCTCCTGAGTGCATCCAGTTCTCCTTTGAAGATGTTCACAGTGTGGATTGTAGGGCACAGCTATGTCTTCTGGAGTGAAAAGTATGCAGAGAAAACAGATATGGTGAGAGACCTTGCTTTGCCAAATGTAGACATTAAATGGATTGGTCAGAGAGGGTTAAAGTGGCACCAATTGATGCCATTGGTGAAATCCTTCATGCAAATCCAACACCCTGACCTCATAATAGTGCACTGTGGTGGCAATGACCTAGGCACTTTGACTGGGGTAGGTCTGGAAATGCTTATGAAGGAGACCTTTGCACAACTGTTTTCACTTTTCCCTAAAACTGCCTTTGTGTATTCTAACATATGCCAAAGGCAAAAATGGAACTGGTCCAATCATTTTTGTCCACAGATTGACAAAGCAAGAAAGCACGTCAACAAATCTGTTTCTGCTTTCCTCCGTGACTATGGTATGGGTTCCATTTACCACAACAACTTGCGTTACGACATGCAAGACATTTATAGAGGAGATGGTGTACACTTCACTGATGAAGGGAACAGAGTCTTCCTCTTGAACCTTAGACTCTGCATCGGTAAACACAACGGCTCTTTTTAGAGCCCCCTAATATCTAAACACTTAAATCTGCATTTCATTTCTTTTTTTATTTTCTTTTACCGTACGCGTACGGTGAGCTTACCGTACGCGTACCCCGCGATTTATTTTAAAATCAATAAATGTTTTCTTTGTACTTTTCTGTCCTTCTTTGACCCCCTTACAAATGTTAGGGGGTCTGTAACTCTCTTCCTTGCCCCCTTTTCAAGTTATCACCCTTTTTTTTCTGAGTGAAATACACAAAATGGCGGCCGCCGCTTCCTGGTTTCGACCGATTCGAATGTTTACTAAGATCTAAGAGCCAATCAGAATCGCGCTCGCGCACGTCACCGTACGCGTACGGTAAGCGCACCGTAAGCGCACCGTAAGCTGGCTCAGATATATATATTGATTTAAAGGCTATTTTCTCAGAATCTACTGAACAGATTTACACCAAACCTACAAAAGGCACTTCCTTGACCTGAGGACTACCTCTCTGCCAAATTTCAAGTAATTCTGTTCAGCCGTTCGGGCTGTAGCTGTGTCTAAAGGTCCTATGGAAAAATGCATGGGAAAAACGCGTTTTGGGACCCCCCTTTTATCTCAGCCCCCGCTTGACGAATGCCCCCGAGACTTTCAGGGTAGGAGCGGAGCATAGCGCCCCACCTATTTTGAAAAATTCGCGAGGATTCGTCGACCGGCGCCAAAGTTATTCAAAATAGAATGTTGCGGATTTCCTATGGAAACAGGGTCCTAACTATAACTACCTACTGGCGACCGCCAGTAGGTAATTTAAAAAATATATATACATATATATATATCAGTGGCAGCAGATTCACTCCTTCAGTCCTTACGCATTTAAGCATTGATGCTCTGATCACAGTTGTCACATGATCTGAGCCACACTTCCTCAGGTCCCAGAATGCACCAAAATAGATCATCCAAGTTGGTGCTGTGGTGCTTTTTTCTTTATTGCTTAATAGCCTTTACTTAACACCTGAGTCCGAATTATGCTTTGTTATTGATGGCGCAAGCTGTTTTTAATTTGCCAAATGCATATTTTTGCTGCCACTCAACTTACTTGCACAGAATGTGGAATCTCCAGAGAGAGACACACCTCCCTCATCTCTCTTTCTCTCTCGCAAAACCAGAATACCAAGGAAGTCCCATGTCTGGATTGTCAGCAAGCAGGTCATGCCCCTCAATAATATAGGAAAAAGAGCTCCATTTTACCAGGGGCCATGAACCTTGCAGAGTGACCTCTGCCATCAGGAATGAAGAATCCTATAGTAGCATGCAATGCGGAAAGAAAATGCAGAGGCTCAATTCCGACTTAAATCGTGCCATTTATATATACATCGTGTCAGTGGCATCAGAGTCACTCCTTCAGTCTTTATGCGTTTCAGCATAGATGCCTTGATCACAGGTGAGTGTATTTGAAACAAAGTGGTCACATGATCTGAGGCAAACTTCCTCCAGGTCGCAGAAAGCACCAAAATATATCATCCTCATAAGTGGCCCACTGAGGGTAATATAAAATTTTCTAATTACGATGCGTCACAGAATCTACTAAAGCAAAAATTAAACTGAAAGGAACTACAAATCCCAGCAGACAATGCAGTTATTACACCTGCGAGAACCTAATAAAGGAAGTGGAAATAATGAAATGCAAAATGTTATGTCTTTTCAGTGAATCTTTGAGCTTCGTGAAGAGCCTGTGATCAAGGAGCCAGGCTCCGAAACGTGTTAGGCAAGAAAAAGACTCCAAAAGTGAAATGTCGGTTGCTGTGAATAAAAAGAATTCCTTGAATTCGTCTATAGTGGAGTGCGTTTTTGAATTGAAGGCACTTTTGATGGATAATTATTTAACGGCAGCCCATCTGTGAAAACTGCAACCCCCCGGAAATTGAGTGGTAGCCACGTAAGCCTGAACTCTCAGAGCCGAATTGTGGGACAGTAGTCAAGGTAGAGAACCAGACTTTTACTGATAAGAGGCCCACTGAGGGTAATATGAAATGTTTTAATTACGATGAATCACAGAATCTACTAAAGAGAAAAATGTAGCTGAAAGGAACTACAAATCCCAGCAGACAATGCAGTTATTACACCTGCGAGAACCTACTTAAGGAAGTGGAAATAATGAAATGCAAAATGTTATGTCTTTTCAGTGAATCTGTGGGCTTCGTGAAGAGCCTGTGATCAGGGAGCGAGCCTCCGAAATGCGCAAGGCAAGTAAATGACTCGAAAAGTGAAATGCCGGTTGCTGTGAATAAAAAGAATTCCTTGAATTTGTCTACAGTGGAGTGTGTTTTCGAATTGGGGCACTTTTGATGGATCATTATTTAACGGCAGCCCATCCGTGAAGACTGCAACACCCCAGAAATTGAATGGGTGCCACGTAAGTCTGAACTCTTAGAGCCAAAATGTGGGACAGTAGACAAGCTAGAGAACTGGACTTTTACTGATAAGAGGCCCACTAAGGGTAGTATAACATGTTTTAATTACGATGCATCACAGAATCTACTAAAGAGAAAAATTGACCTGAAAGGAACTAAAAATCACAGCTGACGAAGCAGTTATTACACCTGCGAGTACCAACTAAGGAAAGTGGTAAGAATGAAATTCAAAACGTTATATCTCTTCAGTGAATCAGTGAGCTTCGTGAAGACCCTTTGATCAAGGAGCGAGCCTCCGAAACGCTTAAGGCAAGAAAAAGACTCCAAAAGTGAAGTGTCGGTTGCTATGAATAAAAAGAATTCTTTGAAATTGTCTACAGTGGAGTGCGTTTTCGAATTGGGGGCACTTTTGATGGATAATTATTTCAAGTTAAGAAATAAGTTTATTAAGGGAAATGCAAATCTCAATACAAAAAACAAATTAACAATATACAGGCACATGAATCAAAATCTTTGGATACAAAGAGAAAATAGTTGAGTACAAAATTAAAGTTGGTCTTCTAACACAAAAGGATTAATGAAAGTATATAAATACATCAACAACAAAGTAGAGAGATTTCAATTCACAAAATACAAAAAATTATAATGCAGGATGAAAATGATCCTGTAATAAAAACATAATGAAGAAAGTCATGGAGGTTTTGGAACTTGTTGTTGTGCAGGAGATAAAAAAGTGGAGCGTTTAGCACTAGCTTCAATGAACGATGCAATAGGTAACCACAAATACAGACGCTTCATTGCCATGGTAATAGGGTACACAAGAGCTGTATCTAATCTGTGATTATAGCAAATAGCATACCACCAGGCTTGATAGGATAATTTGGTAAAGTCTATCCAATTTTTAGTAATTTGCTGAAAGGCAACCGCCAGTAATAGGTCTACTATTTTTGTGTTAGAAGTGTGTTCTGACTTGTACCGGAGATAAACTTCCCAAAAATACATTAGAAACAGAGAAAGGATATTTGAAATGAAAAATTTAAATGATTTGAGCCCACACCTTTTCCCAAAAATGGTAGACAAGCGGACATGTAAAAAGTAAGTGATGTAGATCCGCATGTCGAGAAGAGCACGACCAGCAGTCGTCTAAAATATCAGCATGTCTTTTATGTAGAGCAACTGGAGATAATAAAAGCCTATTATATATAAAAAAAGAGTGTCTGTGTAGTATTAGCAGCTCTCGAGGATTTTCTGATTTTACAGCATGTCTTATTCCATGTGTTTACGGACCAGTTGACACCTAAATTTTGTTCCCAGGAGAGTTCCGTCTTAGTTTTTTCTCGTGTAGTATATGTAGTATATGAAAAATGTAAGTAATTGTAAATAACAGAAGCCTTGGTGTTGGCTTGTAACAGAGAATGTAATTCATCAGTTGAAGGGGGAACCGGATCAGTGGAAGAGTTTGAAGGTATGTATTGGGTATAGGCAGTCAATAGAGCTTGTTTTAAGAGTGTATATTAAGATTGGAAGGACATTGGAAGGTCATAAAGTCTTTGAACCTGCGCAAAAGACATAATCTGATCTTGTATATATAATTGATAAATCCAGATTAGGCCTTTTTGCCCCCATGATTTCCAATAGAAGGGTTTGTCACGTATCAAATCATTTTATTATGCCATATCGTGGAGTTGGAGAAAGAAGTCCAGTTAATGGAATCAACTGAAGAAGTGGGTTTCAGAATTTTGGATGTGTATTTAATTATGGAGGTTGAAAGGTGTTGTAGTTTGCATGAGGACGATAGATATTCTTGAAAGGAAAAAGGGGAAAGAAAAGAAAGTTCAAGTTTGGCCCATAAAGGGTAATCTCCGGAGAGATGAGAGAGCCATCTTGATGCTTGACAGAGCAAAAAGGATTTTTGATATATAGGAACATTGGGAAAATTGACACCTCCCTCTGACTTTGGACGACTCAATTTTGATACAGACATGCGTGACTTTTTATTGCTCCATAAAAAAAGAGGATAACAAAGAATTTATTTTCTTGAAAAATTTTAAGGGAATGGATAATGGGATATTGGCGATTGTATAAAGAACTATAGGAGACAGCACCATGTTTATGGTATCAAGACGGCCCCACCAGGATAGGTAAAGAGGGTGTCATTTAGCAGTCAAAGAAGTTATTCTTTGTATACAATTATCCATACATTTTGAAATTGTGTTTGAAATGGATGGAGTAAAATGTAAACCCAAATACTTAATATATTGTGTACACCAAGCAAAATTTGATGAGGCAAAGTCATCTTTAAAAGTATATTTCGTTAAGGGTAATATTTCACATTTATCTTTATTTAATTTGTACCCAGACACAGCTGCAAAGGAATCAACTTCATGTAGGAACGCAGGGAGAGAAGACTAGGGTTATGAAATGAATAACAATATGTCGTCAGCATATGCTGCCAGTTTGATATGAGTGCCATTGAAGTTAAAGCCATGAATGTCCATGTTTTGGCGAATTCGTGATAGGAAGGGTTCTAGGGCTAAATTAAGAAGAAACGGGTACAATGGACACCCTTGACGAACACCTCTACCCAAATTAAAATAAGAGGATATAGTGCCATTAGTGCACACAGCTGCTCTTGGGTTAGAGTAAAGATGGGAGATTAAGGAAATTATTTTAGGTTCAAAGCCAAACCATTGAAGAGTTTGCAAAAGGTACACGAGGTGGTCATTGGATATCGGACAAAAACTGAGCGATATGCTGCTCTGTGGGAAGGGCTTCTGATGTGGATAGTGTATTGTAAAAGTGAAAAAATTCATTTAAGATTTCATCATTTTTATATTTCAATGATTGCTGTTCATGCATAATGGATTCTATATTGAGTTTGTTATGTTTGACCTTCAAATAGTTAGCTAGTACTTTGCCGGCTTTATTCTGCCTGCCGTAAAACTTTGCACTGGATTTTAATAAATAAGTAGAAGCATTATTTGTTGACTCCTTATTAAACTAAAATTTAGTGTTAATAAGTTCTGACACACAATATTTTGATCTTGAGGAATAGAAAGAATGCTCCAGTCTCTTTATCTTGGCTAAAAGAGATGCAGTACGTTTTTGAGACTTTTTACGCTTTTTGGATAAATAACCAATAATAAAGTCCGTAGCAGCTGCTTTGAAAGCGTCCCATATCACATGAAAAGGTAAATCATCAGTTTGATTAAATAAAAAGTACTCATTAACAAAATAAGTAAATGAGGTAGTGAATTCTGGGTCCAAAAGGAGAGTATTGTTGAAGCGCCATTTGCTGGGAGTGCAGGGTTTCTGTAAAATATCTAACCGCATAATAATAGGAGCATGATCAGAAATTAGGATGGAACCAATCTCTGCTGCCATTAATGATTGTGATATTATGTGAGATGAAAAAATAGTCCAATCTTGATTGAGTATGGTGAGCTGGAGAGTAATAGGTATATTCTTTGGTAGTGGTATTGCAGAGTCTCCATGCATCAATGAGCTTATATTGTTTAATAGTCTGTACGAAGAGTCTGTGGGCTTTATGAGGAACAAAGGAGACCTTTGAATTACGGTCCTAAAAGGGATAAAAAACTTGGGGCCATATTATCAAGAACGGCGATAACATTATCCCCGCTTTAGCGATAGGAAACTGCCACTAAAGCGGCGATAATGGGCTTGATAATATGCCCTTGAGAATTCCCATAGAAGCCCATGTTCTGGTGTGAACATTGGCTTCTATGGGAATTCACAAGGGCATATTATCAAGCCCATTATTGCCGCTTTAGAGGCAGTTTCCTGCCGCTAAAGCGGCGATAATGTTATCGCCGTTCTTGATAATATGGCCCTTGGTTACAGTCACCTGTAAGAAAATAATTATCATCAACATAATTTGCCAGTTCCTGAGCTAAGGATAACCAAAAGGAGGGGTCACCAACAGTGGATGCGTATATATTTAATAAAGAAACCGGAGCATTATCAATCAAAAGTTTAGTGAGCAACCATCGGCCATTTTCGTCAGAGCATTGTGACAGTATAACAGAAAGTGTTTTACGACATAAGGTCAGAACCCCATTTCGCTTGCCATCTCCTGGTGAGTAAAAGACCTCTCCAACCCAACCTCTCTTCAATTTTAAAGATTCCTCTGCTGTTAAATGGGATTCCTGCAAACAAGCTATATCTGCACCCAGTTTGGCCAAGTGAGTCAGAACTCTTTGCCTTTTAATAGGAGAGTGTAAACCTCTTGCATTCTAAGAAACAACATTTAAAGACATGAGGTAAATGGGAGCATAGGTATGAAACAGCCATCCACATAAGAAAACAAGTAATAAGAGATATACCAAGAAACAATTTCTTAAATAATTCCAAATAGCATATTTTTGCATTCCCCCCGTAGGTATTACATTAACACCTTGAAGGGATTCATAGAAATAGAAGGGTGAGAAAACTAAACAAAGACCCTGCAAAGAAAATTATAGGGGCAAGTTTATTCAGGCCGTTCTATATTTGAAATGAGACAATATTCAGAGGGTCTGATCCTAATGGAATACTCTTCCCTCATAGTATCATCCGGCACCTATGAGACTGTAAAAACCAGACGAGGAACCCGTCCAAAACTTCATTTTAGGCAAATATAAGAGTTTCCATATAAATCAATAGGTATGTGTTAGAATGGGGAACCTCTGGTTGGCACAGGTAGGTACTTGTGACAAGCAGTGGTCCCTTCTTCTATTCAGGGCGAGAGAATTACCCCTTCAGAACAACCCCTGCTCACCCTATAGGTAGTGTGGCGCGAGCAGTCAGGGCTAAACTTCAGGGCGCTAGTCAGTTAAGCATTTATGATCACACACAGTAAACCACAACGATCCCCCACAAATGGACACCAGGCGTAAGTTGTATCAAAAATACGGATGCTTTATATAAAAGATTCTTGGTTACGCAGGCATGTACAAGACCATCAATAACGGTTGCGAAATGGAAGCCACAAGATGATAATTAGGCACTGTTCTTTTCCTTGGTAACTTATTCGATCACGAGCGCTTCACAGGGCTCGGTTGAGTCGGTCCAGTCACGATGATGCGCAGTGCACCCGGGGTACAGTGATACGGGGAAATCAGAACGTTGCGGACCCCGAGTCCGATAGAGAGTTCACTGTACCTGGGAACGTGCGATGTGCTTGGACGAGTCTTCGGGGGAGATGCAGGTTCTGCACCTCGCGGGTCTTCCGGATCAAGAATTCAGCGGGCGGCTCTCGGTAGACAGGTGCGGCCCAGGGCCTCCGGCACGGACTGTGCGGGAGGTCACTGCGGAGGGCGGCACGGTCAGACTCAGGCTGGGAGGTGAAGCGGGGCGGCCGGATACGTTACGACGTACGGGCGGCCGTCCGAGGCTTGATTTCACTTCCCAATTAGAAATCCGGCGGGAGGGCGAGAGGGCACCAGGCACGCTCCAGTGGCAGGCAGGTGACAGGGAAGCGGGGCGGCCAGCCTCGATGGGTCCAGAGCGACTCAGGTAGAGCGGGGCTCTCGGCGAGGGGAGGCGGGCAGGCTTCTGGGTGTCACGGCCCTAGGAGGGATGCGAAGGTGCGCAGAGCACTCCGGCGGGAGAAAGCACACGGCTCGAGTTCTCAGACGAGCGGAGACACGGTGAACCCACTGGTCCTGGGGTTCAGTTCAGGGGGCAAGCTCTTCTTCCAAGCCCTTGGAGATAGTTGAAAACAAAGTGCAAAGTCTCTTTCAGTCTTTTCCTCTCCTTCCTCAGCAAGGCACCTACTGCAGGCCAGTCCCTCAGGTCAGGGAAAGTTACTCCTCCTTCAGCTTCTTCCAGGTCCTTCTAGTCGGGCAGAGTTCCTTTGTGGTTCAATCTGGATCTGATTTCTTAGGAGCCAGGCTCCTACTTTTATACAGGGATTCTTTTGTTCTTTAGCGCCAGGGGGCCTGGGCATGGCTCAGTCCAGTTTTGGAGCACTCTGTTGTGGTGACTCGGCTTGTTCCTTTCAGCAGCAGGGCAGAGACATCAGCCGCTCCACAGGGGGCGGCGCCGGCTTTGTGGTGGCAGAGCACAGGTCTATTCAAGAGTCAGGGGGTACTCCTCCAACCCATCCTGGTGTAATCTCTCTACCCACCACCTGGCAGCCAACCTGTCTCCTGGAATCCCCCAGCCCTGCTCCTGTACTGTTGCTAGGCAGAACACACACCCACGGCAGAGGCGGACTGAGATGGTCAGGCACGCAAAGGCTAACTTTCTAAAAGCAGCATTTGCAAACCCAGGATATTAAAATAACCTTTACTAAAAGATGTATTTGATTATCCCGAGTTCAGGCATACTAAACATGACTTTCTACCATGCTCTCTGAGTCCACTGGGGTCACAGCATGTAGCGATCCCAGCAGCCCATTCTGGCCTATGGAGAGCAGGTAGCCTTCAATAGTGAAAAACGAAAATGGCTGTAATTCACTATTAAGACATGCCACACACATCAGGGCATGTCCTACCTTATGCCTACAATGCACCCTGCGCTTAGGCCTACCAGAGGGGTGACTAACATGTAGTTATGGGAAGGTTTAGGGACTGGCAAGTGGGGACACTTGCTCAGTCAGCACGACGGTACCCGACCGCGCGCAGGTTCTGCAGTGGCAGACCCTAGACACATTTTACCCCGCTGCTTCGGTGGGTGGCACAACCAGTGCTGTAAGCCCGCTAGCAGCATTTGGATATACAAGCCCTTGGCACCCCTGGTGCACTCTACTAGGGACTGATAGTAAACCAAATAAACCAAACGTGGAAGTCAATTCACATAATACATTTTACCATAGGGAGCACTTGCACTGTGGCACTGGATGGCAGTGGCACAGTGCCCTGAGCAGCTAACACCAACACAAAACACATTGAGGCACAGACAAAAATGGAAGGGTGACCCACGCCAATGGTGCCAGGTCTAACACGTGTCCCCTCCAGCTGAAAAGTGGGGAGAACTACCCTACCCCAGGGAGTTCTGCATCACTAAGGCGGAAAAACCTGGACAGACCGTCAGCATTGGCGTGATCTGTGCCAGGGCGATGCTCCACCGTAAAGTCCATACCCTGTAGGGAGATGGACCACCTCAACAGTTTTGGGTTCTCACCCCTCATTTGCATCAACCATCTGAGGGGCCTGTGGTCGGTCTGAACCCGGAAGTGAGACTCAAACAAGTAGGGTCTTAGCTTCTTCAGCGCCCAGACCACAGCAAATGCTTCTCATTCTATCGCACTCCACCTTTGTTCCCGGGGAAGTAGCCTCCTGCTAATAAAGGCTACGGGTTGGTCAAAGCCCTCCTCCGTGATCTGTGAGAGAACAGCCCCTACACCATGCTCTGATGCATCCGTCTGCACCAGGAACTCTTTGGAGAAGTCAGGAGCCAAGAGCACGGGCGCCGTGCACATGGCAGTTTTCAGGGTGTCGAAGGCTTTCTGACAGGTGTCAGTCCATATCACTTTCCTGGGCTGCTTCTTCGAAGTCAGCTCTGTCAAGGGGGCAACGATGCTGCCATACCCCTTGACAAACCTCCTGTAGTACCCTTTGAGTCCTAAAAAGGCCCTCACCTCCGTCTGGGTCTTTGGGGGCTCCCAAGCCAGGATGGTTTCAACTTTGGGTTGGAGGGGCGCCACCTGGCCGCTCCCCACTTGGTGTCCCAAGTACACCACTGAACCCTGCCTGATCTGACACTTGCTTGCCTTGATCGTGAGGCCTGCCTTGCGCAGCGCCATCAACACTTCCCAGAGATGTTGCAGGTGTTCTTCCCAGGTGCCGCTGAACACTGCGATGTCATCCAGGTAGGCGGCGCTGAACTCGGTCAGCCCAGCCAACACCTGGTTGACCAACCTCTGGAAGGTGGCAGGGGCATTCTTCATCCCAAAGGGCATCACCCGGAACTGGTAATGCCCATCTGGTGTGGAGAATGCGGACCTCTCTTTGGCCCCATCAGTTAAGGCGATCTGCCAGTACCCAGACGTTAAATCAAACGTGCTGAGGTACCGTGCAGCCCCTAACCGATCGACGAGCTCATCAGCTCTGGGGATGGGGTGCGCGTCAGTCTTCGTGACTGAGTTGAGTCCTCGGTAGTCCACACAGAACCGGAGTTCGGGCGTGGCACCCGGCGCTGCAGCCTTTGGGACCAAGACCACTGGGCTGGCCCAAGGACTGCTGGAGGACTCAACCACCCCTAGAGCAAGCATCTTCGAAACCTCCTCTTTGATGCAGGCTCTGACCCTGTCAGTTACCCGGTAGGCCTTGTGCTTCACAGGTAAGCTGTCTCCTGTATCTACATCATGGACGCACCAATTCGTGATACCAGGAACCAGGGAGAACAGGTCAGGGAACTGCCCCAGCAGCTGGCGGCAGTCACCCTGTTGCTCAGGGGTCAGGGTGGGTGAGAGGTTAACTCCATCCACTGACCCGTCTCGCTCTGAGGCTACCAAGAGGTCAGGAAGAGGCTCGGACTCCTCTTCCGTCCCAACATCGGTGGCCAAGAGCATGCCCACTTCGGACCTCTCCAAGTGGGGCTTCAGTCGATTGACATGTAGGACCCTTAAGGGGTTCCTAGGAGACCGCAAGTTCACCAAGTAGGTGACAGAACTCTTGCGCTCCACAATCTCAAAGGGTCCTGTCCACTTGTCCTGGAGTGCTCAAGGCTCCACAGGGGCCAGGACCCACACTTTTTGGCCAGGTTGAAGCTCAACCAGAGTGGCGTTCTGGTCGTACCACCGCTTCATTTCCTCCTGGCTGGCTTCCAGGTTTGCCTCAGCAAGTTGCCTGAAACGCCTAGTCTGGTTCCGGAAAGCCAGCATGTAACTGTATACATTCTGGGGAGGTTTCCTGGGAGATTGCTCCCAGCCTTCCTTGACCAGACTAAGAGGTCCTCGTACTGGGTGGCCATACAAAAGCTCAAAGGGACTCAACCCTAGAGACTTTTGTGGCACCTCGCGGTACGCAAAGAGAAGGCATGGTAAGAGGACGTCCCACTTACGCCTCATGGGTTCCTCGAGACCCATAATCATGCCCTTCAGGGTTCGGTTGAAGCGCTCAACCAACCCGTTTCCTTGGGGATGGTAAGGTGTGGTGAACTTGTAGGTTACACCACACTCTTGCCAAAGGGACTTCATATATTTCGATATGAAGTTGGTCCCCCTGTCAGACACCACCTCTAGAGGGAATCCTACTCGTGAGAAAATTCCCATCAGTGCCCGTCCCACCACGGGGGCCGTCACTGTCCTCAGAGGGATGGCTTCAGGGTACCGGGTGGCATGGTCCACCAAGACCAGGATAAACCTGTTGCCCATGGCTGTCTTGGGGTCCAGCGGCCCCACAATGTCAATCCCCACCCGCTGGAATGGGGTACTGACCACAGGGAAAGGTTGGAGTGGAGCTCTCAGCTTCCTTCCACTCTTGCCACTGGCCTGGCAAGTCTGGCATGTTCTGCAGTGAGTGTCAGAACTCCTGCGCATTTGGGGCCAATAAAAGTGGGTGACAAGCCTTTCAAAGGTCTTGTCCTGCCCCAAATGTCCTGCTAACGGCACGTCGTGAGCCAGCCCCAGTAGGAAGGCTCTGAATTTCTGGGGTACCACCAGCGCACGGGCTGACCCAGGTTCAGCAACCTTAGGCTCTGAGTATAGGAGGTCGTTCTCCCAGTAGATCAAGTGAGTTCCGGACTGATCACCATTGGCCTGGGCTGCAGCCTGCTGCCGCATACCCTCTAGAGAGGGGCACTCTTTCTGCTCCCTGCAGAATTCCTCCCTGGTGGGGCCTCCTTCTTGCTGCCAATGGGTCAGCTCAGGCAGGTCCCACAGTTCGGCTATCTGTTCCCCGGTAGGCTCCAGGGCATCCCCCTCAAGGTCTGCTTCCTCCTGGGCCGTGGGAACTTCAGGAGCCGGGTTCCCGTGCCTCCCTTGCCCTCTCTCTAAGGCCGGTTCCTGGGCCTCTCCCTCAGGCTCCAGGGTTCCTTCAACACCCCTACCGGCTGCCATCGACCGGGTGGTCACTCACGCCCAATCAGGCAAGCCCACCATCCGCAGGTGAGTTGTCTTCTCCACCTTCTCCCAAGGGGAGCTCTCCAAATCGTTACCTAGGAGACAACCAACAGGCATGGCCTCTCTCACAGCCACTTGTAGAGTACCAGAGACCCCCCCCCACTCAAAGGGAACCTGAGCCATTGGACACTGACTCTCTGTGTTGTCGGCCTTGACAACACGGCAGAATGTGTGTGGGACAACCTGCTCTTGAGACACCAGGTGTTGCTTGACAGCAGTCACACTGGCTCCTGTATCTCTAAGAGCCCCCACCCTCTTGCCATTTATGGTCACCCACTGCCCATACTTTTGAGTTTTGGGGGGCAGCTGGGCCTCAGCGACCATCTCACTGTCTCCTAATGAGACTAGGGTCATCTGTACGGGATCCCCCGCCCCTTGGACATCTATCTCCCTCCCCAAGGCTACACTATTCACCTGCTTGGGGGGTGGAGCACCAGAGGGTGCTGGTTTACCATACAGGGGGCACTTGGGATCCACGGAAATGTGCCCCAGGTTGTTACACTTGTAACATCTGAGGGGCCCTCGTTGAACAGGGTTACCTGTCGGGCCCCGGTCTGCTTCGGGGGTGGCTGAGAACCTTTCCCTTGGTTCCCTTGGGAATTACTTTGGGGCCCTCTGTAGAACTCCCTCTGTTTACCCTTGTCCCCCCCACTCTTCTGCTGGGGACCCTGAACACCTTTGGCGGGGCCTCCCACGGGACCCTTGTGGACCCTGGTGCTGATCCAGCGGTCCGCCTCCTCAGCAAGCTTCCTCGGGTTGGACAGCTTGCTATCGATCAGGTGCTGGCGTAGCTCAGGAAAACAATTATCCGACAAGTGCTCCCATGCAATTAAATCAAACAGCCCTTGGTAATCATTCACTTTGCTACCCTTCACCCAACCATCCAGCGCTCTGCAAAAAAAGGTCACATATTCTACATAAGTGGTACCAGGTTTCTTGGTGCAATCCCTAAATCTCTGTCTGTACAATTCAGGAGTTAACCCATACCTTGTCATAAGAGCCTCCTTCATGTGTGGATAGGATGTGTGGACATCAGAGGGGAGGTCTAGCAGTGTGTCCCGCCCCTCACTCAGGAACCTTCCCCACAACCCCGCTCCCCAATCCTTCTCAGGGACCCGGTGGGAGGACATGGCTACTTCATAGGCCCTGAACCACTGCCCAATATCATCCTGCTTATAATATTCTTTGACTACATCTTTAGGAATGTGCACCCTTGACTCTGTTGAATTGCTGCCACCAGAGGGTGAGTTGTCTAAACTCCTGGCCTTGAGATCCAACTCCCTCATTTTTACCTCATGCTCCATGGCCAGTTTCTGCCTTTCCATCTCCATTTGCAGTTTTGCCATCTCCACCTCATGTGCTCGTGCAGCACTCCTGTCGGCCATCTCCTCGGGCGACAGGCCTCTGCTAGGCTCAAAACCACCTTCTGGGGGTATCACCTCTCGTGCATTCTCTGGAAACTTTGATTCGTGCCAGGCTCTCAGCGCCTTCACGTACGGATCCTTGGTCGTTAGTCCACTTTGCTTAATTCTGTACTTGGAAAGATATCCTTTCAGGACATCATTTGTGCACTTCCTCAGTGCCTCGGGCTCCCAATCGATGTCATCCACTCCAGAGAATACAGAGGACGCTCCGCCTCCACCGACTGAGCTAGGCATGGTTTCTTAAGGTGGAGATTCTTCTTTAGCAACAACTGTCAATCAATCTGTGGCTGCGTTATAGGTCTGCTCTACGTGGTGATCAATAATTCACTGTATGTAAATCATAAATGCAAATTCGAAATCCCACTGCTGCCACCAATGTTAGAATGGGGAACCTCTGGTTGGCACAGGTAGGTACTTGTGACAAGCAGTGGTCCCTTCTTCTATTCAGGGCGAGAGAATTACCCCTTCAGAACAACCCCTGCTCACCCTATAGGTAGTGTGGCGCGAGCAGTCAGGGCTAAACTTCAGGGCGCTAGTCAGTTAAGCATTTATGATCACACACAGTAAACCACAACGATCCCCCACAAATGGACACCAGGCGTAAGTTGTATCAAAAATACGGATGCTTTATATAAAAGATTCTTGGTTACGCAGGCATGTACAAGACCATCAATAACGGTTGCGAAATGGAAGCCACAAGATGATAATTAGGCACTGTTCTTTTCCTTGGTAACTTATTCGATCACGAGCGCTTCACAGGGCTCGGTTGAGTCGGTCCAGTCACGATGATGCGCAGTGCACCCGGGGTACAGTGATACGGGGAAATCAGAACGTTGCGGACCCCGAGTCCGATAGAGAGTTCACTGTACCTGGGAACGTGCGATGTGCTTGGACGAGTCTTCGGGGGAGATGCAGGTTCTGCACCTCGCGGGTCTTCCGGATCAAGAATTCAGCGGGCGGCTCTCGGTAGACAGGTGCGGCCCAGGGCCTCCGGCACGGACTGTGCGGGAGGTCACTGCGGAGGGCGGCACGGTCAGACTCAGGCTGGGAGGTGAAGCGGGGCGGCCGGATACGTTACGACGTACAGGCGGCCGTCCGAGGCTTGATTTCACTTCCCAATTAGAAATCCGGCGGGAGGGCGAGAGGGCACCAGGCATGCTCCAGTGGCAGGCAGGTGACAGGGAAGCGGGGCGGCCAGCCTCGATGGGTCCAGAGCGACTCAGGTAGAGCGGGGCTCTCGGCGAGGGGAGGCGGGCAGGCTTCTGGGTGTCACGGCCCTAGGAGGGATGCGAAGGTGCGCAGAGCACTCCGGCGGGAGAAAGCACACGGCTCGAGTTCTCAGACGAGCAGAGACACGGTGAACCCACTGGTCCTGGGGTTCAGTTCAGGGGGCAAGCTCTTCTTCCAAGCCCTTGGAGATAGTTGAAAACAAAGTGCAAAGTCTCTTTCAGTCTTTTCCTCTCCTTCCTCAGCAAGGCGCCTACTGCAGGCCAGTCCCTCAGGTCAGGGAAAGTTACTCCTCCTTCAGCTTCTTCCAGGTCCTTCTAGTCGGGCAGAGTTCCTTCGTGGTTCAATCTGGATCTGATTTCTTAGGAGCCAGGCTCCTACTTTTATACAGGGATTCTTTTGTTCTTTAGCGCCAGGGGGCCTGGGCATGGCTCAGTCCAGTTTTGGAGCACTCTGTTGTGGTGACTCGGCTTGTTCCTTTCAGCAGCAGGGCAGAGACATCAGCCGCTCCACAGGGGGCGGCACCGGCTTTGTGGTGGCAGAGCACAGGTCTATTCAAGAGTCAGGGGGTACTCCTCCAACCCATCCTGGTGTAATCTCTCTACCCACCACCTGGCAGCCAACCTGTCTCCTGGAATCCCCCAGCCCTGCTCCTGTACTGTTGCTAGGCAGAACACACACCCACGGCAGAGGCGGACTGAGATGGTCAGGCACGCAAAGGCTAACTTTCTAAAAGCAGCATTTGCAAACCCAGGATATTAAAATAACCTTTACTAAAAGATGTATTTGATTATCCCGAGTTCAGGCATACTAAACATGACTTTCTACCATGCTCTCTGAGTCCACTGGGGTCACAGCATGTAGCGATCCCAGCAGCCCATTCTGGCCTATGGAGAGCAGGTAGCCTTCAATAGTGAAAAACGAAAATGGCTGTAATTCACTATTAAGACATGCCACACACATCAGGGCATGTCCTACCTTATGCCTACAATGCACCCTGCGCTTAGGCCTACCAGAGGGGTGACTAACATGTAGTTAAGGGAAGGTTTAGGGACTGGCAAGTGGGGACACTTGCTCAGTCAGCGCGACGGTACCCGACCGCGCGCAGGTTCTGCAGTGGCAGACCCTAGACACATTTTACCCCGCTGCTTCGGTGGGTGGCACAACCAGTGCTGCAAGCCCGCTAGCAGCATTTGGATATACAAGCCCTTGGCACCCCTGGTGCACTCTACTAGGGACTGATAGTAAACCAAATAAACCAAACGTGGAAGTCAATTCACATAATACATTTTACCATAGGGAGCACTTGCACTGTGGCACTGGATGGCAGTGGCACAGTGCCCTGAGCAGCTAACACCAACACAAAACACATTGAGGCACAGACAAAAATGGAAGGGTGACCCACGCCAATGGTGCCAGGTCTAACAGTATGTAACAGGTTTACTATTAAAATGAATGAGACCCGGTGTTTTAAACTATTATGTTTGAGTAATCTTTCTGTGTTTTAAATTAATGAGTTTAAGCCTATTGGATTTTTGGCCTACACTTTTCCTCCATGCAGACTTATTCCTAGGTTGCTAAATATAAATCATGAATAATGTAACAAAGGAATGTTTCAAAAACTTTTTTTCTAGTTCTTTACATTGTATTCAGATTTTTTAATATTGAACTATTGTCCTGAAGAAGGTGACGATCCACCTTAGCACCAAAACGCTGCGTCGACAGTTGTTCTTCCTGTATTTATAGCACATATTGTTTATCTTTTATTTAAAAATATAATGAATATGATTTTAAATATGTTTTAACTTTGTCAATATCAATTGTATAGAACATGATCTTTTGAATAAAATATTGATAATACATTCCTTTGACTTCATGTTTGATTAGAAATGGATTATTCTATATATGATTTTTATATATTTTTGTCTGTAAACTTAGCAACCTGGTAAAAATTTGTCTTATTATATCTCAGTGTATGGCCTTACTATAATTAAGTTAACCTATCCAATTAGAGGATCGAATCCTCATGTTTTCAGAGTAGAAGGAGAAGGGAACTTTGTGTTTGTTTCAATACCAAGAAACAGACCAACTTTCTGCAATATAGAACAATATTACGGTAGAGGAGTAAAGACAAGAATGAAAAAATTCGTTAACATGCGACAAATGCAATGTAAGATAAGAAAGAACAATATGTATGAGATCAAAAAAGAATGATGGGATAGGAATAAGTCAGGTAAGTAAAAATGGGAAAAAAGAACAGGAGAAGAAAGAAAGAGTGAATAGAAAGAGAGGATGTGTTAGAAACAAAAGGCAAAGAAGAGCTGGAGAAAAAGAAGTTGTTAGTAAAAATAGCAAAAAGAAAAAAATGAAAGAAACTGTAAATAGAATGAATCCAAAACATAAAAAGGGTGAGGTGGGAGGAGGCCACATGGAACGATGACACGTCTGGACTCCACGAGGTGAGACGGGGGAGACTTCAGGAAGAGCAACCACAAAACAAAAGGGTTAGACAATACGAAGAGGAGCCTGAAAGGAGAAAGAAAAGTTGATTAGAGCAAACACAAACATTGTTAAAATACAAACACTTAGTTTAACTTTATGATTATGAACCTACAATTTCAAACCTAAAGTAACAATGAGTAGAACAGGCCAGTGTTTAAACTGATAAATGAACTGTGAACTTCACAAGAAACTCAACAAAATAGATATCTGAGTGTAATATAAAATGTTTTAATTACGATGCATCACAGAATCTACTCCAGAGAAAAATTAAAGTGAAATGAACTACAAATCCCAGCAGAAAATGCAGTTATTACACCTTTGAGAACCTACTAAAGGAAGTGGTAATAATGAAATGCAAAACTTTATGTCTTTTCAGTGAATCTGTGAGCTTCGTGAAGAGCCTGTGATCAAGGAGCGAGCTTCCAAAACGTAAGGCAAGAAAAAGACTCCAAAAGTGAAGTGTCGGTTGCTGTGAATAAAAAGAATTCCTCCAGGCCCATAGGAATGAATGGGAAGCCAGTTGCCATTACCGAATTGGTAAATACCAATTCTAAAATACCGACACTTACCGATTCGGTAATATTTTACCTACATTACATTTACCGATTCATAAATACCGAATTGGTAAAATTCGGTATTTAAGAATCAGTAAATGTAATTTACCTACATATGGCCCTATGTCTTTTCAGTGAATCTGTGAGCTTCGTGAAGAGCCTGTGATCAAGGAGCAAGCCTCCGAAACGCGTAAGGCAAGAAAAAGACTACAAAAGTGAAATGCTGGTTGCTGTGAATAAACAGAATTCCTTGAATTTGTCTACAGTGGAGTGCGTTTTTAAATTATGGGCGCTTTTGATGTGTATATATATATTTTTTTTTTCAAGACGAACTCGGTGCGATCACCACTAGCGTATCCACGGCACAGAGAGAGTCCACAGTCATTTCTTTAAGGTATTTTTATTTTTTCTACACCATCAGTGCAACATGAAAGGACGGTCAACGCATTCCGGCAGATGCTTCAACTGGATATATTTGTCCAAAGATGATTACCGGAATCCGCGCACACTTGCTGAGAGGGTGCTGTTAATGTCAACATGTATATATATATATATCTATATATATATATATATATATATATATATATATTCTATGAGAAAAACATAGGTTTGAGGCGCATTATAGTTAGAAATAAATTCACTGAGAAAACCATCGGTTTCAGGAACGATATAGTTAGTTGGACATTTCACTCGTACAACACCAGAGAAAATAGCCGTTATAATTAGTTGAGGTAACTATAACGTGCGCCCCCGCTATGCACTGCTGATGGCGTCACATATTACATCATTCATGACATGGTCAGTGACATCACTGATGACATCACTAATGACATCATCCAGTGACTGTGTGTTTCTATAAAGTTTAAATATGTTTTATATATATGCCAAGATGTATTGAAGAATGAGTGGGTGTATAAGTGTCTGGATGGAGGATTTAGTAGGTGTGTGACTGACTGTATAAGTGAGTGATTAAATGTGTCTTACGGAATGCATGGTTTAGTGACTAAACAGTGTGAATGTCTGTATCAGTCTGTATGTTGTGTAAGCTGCTGCATTGGTTGGTGAGTAGCTACATGAGTGTATATATAGGTTATTGATTGGTTGGTTGCCTGAGTATTTGTATGAGTACCTGAGTGTGTGTGGGTGGTTGGGAGGTGTGTGACTCTGTGCATAGTTGTGTGAGTGGTCGATTCACTGGGTGTATGGGTTCAAGAGTACATGTGGAAACAGCTGGATGGGTGGGTGAGTGTGTTTATGGGTGTGTTGGTGTGTGAATGGATGTCTCAGTGGTACATGTGCAAGTAACTACATATGTAAAAGGCAGTATATGTGAGTGACAGTGTATATAAATAACTATATGTGAGAGTCAGTGATTGTGACAGTGGCTGCATGGATATGTGTGTATTTGTACCAGTGATTCTATAAGCGAGTAATTATGTGTTACTATCTGTATGAATAAGTGAGGTGGTGTCTGTATAATTGTATAGGTGAGTAAATGGAAGTATAATTGATTCTTTGCATGACTGACTAGGTGTGTGAGTAACTCTAGATATGTGGCGGTGTGGGAGTGTCTGTATAGGTGTATGAGTGCATATGATAGTGTTGTATTGATGAGTGACTGCAAGTACGAGTGATAGTATGGGTGAATGAATGGATGTGTGTGTAGACCTAGGAATCAGTCAGTGTGTATTTAGTAACTGGTATTGATGTGTCTATTGTTTCAAAAATGGTACTCTGTATTTTAGCGTGGGTGTTTCAAAGGTTAAATTCAGGTGTGAGTAGGTGCATCAGATTTTCACATGGATGATGTAATCAGTTATGTCATCAGTGATGTCATTTGAGATGTCATCAGTGATGTCACTGACCATGTCATGAATGGTGTAATATGTGACGTCATCAGCAGTGCATTGCGGGGGCGCGAGTTATAGTTAGCTGAACAAACTATAACGCCGGAATTTCTATGGTTTTGTACGAATGAAATGTCAAACTAACTATCAGATTCCTGAAGGTTTTTTAAATGCTAATTTCTAACTATAACGTGCCTGAAACCTATGGTTTTTTCAGTGAATTTCAAAGGTTTTTTAAATGCTAATTTCTAACTCTAACGTGCCTGAAACCTATGTTTTTTTCAGTGAATTTCAAAGATTTTTTAAAAGAAAATGTGTAACTCTAGTGTACCTGAATCCTATGTTTTTTTTATTTTCTATATATATACATATATATATATATATATATTTTATAAAAATTGTGAATAAGTTTTAGCTAAAAAACGATATTCATTTTTTTTTGTTGCTTGGAGTCGCGCACCCACCGCAACTTCAAGAGCCGCGCACCCATCACGTTCACACGGGGGCCGTGCTGAGAGCCGCGTGCCCATCGCATTCACACGGGGGGGCCACGCTGAGAGCCGCGCACCCATCACGTTCACACGGGGGGCCGCGCTGAGAGTCGTGCACCCATCACGTTCACACGAGGGCCACACTGAGAGCCGGACACCCATCACATTCACAAGGGATGCCGCACTGACAGCCACGCACCCATCGCGTTCACACTAAGGGGCTGCGCTGAAAGCCGCGCTAGGGTCGCAACTCCAAATTATTATTACTTTTTTTTTAAATGTCCACTTTAACTAATTTACATTCGCCTCTGGGACCCCATCCCACGAGGCATGCCGACATGTAAAAAAAAATGATTTTACTACAAACGGGAAGAGGGCCATGTGGCCCCCCTCCCAGGCCACTTCAGGCCCCAGGGACCCCATCCACTGGGGCCTGGGGGGAGCCCCAATGCCCCCACAGTCCCTGCTGGCGCCCCGCCTCCTGCGGGAGCCGGCATTGCTTTTCCACACGGGAGGCTGCTGACATGCAGCTCCCTGTGTGGAAAAGCAATTCTGCTTTGGATTTTGAAAGAGAGAGTATGTTTCCCTGCTCCCGCTTCCAAAATCCAAAGCAGAGTTTGCTATGGTAGGGTGGGAGCCGTGCGTTGTGTATAGGTGAGATGTAATTACCAAAACAAGACAAAACCAATCAGCAAGCCAGAACTAAACTGAACTGAACTCAATAACGGGCAAGTGCCCTAAGTCACCTAACCTATACACAACCAATTGGTTTTCACAGGACATGGGCACTCGCCCATCAGACTTTTCTTTGTAGCCTGAGGTTCCTCATCTTATCTCCCAGGGGATTTATGATCATGGTATGGATGTACCACACAATATGCATCATTATGCACTTGTTGGCAACCTTGTAGGCACTTGCCCATCTGTCAACTTTAGGCATCAGCATATGCCGCTGGCTGTCACTGTCCACTTGGACTTGGCTGCGTGCTCTTGTGATATGATAGAACAGACTGTCACCGTATTTGTCAACCAACACATCGTGTTCGTAATTCTAGACACTGATAAACTTTTCTTTGTTTTGGGCATGTGCAGAGCCATCAATTGCCAGGATTGTATGTATACGATCTGCACAATTTTGCGTTCTAACAACAGGTTTTGAAAATTTAATTTCCATGTGCCTTGGGAGAATGCCAAATGTTTACTTTCACAATGTGTATTTATTAGCATATCATTGTATTTTACGCTTATTCGACTCCGGTGATACCACTACAATATGTCCGCCATGTATCTTGCATTGGTCCTATTTCACACTGTCAGGCTACTTCAGTCTTTCTGTTTGGGTGCACATTTCACTTTGTGAATCGAAACGCGTTGTGGAATAAACAGTGGATATTCAATTGTTTTCGGAGTTCTGCATTACTAAGAGCGCGCTGCACTGCAAAAACTTTGGGAATATGTATTGTCCGGTGTGCTCCGCCGGCGTGTGCGCCACTCTCCTAGGGTCCCAGACAGTTCGGAAGGAGCGCCTTTTGTGTGAATATATATATATATATATATATATATATATATATATATATATATATATATATATTATATATATATATATATATTCACTTAAAAAACCATAGGTTTCATACATGTTATAGTTAGGAATTAGCATTTAAAAAACCTTGCAAATTCACTTAAAAAACCATAGGTTTCACACAGGTTATAGTTAGGTGGACATTTCACTCGTAAAAAACCAATGAAATTACCCCGTTATAGTTAGTTCAGATAACTATAACTCGCGCGCCCGCAATCCACTGCTCATGACATCACATATTACATCACTCATGACATGGTCAGTGGCATCACTCATGACATCACTGATGACATCATCCTTGTGATAGAGTGGCGGTCGCGCGAGTTATAGTTATCTGAACTAACTATAACGGGGTAATTTCATTGGTTTTTTACGAGTGAAATGTCCACCTAACTATAACCTGTGTGAAACCTATGGTTTTTTAAGTGAATTTGCAAGGTTTTTTAAATGCTAATTCCTAACTATAACGTGTGTGAAACCTATGGCTTTTTAATTGAATTTGTATGGTTTTTTAAATGCTAAGTTATGTATTTATTAATATATATATATCTTTTTTAAATTTCACCGTGCATGCACCGTACGCGCACCGTGCACCCCGCGATTTTTAAAAAAAAATATTACATGGTTTTTTCACCCTTGGGGGTTCTTCTGTGACCCCCTGACTAAGGCTAGGGGTCAGAAACTCTCTTCCCTGCCCCCTTTTCACATTTTCCACCTTTTTTCCACCTTTCCTTATCAGTGCGACAGACAAAATGGCGGCCGACACTTCCTGATTTCGACCGATTCGAATGTTGACTGACATCTAACAACCAATCAGAATTACGCTCGCGCACGTTAGGGTGCATGCACCGTGCGCGCACGGTGCGCGCATATAGATATGTATATGCTTTTAAATGCAATTTTCTCAGGAAATACTGAACAGATTGACTCCAGATATGCAAAAGGCACTTCCCTGACCTGAGGACTACCCCTTTGCCAAATTTCAAGTAATTCTGTTCAGCCGTTCGGGCTGTACCTTCGACTAAAGGTCCTATGGGAAAATGCATGGGGAAAACACGTTTTGGGACCCCCCTTTTTCTCGGCCCCCGCTTGACGAATCACCCCGAGACTTTCAGGGTGGGAGCTGAGCGGAGCGCCCCATTAGTTTTGAAAAAGTCGCGAGGATTCGTCAACCGGCGCCAAAGTTATTCAAAATAGAATTTTCAGATTTCCTATGGAAACACGGTCCTAACTATAACTATCTACTGGCGACCGCCAGTAGATAATATATATATATATATATATATATATATATGTTCGCTCATTCATACCCTTGTGCCAATTGAAACAGTTCACAAAGATAAACCTCACCTTGTCAACATGAGACTCCAACACCGTACTCGATGACTGATGGTATATGAATACGTCTTTATATCTAAAACATTTCCTTTATTTACTATTCATTTGGGGCATTTTATATAGAGCAAACCTAGCCCCAGGGGGAAATGGAGCATTATATACAGCAAAACGATACACAGCAAACAAGTGAGGACAGAGAGAGAGATGTGTGGGTATGCTTACAATGATAACTCATTGGTTGGACATTGTAATGCAGCCCAAGTGATTCCCAATGCCAGAGATTAATTCGAGAATTTCCTCCATTACGCACCAGGACTGAGCCTATACTTCGGTACAGAAGCTAAACTGGATGAAACCAGTCAAAAGTAATGGAAGAGGGAACCATGAGGTTTAAGCCTCACTTCATAAATATTGTTTATACCATAAACATCCGATAAACCTAAACGTATACCAACTGATGGCAGGTTTAACTGGCCAGACTGACTTAAGTCCATTTAGTTTCCTGACAGCTAGATCATGTAGACTCTACTTTGACTCTCATGTTGAATGCTACTGAAGTAAAAGAAATACAATATTACCCTCAAATGTACATCTTAGAACATAAAAATATGGTAAAACAAGTGGTACAGAGTGTGTCAACAATACACCTGCTGTGTTCAATTTTTTCCATACTCAAAATGTGGAAATGGGAAAAATACTTAATTATTTCACATTTCTTCTGTTCATACCCTACTCTTACGGTCAGATTTATCAAGGTTTTGAGTCTCCCTCGCACCATACACGACCCAAGTGTGATTTATCAAGCCAAATCGCTGCTTTGCATTACTCTGCCCCCGGTAGGTGATGCATGGGTGTAGCGTGGGTGTTCCCACACATCCAGCTCTGGGTTTTGCCGCATTCCCAGATTTACCATTAGTGGTAGACCTGGGACTGCATCAATAATCCCCAGGTGAAGTTTAACTAGAGGAAATATCTTTATTTCTCTTTGTTTTTCCTCTTTCTATGTGTGCTGTATTCTGCAGCCCACATACAAAGAAGAAAATATTTCTCAGGATTGCTTTGTCTGCACAAAAACAATCCTACTTACAACGCTTGCACCCATGCACCATGACGCATGGGTGCCTGTGTTGGCGCTAGACAGCCAAAAGTGCGCCAGCGCTAGGAAAGGACAGTAATGCCCTGTATGATGTTAAATACAGAGCATTCCTGCCTTTTCCCTTCCATGCAGCACAGCAAGGTGGCTTGTGCTTTGCGCTGCATGAAGAAATTATAAATATGGGCCTTAATGAGCCCTTTTAGCACTTTAACTTTTTTTCTCTGCTTTCCTCCGCTCGAACACAAAGGCGTCCCTTTATCATGCTTTTGTTAGATTTAACAAAGATTTATCTTGCCAGGTGACAGAACTTCCAACATTTGGCACACAGGTATGTCTGTGTCCTCATATATTGGAATGTATAAAGGTTTTATGTTTACAGTATTAAGGACTATTTAGGGAGCAGGTTAATGCCTAAGAAGAAGCTGCAGTGGCTGAGTGAGATGATACCAGGTGAGGGGAGAACGGCCAGCAGCTCGTTGCATTAATAAGAAGCTAATCTCACCTGGGTGTTTGCATTTCCACTGAGCGTTAAGATAAACAGTATTCATTAAGGTCTCGTTCTTCATTCATCACTGTGTGACCTGCGGCTAACATGGCGCGCACGTGTATATAATTCCAAAGGACTGGAAAACAAGAGTCGGCCTTCGAGGTGCATCCTGCAACGTGTTGTTTCGTGTTGTAGCTGTTGCTATGGACTTTAAGGCTGTTGAGACTGTTTGCTGGTAATATTAGGATTTACTTATACAATTCTGCTCGCCTGCTCCACGTGGCAGAGAATGCACAGTCACGTTTTCTAGCCAAATCATTCGTCCTAATGTGTGGAAAAACACATTTGATTCATGTTTGGAAAAGACCATGAAATACGTTCTTGACATTCAATCACTTCACCATAGTATAGCATTCATCAATGATCCTCTTAGCTGGGAATCTTCACGCAGGACATTACACTTTCCATTTTGGAAAGGGGCACGGAGAAGGGGGATTACCTCTACGTCCCTCGTCCTCGACCCAGTCATCACTAATGAGGTATTCCACAAGACAGGAAACAAAACAGGAAACGCTTTTTAGGCTCCACCCACCCTCCCGTCAGGGGCTATAAGAACCCAGCCAACCAAAAGCACATCCTGTTTTGTTTCCTGTCGGTGGACCTGACGGGGACGCTGGGGTAGGTGCCGGGCACTTACCTGCTTCGTGGTGTCTTGTGGTGTCCTCCTCTGCTGGGCTTTGGGGGCGCTGCTGGGCCTCCGTGGGACGTCGTTGAGTCGGGCTGCTGGGCTTCCTGGACTCTGCAGGTTCCTGGTTGCTGGTCCTGCTGGGCTGTGCTGGCTTCCTGGGTGCCTGTTCTGCTGGTCACGTGAGTTTTTCCCTTGCCTTTGAGGAGCGCCTGGGGTCTCTGTGTTCCGGTTTTTCTTCCCAGGTTTGGGGCTCTGTCCTCTGCTCTGTTCTGGCAGTCATGGCGGTTGGTTGGGAGCGCCCGGGTTTGTGAGGCTGGGCGCTCCGTTTCCTGTCTTTCCCTGCCTTCTGTGTGGAGCGCCCGGGGTGGGGTCCGGGCGCTCCATTCTCCGCTGCTTCTGGCGCACTCGGGTTGGGGTGCCGAGCGCTTCCTGATTTCTGGGGCAGTTCTGGCACGCCCGGGTGAGCTCCGGTTGCGATGCTCGCCTCGGTCCTGGGTGCGCTCGGGTTGGGGACCGAGTGCTCCTTCGTTTTGTGGAACTGTCGACAGCGCCCGGGTGAGCTCCGGTTGCGCTGCTCGTCTCCGGCCTGGGAGCGCTCGGGTTGGGGGCCGAGTGCTCCTTCGTTTTTCCACCTGTGTGGTCAGCGCCGGGTGGGCTCCGGTTGCGCTGTTTTTTTTTCTTCTTGGCTTTGCAGCACCCGGGTGGACTCCGGTTGCGCTGCTACGGTTCGTGGTTTCTCTGCCTTCGGCGGCCGCGCGCTGCCTTATTTTCTAAGTTCCGATTTTGGCCACACCCCCTTTTGCCTCGGTTTCGGGTTTCTGCCGGGTTGTTGGGGGCGGGGTTTTTCTGAGGTTCCTCTTCTTGAAAAGGAGGTTGGTCGTCTGTTCTCTGACTTCGCTGCTCCTGGTTGGTCTTGCTGTTTTGCTCTTCTGATTTCTTTGGCTACTGCTTTGATGGGGAAGCTTCATAGGAAGAGGAGGCATGTGTCTCCTGTGTCTTCTTCCTCTTCTCCTCAGGACAGTGCGGATCCTGTACCCCCTGGGAAGCGTCCCAAGCTGGATGATGTCCATTTGAAGCGTCTTATTTTGGAGACCTTATCTGACCTGAAGTCCTCCAAACAGTCTGCTGGGGGTCGTTCTGGTGGAAACGCAGCCCTTTACTCTGACATTTCCTCTTCGGGTTCCTCTGATGATGCTTCTTTGAGTGCGGTGGATCTAAAGGGAAAGTATGTCTCCAGGGAACTGTTGCCGGACTTACTTTCTCATGTGCGTGAGAACATGGGGTTCCCAGATGACGCTGTGGCCAGTACTTCTTCGGATGCAGTTCTACCGCAATTTAGGAAGCCTGTTACGTCTTCGCTTCCTGTACATCCATTTGTGATGGATGTACTCTTGAATGAGTGGAAAGACCCTGATCATATTATGTTGCTGCGCTTCATGTCGAAGCTCTACCCTTTGCGGAACATGGAGGAGTCCTTTCCTGAGTCTGTGCGTGTGGACTCCATTGTCGCTAGTTTGGTTGGTCGTCCTTCCATGGCTGATGATAACATTCTTCGCGATGGAGTGGATAAAAAGATTGACACTGCTTTGCGCAAATCCTATGCTGGTTCTCACCTTGCCATCCGTGCAGGTATTTACGGTGCTTATGTGGCGCAATCACTCTTGACTGACTTTAAGACTTTGTTCTCGACTATGCAGGAGGGTGGTTGCTGTCCGGATTTACTGGAATCGATGGAACGTCAGGCTGAGTTCCTATCGGATATTGCCTTTGATTCCGTACGTGCTTCTGCTCTGTCTTGTGGTTCCTCTATCGCGGCTCGTAGGAATCTGTTGTTGAAAGGTTGGAATACTGATGGGTCCATGGCCTTACGTTTACCTTTTACTGACCCTCGTCTCTTTGGGGATGCCTTGGAAGACAAACTGCATAAAGTGTTTAAAGAACGTAAACATTCCTTTTCCTTCCGGAGGCAACCTTCCCGTAAAGATTTTTCCTCTTCGCAGGCCAAGTCTTTTCGTCAACCTTCCCGGTTTCAGCAATCCTCCTTTAAAGGTTCTCGTGGAGCTGGTCGTGGTTTCCCTCGGAAGTTCCAGAAGAAGCCTCCTCGTGATGCTGGTCCTGGGCCGCAGCGTTCCTGACTATGCCCCTCCGTTCGTGGATCCCACTGGAGTGACGCCCGTGGTTGGTGGGAGATTGAGGTTGTTCCTTCCAGCCTGGCGTCTGTCGACCTCGGATCAGTGGGTGCTGGATGTCCTGGACCGGGGGTATCGGATCGAGTTTCTGTCCCCTCCGCCTCCCTCGGGTGTAGTGCGGACTCCGACTCCCTTGTGCCACTCCCGTCGCCAATCCTTGAGGGACGGTGTTCAGGCCCTGTTTTTCAAGAACGCTATTGTTCCCGTTCCCAGGTTGGAGTGGGGTCTGGGGACCTATTCGATTGTTTTCCTAGTGCCGAAGGTCACGGGGGGGTTCCGGCTTGTCATCAATCTCCGGAGTCTGAACCTATTTGTGAAGAAGATCCCGTTCAAGATGGAGACCTTGCAGCGAGTGGTCCCGCTGATTCAGGCCGGATGGGTGTTTACTACTCTGGATCTCCAGGACGCCTACCTTCATGTGCCGGTGGCCCGGGAGGATCAGATGTTCCTGCGTTTCTGCCTGGAGGGTCATCATTGGCAGTTCTGTGTCCTTCCGTTTGGTCTCCGGTCCGCTCCCCGAGTGTTCACCAAGGTGGTTGCTCCTTTGGTGGCCCTTCTTCACCTCCGGGGGGTGTCTGTGTTCCCCTACCTGGACGATTGGCTGCTCCAGGCTCCCTCCCCAGAGGTCATGTCTCAGCACCTTTCATTGACCATCCTTACGCTAGAGAGTCATGGTTTTCTGGTGAACTTTCCAAAGTGCCAGCTTCTTCCTGCCACTCGACGGACTTTCATTGGGGCCATCTTCGACTCCGTCCTGGGCAAGGTGTTCCTGCCGGATTCTCGGATTCCGCGTCTTCAGTCCCTGTTGCGGATCTTGTTGTCCCAGGCTGCGGCCCCCCCTTCTTCAGTGGCTCGAGGTTCAGGGTCATATGGCCGCTACTGTCTTCACGGTGCCTTGGGCCAGGGTTCATCTGCGGCCTCTGCTGTGGCATGTTCAGCGTTGGGTGCCGTTTCCAGTTCAGGACTATGCTCTGTCTGTGCCTGTGTCCTTGGGGGTGGTGTCGGATCTCCAGTGGTGGCTGGATTCCGCGAATCTCTCGAAGGGGATGTGGATTCACCTGCCGCCCTCTTTGGTGTTGACGACGGATGCCAGTGCGGCCGGTTGGGGGGCCACGTTGGGACAGTGGTCTGTTCAGGCTCGCTGGCTTCGGATGGAGTCCCGTCGCTCGTCCAATTGGAGGGAACTGTCTGCTGTGGCCAGGGCTCTTCGTTTCTTCCATTCCCGTCTGCTGGGGTGCAATGTCCTGGTGAGGTCGGACAACACCGTGACTGTGGCTTACATCAACCACCAGGGCAGTACTCGCAGCCCTTCCTTGAATTTGGTGGCTTGTGCGATTGCAGGTTGGGCGGAGCGTCATCTTCTGGCTCTCTCGGCTCAGCATATCCGGGGGGTAGACAATGTGGTGGCGGACGCCTTGAGTCGCAGGTTTCCATCTTCCCTCTCCCTGTGTCTCTCCCCCAGGGTGTTCCGGTTGATCTGTCGGAGGTTCGGGACTCCCCTGCTGGACTTGTTTGCCTCCCGGGCGGATGCTCAACTACCCCTGTTTTGTTCTCGGGCCCCGGAGTTGGGTGCTTGGGGGGTGGAGGCGTTGTCTCTTCGGTGGCCCCCTTGGTTGCTGTACGCCTTCCCCCCCTTCCCCCTGATTCCTGTCCTCTTGCTGAAGGTCCAGAGGTTGGGTGCCCAGGTGGTAGCGGTCTTACCTCACTGGCCGCGGAGGTCCTGGTTCCCTTTGTTGTTGAGCCTGGCGGTGGGCCCTCCTTGGATTCTGCCACGTTATCCGTCTCCCCTGAGGTCCCCCTCCCCTTCCCTCCTGGTCCCTCTCACCTTGGCGGTTTGGAGGTTGAACGGCTGTCGCTTGGGGTCCGGGGTTTGCCTGATCACCTCATCACTGTGATGCAAGGGTCTCGTAGGGGTTCCACTTTGTCCTCCTACTCTAAACATTGGGCTTCTTTCTCCTCTTGGTGTGCGGGGCTTGGTCTCTCTCCTGTCTCTTGTCCTATCGCTTCCATTCTGCAGTTTTTCTTGGATGGGTTTCAGAAGAAATATGCCTTGTCTACTCTGAGGGGCCAGTGGGCTGCTCTTCGGGCTTTCCGGGATCTGGCTTCTCTTCCTCCTGCGGATGGTTTGTTGGTTTCCCGTTTGTTCCGGAGTTTCTCTCTGTCATCTCCTTCTTCACGCTCTCCGGTTCCTCCTTGGGATCTCTCTTTGGTCTTGGGTGCTCTGCAGTCTGCTCCTTTTGAGCCATTGGAGTCGGTGGACCTTAAGTTTCTCTCTTTTAAAGTGGCGTTTTTGGTTGCTGTGACTTCTGCCAGGCAGTTGGGTGAACTCACTGCTTTGCGTTGTTCTCCTCCCTTTTTGCGTTTCTTGGATGACGCGGTGGTCCTTTCTTTGGATCCTGGTTTTGTTCCCAAGATTCGTTCTAGGTTTCATTGCTCTCAGGAGTTGATTCTTCCTTCTTTCTGTCCTTCTCCTTCTTCCCCTGCTGAGTTGTTGCTTCACTCTTTGGATGTGCGGCGTGCTTTATCCCTTTATGTTGCACGGTCTGCGGGGTTCCGTTCCTCGGACTCCCTTTTTGTGACTTTTGGTTTGGCTGGTCAGGGTAAAGCTGCGTCTCGGCTTACTCTTGGTCGCTGGATCAAGTCTGTTATTTCTTTGGCTTATCAGGGATCTGGTTTGCCTTGCCCTTCTGGTGTTCAGGCCCGTTCCACTAGGGGTGTTTCTGCTTCCTGGGCTGCTTTTCATGGGGTTTCCCTTGATGAAATCTGTCGGGCTGGGACTTGGGCCTCTGAGTCTACTTTTGTGAGGCACTATCGCTTGAATTGTGCTCTGTCTGACCGGACCAATTTCTGTAGTGGTGTGTTGCGTGCTGTGGAGGTTGTTCCGCCTCCCTGATTCTGTGTTTTTTCATTAAATTGTATTTTACTGCACGCCTCTTTGTGTTCGGTCTCTGTTTCTGTGTGGTTTGCCAAAGGCCTGTTGTTGGGGGTGCTTTGGTATGCCTCATTAGTGATGACTGGGTCGAGGACGAGGGACGTAGAGGTAATGCTATGATTACTTACCGGTAATCCCCATTACTCTTAGTCCTACTCGTCCTCGACCCAGTCATACTTCCCGCCCGCCCTCCCTGTCCAGGCCTTTGTTGCTTGGTATGTCAGGATGTGCTTTTGGTTGGCTGGGTTCTTATAGCCCCTGACGGGAGGGTGGGTGGAGCCTAAAAAGCGTTTCCTGTTTTGTTTCCTGTCTTGTGGAATACCTCATTAGTGATGACTGGGTCGAGGACGAGTAGGACTAAGAGTAATGGGGATTACCGGTAAGTAATCATAGCATTTTCCATAAAAAGGGCACTAAAATTATGCGATAGGTGCGAAATTGTAGATTTGTTTCATTAGCCACATAATCCACCTCCTGCTGCTTAATTTTCAGTTTTTAATAAGATACAAATAATTCTAGACAGATGATACAAAAAAGAGCCAAATGTGTTATCGTGCGTGGAAGACCTTTTACGAAGAGTAACTGGTCACCTTTTAGTTGGTAATAAAAGTTTTCTAAATGTTAATGTGAGAAGATCCTAATTTTATTAAAGTCACTGGTGTGAGTGAGCATTGTGCATTAGTTTCTCATTGTTATTCCAATAGCAGCTCGAAAAAAGTATACAAGTGAGATAATGTAAGGATATAATGTGATAAACACTGGGGGCCTCATTTACAAGCCTTCCTGCTGCAATGCTGTGCATCAAAAGAAAATGGCGGTAATGCAACGTATCTACAAGATACCGTGCATTCCTGTTCTTTTCTCCTGCGCTGGCTCACAATGGGCTGCCGTGTTCCAACGCAGGCACCCTTGTGCCATGGTGCAAGGGTGTGTGCGTTGTAAGGGTGTTTGTTGTTCCCTTCCTGCACAAAAGCAATTTAGAGAGTTGTTTTCCTCTTTCTATGTGCGCAGCAGAATGCAGCACACATAGACAAGCATTTGCAATGCAATAGGTCTCACATTTACCAGAGCTTGAGCTATTGGCGTTGTAAATGACAATGCCTTTTATTTGTGTTTTGAAAACCTGCAAGCGGTGCATAAACACACACTTTGTACCTATAGTCCTTGCTTCTGAGAAGCAAGACTGGCAGTAAGGAGTTGGGACAGAAATAATTACATATTTTAGTGCAACCAGAATAGAAATACGATGCTCCATGTAGTTATCATAATAGAAAGGAAAACAATCACTGACATTGGAATAGCCTTAAATTGTGAAATTGACTGAAGGCAAAGACGCTGATTTAAAGAGCTGAAGGGTTTTAAATTTGAAGAAAGTCTGAAAGGGTGGCTGGGCATATTCTCTGTATATGTATCAGCTGGCATAGTGTGGGGTGTAGTTTGTGGAATAAGGATGGTCTGACTCCTCAGGCACACCTTTCTTCCTCTCTCTTTAGGGCTGGCAACACCTATGGCACTCTCTCTTACTGAAGTAACTCTCCGTTACACCTTACTCAGACCCATGCCACAGCACCACCTCCTACACTCTCCTTAGAACTAGAAAGGTGCTAAAGCAGAATTCTTGCTGCTTATCACTCCAGGTGGTTTTTCGATGTAAAGTAAGTGTGTGTTGCTTTGTGACCATCCCTTTGCATGGTGGATGCGCTTAGAATAAGAAAAGTACAAGTACACGATGTCCAAGTATGCGAAGTACGATGGCTACAAAAACCATGACTGGATGAAGGAGTTACACATGAAGTAGGGGTACTTTGGCAGCACTGCTTTCTGGAAGGCCCCGGCGGATGAGGCTACTGGAGCTCTCAGGATTCACAAAGTCAGTGCAGGCTTTATCTTTCCACTTTGCTACTTGTAGTACTGAACTGGTACTGTGAGGTAGACTCAGGCTTTGGACAGTCTGGAGCTGCACAGTAGGGGATGCAGCTTGTAGCCAGAGTATGCACAGTGAGAGGGGATGGGGGGCTCTAGTGCACCTATAGCTTTGTCTTCGTTCTTTGCCCCGTCTACGAGCAACAAACTGATGCTTTTATTCCTGGAAGAAATTGCAAGCTGATTGCCCAAGCTTCGAGGCAGGTGTGAGCTTACTGAGTACTACTCTTGTGAGCCTGCTACACAGAGCTGTTTTCTGCGCAGAGTAGGCACATTCCAAATTTACACAATACTCACATACGATATAGTTACATAAAATGTATCTAAATAGAAATTACTTACATGGTTTGTGGTTATCCAAAATATCTTTCATCGCTCTGGCCCTCCTGGGTCGGCACTGGATAGTGGTGTTTTAATTTAAACACTGTTGTCTAATTAATTTAAGTCACTTAGATTGCTCGATTGTAAAAGTTATCAAATGACTCACTAGCATCAGGGACCAAATATGTCAGTCTGGGACCTTGATTCACCAACTCAGTGCATTCTGAGAGTTGTGTTTTATTTCATCATCTCAACTGATCTAAATGTCTAGGTTGCTAGGAGTAAAAGCTGAACGGAATATTGTGTCCATAATAATATAGAGTTGGAGTCATCGGGTCAGCTATTATTTGCTTTTATTTAGTTGCCCCAAAAAGAAAAGAACTCTAAAGTTTCCCAGTCTCATGTGTGAGTAGCTCATCCAGTCCAGGTTTTCCCCTTTACATTTTGTGATGTGTAGTCCTTCTGGTCGAATTTTGAATTCAAGACTAAAACTCCAGAATGGAGAGAAGGAACCTGGACCGGATGAACTATTCAAACATGGAGCGAGGAAACATTAGAGCTCTGGGACCTTTAATCAGCCAATGCAGTGGACATGCCAGCTTAAGTTCAAAAGGCTGAAACATAAGTCGTAGAACGGTAGGAGTGTGTGTGCCCATCGCCGCACTCCGTCACCGCAAGCCCAAGTTTCAAGGTGTGGGATTTCTTGTGACAGCCTAATGAGTTCTGGGTGTTGTAGCCTTGGTTTGCTTCAATTGCAGCAACTAAAATAACACCCAATAGCTCTATTATGCAAGTGTAAAGCCCAAGGGCTGGAGAACGGTGTCTATGAAACATGCTCGAAGGGCTACAGACTGAAATGTTTGCCATGAGACACAAGGAGGTAGTAAAACGACCTCACTTTCAATTAAATGCTTAAAATGATCCTGAACCCCAATAACTAAACAAAGTGAGGCGTATCACTGACAGAGAGGCTGCTGTCACTGACACACTCCCACAATTAACAAGTACTGTCACGAGCAACCCAACAATAAATGTGATATCCGGGACACCGGGCATCAAAATCACTTGCAACCGATAGCGTTCCCCCCAATGCGTGTTACCCTACTAACCACGCCTATACTATTCATCTGTCTAGAGTTATCCTCCACCAATGAGACTGCAAGGCTGAAATTAGTTATGTGTGCGTGCGTGTGCGCGCAGCATAACTAATTGAAAAATGCTGGAGTAATCAGGATTTCGTGGGCCCCTCAAGCCACTAGACCTTGGTGCCACTGCCCTAATGGAAGCGGGTGCAAAAGGAACCACAAGATCACCTCTTTTAGCCAAGAGCATTTTGTTCGCTGGGAGCCCAGAACCATTTTTAAAATGATAAATAGAACAACGACCAGTATGGCTGGGTAAGGTACGAGGGCTGGCCCAGGGTGCCTTGCGGGGTCGTCTTGGAAGCACGGCAGTGTTCACTGAGTGAGAGCAGCCGGAGTTAAACAAGTGAGAAAGGACAGCTGGAGACAATCCATGTGCGTGCATGGACAGGAGATGTGCATGCATACCGAGTGTTCATCTCCTGTCTGTACGTGTGCACATCTCCTGGCCGTGCGCGCACATTGATTGTCTCCCTTCGGCAACAAACCGACAACAATAGAAGCAGTGCATGTGCTGCGTTCGCCAGGCGAGACCTAAAAAAGGAGAAATAAAGGTATTTCTCCTTGTTCCACCTCTCTTACGTCTCCCCATGGGGAGGCAGAGCAATCTGATGCATTCCTAGGTTTACAAAACCTGGTAACTCTGGGAACGTGTCTTGTTCCATAGATGTTGCGTGGGAACACTCACAGTAACACCCATGAAACAGCCCTTTCATGCAGAGTAATGTGTGAAAGGGGGCTATATTTACAAGGCTATGAAAAGTCACGCCGACTGGCTTTACGTGGCCTTGTAAATGTGGACAGGCACACTGCTCAGCCATTGCATAAAAAAAGTGACACACCAATGACGCAATGGGCTTGTAAATAAGCCCCTATATTACCTAGAAACCTCCTGGAAAGAACTACCAAGTAACATAACATGGGTATCTAATCAAATCCATTTAAATTGAGCATGAACTGTCTACTCTTATTTTTTCTTGATGAAATATCCTCAGACGGCATTGTGCAAAAATGTGTACAAAATTGAAGAAAAGGCATAAACCAGAAAGAAGAAAAGCTGTTGACCATTCTCTGTCCTCCAGGGAATCGTTAGGTAGATGGAAGCACAAAGGATTGTGTGATTAGAAAATAAAGGAGATTAATGTAAAATAGAGAAAAGGGAGAGTCAAAGTCAGTGTATCAAAAAATCAATTAGTTGACTAATACAAAAGAGTGATAATACTTGACTGTGTCTTCATAAAATTAGGACCTTCCTACTATAAAACGTGGAACATTTGCACTTTTTTATTAAGACAAAAGCCTCCTGTTATGTATGTTCACATTTTATTCACTACAAAAAATGATGTATGATGAGCGATAAGTTTATAATCAAATGTTTTAACAGTGGAATCTGAGGACCAATCAGCCCCTCCCAAAATGTCCTCCAATCCTCCAGTTTTCCAAAACCAAGGGGTATATTTGCAAGAAATGGTGCTCTGCTGTTTTGCCGCAGCGGAGTGTCAACAATGTTACTGCTGCTGTAAAACACTTCTTAATGTCATGTTAGCATCATATTTACAATGCTCCGCCTCATGTTTCCAGTCCTCTGGCATTCTGTTACTAATCAATACCCTCAGTTAAGTAACTGGTTGAAGGAAAGCAACCCCACAACTACAACTTTTAGATGGCTCTAGCTTACTAGCCAGAAGGCATTCAATTGTCTATTTCAAGCACACTTTCACATTTAATAGCTATTTATATTCCTGCAATGGGTGCAGGTCTTAGGGATGGGTCTTTAACTGTATTAGTGTTAGTTGATAGTAGCAAGAAAAGCTAACAAAATCAAAGATAGAACAATGGACCTGTGGATGGCTGCTGCTGCTGAGGTTAATCATCTGACCACCCCTGCCATCTAAGCTGCTGCTTAGCTACAGATAGAGCAATGCTCTATAGAGATCTGGAATGCGCTTATGATACTAACCTCTTTAATATTTTGAGCAGAACATGTGAACCCATAAGACACGTCATCAACCAATATCAGATGGCTACATAAATAGACACCTATGACATACTATCTGCCTAAATACCGACAATGCCAGATAATGTAACTGGAGATTGCGGTGTCCTGTGTGTCAGGGACTTTGCTAAGGGCTTAGGTTTCATAGAAGAATGTAGGGCGCACCTGTCTCAAAGTGACACCTCCTGGGATGGATATTAGGCAAAGAGATGGCTGTTGAAAGTTTAATAAATCGGTAATAAGAGCTGCATTTATTGAAGAACAGTTTTTCTGCCAAAGCTTCATTTCATCTGTCTGCTGATTGGGTGGCCTATGAAGGGTTGCCCAACACCTGACTAGCTGTGTTGTTATTAAATAACCTTAGAGGTAAGCTCAGAAAGCTAGACTTCCTATAATACTTTCGCTAGAGGGTTAGAGCATACCTTGCCTAGTGCTCTGTTAGGATCTGTAGGCAGGGCAGTAATGTACATGACACTATCCAAATAATTTTACTTATTTGGGAGTTGTGTCAGTCACCTGATATGTCAATGAACTTCACATAATGACAGTGGGCAGTTCGATAACTGTGTCCAGTTAAATGTGGCAAGCCTTATAGCCAGTATCTTCATGGCACCTGAGCAGAAGATGTGGATCTATTTGGATTTCATATATTTAATTGACACATAGTTTCTTAGTGAAATAGTGCTGCATAGTATAAGTTGGCAACAAAATGTATTTTATGTTGTTGTGTTATGTGTACTTTTAAAGTGTGCATCTCACCTGTGAGGGTATCCTGACAATGATGAAAAGGAGGGAGGGGGTGCTGCCCTTGCTGAGCCCTAATTGAAGAGCCATGTTTTCATTTTCTTCTGGAATTCTAGGAATAATCTGGCTGACCTTATGTGAAAGGGGAGTTTGTTCCAAGCTTTATGAGCCAGGCAGTAGAAAGTGTACCACCAGCTCTAGGTCTTCGATGGTGGGGGACAAGGCTAGCAATAGCTTGGCTTACCAGGGGTGTCTGTTGGGGTGTTGAAGATGATGCAGCTGTTCAGGTAAGTGGAAAATAGGTTGAGCAGTGTTTTGTATATGTGTGTTAGTAGTTCAAACAGTATGTTTGTCGATGGGGCAGCAGTGGAGGTCTTTTTTGGTGAGTGAATATGTGGGGGCGCGGTGGGAGTTTGAGTGTAAGCTTGGCTGCTATATTCTGAATGATCTCCAGCTGCTTGGTTAGTTGGATGGAAATTCCAACATAAAGTGTGTTTCCATAGTCTAGTTTACTGATGATAAGTGCCCTGGTGAGTGTTTGGTGGGTGCTGAGAGGATGCCATCGGAAGATTTCTTGAGGCTTTTGAGGCTGTGGAAGCAAGAAGAGGTAATTGAGCTGACTTGGCTGGACAACGATAGTTGTTTGTCCTGGCTTGGCTGGACAGGGTGGGAGTTGAACCCATTTTGGATTACCACCAGTCTTAGGGTCAGACGTTTTGGGGCCGATTCTTATCCTGGAGAAATATTCTCCGTAAGAATCGTATCCGGATTTTTTTACGTACGAATCGTACAAGTCCCGTACAAACTGGCAAGTACGATTCGTATGTAAAAAACACCATACGAATCGCATTGGGAATATACCCCGACACGTCCTCGGGTCGGAAAAAGTGTCCGACACGTCCCCGGACGGTTTTACGTACGACTCGGTAAACCGACGTCCGAACGCGCAAGTATGATCTGTCCCATCCGTCCGAATCCACAACCGTATGGCAAAAACACCGTACGGAGCGAACCTCCATAGCAACCATGGAGACGTCCAAACATGTGCCTGCATATGCGCCGAACACCACCCCCATGTCCGCGCCATACCCCCAGTCCCCCCCATGTCCGAGCCGTACCCCCAGCACCCCCGTATGTACGGTGCGAACCCCCATATGTACGGTGCGGACCCCCACCCCCGTATGTACGGTGTGGACCCCTAACCCCCGTATGTGCAGTGCATACGGGGGTGGTGTGGGGGTCCGCACCGTACATACGGGGGTGGGGGTTTGCACCGTACATACGGGGGTGGGGTGGGGGTCCGCACCATACATACAGGGTGGGGGTTCGCACCATACATATGGGGGTGGGGTGGGGGTCCGCACCATACATACGGGGGTGGGGGTCCACACCGCACATACAGTGGTGGGGTGAGTGTCCGCACTGTACATACGGGGGTGGGGGTTCGCACCGTACATACGGGGGTGGGGTGGGGGTCCGCACCGTACATACAGGGGGGGCGGGGGGTACGTCGCGGACATACGGGGGGGCTTGGGGTACGTCGCGGACATACGGGGGCGGGCTGGGGGTACGGTGTGGACATACGGGGGGCTGGGGGGTGTTCGGCGCACCGTACATATGGGGTGGGGGTTCGCACCGTACATACGGGGGTGGGGTGGGGGTCCGCACCGTACATACGGGGGTGGGGGTCTGCACCGTACATACGGGGGTGGGGGTCCGCACCGTACATACGGGGGTGGGGGTTCGCACCGTACATACGTGGGTGGGGTGGGGGTCCGCACCGTACATACAGGGGGGCCTGGGGGTACGCCGCGGACATACGGGGGGGCTGGGGATACGTCAGAGACATACGGGGGGGCTGGGGGTACGGTGTGGACATACGGGTGGGCTGGGGGGGTGTTCAGCGCGTACCGGGCCCCCTTTTCCTCACGCTTTGCGGTGTACTTAGCTTTTCCGGCACTTTTTGTGTGCCGTAAAAATATAGCCGTCCGGAGTGCTGTCGGTACGAATCGTACTTGCTGGTACGTAAAAAGCTGCCTGACTCCGTCCGCATGTCGCGTACGCGCCATCCCGGATCACATTTGTATGTGTTTTTGTGTCGGTCGGTGTTTTGTACGAATCGTACGGAAATGGTGTTTCCGTACGAATCGTACTAAGAGTACCAACTCCGTCTTATCTAAGTTGAGCTGTAGGGAGTTGGAATTCATCCGGAAGGGGACTTCTGACATACTCTCAATAATCTTCACTTGTGTAGTGGTGGTGTCCTTGGAAAGGGAGAGGATGAGTTATGTGTCATTGACGTATAAGATAATGTTAAGCCTATAGGTTCGGATAATGTTGGCGAGCGGAGTCATGAAGACATTAAACAGCATGGTGGTGAGTGATTATCCCTGGGGGGCTCCGCAGATTAGCTCAGTGGGTTGTGAAGTGTAACTAGCTAGGATGATGCTCTGCATTCCTCCTGTGAGGAAGGAGCTGATCCACTGAAGTGCGTCTCCTTGAATCACAGTTTCATGGAGGCATCAGATGTGGATAGGTTTGGGGGCAGTATAAAAAGCTGTGGAGAGGTTGAGGAGGTGAGGGCCCTGGTGTCGCCTTCGTCCATGATGTTAAATTTACATATCTGATATTTTGTTTTAATTCTCTTCTAGAAAAACAAACACTTTGACTAAAACTCAGCAAAAAATCTTTTTAGGAAACTCACATTTTTGCTGGTTGATTACGAATTGTACTGCGAATGCTCTTCACCTTAATGAAAAATGGTCAAGAGCCCCTTTCCTTGCTTTGCATAACTTACATAGCGTCAAAGTCATTCTTTTTGTTTACTGTATATAATTAAATGATAGAGCCATTAAATATGGAGAAAGCTAATGAAGAATTATATTCCATCACTTACTAAAAGAGTAAACTTCTCTTTGGTTCATTTAATGAACAGTTCTTATTTAATGGATTAGCATAGTGACTGTAATATTTCATATCTTCCACAATTTATACCTTGTAAGCTGACAAATGTTATTTTTTCTTATGCTGTTCATTTTGGTGAGATTAGTTTTGCTTTGCAATTTAGGTTTTCTGGAAATTTTAATTCATTTTCTTGAAAAACTTTAAGTCTTGAAAAATGTGTGAAATAAAACCTATTCAACTTATGGAACAAATGGATTTCGTTTCCTTGTGTGCTTCATGTTTTTGCTAGCTAGAGGATCTGAGGCACAAAGAGAATATTTTGTTTTTTCAGGAATGCACAATTTGGTCAAATGAAAAAGGTCTTATTGAATCCAGGTCTCCTTATTTTAAAATCTGCATTTTATCTACTACTCAGTATCTTCAATTGTTGTAAAACTTATTGCTGGTTATCGAGCATATTCAAAAAGGGAAATTGATGAGATGTGGGCTCAGAATAGTCAATGTCCTTTAATGTGTTTACTGGATCTGATAACACTGTCCCATCGAATTTTAGCCATTGTTTCACTTTCAGTGGCATATGTACAAGCCCCTGTCACCACTATAACGTCACTTTTTCCGATGTTGTGGTGACGATAGGGGCTTAGATTTATTTACAAGGCAGTGTTTGTATTGCCCTGCCCACTTGCATAATCTGAACTTACGCACACCACTTACTTACACAGAAACTCCGACACTCCTCTGGAGGTGAAATGAGCTTTATTAGTATTGTAGACAAGGGTAAGTTCTTAGGCACTGATTGAAAGGCAATAAACAATGAATACACCACACTATATATATTGTAATACATACAAATATGAAACCGTGAATATAGACATATAAACAGTTAATGTACAAAGCACCTCACCAGATGCGTCTGCACCAGAGTCCTCAACATCCCTGGCCAAGCACCGAATACACTATGGGGCATATTATCAAGATTAAAATTATTGCCGCTTTAGCAGCAGAAAACTGCCTCTAAAACGGCGATAATGGGCTTGATAATATGCTCTATGGAATTCCAATTAAAGCCCATGTTAGATGTCCTTCACATCTAACATGGGCTTCAATTGGAATTCCACAGAGCATATTATCAAGCCCATTATCGCCGTTTTAGCGGCAGTTTTCTGCCGCTAAAGCGGCGATAATTTTATCGCCTGGCTTGATAATATGCCCCCAAGTCGGGAACCCTGTAGAGACCGGGGCACAGGAAGTAATCTCTCCGGGCACCAATTTCGTCCCGCGGGTGCGTCCACTCCTAGAATGAGTTCCTGAGCTCGATCACACAGATACCGCTTTTTATAGTTTAATCAACACGTTTGAGAAGCCTCTAGTAGGCGTTCTCGCCCATCTATCCATCATAGGTGCTGGGTGTATCTCTGCGTCAGATCCACCCATACAGACCTGGCCAGATTCTGTTTGGGTGCGCCGAGGCAAAAGACATTCCTTTCCCTGACTCCGGCCTGGGAGAGCCTTGCACAGTGCATTCTCCCCCTGTCATAGAGATAAGCATAGAATGCGCAAAAACAAGTGTAAGGTACAAAACAGTCTCACGAGACACGTCTCGCACCAGCTTGTACTGGTTTACATGAAAAATATGTTTATGTTACTGCTGAAGTGTAACTACAGGGCAAAGCAGCACAAAATGGATTAACAAAATGGAAGAGCAGAGCATCGCATGGAATCGAAGGTCATGGGGTGGGATGTAATGCATTCGCCATTTTACACATGCTAAGTTGCATGTTGTCCTCGATTCCATGCGATGCTCTGCTTTTTTGAGCAAGAAGTCTTTTTTAAAACTTTTTTTTCCAAGAGGAAGGAGGGGCTCCAGAGATTCCAACTTCCTGTTCCTGTCCAGCAGGCTGCTCCCAGTGCTTTGTCCATCTCCTGTATAAATATACAACAATATCTCAACCAGATTCATTGAGAATAATTATATTTGTATGTGCAAGACATTACAATAGAAGAACAAAGACAAGAGACTTCAAAAAATGTGTTAAATGTGCTCTTAGGCATCATATATTTTAGAAGACTAGGTTATACACAAAAGTTGCAACAGCACTGTTAAGCATGGATGCAAAGGCAACCCAAAAGAAAGTGCACATTGTGCTCGTGACAAGACGTGACGGCGCAAGTGACAACGTGAGAAAAGCAACACAGCGCAGGGCGCAAGGTGAAACGTAATGTACAATATATACAGGATGAATGGTTCACATAATGATTATTTCAAATAGGTAGACTGTAATGTTCAATGATTTGATTTGAGAGACCCTCTCCCACCAGCCAAAACGCTTTAGGCGCACATCGTACTTTGGTTCTTCAAATCATTGAAAATTACAGTCTACCTATTTGAAATTTGAACAAACAGGGGGTGTTATTGATGTGTCAGGCTTTTGATGGGCGCACTGGGAATCACGTAAGTGAATGGACCTGAAAATTTGTAACGGTGCTACAGAAGAGGGAAAATACCCCTAAAACCCTCCAATGGTGGACGAAGGTCCACTAATATCAACAGAATACCAATTGTGCACAGGTTATAAGTAAAATTGCATATTAGCATGAAGTATCCACAACATATATCGAACCAAAAAAAACTGTATAGGCAATGGATGACAAGAAAACAGGGTTGTATTCCGTTTTGCAGTTTTATGTGAAATTCTGTAGATCCAACCAGCCAACACGTGTTTCGTCAGAGGGTATAAACCCCAGACTTCTTCAGGGCTGGAGAAAAACATACATGAGGTGCGTATCACTAACACAATCCTATAATCATATTACAGACATGTCATTTATAGTGACTCATATGTGATTCCGGTGGGGGAAAAAAACACCATGTCAAAACAGCAGTTGCATCCAAAGCTTGGATTCTGCATTAGCTCTACTGTTAAAGTGAACGATAAGCACTGTGAAACAGAGAAAAGTGATGGCAACATGGTTCAGAGAAACAAACTTCTGAGTTCACATATAAGCGCGACTTTCGTATAAAAACAGGAGAAATCGAGAATTTATGAAAACAAAAAGGCCAACCTGACAAACACCAGGCAGAGTTGTGAGAATCTGCATGCATTAAAAACTCAGAATCTGAGACCAAAGTGAGCTTGGAGTGCGGTTCAAGGTGATTTATACGTGTCTAAAGTGACGCTGGTAATCGAGTCTATTTTGCCGAGTGTAGACCAAGGGATATATCTAATTCACGTCATGTGAAAGTGATGCCAAAGTGCAAGTCCATCTATAGGTACGCATGCGGATGGTTTACTGAAAAACCCCTACCTTCTACGCGTATTGTAGGAGTGTTAGACCTATTCAAATGAAAGATTAATGCTAGTTACTTACTGAATCTAGAGGTAAAATAGATGTGTCCCAACACGCTTGTAAACCCATTCCGGCTTACCTTTGAACCGGTGATAATTCCGACCCGGTACCACAGTAGATCCTCTCTTTGTAAAATAGTACTCGGCTATTTTACAAAGAGAGGATCTACTGTGGTAACTAAATTTTGAATGATGATTATACCACTCACACCGGGATCAATTTTCTTGTTCTCCCTCTCTACTCCACAAAGATAACTTGGGGGTTTCACCACACACATAGGGATAATTGGTTCACATAACTGTTAGCAACTTTTCATTGACAGTTATGTTCGTCTCTTATGTAGTGCGATTTTATGATAAGTAATTGACCTTTTCTGGGGTTTATCTCACACTGTAATAGGGACTGTTTACCAGAGTGAGATGTTTCCCAGCAACAATCGAGCTAATTAACGTGTTTTTATTGTACCTCCTTGCACATGATCAACAATGTATGACAGTCACTTATGTTGCTTAATCTGTGCCGCCCTCACAAGTCATATATTTTGTTTGGAATTAAGGTCAACAGATGTCTTACTGAACATCCAGTTTGTAGATTCCTATATGTGTTTTTCTTAATTGATGTATATTTGAGAATCATCAATTCATTATGTATTATACTGCTCCTTGCTTTACATCACTAATAATTAATTGAGCTACTTGACAAATATCAGGATGCGTGGCTTATTGGTTACGCATGCGCACCTGCACTAATCACGATCAAGATTTGATCAACGCTTACGTTTTCAGACGGACTTATACTTACAGTCTCGTTTTGGCTCAATATGTATTCTAAAATCCATGAGATACGTATTGACTTTGTTCTGAGTCTTACCCTTCCAGTTTAATACTACGACCGACTAGTACGATCTCCGGGATACTCAATATTAATTTGGTTACGCATGCGCACTATTCTAATCACATTGACTATACGATCGAGACTCACGTGACACGGACGCACACGTTCTAGTCTTTCCCCTTTTTTTCGTTATAACGCGGTCAGACACTTCCGGTTATGCGCACTTCAACAGACACGCCGGTCACCCACAATACGTTTGGAAGCATCTTGGTCTGGATGTACTCGTCTCAGGTAAGAAGCCGCTCTTGTGAACGCTCTAAACGATACATTTTGGCATTATTTTGGGTAACTGTGCTCCCGACTGATAGTTACACATTCTCCCCTTCTCTACCTCGGCAACACAGATATAACTCAGAACTTTATTGAAAGGACAACAATTTTGAGAGGACACACACGAATATAATTCCTTTAAGACCTACCGGGTCGGAATTATCACCGGTTCAAAGGTAAGCCGGAATGGGTTTACAAGCGTGTTGGGACACATCTATTTTACCTCTAGATTCAGTAAGTAACTAGCATTAATCTTTCATTTGAATAGGTCTAACACTCCTACAATACGCGTAGAAGGTAGGGGTTTTTCAGTAAACCATCCGCATGCGTACCTATAGATGGACTTGCACTTTGGCATCACTTTCACATGACGTGAATTAGATATATCCCTTGGTCTACACTCGGCAAAATAGACTCGATTACCAGCGTCACTTTAGACACGTATAAATCACCTTGAACCGCACTCCAAGCTCACTTTGGTCTCAGATTCTGCGTTTTTAATGCATGCAGATTCTCACAACTCTGCCTGGTGTTTGTCAGGTTGGCCTTTTTGTTTTCATAAATTCTCGATTTCTCCTGTTTTTATACGAAAGTCGCGCTTATATGTGAACTCAGAAGTTTGTTTCTCTGAACCATGTTGCCATCACTTTTCTCTGTTTCACAGTGCTTATCGTTCACTTTAACAGTAGAGCTAATGCAGAATCCAAGCTTTGGATGCAACTGCTGTTTTGACATGGTGTTTTTTTCCCCCACCGGAATCACATATGAGTCACTATAAATGACATGTCTGTAATATGATTATAGGATTGTGTTAGTGATACGCACCTCATGTATGTTTTTCTCCAGCCCTGAAGAAGTCTGGGGTTTATACCCTCTGACGAAACACGTGTTGGCTGGTTGGATCTACAGAATTTCACATAAAACTGCAAAACGGAATACAACCCTGTTTTCTTGTCATCCATTGCCTATACAGTTTTTTTTGGTTCGATATATGTTGTGGATACTTCATGCTAATATGCAATTTTACTTATAACGTGTGCACAATTGGTATTCTACCTATTTGAAATAACCATTATATGAACCATTCATCCTGTATATATTGTACTTTACGTTTCACCTTGCGCCCTGCGCTGTGTTGCTTTTCTCACGTTGTCACTTGCGCCGTCACGTCTTGTCACGAGCACAATGTGAACTTTCTTTTGGGTTGCCTTTGCATCCATGCTTAACAGTGCTGTTACAACTGTTGTGTATAACATAGTCTTCTAAAATATATGATGTCTAAGAGCACATTTAACACATTTTTTGAAGTCTCTCGCCTTTGTTCTTCTATTGTAATCTCTTGCACATACAAATATAATTATTCTCAATGAATCCGGTTGAGATATTGTTGTATGTTTATACTGTACCTACCCAGATCTCAACTAGGTTTATGGGTTATACTCCTTTGGTTTTTCCCCATATTGTCCATCTCCTGGTCACTTTTCATTTGGATTTGAAGCTGGAAAGATCACTCTTTCTTGTCTGCTGCATATATACCATGGGATTTAAGGACTTTGTATTTGAGAATTCACAAGTAAGTTAAAAAACTCTTGCATAAGGGTGTTGTTTTCTGGATAGAGGGCATGCACCAGTATTTTTTAGTACTTTTTTTTTAATTCTCAAAGTTATTGTGGTGAGAGGCCCACATTTTCAGAAGGGACATAATTATATTTTTGCATTGAGTTTTTCTTCTTTTGTAAAGGAACAATGTTGCACAGTTCAGTACATTGTCTCCATGTTTGTTTAATTTACTATATTTATTCATTTTGCTATGTGGCCTAGTTTGCCAAGGGTCCAGCCAGTAGGCCCATGCCAGTGCTAGTCATGGATGAAAGAAACAACTGTTTCTGTGGTATATATCGTTCTAAAACATCGTTTAGGGCTGGGATAAAATTGTATTAAATTAAAAATGTGGTTTTTTTTGTGTTTCATGCATTTTTTCTTTGTTACCCATGCCTCCTTGCTCGCTGTTGTAGCTTGTCCATGTTGCACTGGTTGGCAGCTATTTTGTGCATTCAGGCAGTGTGCCTTTGCCATAGGTTTGCATGTGTTAGTTTTCCCCATGTCTCCCTGCTCACTTTTGTTGTCTGGCCATGAAGATGGTAGCAATTTTTTGTATCCAGCCAGTGTGACTTTGCCATAGGCTTGCATGTGTTCTTTGTATCGTTTTGATTTTTTTAGTTTTTTATTAAAATTTTTAATTTACATTTTTTATTTTAATTTAAAAAAAGGTTTTGTATAAATGTAATATTTTTTTTTACAAAAAATAGATTTTTTACTTCGATTAGTTTTTTCATTTGCCTTGGTCGATCCATCTGTCTATACATCCATCCATTCATCCATCCATCCACCCATCCATCCATCCATCCATCCAGACGCACAGCCACTCAACAGCATTCAGTTTTTTTAGGTATAATTGCATTTCCTCCTGGACACCCTGGCTGCTGTGCACTGCAGACACATCAGCATCATTTATTTTTTTAATGATTATTCCATTTCCCCCTGGACCATATTGCCTGCCATAGGGGCACACTAACCTTCATTTTTTAATAGATTGTTATTTTATCTACCCATGCCCCTGAGTGTCACAGGTGTCTCCTTTAGAATTTATGGAAATAAAGGAAAGTGCTCTATCTCCATATTGTATGATATCCTGAGGGGGAATTACATTTTATTGTATGGTGGTGTGGTTTGACTTTAAAGGGATTATTACCTAAGTAACTAACCACACTAATATTGCCTTTGTACTAAAACTGCAACAATGCCAAGTTTCACTAAATGTTTGTCTTGTTTGTTTGCTTTGAGGTGCACAAGAGAAGAAGAGACATCACCTGCAGTACTACCAAACAAAAGGCCTGTACAGTGACATAACACATGAGTCCTCCAATCTCTTCTGCTTGTGAAACTTAGTGCCGCTGCCAACTGAGAGCTTTAAGATGGCTCCAAATAACGTTGCTGCCAACAAAGTGATCAGTGAGAAGGAGCAGCTTTCCACAAGTGGTGTGTCAGCCGAAACCTTTTGAGACAAAGTCATGTGCTGTCAACCCGGCCTTTAGGGAGCATACTGGAAGAAGCACTCCCACATCACCAGCACCACCCCAACCTAAGCCAAAGACCATGTCTGTCAGTGAGGCAGCTACTGCAATCATGGAGACGCTGAGAATTTGTCCCTTTCGTAAAGTAGTACCCAATTGTTTCAGGAAACAGAGCGAAGTGGACAGCAGCCACAGCCAGCAACAGTACATCTTCCTGGTCTTGGAGCAAAAATGGAGGTTGAGCATGCTGCCGAGCAAAAACCTCCTCTTTTAGAACCAATGGCTCCCAGACCTCCCGCAATGAAAAGGAAGGGTACTACTCCACCATCTTCTTCAAGCACCACTCCTGATAATCATGATAGGGACATGGCGTGGACCGCGCCAGAGTCTGGGAGATACCAGGTGAGGCAATGGAAAAGAAAGGTTCCTGAAAGCCTTAGAATTATGGAAGGGGATGATTAGGAGGATGACAACGATAAACTAGTCATTGTGGAAGGTGACACAGAAAAGTCAGACATTTCTATTCAGCCTGCTCTGATGGATGTTACACAGGTAGCACTGGCAGCTCCAATATTTGCAAAGCCCCAGCTGAGACCTGCACTAACCACTATCTCAGTAGAAGCATGCTTTGCAGAGAGGCAATCGATGCCACACCCGCCTACTTCCAGTTCTTCTTCAGGCTTTGACTGTGGCCCAGTAAAAAAGTACTACTTCCCAGTTTGGGACTTTTTTACGAATAGCAAAGATGAGGAGAACATTGCAATATGCACCATTTGCAACACAAGTGTTCATCGAGGTAAGCCTGGCTCAAATTATGGTATTGGAGGCCAAAAAATCCATATGAAAAAACATCACAGGTGGTAGGAGCACCTTAAACAATTGTCGAACATGATTGTGTTGCTAAAAGTGAGGCGAGCCGGGGAACCTCAGCTAAAAAGTCCAATCACATGGGTTGTGATGATCAGGACGAAGAGGGTGACATCCTCAGCAAGCAGCCCTGTCCCAAGCAGTGCACCAGCAGAATCCCCTGCATCAGCGACTTCACGGTGGCACAAGATTCAGAGTCAGATAAAAACACCACGGCATTGATGTATTGTTATGGGAAAATGCACCAATATCCAGAGCTCTGCAGGCTGGCAATAAAGTATTTGGCTTGTCCTGTAGTCAGGGTGTCTGCTGAGCATGTGTTCAGTGCAGCTGGTACAGTTGTTACAATAAGTAGGACAAGTCTCTCACCCAAAAATGTGGTGAGATTGACTATGATCAAAATGAACTAACATTAAATACCACATAAGTACGTTGTCGTTAAACAGCACAGGATGAGGAGGGAGGATTGGCAGAATCAGGTGTGTTAGCTGACCAACTTCTGGGTAAGCCACCTGAGTTTGGGAACAAACTCTACTTCCTGGTAGGTATGCCTGCACCACTTTAGAACTTTTGAATTATTTCTCATTTAACTTCTTTCTTTGCTAGTTGAACATTATGTTTGTGTCAGATGTATGCTGCCCCACCTTTTTTTAGTCACATATATTGCAATATTGCAGTTTGCCTAGTGTGCAGTGAAGAAGCCTCCACAATTCCTTCATGACTTTGGAGACAATGCCCACCTCCCTCGCATGCCGATCCTTTTTTGCATCACTTTGCAGGGCTGCCCCAGAAGATTGTTAATTTAAAAGAGTGCCAATACCAACTTCCACTGTGTTTCCTGCCTCAAAGGTACAATTGTGTACCTACTACCTAACCTACCTGTGCTTGGGTTGGATGAGGTAACTACAGCTATTGCAACGAGTGAGTGAATGTGAGAGATGATTGATGATTCATATGGTGGCAGACAGTGAGCGAGGTTGTTCAACTGTAATTTAAAACTTGATTGAGATGTTTTGCAATGTTTGTGAACTAAATGAGGGGTGACAATGTTTCTGGGAAGTGATTGGCCTTTACAAACTTACTTAGTAAAAATTACCTGTACGGTCACTCCTATGATCCTTCTATTTTTCATCACCAAGAAGGGTTGCCCAGAAGATCATTTGATTTGGAAGACTGCCAAATTCCATTTTTTTACTTGCATCAAAGAGGAGATGCAATTGTGCACCTACCACAGTGCTTGGATTGGAACAGGTAACTATTGCACCAATGAGTGATATATTATTGAGTGATTGTGACCGATGATTGCAGATTCATGTAGTCGCAGACAGTGTGGGAGGGTGTTCAACTGTAATTTGTAAACTTGATTGAGATGATTTACGATGTTTAGCGCCTCAATGATGAGTGCTAATTTTTCCGGCAGGTGATTGGCCTTTACAAACTTACTTAGCGAAAATTAACTTTTATGGTCTACTCCTATGATCCTTCTTCTTTTCATCACCTAGAAGGGCTGCCGCAGAAGATTATTTGATTGACAAGACTGCCAAATACCAATCTGTTGCTTGCTTCAAGGAGAATATACAATTGTCTACCTACCACAATGCTTGGATTGGAACAGGTAACTATTGCACCAAATAGTGATATATTATTGAGTGATTGTGAGTGATGATTGATGATTCATGTGGTGGCAGACAGTGAGGGAGGGTGTTCAACTGTAATTTGTAAACTTGAGTGAGATGATTTGCAATATTTGGGTCCTGACTGATGGGTGATCATTTTTCTGAAAGGTGATTAGCCCTTTCACACTCATCAAGATTTATTTGCAGGGTCCACTCCTTTTTCTGGTTCTTCCGATACCAGACCAGTCAATTTAGTCAACAAACCAAAATCTACATAAACCACTGTAATTCTGTTTCTCTACTTGAGCTTCAATAGCAGTGTACTACATGTCTATCTTCTTTGGGTTGGGACTGGGACGGAGTTACTCAGAGTCATGACGAGGATGGAAGAACTCAGGGTGGGACTACCTCATCAACTGGTAGAATAAATAATCTTTCTACTTCAAAGGGAAAACATGACTCTGAGGTCTAGTACACAGCTATGTGTAATGGATAGAGGTGCATTGCTTTGGGAAATGCTGCTGAGTGTGTGTGTTGCACTGGTGGCAAAAGTGAATCTCTGAGTCCACTTGTTTTTTGCTCTGCCTCAGAGTCTTCTTGGTACACTCCTCATTAAGCTTACCTTCCTTCTGTCCTTCTCCTTGACTCTACAATACAGTTTCTGTTTTACAATCCAGAGGCCTTCTCATCTTCTGCATGAAAGAAAGGCAAAAGCTGAGCTCAACACTCCTGCTTACCTACCAGACTGATCCAGACAGGCACCCAAGAGTGATAGACATTCCCGACGAGAATGCTGATGCACCACCCACATTTGCAATACAGTGTCATTTTTCTTTTAACAATCATAGATTTAGGACTGGGTGGGTTCATTCCTCCATAATTTGATTCTTCGAAACCTAGAAGACAGAACATTTAGATATTTGATAATGTGGGTCTCTGGTGTAGAAAGACTGTTTGCAATGCAGTTAACTGTACTGTGTCAGACTCATTCCTCTATTTACTTCCACAACAGATTAATGATGGTGATGTGCTGCTTATCACCTAGATGAATATTGTCCTTGTGTAGTGTTTGTCTTTGTCACACCTTTCCCCAAATCCCCTTTCCCATCCATTCATCAAATGCCTAACCCTCTTCCCCCGGGCTGCGTGATTTATTGAGATGTTACTTAATTTATACCATTAATGGATCACCCACTTGGTGGGTTGATGTGGTGAAAGCAACACCAACTCACTGCAGTATCTTCTATTACCTAAGCAGTAGCCCACACTGACCCCATTTACCCACCCATGCATAAAAGTGCTCCATATTTTAGATATAGAAGAACATTAGTTGTCAGCAGTATCATTCACGCCTTATGTTGTGTAAATGCTTAATCTTGTCCACTCCAGACTTTGAGTCCACTTTCCATGACTCGAGGATTTGTAACTTCAGTTTTTAATATTAGTTCTCAATTGGTCAGAAGTAGTTACTATTGCTATTTTTTTATCTTATCACTATCAGGTATATTTTGTTGTGTCATGTAGTAGTCTGGTCTCAATCATTTGTAAAGCTATGGTATAATTTATTACCCACTAACTCAGTGTTTTTATTTCCATTTAGTTGCTTGCAATGGATAATCCTTCCGATTAATTCTGCAGTTGGAGCTCACCTGGGTGGGAGTGGGACCTCACTTGTGAAGTTGTGATGCCTTCCATATTATTGCTTCATCTGTATTCAGGTAAGAGAACTGTGGAGTGAAGTAAACTTGTTAAGTTAGTAAGTAAGCAACTAACTGCTACTGCAAATAAGTAATCATTAATCTAGGTTGCTGTAGGCAATATAAGTCAAGGCAGAATCCCCTCAATGGTCAAGATAGTTACAGAGGGTAAAAAGAAAAGGATATATAACTAACTATAACTAACCATTATATGCTTTTATATGCAGATTTAAAAAAACAGGCTGCGCAAAAAGGCAGCAGTGCAAATTAAAAGTAAAACCTAAATAAACTAATTAAGGCATAAAGGAGCTCATTAGGATAGCGGTTGGACCACTACTGAAAGGCCGTCACTGGTGGTCCTATGGTTGGGTGGAGGTTAACCCTGGGCGTCGCGCTCCGCTTCGCCCACGGAGTGCACGTAGCGCTGCCTGCTTTGCCGTTTACGAAGTAGGCGTAGCAGGCAGCGCAACGCACACACCGTAGTGAAGCAGAGCTGCCCGCCACCCGCCTCCCGCCCTCCCTAATTTTAAAATAATTTAAAGAAGGTTAAAGGTAAATAAACCACCTTACCTTCAGCGCGGCGTCCTGGGGCTCCCTCTTCTTGCGGAGGGTAACTTCTTCATGCAAATGCGCATGCGCGTACGCCCGCGCATGCGCATTTCTCGCAAGAAATGCTCATGCGTGGCGTCCGCGCATGCGCATTTGCGTGAAGAAGTTACTGTCAGAAAGAAGAGGGAGCCCCGGGACGCCGCGCTGAAGGTAAGGAGGTTTATATTTACTTTTAACCTTCTTTAAATTATTTTAAAATTAGGGCGGGTGGGAGGCGGGCGGCGCGTAGTGGGGCTACGTGGAGCATGCGATTGTGCGTAGATTTTGCCACACTACGCGCTGCTACACGTAGCCCCACTACGCCCACTATGCCCAGGCTTGGTGGAGGTCCGCTGCCTCTGCCAGGATCAGTGATCGCAACGAAGCGGCGATCAGAATCATAATCCCGAATGTAGGTGATTCAGAGGTAGGCACCACCATCGGGATTATGATATCCCTTTCCGACAGCCTTTTCATGTCAGAAAGACTGCCATGTAAAGGCTGTCAGAAACTGATTTTGTGGGCCCTGAACAGGGCCCCCGTCTGTTGTAGGGCACTGTAAAGTGGCCCAGGGGGCACATGTATTGTCCCAAGGCACCTTCATGCACCATGTGCCATGCACCACGTGGTGCATGGCACATGGTGCATGGATGTGCAGAAAGTGCTCCTTTACACGGCAGCTTATGTGCAACCCTTTTCCTGTGCCACAGCACAAGCCGCCATGTAAAGTAGCACTTTCCGACCGCCAGTCTGGTCGTCACATCCTAATGCGGTGGTCGGACCACCGACTGCTTGTCGGACAGTCTTCTGACTGCCCGCGATAGCGGTGTGTGGTACTACCGAGCACTATCGTAAGGAGCCCCAGACTGTGGTAAAAGAAAATTCCCCTTTAAAATTTTACCAAAAAAACCACCCTCTCCACCCGCAACAGGCCCACCCCTCTTCCCAAACAACTTGACCCATGTCCCACTAATGGCCAAGCAAAAGTCCAAGAAAAAAACAGCCAGTCCCAACTGCCTTCCCACTCTCGCCACCCATAACACATCCCGCCCATTAATTATTTTTTTTAAAGGACTTAGCAGTAGGCATTGTCTGGAGCTGGTCCAGGTTCTGCTCTATGCTCCCTATCCGGCTTTCAATGCAGTCTAGCCACTGCAGGACATGAAGCTGAAATTGCCTGTCTGAGTGGGAGAGCATGGCGGCAGTCAGGCAGCTGGTGGCGGCACCAGCAATGTAATGTCCAGGAGGCTGGAGGCTGGGGCTGGCTTGTTGAACTGGGTTCCAGGTCAGATGCAGCTACATCCACCTTTTCTTCCTCCAGGGCCACCAGCAGCAGGTATTTGGACTGGATGGTTTCAAAGACTCTGCTGCCAAAAGCCGGGCCACAATCTCTTGCTTGGTGGGTGATGCTGGTGGACCAGCAGGAGTAGCTGTAGCAAGAAAAAGAAAAATGAGAACTTCTAAACAATGCTCCATGCAAACACTTGTTTAAAATTAGGTAGTGGATGACACACAAGTGGGCATATTCTCAAGGACCTATCGGCGAGTTATTGGTACTTTATCGCAGACAAAGTCGCAATAAATTTATCGCCCCATTCACAAGCTGGTGCAAACAGCCGATATATCCGGTTTTCCGGCGATAGCATCCTCAAAAAACATCGCCACGGATGACCCCGGCAACTATCGCTAATGAGATGCAGAGTAGGCATTCTCGAGCAAAAAGCTGCAACAACACCACACCTCAACATTCTCAATGACCAGCAAGATCGGCGATAAGATCACTAAACATGTGATAAGGCGAGTTAGCAGCAGGAAGTTAACACCTGCTGTGACCTGGTGCAAAGTCGGACGACAACCGGCACCAGAAAAGGGAGCCCAGACCACAGCCACACCTGAAGACCAACAGATGCCATAGAGCCACTGATCATGCAGCTTGGAGCCCCAACAGGGCCACAACACCCACTGCCACCACACCCAGAACTGCCACCCCCGTAACCCTTCCCCCGGACCACCACAGAGGCAGCGCAGACCAAGACAACGGACCTTCAGAAAACGCACCAACCTCACAGACCCAACACCAGAGAATGTCATTGCCCACTACAGGCTCAAAAGGAAAACCATCCTACGCATCCTGACCCTCATTGCCCACAGGCTGACAGTACCAACACAGCAGACAACCAACATCAAGCAGACAAAGCTGCTGGCTGTACTGCACATGTTGGCCTCTGGGACCTTCCAGCCAACAACCGCCAGAGTTGGAGGAATCTCACAGCCAGCCCTATCAAAGTTCATCACAACTGTCTTGGATGCCATCATCAGCTTGGTACCCCACTACCTATTTTCCCCCCACACTGCGCCGGAACAGCTGGTGACCAAGCAAGGCATCTATGCCATAGCTGGCTTCCCGCACATGTCAGGGGGCAATTGACTGCACACATGTCCTACTTGTGCCCCCTGGCGACACTGCACACATTTACCTCAACAGAAAGCACACGCATTCCATCAATGTGCAGGCAACAGTGAACCACCTGGGAATCACCACCAACGTCGTCGGCAACTACCCAGGCAGTGTGCATGATTCCTACTTCAACCGACAGTCCATCATCAACCAGCGCTAACAGGATGGCACCCTAGGAATTGCACTGCTCGTTGACAAGTACCAAATGAACACACCACACCCCCCAACTCCACAATCATGCAACTCACAACTTTGGCAATGCACATGTCAGAGACTAACTTTCAACATGCCAAACAACATGCCCACCCACCAGACACGAAAGCATAACTTACTGTGGCAACCTGGGCTAGCCATGTACATGAGCCATCAATGGCATGGCACCTCAGCCACACAATAGCGGAAAATGGGGAGAGGTGGGAACCAGGCATGTGCAACAGAGGCATGTGACCCATGAATGAGAAGGTACACAATGCCAAGTGTGGCGGAGATGTGCTGGACAGACTGCAGTATGCAGACCACAGACATATCCATGTCCACATGCACTGCTGGTGTATGGAGTATAGTGGACAGTGGACGCAAATATGTCACCCCAGCCAGTGGGGAAATGTATCTTGTGACTTCCCCCCGTAAGCGTGAGCAGAGTGGGCTGGGCAGGCGTATGCCAAGCCAACGTAGGGGTGTGAATTAAAAGCACGTAGCTCTGGGCGTGGTTCTCTTTCGGAATGCCCAACGTCTCTAGCAGGGCGGTGCCTCCCAGCCTGCCACGAGGCCGACACCGTTGCCGTGAGCGATGTTGCCTGCGATCCTGTGCGCCTGCTGCACCCTGACCCGCTTGTTCCCGAACCCGTCTTGCCTGCACCTGTGTACCCAGGCCTCACTGCTCACCTGCAGACACCGGCATGTGTCAAGGAGGGCCCACCACGTGCCGGTGCAAGGCCTAAGCCCGAGGCCCGCGAGCTTAGCAGCCTCCTCAGACCACAGTACTCCTTTCTCGTTGACATACTTCACCGGCCTACACAGCTGCCAAGTCGGTCACGCATTTGGAACTGAGTCTTTATTACGGAATGGCAGAGTACACACTTTATGGCAGAGTTTATAACACTGTACTCCCTTCGATGTGGTGCCACCAACTCTGTGCATAGCATCCGCACAACACCTGTCCTGGTCCCTTGCTGACTACTGCCTTCGGCATACACTGCGGTCGAGTAGGTCACACATTTGGAACTGATGCTTGACTACACAATGGCAGAGTACACACTTTATGGCAGAGTTTTTTAACACTGTACTCCCTTCGATGTGGTGCCAACAACTCTGTGCATAGCATTTGCACGACACCTGTCTGTGGTCCCTTGATGACTACTGTCTTCGGCCTACACTGTGGTCGAGTAGGTCACACAGTTGGAACTGAGTCTTGATTTGAGTATGGCAGAGTTCATATCATTGAACGCCTGGAGAGGAGTAAGAGGAAGATGTGGTGCAGTCCAGAGGTAAAAAGGATCCTCGTTACGGAGGTGATCGAACACTGCCAACAACTGCTCTGGTGTCACTAACTCTGTGCATCGGGAGCCAATGACACGTGGCTGCGGGCCCCTGCTGACCGCTGCCTCGGTCCTACACTGCGGTCGAGTAGGAAACACATTGGGAACTCAGTCTTGATTTATTTATGGCAGCTTTTATATCATTGTACTGGCCTCATCGCAGACTGCATACCCCTTCAACTCCGGTGCCACTAAGTCTGTTCCCCGACAGCCATGGACACTTTCTGTTTGAACTTTGGTGGTGACTGAGTCTATGGTATGGGGGTTGTCTTCATCATCGTGTAGGTGATACTGATTTTTTGGCAAAAACGAGGCTGTAGCATTCCACTCCTCAATTTGCCGCTTCCGGGTGGCTTCTACCCTGTGCATCATACCCTGGAGGACACCTTCCATTGTCCCCCACCAACCCTTCAGCACATTCACCTTGGACATCGATGAGGACCCTCTCAGCTTGCGTGGCACCACCAGTCACCGTCCCGTGGCGGTGTGCCTGTGCCGGCTGCAGTGCATCCAGGGCCACTAACTCTGTGCAGCTAAAGTCAGGGACCCTGTCCGGTGAGATATTGGATGGCCACAGAGACGATGGCCTTGGGGTCATCAATGCCATGTGTCTGTAGCCCTGCGCTGTCTGCTGCCTCCGGCCTCAACTGCGGTCCACCAGGGCTCACACATCAAATCGAGTTCTGACTGGCCCGCACGTCACATCACCGCAGGAGGCACACACCACCACTGCCAGAACCACCTCCAAACTGCCAGAGTCGAAACAGTCTAATGGAGTTGCTCACACCTGTCGTGGATGTCATCATCTGCCTGATACTTTGCTCAGCGCTCCAAGTGCCACTAACTCAGTGCACCACGACTCTTTTGTGTGCTGAGGTGAGCTCATGCAGCAATGTCACCTCAGGCAGTGTGGGAGACCTGGGACCATGCTAAGGAAGATGATGCATGTGTAACACACCCCACTGCAGCTGCATCAGGAATAACCTGAAGGGACACAATCCTAGACATTTTCTTCACATGAGCACGCTCAGCTCTAGTGCCCCAACCTTAGTGCACTGCAACTCATGGACACTTCTGTTTGCAGATTGGGTGACCCACGATGCCCGTCTCTGCTACGACTCCTGCACCATCCACGTACTCAACGCCGGACGATCACGCACATGCTGCCAGGCCGCCCCAAAGCGCACCTAAGGACCCTTCTCCTGCAGGAACTGCAGCTTCACCAGCATCTGGCCCGCCAACCCACCTACCAAAGAACCCAACCACCTCAGATGCATCCTCCTCAACACCCGCTCCACACACAAACACGCCGTGGAACTCTGGAACCTACTGGACTCCAACACCCCAGACAAGATCAACAACACCAACTCCTCCACCCTGATCGACAACCTCGCCAACCTTGGACTCAGACAACTCGTCACTATCCCAAACCACTCTGCTGGCAACACGCTTGACCACATCTTCTCCGCAAGCTCCCACGTCTCCTTCAACCACACCATCGAGCTCCACTGGACCGATCACCGCCGCATCCACTTCACCTTCTGGAAACCCACCACGCACCACCCCACTCACCAGATGCCGCTCCGCTGCTGGAGCAAAGTCACCGAAGACCAGCTTTCCACCTCCCTCGCCCGAAACCCACCTGCAGATCCGACCAACCCCGACACCGCCGCCCGCAACCTCAAACAGTGGATCAACGACTGCGCCAACACCCTCGCCCCCCTCAAAAAGCCCTCCAACACCCACACTAGCAAGAAAGCCAGCTGGTTCACCGAAGACCTCCAGGTCTCCAAGCGAACCTGCCGAAAACTCAAAAAAACCTGGATCCGTGAATGAACACCGGAAACCTACACAGTCCACAAGAACGCCACCCGCAGACACCACCACCTCATCAGATCCGCCAAAAGGACTTCCTTCAAAGACCGCCTAGACAACAACACACACAACAGCAAAGAGCTCTTCAACATCATGAAGGAACTCTCCAACCCCAGCTCCAACACCAACGACATCCCACCTTCACAAGACCTGTGCGACTCTCTGGCCACCTTCTTCCATTGCAAGATCGCAGACATCCACGACAGCTTCAACACCATCACCACCCCGGCAACCACTGAGACCCCAGCTCCCATGACCACCACCCGCATCAACTGCCTGATCTCCTGGGCCAAAATCAACGACGACGACACCATCAAGATCATGAACACCATCCACTCCGGATCCCCGGACGACCCCTGCCCACACCACATCTTCAACAAAGCCAGCAGCACCATCGCACCCCATCTCTGGAATACCATCAACATCTTCAAGACAGTGACCTTCCCGGACAGCTGGAAGCACGCAGAGATCAACGTCTTACTCAAGAAACCCAAGGCAGACCCCAAGGACCTCAAGAACTTCAGACCTATCCCCCTGCTCCCGTTCCCGGTGAAGATCATCGAAAAGGCCGTCAACAAACAACTGACCAGCTTCCTCGAGGAGAACAGCATCCTGGACCCGTCCCAGTCTGGGTTCCGCAGCAACCACAGCACCGAAACTGCCCTCATCGCCGCCACAGATGACATCAGGTCCCTGCTAGACAACGGAGAAACCGCTGCCCTCATCCTCATGGACCTGTCAGCCGCATTCGACATGGTCTGCCACCGCACATTATGAACACGCCTCTATGACGCTGGAATCCAAGAGAAAGCCCTGGACTGGACCTCCTCCTTCCTCTCCGGCAGAACACAGAGCGTCCGCCTCCCCCCCTTCTGCTCCGGAGTCACCGAGATCATCTGTGGCATACCCCAAGGCTCGTCCCTCAGCCCAACGTTGTTCAACGTCTACATGGCACCACTCGCCCACATCGCATGACGGCACAACCTCAAAATCATCTCCTACGCCGACAACACCCAGATGATCCTCTCCCTCACCAAGGACCCCCACACCGCCAAAACCAACCTCCAGGAAGGAATGAAGGCCGTCGCCGACTGGATGAGAATCAGCCGACTGAAGCTGAACTCAGACAAGATGGAGGTCCTCATCCTCGGATCCACCCCCTCGGACTTGGATGACTCCTGGTAGCCGACTGCACTAGGAACACCCCCAACTCCCACCAACCACACAAGCAACCTACGGGTCTTTTTCGACTCTACCCTCTCCATGACGAAGCAGGTCAACGCCGTCTCCTCCTCCTGCTTCAACACCCTCTGCATGCTTCGCAGGATCTTCAAGTGGCTCCCCACTGAAACAACAAAGACAGTCACCCAGGCCCTCATCAGCAGTAGACTGGACTACAGAAAAGCACTCTACGCAGAAGCCACGGTCAAACTCCTGAAACGGCTTCAATGCATCCAGAACGTCATTGCACGCGTGATCCTCGACATCCCTCGCCGCAGCTACATCACACCCCACCTGAGAGGCCTAAACTTGCTCCCTGTCAACAAGAAGATAACCTTCAAACTCCTCACCCATGCACACAAGGCACGCCACAACACCGGACCAACTTTCCTCAACAGCCTCTACACCCCCACCCGCCAGCTCCGCTCCACAGACCTCACCCTCGCCACCGTCCCCCGCATCCGAAGAGTGACCACCGGCAGCAGATCATTCTCCCACCTCGAAGCCAAGAATGGAACACCCTCCCCATCCGCCTACGGCAGACCGAAGACCTTCTGACCTTCGGAAGACTTCTCAAGACCTGACTCTTCGAACAGTAGCAGCTTCCCCCCCCAGCACCTTGAGACCCTCACGGGTATGTAGTGCGCTTTACAAATGCCATGATTGATTGATTGATTGACCTCTGTACTTGCTCCGGCTACCACCATGATGCTCCACAGTTGTCTCTGTAATGCTGGTGTTTTCTGTTTCCGTGTTAATGGTGTTCACTGTTCAAGTTGTTGCCAGCACCAACCACTCCGTGCGGGCTGGCTTACACTCACCCCACACCCATCCAGCACAGGCATTACTATACATGTGACCCTGCCAATAAAGGGGCTGGGCGCACGTGCGCGTAGCCAGTACCACATACTATGCATGAGGGCCCCGGGGCCTACAACATTACATTGTGCTGTGTACAGTGGACGCAACCATGTTACCGCTGGCAGCGGGTAAGACCTTGGACATGTAGCTTTGTCGTCACCCACTCAATACATAAGAGGAGTGGACTGGGCCATCGTACGGAGGTCCAGCGTGGGGGTGTGAATGATGAATTTGGGGCTCTGGGCGTGGTTCATTGCAGGAAATGTCCAAATGCATGTGTCTCTGTCGCAGTGTGGGTCTCCTTTGTGGGGTGTAGGTGGTCCCTGATGGGACTTGAAAACCCATGTATGTGATCTACTTTGGCTTCCATGAGCTCTGGCCCCACCTGCACCTGTTCGGCCACCTCCTTTTGGCATTCTGACACCTGGCATTGGAATGCGATGTGTACCTAGGTGAAGTGTTGGGAGCCAGCTGTGGTGCGGGTGCTTTCTGCTGTGTGGTCTGTGCAGGGGCTGGGATCTCCTCTATGTACTTGGCTGGCCTGTTCCTGGGGGTGGGTTGCCTAAGATGTCCGTGGGCTGTTGTAGGGCGTCGATGTCAAAGGTGTGGTGGTCCTCTCCAGCATCACTGATGAGTAGTCTGGTCTGCTCTGCTGGAGGTGTTGTTTGTCCCTCTGCAATGTGAAGGGGATGTGCATGTTGACATTGTGTTGACATGTATGTTGGCGCATTGTTCTAGTTTACATGCAGACTGTATGACAATGTACATTGTGACTGTTTGGGAGGTGCTGAATATTTGATGCGGGACAGTGGACATTTGGACTACATGACGGATGTGAGGTTGTACACGTACATTTCCATTTCACAGTCGTATGTGCTGTTATTGCTATGTGTTTGTGCCGCAGTGTGCCACAGGGATCAGGGACATGATCCACGGTTATTTTGGGTGTGCAGTGTGCTACACATCGTTGTGTATGTGTGCCTTTGTGCCCATCTCCCCCGTCTCCCCAGGCCCTGGTTGTTACTCACCCTGTTGATGTTATGTCAGGTCCTATCGAGCTGTGTCCGGACTCCCAACTCCTTGCGCCTTCTCCACCCTGATGACTGTGGCCTCCATTTCCTCCAGCTCCTCCTGTGGCGCAGGACTTCCACCTCCTGTCGCCATTGCTGCCTTCCTGTTGACAGCGGGTTTGTGCTTGGCTTGGCTTTTCACATCATGCCAGCACCTCTTCTCCTCCTCTATAGACCTCCTCGACACTCCGAATGCATTCACGTTTGTCATATTGATGTTCAGTGGATGGTAGTGTTCCGTCACCTCCGTGACGCTGATCTGGTTTTCCTGCGGTCTGCACCCCGTCTGCCTCTTCCTCTCCTCTTTGGCCTTCCCCGACCACGAGGTTCCTTGCTGGTGGTCTTTGGGGCTTGTGGGGTTCACGTTGGCCTCTGCACTCGGTCCGGGTGCATCCATGGTGCTACGCAGTTTCTTTTTTCTCCCTTTTTTTTGTTGCTTTTATAGTGTTTTTTTCCGCATGACACAAGGTGATTGCAGGCCTGTCGCTGGTTTTCGCTGATTTTTGTATCGCGATTGGCCTCATCGCAGCTTTTTTTGCGTTTCTGTTTCTCATTTTTGCGGCATCGCGTTGACTTTATCGCATACATTTGACGCGTTATCGTGAACCTATCGCATGGTACCGCCAGCTTGAGAATACCACGTTACCACGGTGTTATTTTCCTGCAATAGACTGCGATGTGCAAAGTTGCGTTAAGCTAATTTTGCGATGATTATCACATGTTCTTGAGAATATCCCCCTGGATGTACATTGCTGGTCGTCTAGGGCCACTGGAATTTGATGTGATTATGATTAGGAGAGTCACAGGACCAATTTTATTTTTTACCCACACATGCCTCATAAGAAAAGCACTGACTGTCTGGCAGAAATTAATTAAGGCAGAATAATGTCAGCAGCAGCGGCGTCAGTAGTGTTCTCGCCCCGTATAGTATTCCAGTAAACTCCTCAGCTTTACTTTCAACTCCAACAATGAAGAGTACCATTTTCGCAGCTCCTCCTTTACAATCTGTTGACCTTTTATCGGCTGTCCTTGTTATTGTGATTTATTCCCTGTCATTTCTGCTGGACAGGTACATATTGTGGTAATCACACAGTATGTTGTGTAGATTAAACCAGGAACAAATATTGGGTTTAAAGATGAATAAGGCCATGAATTATCTCATACTGATTGCAGAGTGACTTTAACATAATAAAATGGTGTGATAGTTAACTCCGTACTCCCTTTTTACAATTACATCTTATAAGCATTTAAGCTTGTTCCCTATACGTAAAGTTCATATAAGTGATAATTATCACCTAATTTTGTAATATGCAACCAGTAGAATCTAGAGCCTTTGTTTTTGTTTCATGAATTTAAGAAAGGCAGATGTGTTGTAGCGTTAAGCTGACTCAGAAGGTCGGCTAGTAGAATGTTACGGTATGATCTATGGTGGTTAATGAAGTCACTTAAAATCCAGATGGCATCTGGGAAGCACATCTGAAGCTTGTCTCCCAATAAACTGAAAGAAACAGCAATTGGATCTCTACTGACTCACATCAAGGGCAGAACGCACGACCTGATCCTGTTCTCCTTCAATAACATCTCCTATGTCACGCCCAAAAACATTGACTCTTTCGACCATTTTCCTGTCCACTTCACCAGTCCCAACGGGTCGAGACTGATTCCCCACTCACACCACAGAGAGAAAATCTGGATCAGAAAATGTAGAAACATAACTGAGTACACCATGAATTCCTTACTTATCCGAAGCTAAACACAATTGGGTTCAGGACCAACATAAATTCTGCCTGCAATAAGTACTCCAAAATGGACGAAAACATTCTTGATTCGCAGCCCCAAAAGATTTGAAATAACCCAGAAATACACCCCCAAAACCAAGGGTGAAGAGCCTGCCAAACGGGACCTGGCAATTATAACTTTGGAAAAGCTCTGGAAAACAGATCAGTCCCCTAAAATTAAGTCCAAATCAAATACTGGAGCTAAACGTATGAGTCTGAAATAGAGTATCATACATCCAGAAGCAACTTGTCCTATCACAAAACCCAGTAAAGACCATCTTCAACATCATCAATAAGAATACTTCATACCTAAGGGCATGATTTGGAGTTTGTTGTCCAGGTACCTTGTCAAAAATGTGTCGGATGTCCTGCCTGCCTTATAAGTGCATTTAATCCCCTGGCATTTGTAATACAGCATACAGCACTTTTGCGACCGAGTACCCATCCGCCAAACTTTAAATCAGATCCTTAGGGGCAGATTTACCTTTCTTTCATGCAATACAACGCAACAAGGCAACTTGGGTGTGAAAGACAGAATGGCTCCACATTTACAAAGGTATGAGACATTTCTGCTCTCTCCTTGTTCTGGCGCACTGTGTGTGTCTAGTGCCAACACAGCCACCCACGCACCATTGTGTTTATGTTTTGGGGAGGATTGTTTTTGTGCAGGAAGGGACACCTTCCTGCACAAAACAATCCATAGAGGCATGTTCCTCTTTCTATGCAGCACATTAAGTAAGAGGAATGAACGAGGAGAAATAAAAATATTTCTCTTTGTTACTCTTCTGTCAGGTAGTCACATCCATTTTGGCACAAACCCAGGTTACAAGCCTTTGTAAATCTGGGTTTGCATCAAAATACATGGGTGGATGCATGGGAGCGCCCACCCACGTAAAGCCTACCCAAGGCAAATTAACAAAAGGGTGCACATAGCTTTCTTCTGGCACTCACTAAGCCACGCATCTAAGCAACAAGGCACCTTTGCTAACAGTCTGAAGACAGGACACATTTCACCGCTCCTGGCCAACGCCTATCCGGAAACTCTTGACAATTACAGATGCATAAGTCACTTTGTTCAGCAAACTAATCAAAAAGTGCGTACGCAGCACTAGCTGCCCTTCCTAAAATTGAGAGGTCTGTTACTGCTTGGATCCACTGATCGGTTGAACCATGGTGAGTGAAGAATTCTCACTGGTTGTCACAGTGCATAGTGAGCACAGCTGACATCAATTTGAAGAGATGATTCTTGAAAGAGTGAGACATTTTGATCAAGCAAAAAATATTGTAAGTTATACAGTACCATCACATTGGTATCAGGGAAGGTTAATTTACGGAGGAGTATAGATCACAGGACAATGAAATTATAGTTTTTTAATAAACAAGGATTCATTGGTAATTAGTTCTGGTTTCCTGTTTGCTGAGTTCATTAATTCCTGGGGCAGTCACGTCCTGCCCACTGGATAAACTTCGGTGACTGACGCTGCAGTAAGGATAGAATGAAAAAAGTGACGCAGCAGCGGCTTAAAATATGCACCATGTTGCGCCATATTTACAAAGCGACGCATCTAGGCAGATGCGTCACTTCGCAAACCCCTGCGCTACATTTTACCTACGTCAGATATAATGTATGCAGGGTGGGCGTTCTCCAACAAGAAAGGGTCGTAGGAGTGGCACAATGAAATCTATAGATTTCACTACGCCAATTCTAGGACGCCAATGCATCAAAACCTTACGCCTTCCTCATGGCAGGAGTTAGGGTGATGCAGGCCCTTTCACATGGGGACTCATTGCTGGAGTTGCGTCTGTTTTCAGACACACCCCAGCAATGCGCCTCTTTTGCACCGACATATAAGTCAGAAATACTGATGTATCTGTCACTCCTTGCAACATGTTCCGTCATACAGTAAATATGACGCATCCATCATGTCACAAGGAGGGCGCACTGAGAAGTGTTGAATCGCTGCTTTCACGCAGCGATGCGACACTTCTCATAAATGAGGCCCTAAGTGAGGTCTTTTTGTGACAGTCACGCTCCAGGCCTTTCCTGCACCGCACATACAAGACGAAATCTTGCTACAGTGTGTAGCGTATGCATTAACATAGGGGTACAACTTCCATTGGTGAGGCAGGCACAGTGGCACCGTAGCCCAGAGGCCAGAGAAGCTAACTGAACACTGATTAGAGCTAACTTTCACAGTTTAAACAGCGACCAAAGACCCATCTCTTTACTTGTACTACTAGGGTCCATGACACACCGGCTATGCCACTGCAAAATTGATTTACAAATGATTTTAAAAGAAAATGTCTGTAGGGGGGCAGAAGTCTAGGCCTTTGGGCCCTTGCGGGTTATTTTTTGTTCCTGATGTTAACGCCTTGACCTCTGAGACCGGATGTAGTAAAGCAGCGCCAGAAACATCGCAGAACAAACAACCTACTACCCCTGGCTGACTACTACTGAGTATGAGGGTTTTCTACTTTGCACCTGCAGGAAGGTGCATTGTAGAAAAATGTGACAGAAGGGGGTCTCTTCGGTGTTTGTCCGATGGAGGCTGTACAGGGAAGAGGAGAGGCTGGATTGGAACGCAGCTCTCTCATGTAAAAACCAAAATTAATCCGTTGGAGAGAAAAGGTTCCAGACAATCCACGGGGGAAGGAGGCCAAGATAAATATTGTAGGATGAGCCTCTGAAGGTCCTCGCACACACATGTAAATCGAGTTTATTTCCGTTACTGGCACAGCTGTTTACCGCACTCCATAAAAAACTTCCACGTGGACCGTTTCCCAACACCCCGCCTCCTCAGGATGAAGCGTGACTCAGAAGGTTACTGAGCTCTCGTAAACCAGATAATCGCATAATTAGTGAAGCAGTTGGGGTCAGGCGTCGTACGGACTCGCAGGTCGCAGCACTGGCCCACATCCAATTTTCACTAGGTTTTCTTGTTTACATAGATTTTAGTTGGTAAAACTGTAGGCTTGCTGAGCCCGGGAGAAAGTTTTGACTGGTAATCTTTTAAGTAGTAGGGAATAATACTCGATGCTAATTTCAGCAAGCAAAACCAGATGCTCTGACACTGAAAGGACTCAATAAATATTCAAATACTTTCATGGTGTGCCAAGCATATGAAGGCTGACTCTCACCAGAAGTTGAACCCATTAAAAGAAGTTGCAGTAGGTTTCCCCATATGTCAATGATTATCTCCGTAGTGCCAGGTCAGCTTTTTACGACAGGGGTGCCCCACATTGTAAATGGGAGCTTTCTTATGCCAAGAATTACATACAAAATGTGAGTGTCAGAATTGTGATGTTGTTGCCATCTATTAGTATGATTGACCCATTAGTCAAACATGACATCTGGTATGTCAGCCCATGCATTGTAATGGTAGCTGAACCCTCTACCCCATGTACCATGGTTGTCCTTCCTAATGTCTAGAATTAGATGCACTACCTCAGCACCAGCATTTTACTACCATTTTTTACCAGGGGTGCCCCTTGCGCCACAAGTTACCTCCAATATGCCAGCGTCATCATTATCCACGGGGGCCCCTTATGTCAAATATTATAGACAATATACCAGTACAAGTATTTTCCAACATTGCCTATTTATCTCGAGAATTATCTCTAATAGTGCAACACCTGCATTTTTCCCACATGCCAAGAATTAACTACAGTATGCAAGCACCAACATTTTGCCATAGGTGGCCATTATGCTTAAAATGTCGTCCAGGTTACCAGTGGCAGCATTTTGCCATGGCTGTCTCACATGGCAAGAATGATATTCACAACGCCAGCTCCAGCATTTAGCAATGGGTACCCCAAATGCCAGGAACTGTAACTAGTATGCCAGAGTCGGTGGCAGCCTTACACATGTAACATACGCACACTTGCATCCACTCTCAGTCACTCATTCTCACTCATTCACATTTCCACACTCTCACTCCCTCACATTCGCTCAGTCATACTGACTCACTCTCACTTACATTCCTGCCTTCTTGATCACTCACTATCACTCGCCCTCACTCTTACTCTTAGACTCACATTCTTACTGTCTCTCTCACACTTATTCTTACTCACTCTGAATCACTAATTCTTAGTCACCCATTCTCTCATAGTTTCATTCACTGCCACTCATTTTCACTCACTTCCACTTTAGATCACCCTCATTCACTTTCACTTCCACACACTTCCACACACAATCACATATACACAGATTTACAAACAAACAAATACTTGTTCACTCACATATACAAACACCCTCTTTCACACACAACCACACACACAATTTTCCAAAATTTACTTTCACCTGCCTACACCCGTTCACTTAAACTCCTCATCTTCCAGTGCTGGATGGACTCTTGTGGGAGACAACTCATCCCACCTCATGAAGCAGGAAACTGAATGCTGAAGCCTGATCTTTTCATCCACCATACATTGTGCATGCTTTAGCTTTCAGCCTCCTGCCTCTCTTCTCTTCATAGGGTGGATGAAATGACGATGCTCCTGGGCTCACCTCACTCTGAGACAAGATGGGGGAGAGTGAGGCGACAGGCTGATTAATTGATAGTCTCTGGAACTGCAGGGCTTATGCTGATAGCATCCAGGCCCATCTGTGTGGGTGGCACTTCAGCGCACCACAAGTGGGGTGGCACATTGGCATGTCAGTCCGCTGAGGTCAGAACTGGAACTTTGCCAGTCCTGTACAATCTGTTTGATGGCTAGCAACAGTACCTCCAGGGGCCTGCACAAGCCATCAGACAGACTCATTGTCTGAGACGGTTGCTTGACCAGCAGTCTCAGCAAGGCTCTGACTTTTTCTTTAAATTATACCAGTATCAGCATTGTAAGGTGACCCAGAGTTACTATTCAATAAAATGAAGCTAAGGTAGGTGGACTCGGAGCAAGCTATGGTGGAAATAATTTATTTTCTACTAAAGAAGTAAAACACAACATATTCTTGTGTGCTGAGCAAGGATGCAAAGGCATCCCAAACACTGTGGCCAACATTTACAAAGACTTTGCGTTGGATTTGCGTTTTTTTAACGCAGACACAATAGAAAGTGTTGGATTAGTATTTACAATGCAAAGCAAACCACAATTTCCATTGGATTGTAACACAAAGTAATGCCCAGTCCCCTCTGGTCCAGCTTCCCGGCAGGAATTGGAGACAGCATTGTATAAGGCAGCCCATTCAAGTGAAAGGAAATCTCATCCCCCTAATCTAAATGCAGCCCAGGTCTATTCAGCCCAGCCCTGACTCATCCAGGAAAGGCAGGACACACAATAACCCTCCCAGTGGTGTCTACAGTGAATTCACATCCCCAGGCCCTGTCGTTCCAAAGCCAGACAGTCAATGCACAAACCAGCAGAGGCACACAGGATGACTAAGCAAGAAAATACCCACTTTCTAAAAGTGGTATTTCCAGACACAAAATATAAAAAACATCTTTACTAAAAGATGCATGTTTGTATTCTGAGTTCAGGCATACTAAACGCCACCTTTCTATCTTGTCCCAATGGGATGTTCTAAGTAAATTCCCATTCTATTCTATGGGACAGATAGGCTTTTTATAGTGAAAAACGAAATACATTGTAGTTCACTATCAGGACCTGTCACACACATCAATACATGTCCTACCTTTCACATACACTGCACCCTGCCCACAGGGGTACCATGGGCCTACTTTAGGGGTACCTCACATGTAAGAAAAGGGAAGGTTAGGGCCTGGAAAGTGGGTGCACTTGCCAGGTCGACATGGCAGTAGAGACTGCACTCAGACACTGCAGTGGCAGGTCTGAGAACCCTTTGAAAAGCTGCTTATGTGGGTGGCACAATCAATGCTTCATGCCCATTCCCAGCATTTGACTTACAGACCCTGGGCACATGAAGTGCACTGTACCAGTGACTTAGTAGTAAGTAATATAAGCCAATCATGGAAACTCCAATCCATATTCACAACGTACAGAGGGAGCACTTGCACTTTGGCACTGATTAGCAGTGGCAAAGTGCCCAAAGCATCTAGACCAGCAAAAACGAAATTCAGCACACAGCACAAATACAGGAGGCAGAGGCAAAAATACAGGGGGAAACCATGCCAAGAATGCCAGGTCTAACACTAGAGAAACAATCTGTTTCTCAGTACTTCTAAAACAACTAGGCAGAATATTATTAAAGCAAAAAGAAGGCGTGTTATAAATAACGAGAATAAAATCAAAATTTCTTGCATTGTTTAATATGTCACTCAAAAGGACATCTAGAACCTAACACCCTAACATTTACTTCTATGCACTATACTGTGAGAGCATGGAAGTCAGAGCAAATTGCACTCTAGAGTTTCTTAGGGAGAGAAGACGCATTGCATACCTTATTGACAGCAAGTGCTGTATTTATCAGCAGAGACATGGAGACAGTGTCCCTCATGAAGGGCAAACACACTGCAGAAGCAGTCAGTCAGTCTTCCTCCAGGACCCAATGTTATTGGCTTCAGGCAAGATGTAGCATCTGTGAAGTGGGAAGTGTGTTGGCAGTAGGTGAGACAGTCTCTGACAGGATCTCGGGCGATAATGTCGGTGAAGGACCTCTCCTGACAAGTGGTCGTCCTTATATACTAAAACTTATCAGAGATTGGAATGTCTGACATAAATTATGTGCATCAAAGTATGCATCCTAGGCATTTCCTTATGAACATATGAGGTAAAAGGATGTTAATTCAGACTGAACTATCTTGGTTATAAGTTGATATGTGTTTTCAATCAACCATGACATGGTGGAAAATAGACATTTGACCCTGACAAATGTTGCCTTGTTGGTTGTATCTATATCATTGATACAGCTGCTTGAATCCTTCACAGTTATTAGAAAGATAAAGTCAGGCGAAATCTGGATCTAATAGCAGACATGAAAATGATTCTGCATAAATCACTAAAGATGGAGACCTCCATTAGTCAATATGGAGTCGAGGCCTACATCGGATGTATGTCAGACCTTAGGGGCTTTACGTCAAGGTAACATTGTAGGTGCTCGCAGCTTTACTGCTTGTTTAGTTTATTGATTCACTCCTGTCACAAACAATTGATGTACCATAAAATTAAACTAAAGGACTATACCTACCAATAGTCCCAATACCATTACCAAATAATCAGTCAGTTGGCAGTGAAGAAGATTCAATCGTTTATTCAAACAAAATACTCTATAGAGGAGCCTCTCCGAACCTCACCCATCAGGTGCGCCGAGAAGACTGTTGGCTCGTATACAAACATGAGGTTATATACCTTTCGGTTCAACACATACAATCACTGTAAAAGGAAAAACACCAGTTGGCCCTCGAGCTCCAGGAAAGGACCATATATGGCACACATCACACCAGTACAAAGGCTTGACTATCTATTACAGATGAGGTCAGGAGGGGTGACCCCCTTTCGTCTTGGTGCCTGGGAGTATAGGCACGGCGCCTCCAGTAATGCGCTTATCGCCCCCCAAAGCCAGATGCGACCTTGAGTCTCAGAACAGTCAAGTAAACGGCCTACCTTCAGCTGCTACCAGTAACTCAGAAGAACTGGGGCCTGACAGCTGCACGTGATCAACACGTGATCACGGCCCGTGCTCAAGCGTATGATCAGAAAATGGCGTCTGTATGGTTCTTGGCCTACTCTTTTAGTAATAGCTATACAGGGAGGAAATAAACGAGTTTCCTCCAAGCCAAAGCATACATGTCAAACAGGGAGCGTACATATAGATGCATCATGCTAACATAATATAGGTCCGATACTCCTTATATACGGGAAATCTACTTTTTATCCCTCACAATAATGCTAAAAAATGCGTGGGAAAGATGGAAAGCTTGTTATTTAAATAAACACTAGTAAAACAGCCACATCACTCTTTTTAGGTCGAGCCTAGGCAGCGCACATGCTCTGTCTGGAAGACCTGCTGTAATCACTATACGTAGTATTATCCCGCCTGCTGCTTCCCATTGGTTCACTCCTGCATTGCTCTTCTTTGCTGGCTCCTTATTAGTTGGTGTTCCGATACATCACTTCCGTTTTTCGGTCGGGAGTACCGCTCAATACAGTCTCCTTAAGCTTATACTGTTGATATGTGGCTTTGTGGACTACTTGTTTTTTTCTGTTAGCTGAAAGCCTATGGGAGCTACTCATGAGCCAGCCTTATGTTTCCTGGGAGGAATAAGCAGGCTCATGGTAGGCTGCTGTACTTGAAACAACTCATAAGAGGTCGCAGGAGGCTGTGGGGTACAGTGGGGTAGCGTTGCCGCCAAACACCATGTAACATGCCCGCCGCTTCAGGAGGGGAGCAGTGTCTTTTCTCTATTAAACATGGAACCTGCTGTGCTTTTCTTTTTAATATACACATCTCTTAAAAGCTCTCCATCCGGGCCTCCCTTCCCTATCCCATCTTGTCTCTCAGCCCACAGCAGGAGGCACATATCGTCTTTTCTTTAATAAACACGGCATCTGCTGTGCTCTTTTTTCATGAGAACATCTTTTAATAGCACTCCCGCTAGGCCTCCCTTCCCTATACAATGTTGTTATAACTTCACTGGGCCCCCCTTCCCTATCCCATCTTGTTATAACTTGTTCTCTCATTAAAGCCCACCGTGGACTAACTAACTGTGTGACAGGTGTCAAGAAGGCCGCTGCGGGAACATCTGGTGCAAAGTATGAGGTGTGTTTATATGTCACATTTACTTATTGTAGTATTCTATCTGAGGTGTAATATATATTCTATTAGGGTATTAACAAGCAATACATTAAAAGGAGCATTTAAACACAGGCAGGAGGCCTAACACGAGGGTGAACGTTGTTGTGCCTGTTCATCGTGTGTCCCTTGTTTCTCTCTTTGTTATATATATCCAGGCAGGTACCCATGCAAAAATAGGCAGGAGCACCATGTGCACTCGGCTTTTAATAGCAGATGTTGTTTTAATGCACACAAGTACAGTTTTTGCTCATTTTAGGCTTTTTGCCTGTGTGCCTGAAAAACGATTTCCTCAAATTAACTGAAATAGTAGCAAATAAATATAGAAATATAGAAAGGACCAACATCTTTGAGATTACCACTCTGCCCATCGGACACTGTGGTAGCTGACACAACAAGCATTTGCAATGCAATAGGTCTCGCATTAACGAGAGTTTAAGCTATTGGCAATGTAATAGCTTAAACTCTCGCAAATGCGAGACCTATTGCATTGCAAATATTAGTTTTTTTTACTAGCGCCCATGCGGCGCTTTCATATTTATAAAAGCCGCACCCCTTTCTTTAGACAAGCCGTGTTTAAAGAAAGGGGCGTGTCCAACATTAAAGTGAAACAGCGGTATGGAGTCTTTGACAAAATAAGCATCTGTTTGTCAAGTTTACAAACAGATTTTTTTTGGGTAAAAGCGCCCATGCCACGGTTTCACTTTAATATCGGCAGTCTACCTTTCTTTAGACGCGGTTTGTGTAAAGAAAGGGGCGCAGCCTCTGTGAATGTGAAAGCACCGCATGGGCGCTAGTAAACAAAAGAAATAAAGATATAAATAAATAAATAAGCGCGGCCGCTAAATGCGGACCGCACTGCTAAAATAAATAAATAAAAAATGTGGCCCCTATAGTTAAAGTGGACCGCCATTAGTAAAAATTAAAATAAAAGCAGGCGGAGTGCTGCGAGGTAGTGGGTGGAATAGGGGAAGAGCATTAAATAAAATAGTGCTCACCGACTCATAAAGCAGACCATGTAACACCAGTAAGAGGTCCAGTCGTTATAGGAGGTAACAAATGCAGACAAGGCGGTACTAAGGAGGGACTAACAAGCCTAATAACGACTCGGAAGCCAGCGGTTACTAAGGACAATGACACATGCCAATTAAAAATATGGGTGGAGAGTGGGCGGGGCTTCAAAGCCATACTCCAGTACTGCATTCCTTGTAGCAGCGCATGCGCTGCGCAGGCTCGACCTAAAAAGGCCATGGCTTTGGAACTCTGACATTTCAGTCCACGGAAGTTAAACCAAAGCTGTTGAGTTTCACAGGTTCATGCATGAGTAGCTTATCCAGTCTGGTCCCATTTTAAAATCGGGACATCATTCCCAGAATGCTATATAAACACCTGGCCTGGATGATCTACTCGCGCATAGACCTGGTATATATGTAAGCTCTGGTTAGATACCTTGTTGAGAGGTATCACACTTACTGCTGGAACTTGTTTCAAAAGCAAACAACTTCTGTGAACTTTTTGAAAAGTCTTCAAATGGGAATGCTCTTTGTTATTTTTTATGTAAAGATCTTCCTACTAATATGCTGGAAGTCAGCCTGAGTGGAGACTGATATAACTCTGTGAGTTAAGCACCTGCTGCTGAGATCTTTGTTTAATCTGGAGGACAGAGGTTCTAATCCTAGTAAAAGAGGTCAGCCGGTTAATGTACCCGCAGCTTGTGTTTGTGTGAAGCCTTGCGGGTACATGCTTAGCAAGATAGCTCAGTAGGTTACTGTGCCTGTTGCAGAGACATTTGCTTGAGTAGACTCTAGGTTACATGATTGAATCTAAGGGTTGACAACGTTCTGTACAAACCAAATTGTCCACATCTCATACAGCAATGTGTAAAAGAGATTATTTTCTTATGACAATTTTGTTTGTGACACCAGTACTCACATTTCAGGAGAAAACAGCATCACTGTTGTACTTGAGTTTGCTTTTTAATGTTGCAGGACCAGTACTTGCCCCGGAATTGATTTCTAAAGGCAGCTTGCAGACCCCAAGATCCGCAATGACACACTCAGTCTGAGCTAGGGCTCGCTTTTCGGAATCCCGCCTTGTGACCTGTCTTTTACTGGCCCTGCACACAGTCAGTGCCCTGAGTGAGGAGCGCAGAGATCTGCCATGCAGTTTTCTTGCCAGACTAGTCTTTGCAAACGTTGTCAACACGTCCTGTAGTAGGAAAGCGCTGTGATGCCATAACAATGGTAGAAAGTGCTATGCACAGGCAAAAAGCATAAAATGCTCGCATCCGTAAAAGATCTCTTCCTTGAGGGAACATGGCACCTGATATTGAAAGTTCTGTGTGAGATGCTTTAAGACTGGCCATATATTATATTAACTAGGCACTCCTTCCTTTATCTAACAAGTGCGCGTGTATGCCAGTGAAAGTGAAAGCTAAATGAAGCGCGCAAGGAGAGAAGTATGAGAGGAGACGCCAGAGAGGAGAAGCCATGCGCGTGTACATCACCTGTCCGTGCGCTCACATGGTTTGTCTCCCTTCGCTAGCAAAACCGACAACAATAGTCTCGCCAAGGCGAAAGCAGCGCATGCGCTGCATTCACTATGCGAGACCTAAAAAAGGGAGTGACTGATGAATCAATGCAATCGCGTTCCCCAAGTTTTTATCAATCAGGTCTTTTTCTGTATGATATATAAACAACCTCATATATTTCATGATGTCCAGTTTCCACTATAGTTGTGTAGTGGGAAGAGCTTGCCACTAAGCTAAGTAACTGAAACAAGATTTGTTCCAGTTAATTGTAGGCCTGAGACTAGGGGCGTTGTTACCCTACAACCCCTTTGGCAGCTACAGCTGGAGTGGGGCTCTTTATGGCCCTCTTCTGTATGCATCCTCCAAAAAAGATCTCATAATTAACACTATGAAGGAATACAGCGTCAATAGAAGAGCAAGTGGCGGCAAGGAAAAACAAAAGCAGGGCAAATAGAAAAGGGAATGAAGGAAGAAAGAAATACTGAATACAATGAAGGTTGAAAGGAAGGAGGGAAGGATGGAGGGAGGAATGAGTAGGTGGATGAATGACTGGGTGGATGAAAGAATGGGTGGAAGAATGTGTGGCTAGATGGATGAATGAGTGAAAGAATGAGTGGATGGATAGGTGGATATACAGGTGAATGGATTTCCCTGTGGATGGATGGATGAGTGAGTGAGAGAATGAATGGATAGGTGGATGGGCAGGTCAAAGGATGTCAGAGGAAAGGGATGGATGAGCAGGGGAAAGCATTGTAGAGTAAAAAGATGGATGAGTGGGTGAAAGGATGAGCAAATTGATGTAGATGTAGAGTAGATCGTAAAGTGAAAGGATGGCAGAGTGGATGGATGGATGACAGAGGGGGTGGATAGATGGCAGAGTGGATGACTAGATTGATGAATGGTAGAGTGGATGGATTGATGCGATGAGAAAAGATTGAATGATGTATGAAAATTGATTATTGGATGTAAGAATGTAAAGATGAAATATTGGGCATCAGTAAGTGAACAGAAGGTTGGAAGGATGAATGGAAAGATGACTGCATGGAAGAGATAGGGGAGCTCTTCTTGGAAGGGGTCGACTCACTTCTTTGGTTTGCTTTGTGACATAAGAACTTTTATTTTAAAGTGGAGGGTTACTTTAATTATCTGGCTACTGGTTTGCCTGAGACTCGACCAAAAGCATTCAACATGTCAATGCCAACACCACAGTGGAGTTTCCCCCGGATATATAGTAAGGCATTGTCCGTATATAGGGATACAAAATGGGTCTGAGTCCATATATTCCCCAGTCCGGGCCCCTTGACAGCAGTAAGCCAGGGACTCCATAGCTAATGCAAAAATACAGGTGAGAGAAGAAACCCTGTCTAGTGGCACGCTATATGCATATTTGTCAGAAACCACCCACCTGTGCAAACTTATGACATAAGTTCTGTGTAAAGTACTGACACCCACTGAGTAATACCAGTCCCAATTTGCGAAGAACTGGCATGAGGTAGGGCCCACCCAGTGTATTGCAGGCTTTCTTAATACCTAAGGAGGCTACCCAGTGATTAGCATTTGTTCACCTTCCTCAATCCATAATCCTGAACAGCCGCAATACATTAAGAACAGTATTTCTACCTGGTATCAAACTATTTATGTCAAGTGTTATTGGCATTAACCAATTTACAAGTGCCTTACCAAGCACCTTGTAATCAAGGTTCCAAAGTGTTAGCAGGTAGTATGAATTAACATTGAGTAGATCTTGACCAGGTTTTGGAAGAACAATTACCAGTGCTCTTTTAACAGTCTCTGGCAAGGAGCCCCTCGCCCTGGCTGATATATATCTGTAACTGTTACAGTGGAAGGGTTTGTTTCAATGTAGCATAGAACTCAACTTGGAGGCTGTGCATTCCAGAGGTTTTGCCTCTTGCTACCTGCAACTGGATCTCTTCAACAGTTATTGGAGACTCCAGATCATGCCCCTACAGTGTATATATAGATGGGAGAGGTATCTGCTCCAGGCAGGCCCCTTCAAATAGATGGTTGGTCTCCAGGGTTCCTTTATATAGCTCCCTATAGCACGTTTGAAAGACCCAATTGATCTCCAGATGAGAGTTATCCACTAGGCCTTCAAGCGTATGTCTCGCTTCAAATGGGGATCGGGATGTCAGACTTTGGCAGCCATGCCAAGAGGAAACCGGATTTATGGCCAGTTGTGTTTTGGCATGCTAAGTATTCCTTATATTCCCTGAAAGGGAGCCTATCCAGTACCTTTTTATGATCTATTTAAGACCATTAAGAAAATGAGTTAGCTCTTAATACATAACACTAGCATTTTCCAGTTCTCTGCTTTGACTCTCTTTTTAGCTAAGCCATCCTTCCTTGTGCAATAAAATATTGTTATGCAAATCTGCATCATCATAGGTTTAAATGTGTCCCAATCTATTGGTGCATCGGTGGTAGTACCTGCATTGTCTGTATAAAATAGTGGTCTATGGATTCATTTATTTCTGCCTAAAAAGCTGTGTCCCGAAACGCCTCTGTAGAAAGGCATCGTGTGGGTATCTGTAACTGTGGCCTTCCCCATGTGAACATAGTGTTCAGATGGTTGTGCACATAAAGAGCATGCCCCAGGCACTCTGCATTCATTGCTCTAGCGCCACCCTCCACTGTGCAATGAGCAAGATCAATCTTGGTGCCTAGTGCGTGCACTAGACAATAATATGAATATTCCTTTGATTCTGGATGCGTTAATCTCCATATGTCCGATGCCTGTGTGTTTGCTGCCCACTGGCAAAGATGGCGAGTGACTAAGAAAGTCTGTGCTCCCTGAACCCGCGGAACCGACCTATCCCAGCCCAGATCAGGGACACAGTTGAAATCTATGCACCAGATACTAGGAACTCGTGCGTAGTGTATGAGAGAAGGCGTCAGTGTATTAAAGAAAAGGCTCGGATTAGTGTTGTGAGCATAGATTACCACCAGGGCCATTGGCTTCACAATCCCACATTCCCTTAATCACTACATACCTACCCTCTATGTCAAGTGTTGAGTGCAGTAATGTAAATGGGACACTCAAGGCAACCCACTCCCCTGTAAATCTTGAGTACGTGGTACCATAGATCAACCCTCACAATCTTGTGTGCAATTTATGCCGTTCCCTTGCCTGCAGATATGTCTCTTGTAGGCAATCAAAGCATACACAGCAGCACTGCAGGTATTCTCTATTGTTTAATGTGGATGCCCATGCATCTTGCATTCCAGGTAGGTATACTGTACTATACATTGCAATGTTATGCAGTCAACTGACTACGTTGCCTCTTTAGACAAATGTCTGCGTACCCTTGTTGAGTCTGCAACATATGTTACCCAGGTGCCCCTTTTGTTTTCTTATTTTCTTTATTTTTTATTGGGGAGTTTTATACAGGGCGAACTCGACTTGAACGTATCTCACGCGCTTTACATGAGCACCAGTTACGTTACAGACGGACACATTCATTTTTGTTAGGCACGGGGAGATTAAGTGATTTGACCAGGAGCGTCCCTGCCAAGACTCAAACTGGTTCCCTAATTTTTAGGTCAACCGCTCTAGCCAATAGGTCACATCCTCTCTCCTTGAATGTTCATTGGAAATGTAGTGTGTCTCATCTTCCAGGTGAATAAACTCCCAACTCCCACCCCTTATCCAGGTTGTGACACTTTCAGTGCCAAAACAATTTGCTCTTCTAACTTGTGCTTTAAAACTTTTCCCAGTGGATCTGGTAGGCACTGAGGTCAAACAACTGTAAAGGCTTACTGCTTGCTCGCTCCCCATGAGTCCTTAAAATATCATGGCCAACCCTCCCTATACTTGCTAAAGACTCAGGGGCAGCTTTACAAGCCCCTTGTGAAACTTTTGAACCGCCATTGCGTCACTTTTTGTAACAAAACGGCGGCATAAACAATGCTACACATTGCGGCCCATTTACAACGTCACGCATCTAAAGAGATGCGTCACATTGTAAAGCCCTGTGTCACATTATACCTGCATCAGGTATAATCGATACAAAGTGGGCATTCCCACGCAGGAAAGCCTCATAGAAGTGATGCAGTGAAATCAACAAGATTTTACTGCGCCGCTTCTAGGACGCCACTGCATTAAAACCTTATGCTTGCTTGAAGCAGGCATTATGAGTGACGCAGTACAATAAGTATAGGCTTCCCCATGCATTGCTGGAGTTGGGTCGTGCTTACGACACGGCTTCAGCAATGTGTGACTTTTGCGACAACATATGCATCAGAATTTCTGGCGCTTCCGTCAATCCTGGCGCCATGGTGCGCTGTATTGTAAATACGGCGCATCCATGGTGGCGCAAGGGTATCGCAGGCTGGCGCAGGGAAACTGACTCATCTCTAGAGATGTGTCAGTTTCTTGTAAATGTGACCACATTCACATCTTGAGCATACACTCATCTACCAAGGGATATTTTGAGACATCCAGTAGATAAAAAAATATCACAAAAAGGAAGAGACAAGGGACTAAGCCTTCCCTGACTCCCTTACCATAGTAAAAAACTCACTCAACAGAGAAGTGCTAGAACAAGTACTTTATCCCTATAATGCGGGACAGAAAAGTGCTACAATTCAAACATCCACCCACATAGGAATGGTATATCTCATTTGCCCTGAGGCAACAAACTCGTAAAGGGAAGACAATGGATGTCTTAATACTGCCCTCACACACTTTGCAGTGTCATGCATAGGGCCGCATCATACATCCAGGTGCAGACCAACACTCTGGATGGAGCACAAACATTTTTTTTGTGAAGAATAGTGGTGAGGGTAGAGAACATTTGAAGGAACACAAAACACAACGTAACAAACGTAACAAAACTTGAAGGAGAAATTAGTTCCCCTCAGAGAAGGGACCAAAAAGTGCAGATACATATAGTTAAAACTCCCTAGAGGGCAGCACTCAATTTTTTATTCCTGTTGACCCCTGGATGGATTAAAACCAGGCCCGGACTGGTGATTCCGGGCACCGGGCAATCCCCCGGTAGGCTGGATGGGGTGGGGGCCGATTTTGTGACAGGGGGCCGGTTCTGTTGTTGGGGCCGATTTGGACCGACTGAGTCACGGTCGGTCCAAATCGGCCCCAACAGCATAACACAGTGCTTACAGTTGCCTGTCTGACTGAGGCCTGGTGTGAGCAGGACAAGGATTCTCTGCTGCGGTGCTCGTGCTCCGACGCGTGTGCAGGCAGGCTACTAGGCTATTATGATCAGCCGCCCCCGCCGCCCTACTCATTATAATTTTATTAAACCCCCATCCCCCCCCCCACACCCCCTGACCTGTCACGCTGCGCACGTCTACAGCATCATCATGGTCCGGTGACGTGAAGTGACGTGACGTGGCTCTGAGGCGAGGTCGAGGCAGGCATTCAGAGGCTAAAGGGAGACAGTCAGCAATAGGGAAAGAGAACGGCACCCCGTGATTTAATTCCCCCAGTCTGCAGGTGAGTGCTATTTGTTCCTGGCCAGATCTTATTTATGGGTGACTGGTGGCAGTGGTGGCGCTGTCTGGGGCCGGGGGGGCGTCGCAACTGGGCCGGGGCCAGGATCAACAGCAAAAGGGCCGGGGCCTAAGGAAGGGGCAAGAAGGTCCTAGGCCCCGGCCGGTTCAGCAGAGCAGTGACTTTTGTTTGTTGTGTGTCAGTAGTAGCAGGGAGCGAGGCGTTGGCTGGGCTGGCCTACTTCTCACCCCCTCTTTCCTCCTTTCGTTTATTTGTTTCACTGTGAAATGGATCCAAAAATACTTTTGCTTCAAATGTTGTCTTTTTCTGACTTTATTATATTCCAAAGTACAGACTCAGGAGTGAGAGAAATAAAAGGTTCAACTATGAAACATAAATAAATAACTAAATAAAGCGAGACAGTATTCACAAAGCAGCCAGATTGATTTTATTCACACCCAAACACATTAGCGCCACTATACAGAGTTTGCCAGTGAAGTGCTGCTTTTGTTTTATCTTTTCTTTAAACAGCATTGTTTTCCCTGAATGAGGAAGTGCAAGACTCCTGGAGATACTGCAATGCCGGATTGATGGTTGGATTTGAAAACAAAATGCGTACTGCGGCTCGGTGGTCATGGATGTGGTCTTTTTAAACCACACTGCTTGCGTTTTGTAAGGCTATAAGCAATGGACATTGAAGCAGGTCCCTTCCGGGCCCTGTAGTCATGTCCTTAACTTTTCAGGCACAAGCACACACTGATTTCTGAATAGTGAGTGTAAATGCTTTAAGTTATCCATGTTGTTCCTGCTGACATTTTACATGCTTTACTTAATCTTGCATTCCCTATGGGTGTTTGCTTTTTTCTGGATGGTGTTACTTTTTTTAGGCAGCATATATTGCTCTTGTCTAGTGCGTAATTTGAACTGAGTCACATCCAGTTATTTATAGCAGGGCACAATTAGGTTGTAGCTGAAGGCAGTGCGAGTTTCTCTCAGTGGGGGAGCGGATGTGGCACTATGGTCAGAGCTTGTGGATTTAGAACTGAGGAACCAGGTTCAGCCTTCATGACCAGTCTCCCAGACCACTCTCCTGAGGGAGCACATTCCCATGCTAGGCCTAAGAAGGCCCCACAAGGCCATAGAAGCCCCGGTGTCTTAGCACCAGCAGGTTTACCCTAGTGGGGGCAAGTGTGGATTAACCTTGGAGGCCACAATCCATACTGAAGTTCACCTCTAGTCTTGCGGACAGGCTTATAAAGTAGCACACCCTGGAGCAACAGTGACTCTGTCACTGAGGTCACAGGACCCTTGAGAAGTGCCAGCTCTAGGGTGGTGCGACCGGTGTTTTGCACCGGGTGCTGACTTTGGGTGGCAAGTATATTATGGTTTTAAAAGTGCTTGCTGCCTACCTCCTGGCCTCCAGCCATTTTTGGCGACAATAGAAATGTTATGATAACTACGTTGATTAATGTTCTTCCTAGAGAGAGATCAGAGTTTTGTCTAGTGGAAGTTTTGATTCATTGAAAGGTTGCACAGAAAGTTAATGTGCCTGCTGCAAAGAACATGTACTATGTAGATCACAAAGTGCAAATAATGTAAATAGGTCAGTGGGTTACTGATTTTTAAAGACAGATCTTTGGTTGCTTGTAGTTTAGAAGTTAAAATCCTAATATAGAATAGTGAGCTATTGTCATCTAAGAGCTGCATGCAAACTGCAAGGTACAAATTAGAGCATTATCTTTTTCCCCGTCTTTGATTATCCTAATGTTGCAAAAAGTGTTCATTTGGATAGAAATCAATTCTGATTATTAAAGAGAGCCCCCAACCATGGTATTACATTTTAAATTCTGAGTTTGTGTTTGTCCAGACCAATCACTATTAAACTATACTGCCCACTAGTATGGTTGGCATGTGACTTCTACACCTTTTAGTCCTTTGTCTTATGTAACATTTCCTATACAGTGATTTACACATATATAATTGATGGTCTCTGTGTAGTCTGTGTGATGTAAAGTGCTCTGAAACCCTACACTGGATTGAGTGGCGCTGTAAATCAAATTAAATGCATCTGAGAGAGAGAGTGGTTATGGAGACTTGAGGGGCACTGTTAAAGGCTGGAATTGAGGGACTCTGTAGTGGAGGTGGTCATTGGGGGGCACCAACAAACACTGTTGCACACGGCACCACCAGCGCTAAAGCCGGCCCTGCCCTTGAGGCCTGTCTGCCTCACCCATTGGTATCGCTATTGGCCTTGTTTCAGCAGTAGTAGCTGGAACTCACCAGTGATTGGCAATACAGGATTTGCACGCACGCTAAACTAAGTTCACAAACTTCACATTCTCTCTGCTTCATGCACATGCACTTTTAAGATGTGCTGCCTGCTTCGGGGCCACTGGAATTATGCAGCAAAAGAAGACAAAATTATACCGCAGTGTTGACTACATTATGCAGCAAAAAAAGGCTGCAACGTAATGCAGTATATTTTCTGACACTTATTATTTTGACATTTTTACACATGCTATCAATCTCTGGAAAGATTTTGCCTTATTAGTACCAGTGTAACATACTACAGCAGTGAGAAAGGTGATCAGTCAACCTTTGCAAAGGGCCGTCCACTTCGCAGCAGCACAAGTCACATTTTTTAGTAACTTTTGATCCGTTTGAGCTAAAAACAATTTATTAGTTAAAATTGTCAGATAATGTAGCAGATGTTGTATTATGTGGCAAATATGGCAGAGTCATAATTATATAGAAAACTTTTGCAAACTAGGATATTTTTCCCATTCATGTTTGAACTGCTCTTGTGGAAAAAGGGAGAAGTGCTGATAACAGAATCTCCATGGATCACAGACAAATGGCTTGTGCTTCCACTTTTAAGCATATTTGGGACATTCTGTGATTGGAAATAGGTCTGTATACATACCTATCTGCATGTGCACAGTGTGGATGATAGTAACATTGTAAAAGGGCTGTGTGGTGCTTTAATTAGAAGAGTAATGTAAAGAACTGGACTAGTGATTCACTTAGTCATATGTAGACAAAACAATAACAGAGAAGCTCAAAGTTGTGTGGTCATAAGCAGCAATAACAGACTGGGCTTGAAAAAAGAGTCCCCATAATGAACACTGTTAATTTGAAAAAAAGAAATGTGCCCTCAAAGTCCAAATCCCCTTTGACAATTGAGCTTTGCGTCCTAGTCATGTCACCCGCCACTTCACCACTTTCTCCATCGATCGATCAGTACATAGTGATTGGCTTCTCCAGTGATCCCTTGCTTTGAGTGGAACTAATTTTTTCCTTTGTTATTCTTCAGGCTTCAAAAGAGTACTCTTTAAATGGTATTTCTGTTGTTGATTTGCATCTTCCAAGAACTTGCAATGTAAGAAGACTATACTAGGGACAGTCACACAGCCATAAACACGTCTGGCTCTTTAAGATGGTAGCTTCCACATGTTCCAGGGCTTTCTACTTCATGATTCGGAGCGAAACCTCTGGGAGCATCCTCTTGTTAGTAAATATCGTACAACCCCTCCCCACCCCAAGTTCTGGTTTAATGTTATCGGATGGCCTATTCATGTCTAACTGAACCTGAGCAATACTATAGACGATTGCTCCTTTCTCAAAACTGTGCTCCAACTGTCCTGAAAATCACCCTGCACCTAGAGCCCAAGTCTTTGGCAAATACTGTACAATGGTGTGCAAGCTTGTTCCCTTGTTTACAGTATTAGGCAATCAGTATTGGGGTACGCAGCAGAGGTGCTTTGCTACCGCAGGACACATGAAACTACTCCGCCACCACCTGATGAAATTAAAGAGGAAAGCTTCTAAATCAAAATAGTCTTCACGATTGACATCAGAACATATTTCCTTCGGTCAAAAAATATTAGGAAAATGTGAAAACCTTTCTAAAGGTGGGTGCTGTGGTTCTACACATATCACCTTCGCATCTAATCCCAGTGAAAATAAATAATTCCTCTTATGAGGAATTTGATGGTACTGTGTTTCATAGTATCTCTCCAAGGAAAGAGAATGACAAACCACCCTTTAAAGTTTCTCCAGACATAAGCTTCCCTCATGTGGGAGACAGTCCTCCTTTTTCAAGATGACTGGCGGATCCTTCAGATCTCTAGAGGGGATCAATGTTCTGCAGCCTCTGAGTGCTAACGCTATTCCTCCTGGGTGGAAGTGTGGTCAGAGAGTGAAGAAGTATTGAGAGCTAATGAACCCAAGGCTCCCCGGCCTGCTATAAAGGGACTGTCTGAACAATTAATCTAAAGGTTTTGTTTTTGTGTTCACTGATGCTACTGAAAGCAATATACAGCCCAAAAGCATGTGGCATTGGTGTTTTTTCTGCTGTGGTCGCTTTTTTGTACACATACTTGCACATTTTTATTTGCTGTTGTTTCCAATTGAAATTTTCGGAACCTGCGCCTCGTAGTTACAACTTGAGCACAACTTCTGGCACGCACAGCAAGGTATTTCACAATCTCTGACATGCAGTCCTCGTAATATTTGTATTTAAATATTAGCGAATCATGCATGTCAACTGCAACTGCACAGCGGCTCTGCATTGTTTCTATCTGCATGCACCAACATGTAGAGGCCTTCAAAAATGCACAAATTCTCAGGCATGCCAGAAGTTTTCATGGGTCCGGGGACCACAATGGGTAACCTGGTGCTCTTTAAGGTCATCATCTACTATTTACTGTGCTTTGAAAGTTGATACAATTGAATATGTAATGAAAAATGTGCTTTAAAATTCACCATTTTGGTCTGTTTTCCAAAATTTTCTTGGGGGAAGAACCCCCCCAAAACCCCCTAGTAGCGGTCGTGCACGCTCACCGCGCTACGCGCCGGACGGGGGCTGGTCTGGCAAATTTTGCCAGGGCTGCTTTCATTTCCCAGTCCGGCCCTGATTAAAACATAAGAACTGGGATAATCAGGGGAGGTAAAGACCCCTATATCCCCACTGCAGATACCAACATGTTTCTGCCAATTGTTTGCGCCCAACCGGGTCGCTATGGCATTCGTCAGGGTGTTGGCCCCTAATCGGGTGTTTACCTTCTTACTTAATATGTAGGACAATGTCCAGTTGTCAAACACTCTGGGAATTTCCGAGAGGGATTATATTTAAGAGTTCACAAGTAATTCTCTGAACCCGGGACCTTTGCGGGACTGTGCTCTTATAGTCACACTTACTCCAAAGAGGCACCGTCAGTTTCGTCCTCACGCCGGTCCTCCGTCGAACGAACATCCAGTAGATCACCAGTTCAGCAGTCATCTGCATGAGAGCTGGACCCACCTCCAGCTCCTCCAACACTTCATCACGCACCTCGTGATTCTAAGTACCCAGTATTTCTGCGTCCGACCCATGGATTACTCCCGCTAGCACCAGTTCCCTCTCTCTTACTGCTGGTCCTCAGTGGGTTTACTGTTTATGCACCTGGTGGTGCAACATCTAGTCTTTACTGGTTTACATCTTCTGAGCTCAGAGGGGGAGTCTCCCCCTTGAGTTGCAGCCAGAGGCATGCTTCTTTAGGTGAAAAAAAGAACATGGGAGTCTATTTACAAGATAATGATGCAGTGCGGTGCTACAAGCCATCTTGCTGCACCGAGCTGCGTCCTTAGGAAAACGCACAAATGGATTGTATTTACAACACAACGCATTTCTGTGCTTTCTCTGTGCTGGCGCACAATGAGCTGCCTAGCACCAATGCAGGCACCCTTGTACCATGGTGCAAGGGTGCCAGTGTTGTAGCGATTATTGTTTTTGTGCAGGAAGAAATACAACCGTTGATAGCGTTTTCCTCCTTCTACATATGCTGCGGAATGCAGCACACATAGAAAGAGGGAAAAACGAGGAGAAATAAAGGTATTTCTCCTCATTAAGCTACTTTTACGCCTCGCCTGGGGAGCTGTTAGAGTCTGACGCATTCCCAGGTTTACAAAACCTTGCAAATCTGGGAATGCATCATAATCCATGGGTGTTGCATGGGAACACCCACAGCAATACCCATTGAACGGCAATTTCCGTAATGTGTGAAACGGGGCCATATTTAAAAGGCCAAGAAAAGCCACGCAGGTTGGCTTTAAGTGGCCTTGTAAATATGGGTCAGCACACTGTGCCAGCGGAGTGTAAAAAAAGTGACACTTCAGTGGCGCAAAGGGCTTGTAAGTATGCCCCATAGGTTTTTTGCTGTCCACGACCTTCTGCGGAAAACATCAGTATGCATTTTATGTTAAGTTGTCGGAATCATTCTTTCACTGTGTCCTAATATTATTATGACAAGAGTGCTCCTTTGCATCATCTGTTTTGGCTCTCAACAACCATATCTCAACCTGCAGAGCATTGATCTGTGTTTGTGTCTTATTGAGCGTTGCTCCCAATGTTGCAAGGGTGGTTTTGTTTGTGCTAACCCTATCCTTTAGCTTTTTGTGAGCTTCTAGGAGGAGGCCTATGTTGATCACCAATTTATCTATTTTTGGCTCTAATGAGGAATTAATATCCAGCACTGCCTTTAATAGTTCCTCAAATATACCAGAATGCACATGGAGCGTCTGTTCCACCGAGCTTGTCGTCTGTGCTGGCGATGTGTCCAGCATTCCTGTCGAACATCGAGTCATGGTGTCAGCTGATTTGTTGGTTTTGGGCTTTACCATTTAAGTGATGAAGGTCTTTCAAGATAAATAAGGAGTGGGGGTCCTGCCCCTCTCAGGATCATAATAGGTGGCACGGATGGCAGTGATGATATCTCTAAATAGGCTCCAAGGATGTAAGGGTGAATAAAGTCAGGCTAATGATCAAATAGCCAATTTACCAGGGCCTGTAGTGCACTACATCCAAACGATGTTGAAGTAGTGAAGAAGGATGGAAACCCCCACAACCCCACACCCTCACGGTGACACCTCAGCAACAGAGTATAGCAATGTAAATCGAGGCGTCTCTCCTCAGCCCCAATGAAAGCCCCATAAACACGACCTGCAGTGAGGATGATCAGCAAGGGGCCTCCCTCCATCACTCGTCTCCCGATCATGTGACATAGCAAATGACACAGCCGCACTCATTGTCCCACTATGGGCGCAGGCAAGCCAGTACTCCGCAACCAACGAGAGGTGCCGCTTACTATTTCTGATAGGTGATAAGAGAGCCTCCAGGCCATCAGTCTACGCCGAACAGGTGATAATCAAAAGCCCCGCAGCCACCTACTTCTTGTCGTGGGCTGAATCGCGTCTCCAGGAGCTTCACTGCAGTTGTGTCACACATGTTTTAATGTAAGAAGGCATAGCAGTATGACGTGGAGTACACAGGGGCCCGTCCAACAGCCCTGTAGCTTGAGCTATGAGCAGGCCCGCACATAGGTAGGGCAGTCCATCAGAGGGTTCGCATGCCATCCCACATCACTTCATATTCCCCCCGTACACAACCCTCACGACCAGCAAGCCAGGTTAATCAGTGAGTGCCACAATTACGCCGGTCTCGAAAGCCACCTGGTGAGCCGGTGCCAGATTCCAAGATGAATATTATTTTTTATGTGATGAATGGGTTTGTTTTCTACAGTAAACACAACAATGGGGTCACTCTCAGCTCGCTTGTTTCACATGTAAAGGTTCTCCAGTGGAGATGAATTATATAAAAACTGCCATAATAACTAAAGCGTTCCTAGCGGGATTGGTATATGTAAACATAACAAGCACACATATCTTCAGAAAGTCTGTAACTGCTGCTACGGTTTCCAAAATAAAGAACTGATTCTGAGTGAGGCTGATGGAATATTTTTCCTACCAGAACAATGCCTGGATAAAATCACTAAATGCGTTCTTCAATCAGTCAGGCTCTGACACTGTAACACTTTAAGTAGGACTAACGTCACCAGCTGGTTCCACCGAACCCTACACACAGCTACATGGCTTACAAGGTCCCAAAGTTCACGTGTTCTCTCAAACAATAAAGCCATGCCCTCTGCCATTCACATAATGTCAAAGGAAAGCCCTGCCCAACAAGTATTACGAATGGCTAGGATCAGTGCTTAACATGTGCGGGTGGTGGGCTCTAGCGCTCATTTTTGGAAACTGGACTTTAATTTTCATGATTAGATTCTGACCTACAGCAAGAAAGAGAAACACAAAAAGACAGGAAGACACAATGACAAAAGTGAGAACGCAAGGGTGAAATCGAACAAGCAAGAAGGAGATAGACAGGAATAGAAGGTTGGTGAAAGAACGAGGCTTGAGGTAACAAGCACGCGCACGCCTCGCGCCTCAAGCGGCAGCAGGGAGAGAGAAGGGGGCCTGCGCCGGATTCCCTTGTGGGAGCGAGCAGCAAGGCACGATAATTGCCAACATATGGCGCTACCTTTCGCTCCTGCAAGGAAATCGCCAGATGTGCACGCGTTGCCATTGGAAGCAATGCAACGTGTGCACGTTTTTCCCCGCAAAGATGTGCCGATGGCTAAAGGTCTTTCTCCTAAGCAGCGCATGTGCGCTGCGTAGGCGAGACCTAAAAAGGACTACAGGTGAGAAAATTGGTTGCCTCTCTTGGGAGAGAGACACCGTCATTTCGTAAAGACTAAAAGAGAACATGAAAGTGGGGGGTAATGGTTGGTGTTAGGGTTCAGTTTAGACTTAGGTTTAGTAACAGGATTAGGGTGGTGGTGCATTGTGTAAGTGATAGGTCTGTGTAGGCACTGGCTTTGGAACATGTTTGGTATTTTTCCTCTGGTTGTGTGAGTTTGTGTTTGGTGTACAAGATGTCAGCGTGTTCAGTATTCTGGCAGATGAATGATTCTCCGTCGTCACTTGCTACAAGCAGCGCTGAACAGGGAACCAGAGGAGCACATCCTTCTTCTTTGTGGGGCATCCTCCAGAATACCCACGTTGGATTGGTACGGTGGGCCCTCAGGAAATCGGCTGGTATCTGAGTTGCAGCTGTGGGCCACTTTTTGGCCAGCATGCTAGCCAATTTGGGCTGTGTCTGTGCTGTTCAGATGCTGTCAGCAGCCCAGTGAGGGCCTGAGCGACCTTTCCAGAGGCAGATGGGCCTCTATTTTTCCTTTTTTACCAACAGGGCAGAGGTGTCATTCCGAGTCTCTCACTGGGTTGGGACATTAACGAATGCAGGTAATGGAGGTGTGGGGGTGAGCAGAAATGGCTTCACTTATATTCAGATGTGGTTCACTATTGTGAACTAATAATCCATGCACAAAGAGACCTGGCAACATCTGCATTTCTTTTTTTATCTTACTGAATTTAAGAAATTGTGCCTCTTCTTGTGTCCTGCTGGACAGTCTAGTGTTTTACCAGCCTGTCCCACAAGGGCTGTTTCAAACACCCATCTAACGCAGGCATCACTGGTCAGGTGACCCTGCCAAAAAAAAGAGCCAGAGTGACCGTGCTAGTGGCTAGTTCCAGTACTATACACATTTTGTCTGTGTCATTATTGTCCTCAGCATGTGGGCCCACTTCCAGCCTGCATTGCCTGCAGCAATGGAGAGACTGCCGCAGCTTTCATGAAGCGGCTACAGCACCCGTAACCGTTGCTTTTCACACCGCACTGGTCCAATCGACTGTTTTCACAGCAGTGGCTTTCGAGGTAAGCCCCGATGGAGCTGACATTTATTCAATTGGCAAAGCCGCCCAGCATTATTAGCCAGAAGAGCCCCCACAGCCAAAACTGAAGTGGCCAAGAAGACTGCAAGGAGGCCCTGCGGAGTTGAGGAAAGCTGCCATGGCAGAGGTGGCTGCAACTCCACCTAGCAGTCACTGGATGCACTACAACCGGCCCTAGTGCGGTGAGGACGTGGCTCTCTGCGAGAACCTCAATGGTGCAACAACAAAAAAACTGACACTGAAAGCGGACACTGCTCATCACAAGGCCCTTTGTTGAAAACCAGCACTGTCTCCCTACCTGCATGTGAGTGGGCATTCATCCTTTCCTGATGCCAGCCTGTTCCCCTCGCCCGTACTCTGTCCTTTTCCTGCTGCCAGGCCTCTTGCTCTGGTGTGGTACGTGTCCACAGTGCCACATATGGGCTACTAAGCACATGACACCCCAGCCTGCATGACTGCAGGCGGTGCACTTTCACTAGTGAAGAGGCCCAGGGGGATTTGGAGGAATGCTGAAAGCCGAAGACCTGTCCCGCAAAGAGGCAGGGAAGGTTATTTTTCTCAGCTGCAACATCATTGACAAGAGTGGCTGCAGTGCTCCCTACAGGTTGGGCTGAGCAACTACACCAGAATATAGCACACATTCTGCAAATTAAAGACCCCAATTGCAAACTGGTGCTGTGAACAAAGCTCCCCTGTTGCCCTGATCACCAAAGAGCCTGCAGGGTCCTGTTACATCGCCACAGGCAGCCAAAATAGCAGCTGCTACTGCACACCAAAAGCAGCATGAGTAGAGCATTGCATGCCAGCCCATGGCAACGACCAGCTACCACTGCATACGGCCCCAGCAAAGAAGGAAAGTACTGAAAGGCACCTAGTGGCAAGTTACAGCAAGAGTGATGACACAGGCAGACAGAGTGCCAGCAGAGGGCACCCTGGAAGAGAGACCATGCATGAGCACCACTAGTACTCCCCAGAGATAAAGGGGGAGGTTAGTGCTCCACAGAGGTAAACATCACCTCATGGTCGTCAGTGGCAGGAAACACAAGAGAGGAGCGTCAATCATGTGCAATGTATGACATAGACTGAGCCGTTACTCACTGGGCGTATAGACAATGAATGGCTGCATGAAGGAGTCTGTGCCAGCCAGCCGCACTAGCACCAAATAGCCACTGTTGGCTTATCAAGAAGAATGTCACATGGAGTGACCAACCCTCACAGGTGCACTTGAACTGCGGCAGGTCCCAGCGCTGCGACGGCGCAGTCTCGAGGTGCAAGCACATTGCTATTGAGTGAAGAGGAGTCAGAAGGAAGGTTGCCCACCATCTACGAAGTGAAGCACCAAGGAAATCCCAGAGGAGGGGCCCTGTGCGGCCTGAATGTAGGAAGGATAGCATCTACACACCTTAACTGCACTGGCACCGCCTGCAGTGGGCCAGAGACTGTTCAGTGAGTGCCCTAACACTGCCTTAGGACTGTCACACATCAGTCCATTACAAGCAGGAGGAGAGTTGCATGTCCCCTAATGGCAAGTAGCCACCAATTCATAAGAAAGTATCCTGAGTTGCATCTACAATACCTTGTTGAGGAAAAGAAACGTATGGAATACGTCAAAGACCAGATCCATCTAAACACACCTACCTACAGACAGACTGGACCTGTGAGTGGTCCATGATGGGAGAAGATATGCAATTCAACTGACATGATGGAGCTGGCAGGAGGTCCCCGTGAGAAAAATTGACAACATGTAGCCAGAGGAAAAGGAGTGGAGAAAAAGGAGTATGACTATCCTTGCACACAGAAGAATGGACGACGACAGGTGCGCAGGAGAAATTAGCAAGGGGACAAGAACGAGGACTGGTAGCACTCTCTGAGTGCACAAACTAACTCAAGCCAGCCACCGGGGTGCGGTGACGTCACGGGAGACAGCTCAGCAGGAGTATCGAATATAATCGCCTGCATGCACAAATTGTGTATCTGCCCAACACTTTACAGTGTAACTGTCTAGTCACCTGTCAGTGGCTGCTTAAGAGTAAATAGCATTCCTGCTTGCAAACACACATGCCAAAGAGGAGCTGCACTAAGTAAACAACGAGCTACTTGGCTGCAAAGTCCATCCAGTCACCCTTCCTCAATACAAGTCATCACCACTAGTTGTATAAGTCGTCTAATGGAACCCACTCCATCATTTGCCATGTGCATCACCACCACCCCTGGAACATCAAGTAACAATACTAGATAACTGCACCATTGTCATACAACATGAGAACAAGCACCAGTGATGATCTGAAGAACTAGTGACCACCTGCTCGCATCTTGATCCCGGTAGCAAGAGCATGATCTGACCAGGACACATCCACCCCTGACATTGCACGAGTGACTGGATAGTGGCTCCAAGGTGGTCTTGCGGCTGTCAAGATGCAGACACATATGCAGCCCCAGTGCAGCCTATAGGCAGTCCCGTGGCAACTCGTCCAAGGGGCCTCCCCCAAGCATGAGAGATGGACTTGACTAAGCCCCACTTCTGGATCTCGGGAGGTAGCCAGGCCTTGTTATAGAGACTTCAACAGGTCACAGCACACCAAGATTGTCTGCAATGGTTCAATGAACACCATTGTCAAGCATTGACAATGACTTCACGGATGCTACTGATACACCAAGCTTGAACTGTTAATCACCAACTGCATCAAGGGTGGACTGATCAACATGCCATAGGTGGACTGTCACTCACTGACTTAACGCTGAAGGGTCTGGAATTCATCAGCACCGTGTTTGTGTCCAGACGTACCTGGTTAAATTGGGGATGCGTGCCAAGATGCCAGGGTGCTCCCAGCTGCATCTGTCCACCGCTGTCCTGCGAACTACCTCTTGAAGCTGTGAAACTTAATTTGTTTTAGTTGTTTTTTATTCCTTCCCACAGGTTGGACTTTTTAAAAAATAAAATTTGGGAGGAATGTTTTATAGTGCTGGGCACAGTCTAGTGTTTTACCAGCCTTTCCCATGAGGGCTGGTTCATGCACTCACCTCACACCCATCAAACACAGGCGTCAATGGTCAGGTGACCCTGCCAATAAAAAGAGCCGAAGTGCACGTGCTCCTGGCCAGTTCCAGTGCTACACACATTGTGTCGTTGTCATCATTCTCCTCAGCATGTAGGACCAGGGCTCACAACTCAACACCCCTTTTTTTTAGGGACCCCCTTCTTGTATGTTCTTTTCATAACACTGAAGCAGTGTTTGCGAAAACGTTCAACCTGCAAATGTGGACCACTTATTTTTAGAATAACCGGGCTTATTTTTTTATCTCAATCCAACCCTGAAAATACCTCTCCTCTGTACCTGTTTGTCTTGAAAGTAAAGCTGTTTTAGACGATTTCTTTTGTACTGTGTTTTAAATTACTACTCTTCCACTTCATTGTGGTGGATGAAACACATTTTCCACATAAAGAAATTCGTTTTGAGAGTTTCGCCTTGGCGCCGGTGTCATCTCGGGTGACGGTGTCCAGGGTCACACAGCTTAACAGGAAGTATGAAAACCAAAGCAGAATTGATATCACTTCTATTTCAAAACTGAGCCATTTACACCTTTAGAAGTCACGTGGTCGATGGCTTTGTTATTTAAAACATGTAAATCAGATGTTCAGCTAGAAGAGATCAGAATCGCCAGCCCCTGCTGCCAGTGCCCAGTGTCTGCCATGAGAAGCAGTTCACTCATTCTGAGTTAGAACCCTCCTCCGATTCCACAGAATCTCATTAATGCAACATCTGTTGACTTCTTTTACAGCGTCATCATTCTCTTCAAAAGGGCAGCTGTGATTAATGCTTTGAAGTCATTTCCTTAGTGTCTACTTTTCTCTTCATTGTGCTGCTACTGAATAAACAAAAACATTAAATACCAATCAGTGTTTCCTTTTTATCCTACGTTTGAAGCAGAAAAATAACTGTAGCGCGTTTCAAACTGTGCCTATAGCCGTTCGAAGCAGCCTTGTGACGCATCAATATATGTGTCATGGAGCAAAGTGTGACTGATACACATGTAACTCCTCAGTGACGATCATGATCACTCAAATTGCAGGTTGCCACGGCATCGCGACAATACAATACACATAGCATGTGTCACTTGGCTGTCAATAAGATACACTATTAATGCTGGAAATCAAATTACTTCGTGTGCCTAACCAATCATTCTTCCTGCCATTGATGCATGCTTTAAAGTACTAAATAAACAGCAATTTATACAACGAAATATATCAGGCGAATAAAGGGTGGATACATCTGAAAGGTGTCTACCCAAGCAAGCAGAGCCGCCCTAAGGCATGGACAAAATAGACAACTACCCAGGGCACCACATTCCAATGATGACGTAATAGGGCCAGTCCCTCCAGAATAACAGTGTGCGCAGGAATACTCTGTTACAGCTGGGCATGCACACTTCACTGAATCTTAGCAGGCATGCCCGGCATGCCAAACCGTAACATTGTGCTCTCAGTCACTTAGAGACAATTACATTAAAATAAATATGTGTATCTCATGTAACTCTGCCCTTACTTCATCCCACCTCTTCACCTAAGCCCCCTCTTGTTGTCTCTCTACTTTTATCTAAAGCCCCAAGTTCCTATGGTCTCTTTATCTCAACTCTACCAGATCAATATCTAGTTCAGCTCACTCGATACTCCTCTCTGTACTGAACATCTTTCTATCACTCTCTGTGCCCCCCTCTATTTCTCCAAACATGCTCTCTACCTCAAATCTGCGTCTAGGTAACACCCCATACCTCACTGCTCTTTCATGACTCCCACCTGTATTTCTCCTCCACCTATATCAGCTCTTTCTTTATCTCTCTTTTGATCAGTTTGTGCTTTTTCTCTCTCTAGTTCACTACTAGTACCACACCTCTCCCTATCCATTTCTAACACAAACCCATCTCTCTGTAGCCCACCAATCTATCTCTCAGGACCTAACCTCTTAATTTTCCTTAGCATCAATTTCTTCCCTCATCTCTCAAACTCTCTCTCTCTTTCTACACGTGGTCCCAATACATACCTCCACCTGTTTACTCCTTTTTTGATCCCTCTGTTTCTCTACCTATACCTTTCTATTCATTCTTCCCAAGTCTATGCCTCACTGTTCTCTCTCTTTATTTTGTATCTTTCTTTTCTTCTCTCTGTCTTAATCTCTTTCTAATTTTCCTCCCTTTCTACGTTTCTCTCTCTACCTCACCCCTCAGTGGTCCGTAATTTGAGCCAGTGGTAACAGGCCAGGCCCACCTGTATTTATTTTTGGGGACTGGAACTTATTTTTCCTTCACAGACTTTGGCCCAGGGCAGGAGAGACAAAAACACATAAGGGGCAAGTAAGGTGAAAGAGAAAGCCGTAAAAAACACAATGACAAAGGGAGATAGCGCAGATTAAAAACAACCTGCAAGAAAGAGATACAGGGGCAAGGAGGTGTCAGGTGGTGCATTAAAAGGCATGAGGTGGAACCAAGACTATGTAGCCTTGGTGTAAGAAATTGGGTTGTTGATTGACTTGTGTGTAATCCCTGGTCAAGCAGCAACCACAATCCTTGTCTGGATTAGACACAAACACACTCCAAACTAACCCTTGTTAGGATAAGGCACAAGCAAACCCCAAATTAACCTGTTTTTACCCCCTTGGTAGCTTGGCACAGAGCACTCAGGCTTAACTTAGAGGCAATGTGTAAAGTATTTGTGCAACACTTCAAACAATAACACAGTGAAAAAACACCACAAAAAGGAGCCCACAACAGATATAGAAAAATAGAGTAAGTTTTAATAAACAAAACAAGACTAAAACAACAAAAATCAAATTATTAGAACTGAAGATATTGAATTTTAAAGTTCATAGTGAAAAATGGTGCCAAAAAGCACAAAGTGCTATTGGGGACATCTGGTCCCAGGACAAAATCACAAGTTCAGGCCAACCGGAATGAGGCATGTGCGGGCTACAATGAATTAGTGAGGCACACTGAACTAAATATCTTAAATCCTGGTTGCGTATCATTGCGTGGATCTGGATTTTACTTGGACTGAGAGTTTCCACTTCCTCACATCCAGGCCAATGTCCAACTTCCTTAGAGAGTTCTCGGTCTAGTTGTTTTCTGACTCGAGAATCTCTTGGTGTTTAACGCGTCTGCATGAGTTTCACGCGGTGCATTTCAACCATGAAAAAACCTGGAACGGACGTTTCTCTGCAGCGCGCTGTATTCTGACTGAGGAGAATGATTCAGTGAAGGGCGCAAATCTTGAAGTTTTGCCTAGGCTTCTTTAAGGAAAGTACTGGAGATATTTTTGTGTATTAGTTTGAGCATTTCCTTATGTGCCCATTCCGTTTAAATTACAGCGCTAATCCTGTCAGCAAGTTTTCCGGTGGGTCGAGTGAAGTATCTGAGGAAGGCACATTGCGAAGTTTGAGTAGGCCTGCAAAGAAGAAGAGCCTTCTGTGAAGAGAAGCCTTCTCAATCACATTAGTAAGAGTGTTTGTTTCTGCTGTATTTTGCAAGTGTCTTAAAATCGGCAGCGTAATGCAGTGAAGAACTTATTGCAGCGTTTATTCCTGGCGAAATTCCTAGAACTGTATTAAAGACTTTTGAGCAGTTTTCCAGACATAGCTCTTCAAGTACAACTAAAGAAAAGACTTTACTTGAGTGTACTGTAAACGGAGTTGTTTTCTTCTACAATACTTCTGAACTACCAAATGGTTTAATAAACTTGACAGCAACGAACTTTCAGTTTTCTCAATTCAAATCTCCCTCGGAGGTCCTAACTAACTGATAAAATAAATCTAATGACAGAGCATTAAAGAGAGGGGCTACATCTCCGGCACTAAGAGGTTAAGAGCAGTTAAATAGGAAAAGTGATAATTACGCAGAGCTTAGGTAGGGAAGACTAATTGTTGTTATTTATTTCAGGAATCATACTACAACAGAATTCCAGAAGAAGAAACAGTATCCAGAGGCAGTCTCTCTTGTTTGTCTTCCACTTCCCCTTTCCCCCTGGCTGAATTCTGAGGCAGTTGTTTACACCTGTCGCTGATTTTGGTGAGAGGGTTTTGGGACCTATCATCTGTTCCTGGGGAGATCGCTACACGAATCTGACACTCTACATGGGTAGGCCTGAGAAATTTTTTGATGACTGCTCATGTGGGTGGCACAATCAGTGCTGCAGGCCCACTAGCAGCATTTAATTTACAAGCCCTGGGCACATGTAGTGCACTTTACTAGGGACTTAAAAGTAAATTAAATATGTCAATTGGATATGAGCCAATATTACCCTGTTCAGAGGAAAGAGCATATGCACTTTAGCACTGGCAAGCAGTGGTAAAGTGCTCCGAGTCCTAATGTTAGCAAAAATGAATTCAGCAAAAAATAGGAGGAAGGCAAAAAGTTTGGGGGTGACCATGCAAAAAGGCACATTTCCAAGGCTTGGTATTCGGCATCCAACCTTTGAATGCACCATTCGCGAGATTCTGAGCAAAACGTTGTGCCCCAGCACTTATTCTTTTAAAAATTAAGCACTGCCCCTCAATATACTCCAACACGCTCCTTCCATGTACATTTACTTCTCCCTAGTGCTATCATTCTCTACTGCACTCTAACATTTTACCTGTCTTTCTACTTCTCCTTCTCTACCCATCTCTGGATACCTCACTGATTCCTCTTTATTTTATGCCTCTTCCTACCAGCCTCTGTCTCTACCTCATCGCTACCTCTACCTAGATTCTTCTTCTACTGCACCTGTCTTCTTATACGGTTCACTTTACCTCTCTGTCCTCATGTCTTCTGCCCCTCCCTTTTCTTTTTACTTAGTTGTCCTTTCTACTAAGAGACCTATATTGTTGGGAAATATTTCTCCCTGGTTCACAAAACCCACAGAGACTGGGAATGGGTGAGGTATGTATGTGTGTATGTGGTATTTGTATATGGTTTACCTAGCCAAAAGGCAGCAGAGTAAAAGGTCAAGGGCAAAGAATTGGGCAGTGAGTGATCAGAACGGAAGCTTAGTTTTGAGACTGGAGCTGCACTGTTAAGTCACAGTGATGCAGTGTTTTAAAAATGCGTGTCTTCAGCTCTGCCATAAATTGGGGCAGGGTTGTGGTAATCCTAATTCCAGGATACCATTCCAGGTCAGGGGTGCATAAATGGAGAAGGCCTTTGTCCTTAGTGCTTTTTTTCACTTCTTTGTTTGCAATCTAATGGTGATCTGGCTGTAAGCCTGAGAGTCACTGAAGGTGGTGAGCCTGTCAGCCAGAGAAATAGGTATTTTGGGAGGTGACTTCTTGTTCTCAGCAAAGACATCTGCACTGTGCAAGTTGATGCAAAAGACCTACAACAAACATTCTGTGATAGCATTGTAATTTTATGATGGGAGCCTAGGACCCAAATGATATTCTCTGTAATGCTATGTCAATGGGCATCTGCAAGAGCCTTAATCAGTGTATGTGAATACTTACAGAACACTTAAAATCGCAGTTACATCTAAGAGCTATAGTCAAAGTATGTTTACATCAGCGGCACTGTTCAACCATTAAACGTAACCCAGATGTGTGGTAACAAGAACTCTCAACTGCCTACTAATTGTAAGTATAAAGATGTCCCTTAACATGTCTAGCTCAAACTCAAGGCTATCGTTGTCATAACACTGTGAGATACCGTGTGCTGCGAATTTTTCATGCAACTGTATACAATGTGCAATTGTAATCTGGACATGCTTAGGCTTTCATTAGATGCTTGGTGGACTTTAGTACCAGAATTTCTGATCCAGGATGGGATTCCCCCTTAAAAATCTGCAAATTAAATGATTTCTCCACAGACAGGGTAATAACAGCATGGAACCAGAGATACCCGTCACTTACAATGTCCTTTTCCCAGATGCTCGGGAGAAAATCGATGACATTTGAACCAGCTCTGAGAAGGCAGAAAGTGTCATCGGGAAGGCTGGTAGAAACATTTGTGGTATGGGAGCGTGGGGGGGTGTGGGGGGATGCTTGTGCCTGTACTGTGGGGATATGTTCTGCTCGCCCCATGATGCTGCAGGGGTTGGCCAGGGGGGCAGGCTGTGCTGCTGTCTATAGACCCTGACCCAGCAGTATCAGAGAAAGATCTGGTGTCTCCCAGCCTGGAATTGTCCAGTTTGAAGATTACAGACCCAATAATAATGGGTCCAGATATACTTGGAATGGCGGAAGTGTATCTCCTGTTATAGTTCCAGGTGAAATTTTGCTAGTTTTAATGACGGCCCTAATCGTAGTCTTGATAGGACATCAAAGTCCAGAAGCAAATCTAAGGGTCTCTAATTCTACACTTTGTTTTCACAAGGTTTATCAAATGTGTATTGAATATACCATTATTAGGCAAAATGAAAAAAAGTAATACACTGTCCTGTTAAATCGATCATACATTCGTCCATCTTTACATTTTTCTTTAGTTGCCAGCAACAACGATCTTTTAATTCTCCACATAATACAAAGGCCCTCATATGAGGGACCATTTAATTCAAATGGGGTGGATAAACGTAGTTACTAGCCCCAGCTGCATAAACAGCGTAACTCTCTTAACTTTCACCCCTGGAATTTCAGCAGCGAAAAACAGCTGAAATATCCAGGGAGCAGTCAAACCCAGAAATGAGAACTAGGCAGGGAAATGAGACTCGTAATTACTTATTCCCAAGTAATTCCTAATTTCTTAGTGGACATTCAGTGTCCAATTAGTAAAGGGCAAAATTTTCTCAACCCCAGAGTTACCACCCTATCGATATCAGTAAATCCATGGGTGGGAAAAATCTGGCTCTTATCGGGTCACCCATAATGTGGGCCATACTGCTGTAGATCTAAGAGACACCTAGAAGTTTTTCTAAACCTGAAGTCAAGCTATTGGATTAGCAAGGGGTGAAGATCATGTAACCCATAAGCTCATTTACAGGTGGGTGTTAGTGAGACATGTGCTGGAAAATTGACAGACATCCCATCTACCCACCTCTCTGTTCCCACATGTCATTTAAAAGTCAGAGAATGTGATTTTCATGATGGTACAGAAGCAACCGGCTCTGCCTGTGGACAAACTCTTGAATAGACCCAATGCTACAGGAATGATGGCGGAGATGATGCCCCCTGACTTCTTTCCTGTTTGGGTTGACCATGCAAAAATGGAGGTGCAAGGCTGAACAAGTTCATAGATATTCCTAATGCACCGAGATAAGCCTCCGAGTGCATCAGTAACAGTGGGTATGTTTTTTATGAAGTCACACCCCTGCACTGTGGACTCAATGTTGAGAATACATAAGGGGATGGCAGGTCTGCAATGCTACCCTGGCATGACAAATTTAACAACCAATGCCTTTTACACAATGAAATGGCCTTATCTGCCCAACCATCAAAAGTAATACAATAGCTCATTCTGGGGGGCGATGCCAACTGCCGACAGGAATGGCCGCTCGGTAGCTCAGCTCCGTTGCGCCACTCCCGAAATATCCGCTTTACGCGATTTGCCCCGGACCATTTTTAATCCCAGGGGAAGCTTCACGTCCCGTAACTACTGCCCAGAGTCTGGGCCGATTCCGGTGAAAATTGTTGCCGCCTCCGGGAGGAACTCCAGGCACTGGCACTTTCGGGAGCGGCGATGCCGGCTCCGAGTGTTGCTGGGTGGCGAGGGAGTGCGACGCAAGGCCGCGGCTGGGGCCTACAACGCAAGGGCACCGGAGGGGGCATCAAAGCGAATCTCCCACCTCCTGCCTATCCAGAACTTCGATTCCAGCCCTGCGGACCATTGGTGCTGCTTGGAAGCCTGTCCAGTGTGCTCGCCCCGCCGGCTGCTCGGCCCCTCATGCTTGGCCACGGCCGCCGGGAGTGACTCTCCTTGTGGCCCCAGATCCCATAGCGGCCGCCATCCAAACTACAGCCAGGCCCCTGAGGGTGCAGCGGGTAGCCGCTGAAGATCCTAACGTGAGCGTCTGTGCCCGGTGTGCACCCTGCTTGAAATCACTTGCCTGGGCACTTACACCTGCATGTCCATATACATTGTGTCGATCACAGTGGAACTCGGGGCCTTGTCGCAGACCGCCACTTATTGACCGCATTACTGGCTCCCGGTTGGGCCCAGGAGCCGGGAGAACAGAGTGGCATTGGAACCAGTGCACCACAAGGGCGCGCCTGCCTGGGGGCCTCCAGGCGCGGAGTGGTGCAGACGTAGGAAGCCACCGGTTGCAGAGGGGAGGAATCCAGTGCGACATCGAAGTGGGGCTAGGGAGCCACGTGCCATACCTGACAGGCCGAGTGGGGGTACCCATGGCAGGCGGCGGTGAGTGGCTGTTGTTCCCTGCCCCTTCGTCGTCCCACCCTGGAGGTAGTGAACATGGCGTCAGGCCGAGGTGGGTGTACAGCAGCGCAGGCTAAACTGGAAAAATTTGCGTGGCAGAAATCCTTGGAGGACAGGCCTGCCTCATCCCCTACCCAAAGTGAGTCCTCGGAGCCATCCAACAGGGATCACCTGGCAGCGATCAACACTGTGCAGACCGCCCTTGAAACGCGGATAGATACCGTCACCATCAAAATGGCCCTATTGAGGGCGGACAGCAAGTTACCGATCTACGCACCTCCCACAAAGCGATGGCCATTCAACTGATGAATATGAGGGAAGAATGAGGCGCAACAATTTCCGAATTTTGGGTGTCCCAGAACGGGCAGAGGGACCAGCTGCCGACCTCTACGTCGAGGAGTTAATTTTACAACGCCTTCAGCCGCAGGGCCTTTCCAAGTGCTTTTCAATTAAACGGACTCATCGAGTCCCCGGCGGCAGACCAAAGCCGGGTGCTCCCCCCCGCCCACTTCTAGCCCGTGTTTTCAACTTTCGCGATCGCAATGCAATCCTGCAAATGGCAAGAGCGGCACCCCCATTGACTGTGGGCAACAGTAAGATCTCATTCTTCCCGAACTTCACCCTAAGAGTCCAGAAACAACGCAGGAGCTTCATGGAAGTAAAGCGAGCGCTCCGAGAACAGGAAATCAAATACACCATGTTATTCCCTGCCAAGCTGCGGATCGAATCAAACGGTAAACTCTGGTTCTTTACCAGGCCTGAGGATGCATGGGACTGGCTCGATGGTTGGCGTACAGTCGGTAAGAAATCGCATAAATCCACATCAGTGCCTGGGGACACCACAGATCGTCATCGAGAAAGACGTTCACCGCCTCTCTCTGACACCAGTTCTCAAAACTCTCCTAGATGAGGGTGAACTCGAACCTGGTGGGGGGTCCGATTAGAGTTGAATCTACTACTTGTATTCAGCGGGGACTGAGGGTTCCACTCATGACCTGGTGTCCTCGCTGGGCTGTTGGAGGGTTTAATTGATGGTCTTTCACTTCTCTGGGACTCGAGGTTTTGTACGCAGCATGTGCATTTTTGTCATTCCGGTTCATTGATAATTGCCTGGCATGTTTTCCTCTTAGGGTTTTGGGTCGGGCGTATCACCTGACTTTTTGTTTGTTGCTCAAGGGAGTGGGAATGTACATGTTCCTGAAGTTTGATGAGGGTGGGCGGCAGGCACTCTGCTAGTTGGTGTGGGGCGGGTGGTTTTAGACCTGTTATGCAGGGAGGCAGGGTGGGGGGGTGTGCACTAGGAAACAGGGGGGGGATTGTTTGTTATTGTTGTTTTGTGTATTGCATCGATATGTACCATTGCTTGGCTCTCCACGACTACTCTAGGTTTCACTACACTTAGTACGTATAAGTTCCACATGCGTCACCTTCGGCCCCCACAATTATTGTATTCCAGGAGAGTGGGGTACCGCGGCATCCCCCAGTTCGACAGATGTATCTGGCCAGCCACTTCCTCCATAGACTCGTTTGATGACACCTAACCGTACGCTTAAACTACTAACATGGAATGTAAACGGTCTTGGCGACAAAATTAAGAGGGGGATTGTACAGCACTATCTCAAAAGGCAGTATATTGACATAGTGCTCTTGCAGGAGTTGGTAACTCATGCGGGGCCCTGAATAGGTAAGGTTACCAAATGATAGTCCAGTCTGGATTCTCCTAGGGATCCAGGGGGGTAGGGATCCTCCTTCAGAAAAACTGTCCGTACATAGTCAATAACACCTTGACCGACGCCCAGGGCAGATATTCGGCGGTTCTCGGGCTCATGGGAGTGACGGGTCCTTAATGTGGTATCTGTGTACGTTCAGTAAACAACCAAAAATGTTTAATTGAGGGTCCAAGGGAAACATATTTAAAGACCCACAGGTTTCTAATCCCTTAATATCCACTAAGTAGTAACAACACAAAAAAACCTTGGGTCTATACGAGATGAGCACTATGAAAAATAATAACCTTTGCATGTTCTCTACTGAGGCTTAAAGCCTGGGTGGAGAACATGCCCAGGCTCCTATTCTCTGGCTGAGAGCCGAATCACAGTGCTCAGACCAAGCACCCAGCTCCCCTGAGTGATTGACTCAGGGGAGCTGGGTGCTTCCTGTAGGAGTGGAGAGATGTGGAGATCAGATCATGATCTGTGATGGCCGCCACTGTCATAAGCACGACCTGCCGTGGGGATGATCAGCAGGGTGCCTCCCTCCATCAATCGGCAATGCAGCAAGCGCACGGTAAGAGCTTTTCTTTTTTTTATTTAATTTTCCCTCGTCGTCATCTGTCAACTCTCTACCAACCCCGCACCACTGATCTTACCTGCACGGGCCGCTCAAGGTAAAGTGTCTGCCAAATAAAGTGTCTGCCAAATAAGTGCAGCATGACTGTAATGAATGTTGATTCTGCATGAAGTAATTATCATTTGACTTTATTTTTTTTTTATGTTTTTTTTTTTACTCGTGTACTCTGCAAATTAGCGGGGTCACCCAACAACTTTGTTAACATTAGACGCATGGAAGTCGATTAATCAAAATGCCAGGGATAGTAGAAGTGACATCACATGTCATGTGACATTATATAAACTTTGACGTGGTGACATCACAGGAAATTACATCACCTATCATTTGGACCCCCCCATGAAATCAAAGAAGCGACATTGGATAACCTTAGACTTGGTGCTATCACAGCAAGTGAAACATCCACCTTACATCACACACAGAGGCTGGAAAATATCTACAGATACAGAAGAAGTTCCCATAAACAGAAATACTTCAAATCCTATTGAAAATGCAGCTGCATACATTGTAGCAGGTAGTATCTTCAGATATACAAGTAAGATAATATAGCATTGATTAAGAACCTATCAAATAGTGTACAACAATGGAGAATACACTAGTCAAGTTGAAATCAGCCATTATCAATATCAAATAACTTATAAAATGGGAAAGTTGATGGGCCTATCATGTTCAAAACAAGTTCACTTCATCATTTGTTTTTTTAAACTAAGACTAGCATGTAATTAAATCAAAGTCTTGGAATGAAGACAACAGTGCTATTTATTGCAGGTCAAGTTCTCCCAGCAACCTTCCTTTCCATGACGTGGTATATGTACTTCCAAACTTGTGGAGCCATTGAACCTTTCCAGGTTTACTATCATTAATTTATTCTACAGAAAACATGCACATCACTGGTACAGTACACTTGTTTTGATCATTATATCTGCATTAGCAGTTTAAAGAGTGTTGCGAAAATTTAGGCAGACTTTAATCACATGGATGAAGATACAGGCTGTACTGTTAATACTGCATTACTGATAAGTCTTCGACACCCTATCCCCCTCGATCCTAACATCTCGTCTCAGGGAGATAGGGGTGGAAGGGTCGGCCTTGAGCCTTCCGGCCTCCTTCCTTGATCAGAGGGAACAGAGGGTCAAATTGGGCGAGTATCTATCTCCATCCCTGCCTGTACAATGTGGGGTCCCACAGGGGTCGGCTCTTAGTCCGACCCTCTTCAATATCTATGTGGCACCACTTGCCAGGTTAATAAGATCTTATGGGATGCAGGTGGTTTCTTACGCTGATGACACCCATATTATGGTGTCCCTCTCACACTCGGGCAATGCCTCTGCTCTCAGCTTTAGGAATTGCATGGAGGCAGTTTCTCAGTGGATGATCTATAACTCACTGAAGCTGAATGGGGGAAAAACCGAGGTTCTTGTCTGTGGTGGAAGGAGGGACATTTGGTCCTCTGAGTGGTGGCCTCCTGCCCTGGGAGTGTGTCCCATTCCCACGGACTCGGCTCGTAATCTGGGGGTTCTGATCGACCCCTCTCTCTCTATGGCTCAGCAGGTAAACAGTATTCAAAAAAAGAGCTTCCCTTTTGTATTTATTTAGGTTATCCAGTCATGGAGTCGCATACACTATATTGTGAACCCGAGATAGAAATTCTGCATACCATTGCACCATAAAAATAGGATATGATGTTTTTGATTATTTATTAAAATTCGTATTTTACAAATTTATTTTACAATATTACATCCAATATTGCCTGGAATTTCGTAGTCACCATCTATAATTGAAATTCGTACAATCACAAATCATAAAAACACACATATTTAACATTTCTAATCAGTAATTGTACATAATTGGATTATATATAATAAACACTTGAATAAAATGAGCAATACAAAAATATAGAAACAACAAATATAATATTTGTCCTCTTGTCGACGCGTTTCGGTGAAATATCTAGTATGTTATACCTTCTTCAGGACCAACACATTAAAACAGCTCTCAATATCGATTAAAAACAATCTATAAGAAAAGGGAGGATACACACAATTAATTTTCCATATTAGTGCTAAAGGTACTGTTTCTTAATCTTCGGTTCACAATATAAAACTATGGATCTACAATCCACCAATGCATTGCATTGTGTTGCATGCTATGCTTGATAAAAGGGTACAAGGAATCCGTATTTCATACTTATCTTAATTGTAAGGGTATAGGGGTATGTACAATTTCCCACCCATGCACTTCTATAGGAGTTCATAATAAAACCTCAGAGTTGATCTCAAAAAGTCTCCTAAACCAAATGTACTCAATTATTTGTGAAAGGGACACATAGGCATACTAATTATAATGGCGAACACACTCATACCTATGTCAGAAATGTATTAATCAAATTACCCTGTATTCAGTTCATATTTAGTGATTATACTTACACTAAACTGGGGCTTCAATTTCGTTAATCATAGATAGCCCAGGGAGAGTGTCTCAATTCACTGCCTCCTAATTTTCCAAAATAAATGAAAATACTCTGAACATTTTCATGGTCAAATTTCTATTTTTATGTCAATACTTCCTATCTAATTGTAGAGGGATAATTGTATTTTTAAGGCACTGCTTACCCTCATTGTTGCGCTAGTGTCTTAGACTGATGAATCCTCATTTCTTATCCGTATATGTACGTCTGATCAAATTAGTGATTCAAAAGCTCTATTGGAATACAATGTGTATAGATAAATATTAGTGTCCATTATTGATAGAGAGAATAACTATTTTAGACTTTTTTTTCAAAAATAAAAGATGTACATTAAACTCACCGTTTGGACATTAGTAAAGGTTTATTTGAATCATAGCTCTTTCAATAAAATTCCATATGATGCGTTTCTTTCGAGATACTTCTCGCAACCTCTATGGTTCTCTTGCTTTTAATTAAATTCAAGCAGAAGCCAGTACCTAGGATTTAAAATGAGAAATCCTTAGCCCTTACGTTTTGTTCGGTTCAGCGCCCTCTTCGCTCCTGGTATTCACAACCAGGTTCTTTTGTCGGAAACCTCATTTCAAAAAGAACAAATTACGCAATTTATTAGGTCTTTAATCAAACGGAATTAGTCCATTCCCTTAGAATTTTCTAACTTTTAAGTTTTAAGTTCCTATGCCTTCGTTCAAAGAGATGTATAGAATCTAGTCATTACTATCTCGATTGCATCGCAAGAAATTTTCTAAATCAATTGTAGGCTGTGCAGCTTAATTTTAAAAGATAGTGCTCAAGCGTACTCATTCCAGGAAATGTTTAAAATCACTGAGATACATATTGTAGTGCCTTCGGGCCGTCGCACCTGCTAGTTTACAGAGCAATACCTCCATGTCTCACCTCGTTGGGACGTGAAGCGTCGCATCTATCGGGGTCCTTATTCTGACCCACCCTTTGTTATCGAGTATCTAACTCATTGTTAAAAGGTGGTATTGGAGCAGGCTTACTCGAGCCAAAATTAATAATCATTAAATTACGTGTTACACACGCCGTCAGATAAGGACACGCTACCACTCTTGATCACAAAACAATTCTCAACGTCATACCTAATCCTAAAACTTTTTTTGCCGCGTCTTGCGGAGTTCTAAGGTACTTAATTTTAAAGTACTTAATTTTAAAGAGTGGCGCTAGGGCGAACTATCTCATGACCTAGTTTATAATCCTTAAAATACGGATGGCAGCGCCATCGGTTATGGACACGCTGCCGCTGCTAAACGCCAACAGTCTCTCACCTTGTTGTACCGCATAGCGTAACGTCTCACGGGGTTCTCAGATGCTTGTTGCACGGAGAGCAACGTCACTTCCTTGCTATTTATACATCACGTTGTGCTTAATTGCGTGCGTTTCCTACGTGCGGCCATTTTGGTAGTTCCTTAATTTTCTCACTGAATAACGCGTGCTTTATTAAATCCTAAAAGTCACACATCAGATCTAGGGGATAGGATTGTACTTCAATTTATCCGATTTAGTTATTCTTAATGCAGAACAATCTTGCCCATCGTTATCCTATTGCATGTTTGTAATCTCACTATTGGTATTGCATTTGTTTATAATAGTCACCGAAATCAGCGGTTTTGTTTATAAAAACAAAAACAAAAACGTACGAATATCAGTTTTGTTTATACCTTTATATGGGCCAAAATTTTATAGAGTGACTTCGTTCCTAAATTCAAGGTTTTATATTTTAAACATTTCCTCGGTTGACTACACCTTATATCAACATAGGCTAATTCTTTTATAAAAAGCCGGAGATTTTAAACCAAACCATTATTTACTACTTCTCAATATTTCTACAAGGGACAGCTATTTATATAGACACAGCTAACTGAGCATAGATCAGCCATAAGGAATGGTAAGAAGAATGTTCCGCTGGTCGATCATTGGCAAGCAATGAAACATAAGGAAGATGATCTGAAATGGTTCATCCTTGAGAAGATGAAAATGTCAATAAGAGGAGGAGATATTGACAAAAAAAGAAAACAAAGAGAACAATTCTATATGTCTAAATTCAAAACCTACCACCAGGGTTTGAATAATAGAGAGGAATGGGAAAGAATCATTAGATAATTGTGGCTAAACCCCCCAATATCGTTTGGAATTAAAAACAAAAATTAAAACTCTCCTTGGGAACTTCTATATATAAATAGCTGTCCCTTGTAGAAATATTGAGAAGTAGTAAATAATGGTTTGGTTTAAAATTATACCCATGGATAGACATTGTGTAAAATGCATTTTATAATTTATATCTGAAGGCTTTTAACTAATACTATTGACCATGTAATAGGCCCTTTTAAATTATAGAACCTTGGATCAAACTGGACCTCGGACCATTCAGTAGCACCAGTAATCAAATAATCAAAAAGTATAAACGGACATGTCAATATGGCTAGACTGAAATTCACTGAATAAGGTGTAGCAGTGAGATAAACAATATATGTCTGGAAAAATTTCTCTAGTGCTTACTGCTTAAATTGAGAATTGAATAACCACAAAGTATAAATAAATATGTGCGTGGCGCTAGAGTATATATGGTGAGGTTTTTAAAAAAAAGAACTTATACCTCCGGCTTTTTATAAAAGAATTAGCCTATGTTGATATAAGGTGTAGTCAACCGAGGAAATGTTTAAAATATAAAACCTTGAATTTAGGAACGAAGTCACTCTATAAAATTTTGGCCCATATAAAGGTATAAACAAAACTGATATTCGTACGTTTTTGTTTTTGTTTTTATAAACAAAACCGCTGATTTCGGTGACTATTATAAACAAATGCAATACCAATAGTGAGATTACAAACATGCAATAGGATAACGATGGGCAAGATTGTTCTGCATTAAGAATAACTAAATCGGATAAATTGAAGTACAATCCTATCCCCTGGATCTGATATGTGACTTTTAGGATTTAATAAAGCACGCGTTATTCAGTGAGAAAATTAAGGAACTACCAAAATGGCCGCACGTAGGAAACGCACGCAATTAAGCACAACGTGATGTATAAATAGCAAGGAAGTGACGTTGCTCTCCGTGCAACAAGCATCTGAGAACCCCGTGAGACGTTAAGCTATGCGGTACAACAAGGTGAGAGACTGTTGGCGTTTAGCAGCGGCAGCGTGTCCATAACCGATGGCGCTGCCATCCGTATTTTAATGATTATAAACTAGGTCATGAGATAGTCCGCCCTAGCGCCACTCTTTAAAATTAAGTACTTTAAAATTAAGTACCTTAGAACTCCGCAAGACGCGGCAAAAAAAGTTTTAGGATTAGGTATAACGTTGAGAATTGTTTTGTGATCAAGAGTGGTAGCGTGTCCTTATCTGACGGCGTGTGTAACACGTAATTTAGTGATTATTAATTTTGGCTCGAGTAAGCCTGCTCCAATACCACCTTTTAACAATGAGTTAGACACTCGATAACAAAGGGTGGGTCAGAATAAGGACCCCGATAGATGCGACGCTTCACGTCCCAACGAGGTGAGACATGGAGGTATTGCTCTGTAAACTAGCAGGTGCGACGGCCCGAAGGCACTACAATATGTATCTCAGTGATTTTAAACATTTCCTGGAATGAGTACGCTTGAGCACTATCTTTTAAAATTAAGCTGCACAGCCTACAATTGATTTAGAAAATTTCTTGCGATGCAATCGAGATAGTAATGACTAGATTCTATACATCTCTTTGAACGAAGGCATAGGAACTTAAAACTTAAAAGTTAGAAAATTCTAAGGGAATGGACTAATTCCGTTTGATTAAAGACCTAATAAATTGCGTAATTTGTTCTTTTTGAAATGAGGTTTCCGACAAAAGAACCTGGTTGTGAATACCAGGAGCGAAGAGTGCGCTGAACCGAACAAAACGTAAGGGCTAAGGATTTCTCATTTTAAATCCTAGGTACTGGCTCTGCTTGAATTTAATTAAAAGCAAGAGAACCATAGAGGTTGCGAGAAGTATCTCGAAAGAAACGCATCATATGGAATTTTATTGAAAGAGCTATGATTCAAATAAACCTTTACTAATGTCCAAACGGTGAGTTTAATTTACATCTTTTATTTTTGAAAAAAAGTCTAAAATAGTTATTCTCTCTATCAATAATGGACACTAATATTTATCTATACACATTGTATTCCAATAGAGCTTTTGAATCACTAATTTGATCAGACGTACATATACGGATAAGAAATGAGGATTCATCAGTCTAAGACACTAGCGCAACAATTAGGGTAAGCAGTGCCTTAAAAATACAATTATCCCTCTACAATTAGATAGGAAGTATTGACATAAAAATAGAAATTTGACCATGAAAATGTTCAGAGTATTTTCATTTATTTTGGAAAATTAGGAGGCAGTGAATTGAGACACTCTCCCTGGGCTATCTATGATTAACGAAATTGAAGCCCCAGTTTAGTGTAAGTATAATCACTAAATATGAACTGAATACAGGGTAATTTGATTAATACATTTCTGACGTAGGTATGAGTGTGTTCGCCATTATAATTAGTATGCCTATGTGTCCCTTTCACAAATAATTGAGTAAATTTGGTTTAGGAGACTTTTTGAGATCAACTCTGAGGTTTTATTATGAACTCCTATAGAAGTGCATGGGTGGGAAATTGTACATACCCCTATACCCTTACAATTAAGATAAGTATGAAATACGGGTTCCTTGTACCCTTTTATCAAGCATAGCATGCAACACAATGCAATGCATTGGTGGATTGTAGATCCATAGTTTTATATTGTGAACCGAAGATTAAGAAACAGTACCTTTAGCACTAATATGGAAAATGAATTGTGTGTATCCTCCCTTTTCTTATAGATTGTTTTTAATCGATATTGAGAGCTGTTTTAATGTGTTGGTCCTGAAGAAGGTGTAACATACTAGATATTTCACCGAAACGCGTCGACAAGAGGACAAATATTATATTTGTTGTTTCTATATTTTTGTATTGCTCATTTTATTCAAGTGTTTATTATATATAATCCAATTATGTACAATTACTGATTAGAAATGTTAAATATGTGTGTTTTTATGATTTGTGATTGTATGAATTTCAATTATAGATGGTGACTACGAAATTCCAGGCAATATTGGATGTAATATTGTAAAATAAATTTGTAAAATACGAATTTTAATAAATAATCAAAAACATCATATCCTATTTTTATGGTGCAACGGTATGCAGAATTTCTATCTCGGGTTCACAATATAGTGTATGCGACTCCATGACTGGATAACCTAAATAAATACAAAAGGGAAGCTCTTTTTTTGAATACTCTATATACCCGGTCCCTTTTGGTATATCTGGGAAACTCTCTCTCTTTTTGTACTCAGCAGATAAACAGGACGGTTGCCACCTGTTGGGGCATTATTAAAATTCTTAGGAAAATAAAACACTACCTAGCTCCACAGGCTCGCAAACAAATTGTGGTTGCATTGGTTGCCTCACGGCTCGATTACTGCAATGCCCTTTATTCTGCTATAGATAAAGGTCTTGTGCAACAATTGCAAACTGCCCAGAATGCGGCAGCTAAATTTGTGCTGGATGCCCCAAGGCTTTTCTCGGCTACAGCTGCTAGGAAGAGTTTGCATTGGCTTCCGATTCATGCCAGGATTACCTTTAAGATCCTCTGCCTGACTTATGGGGCGCTATCTGGCTTTGGAGCTGGGGGGGATTAAGGACCTTCTGGCACCATATGCCCCTTGTAGAAATCTTCGCTCTTCGAGAAAGAGCCTGTTATCAGTGCCCCGTTTCAGGAGAGTTAAATGGGGAGGAAGGGCTTTCTCCTCTTTAGCTCCTAAACTGTGGAACACCCTTCCTACTGAAATTAAAACTCAACAATCTGTCCCTCTTTTCAGGAAGGCATTGAAGACATGGCTTTTTGTCAAGGCATATCCGTGATTTTGGTTCTGGGTCTATTTGATTTTATTTGTTAGGCGTCTTGATGCCTTTGGGCTTAGTTTGCGCGTTATAAGTTTTCTTTCATTCATTCATAAGTAGAACTGCTGCTGCTCAATTTCCTTGGTAAGAAGAATGCACTGACTGGGTGGATAGAAAGAGGCCAACAGTTCACATGTCCCCATCTAGAATTGTGTCTGATGGTATGACCAGCAGCTGGTTCTATTGATGATTAGGGCATTCTCCTATGTAGAGACTGATTTGAGGGTCAGTTGATGCTCAGCTAATATGAAATCCAGAATAGGCCGACAGTGCCACAGATATGATATACAGATCGCTGAATAGGCTACAGGCTGGTACAAGGAAAGGTTGCTGTACTGATAATTACCAGTCTTGATGAGAGAACAAATAGGTGGACAGCAAATGCTTTGCTTCAGGAAATCAAGGTGACTAACAGTGCTTAGTAATATTGTTTCCATATTTCCACACATGATAAGCGGATGTGATGAGGCTGCATATCCACTCTGACAGAAAGAAACTAAAAGAACAGCGAGTTTGTACTTTGCCAATAGTGCTTAGAAGTGTGGTGGCCACTCTCTTCTTGCCCCTGCATAGGTTACTGACTTCTGCAATCACTGGCAGATATCTTCAGGTGGCAGAGACCTAAAGGGGAATAGAGACTGTTTGAGGAGTAATGGTTGTTTGCTTGGCCATCAGGAGAAGGCTGATACTGCATGGTTGATTGTCTTCATGCTCTTGCATAGGCTATTGGCTTCTATGATCACTGGCAGATTTCTACAGGTGGCATAGGCCTAAAGGGGAATGGAGGCTAATTGAGGAGTAACTGTTGTTTGCTTGGCAAAGTGTGAGGCTGCTTCTCTGAATGAGGGAAAGGACCAGCTAATTTTTTAAGGGGATACATCCGGTGGCGGATGTCAGAAAATCTTTTGATGGCTTCATTCAAATGTAGCTGCTTCATTAAATGACTGAGTCTCTTGTCCAAATTTATTGGTCAAATCATTTTTTACACTTTTCATACAGGAGGAGAATCTCTCATTTGTAGCAGTAGTAATAGGTAATGTAAGAACCAGATGTAAAAGATCCAAAACACTCCTATTATATACATGAGATACTACCTGAGAGAGTGAATAACTGGTACTTTCTCGTCTGAAAAATATGATTTTTAAGTTTATAGTTTGGACTGTAGAAGACTTCGGTCTCCTGCAGCCTCTGAATATTTGTCAACAATAACTAGTGAAGTTCAAAAGTACCCAAAATTTACAATGTTTGGATTGAACATTCCGACAGCAGTCATGAGGCCCATGTTGTCTGTAAATCAAGCATCAAATTAATTTACAAATCTATGCAAAGTAGAGAAATACATGTCCTGCTTTAAGTGCTTAGACAGTGGAGTTTGACGTTCTGAGACATTAAAATGGCTTGATCTTTTTTCCCTACAGAGGTACTGAGGAAATAATATGTCAGGTTGTTACTCAAATTATGGTGTCTCAAAGGTGGAGCCCTTGGATTGGATTTTTCTTGAATCTCAATTCCTCACTGCACTGCTAAGACCTTAGCCTGACTTTAACAATTTGGTCCACTAACTGTCTTGATGGAGTTTCACTAAATCATTTCTTGTTGACTTAATTAGATCATATGCGCTTGGCTATTCAAGGTCTTTGCTCTGTAGTACTTTGGATAGACTATGAATCTTTTGGAGAATGAGTTCCATACACTGCAATGTAAGCAAGAAACCAAAGCTTTTAATGTTCCTTAAAAAGTCCTTTGGCTTCTGAACTTACCTCCTTTTCACGTTGTTGTGATTCTATTACACCAAGAACAATGACAATAGACATAAATCACATCTGTACTTTTCTAACACAGGAGTCCCAATAAAGCCACCTCGTACCTAAGAGTCTTCCTAGCTCCATTACATACAGATTACTCTCTTTCATAGCTCTCTAAAGGGTTAATGCCTTGGTGAACTTTGTGAAAGAAAAACATAAACTGCTTGCACTGTTAAAAATCAATATTTTACTGATTGTATGTAAGTTACTGTTTGCACTAACGCAAGATTTAGGCAATGGCATGGCAGTGTATACAATGGTTGCTGGAAGGCTGGAGGCATTTAACGTCTGCATATGGTAACACCCTAGTGCATTATCCTGAACATTTCCATCACCATCAACAAAGCGGAAAATAAAACTCAGCTGCTCTTTAAGTGAGACATCTTTGGTTTCATCAACTAGCACTGCAAAATATTTTGTCCCTTTTTTGACAATACGCTCAAGGACAAGCGCTGCCACCAAAAACATCATGTCATTTTGGTAATCAGGAGGAGTATAGTGGCCATACCTCCTGGACATTCTTTTTTTTAACCCTCATCTTTATCAGAAATCATCCCTAACAATTCAATGACATGTTTCCTATTGTGAGAATGCTCAGTTTCTTCCCTGGCATGGAATGCAAGCCATTGATGACCCAAGAAACATACTACCTTAGGCAGCAGCTCCACATGTTGTCTATTCTCCTCAATTTCCTGCTCTGTACCTCTCACTATCATGGAAGAAACTGACTGCTGATGATTTGTAGGCTGCTGTAATCTTTTGAAATAAGTCCAAGCAATAACTGGCAATTTATGCAAAACAATAAATAACATCTTTAAGGACTGAATACTCTGCCCAAGGATGGGTTTTGTAATCTCAATTAAACCTACGACATGCAGATAAGGGGAATGTTTGAGGTATTGGTTGCACAGGGTAAGTTAACAATTAAGTGACAAGTCGTCTGCCAAGAATTCACTTGTCGGTTGGAATTTGATGTTGGTGTCTGACTAAATTCTTTAATTCGAGGTGCCTCTATTAAGTCACTCCTCACAAAAGAGCTGGCTATATTGTTATCAGCTAAGCCTGCAAGGGAAGTACTGTTGTCTAAGCTGCCAACGTAAGAAGATGAATGTTCGACCTCAGTGTGAAATCCACACTCAGCACAGTAAATAGAAAATAATGGCAGAACTATCATCAGCACAGGAAGAAGCAGCTGCCAAGGCGGCAGATGATGTTTCAGGGATGTCAGTAGAATGTGAGCATATGCCTTTACTGCTGGACAGAGCATCATCAGAAAACTCTTGTTTTCTCTTGCCTGTATTAGAACCTGTAGGAGGGACTTCGGTACTCCACTTTTCTGTGTTCCTTTGTTTGCAGCTGAACTCAGCAATTCCACTTCTAAAATGTCAAACATAAAGAAAAAAGGGTTAGGGCTTGGGGTGGGCAGTCAACTCCACTCCAGCTGCGGAGTTTGCCTACTCCACGCTCCTCTTGGAGCATGGAGTACAGCAAAAACTCTGCAGTCTGCTGCGTGACTGAGTTTACCGTCCACCCATATTAATTGTTAAATTAAATCATAAATTATGTGGGTTGCACCATTGCTCTTATCATTATTCTGCATTCAGACAGATGTGAAAGTGACTGCTGCCGTTCCCTACCATCCTGCCTTGGTTTCCTTTCTTGCTCGGCAGTTAGGCTCACGCTGGTGTTTACACTTTAGGCTCCTTCTTCCCCTCCACCTCCTCTTAGTGCAGTTATGTTTGTAGCGGCCTCAGGCACTGGTGAGGAATATGGCGACTGCTGACAGTAGGAGCAGTCCCAGTACAACCTCAGGCAGCACAAAACTCCAGCCGTCCTTCCCTGGTGCCATGGGAGGGTAGGACATTTTCACTGGTGACAGCGTGTCACTTAATGTTGTGTGGGGGCACCCGAAGGTGAAGCTGGTGCAGAAACTGCGAGTATAAATGTACACAATGTTTTACTTTTTTACCAACTATAGCTGCTCGTTTCAGGGGGCATTCCTGCACGCTGTTTCCTGACCCATATTCTCATCACAGATAGCCAGTGTCTTTTTTTATATTTTTGTACTGCGAGCAATCCTTTCATTGTAAATATTTATCGGGCAATAATATTTTGAGAAACTGTTGACATTTTGCCATTGGGCAGAAATTGAAAGTAAATTTAAAAGTCTGTGTCTTTCTTCTGGATGAATCAAATTCAGCCGGTCCTCTTGGCAGCAGTGCTGGTTTAGCAGCACACACTCACAGTTGTTCCAGGCATTTAATCTTTACTTTGAATCACGTGAGCACACAAAAAGCCTGCCTTGACACTGACACACGCTGGGATTTAAAAATAGTCTGCCCTTCTCAAGAAAGTGCGCATCTCCTCCCTCCAGCCAGGGACAGCTACTTTTCTGAGCTAATAATATTTGCGCTCTTCTGAACATGGCCTGTAGTAAACATCGCCTCAGCATAAGTGCGCTCTACAAATACTTACAAGCAATCACCTCCTGGGGCTGCTGCTAGGCAGGGCTCCCTAAACAGCCTTCTGACAGCAAAATAAAAGGGCTGCATACAGACCACCTAAAATTACTTTATTCACTATCATTAATTTGTGTCTGGGCGCCTCTTTACTAAACAGTCCTGAAAAAAACCCAGCATAAGATACTCTGCCACCTCCGTGAACTCCATGGAGTTTGGCGGGCTTTTTTATTGACTCTGCGGAATTCTGCAGAGTGAAACTCTGTGAGCTCCACCCATCCCTAGTTAGGGCATGGCATTGTACATTGTACATAACCGTGAGGAAACATCGTACACTGGACAGTGAGGAGTCATCGTACAATGCAGAGCAGGAGGGAGGGAGCAGGTGCATTTACTCGGACAACAGAGGGCAGCGAGGCAGTGGGTAGGGGCAGCAAGCTAACTGTGCATGGCAGGCGGGAAGGGCAGTGGTAGAAAAACAGCCACACATGGTATGGACTTGGACAATGGAGGGCAAGGAGGAGGGGGGTTAGGGGCACAAAGTTTGGACAGGGGTAGCACAATAGACCATGTCAGCCCATACCCTGCATCCAGCCCCCCTGTCATGCATACCAATGGACATCTTACTTTTCGTTACAAAATCCCTAGAAATTCATTGGAAAATAACCAAAGGTTAGATGGATGTTATAGTTAGGTGGCAATGTCACGTAAAACATACAATTTGAAACTAACAAAACCACTGAAATTCACCCTAAAGTAACTATTACTAGTGTCTTTGCCATGCACTGCTTTTACCCTTAAGAGAGAAAGAGACACACAGTCCGAGATAGCCAGAGTGAGGGAGAAAGATATTTTCAAAGAGTCAGAAATGAGAAAAATAGAGACTGATAGATAATTTTATCAGAAGGGATCCTGGAAGGTAGGGGCTTTTGCAATTGCCCACAATGCTCATTCCTTAAAAGCCCTCGGGCTGTTTTCTTGCTCTGGCAGACTGGACAGTGAAGAAGGTGGTCCAGCCATAGTGAGGTGAGGTGGGAAGCTTGAATGTCCCTTACTGCTAGAGATAGGCTAGAACCACAAGCATCACCCATCATTATTAAGAGCCTTATTAGAAATTGAGATATTGGTCTATTAAAGTATTATCAATGGGTTTAGAAGTGTCCTTGCAGTCCTATTAAAAGTCCCTTTAAAGTGGCATTCAGTGCTACCTCCATAGAAGTGACAGTACTCATTAATATAGAATATGTTTCATAAACAACCTTGTGTGCTCCAAAGATTGGGGAAGGGCATGCTTAGCTTGGTTCACTGTTGAACTCTAGGACATAGGCAGTAGTGAGTGTAGTGGCCATGCCAACAGCCCCATGAAGGCTCCAAGGATATGTTGGCTCTCTTACTAGTGATGTGCTCCTGCAAGAGTGCTCAATGAGTTGTGACTGCTGATGGCATCTGCTGTGAGATGCAGATGAAGTGTTCTAATAACGGCAAAACATCCTTCTGAGGTTGGAATATTTTCAATTTGGTGAAAGTGGCACTTCTACAGAAAGTGCTTACAAAAATGCCGTCCTCTACAAATACACACTACAGATAAACAGGTAAGAGTATCAAGTCTAGTCCCAGCAGCAGAGCTTGCATCACCAACAATTGAAGCAGACCAGTTGCACACCCCCAGGAAGTAAAGCAAGTGAGGCACTTGGACCCACTCTTCTTCCTCTGATTTCTCAGTCTCTGTCTTTTATGCACATGCATGTACAACATGCTCTACTTTTCACCACCCTTGATCTCACTACTTCCCATTCTTTGTGTTAACATTTTCACAGTCTCTATTTTCTTGATCTCTATTCCACTCACTTATGGTACTCCTTACTCTTGCTCGCTCCTTTACCACAATTGTACTCTTTCCATTAGGCAATTTCTTTCTAAACTTTGCATCTTTCTATGCTTCTTATTCTTTTCATGGCCAGATCTCTGTCTTTTCCTCCCTCCTATCCCACACCTTACCTGCTCTATCACTTCTTCTCCAGGATCTCCTCTTCCCTTTCTATCTTTCTATGTCCCCTCACTCGTTAAGTTTTCTCCTAGTTCTCCCTTTTTGCCTCCTCCGGTACTCCCAAGGTCTATGGGCTTGCAGTGACAGCACTGCTGCAGGGAATGTGCAGAGAGCCTGACTGGGCAGGAAAAAGGGCAACATAAAGCCAGATCTGGCAAGGAGGTGAAATTGTGAAATGGCCTACCACACCTGGGCTCCAGAGAGGCTTCCCAGGATCCCAACCCATGCCTTTCATATGCTGGTGGGGCAGGGGAGGGGTCAGATGAATGATGCTACTGGCCTCATACAGTGAGGAATGGGGTGAAAATGGCTTTTCACTGCTTCTTTTTTCTTTAAATCAAATGCTCCTTTGAAAACCCTGTGGAATGGCGATAGTTTTGCATGGACTTTAATATGCAAATGTATGAGTGTTTTCAATACTAAGTGTCTTGAAAATAAAGAATAGACATGTTTTAGCTAAACCAATACTAATGAAATAATATGGGCTGCAGATGGGTGCTGTGAGAGTTTTAAGCCAAAAGAGATGTTGGTGTATGTCAAAAGTACTTTTATGGGTTCTCGATATCGCATCCCTCACCAGGTTCGCCTCTAAATACATTCATGTATTCATGAGAAGTGCAGCAGGTCAACATACGTTTAAAAATAATTATTTAGAAGAGGTGATTTTTCCTTTGGTCTCCTGGATAGTATATACATGATTGAGTGTAAAGTGCATGTAACGTGCGTGGTGTTTGAGGCTTGGCAGGCTTTGGCGCTGGTGGCGCACAGTTCCACAATCTTTGTTGGTCCCTCTCTCACATGCCTTTCATTGTTTTATAACGCAACTCATACCAGTACTGTAGGGTGTCAGAGCACTTTATATCACACAAAATACAGAGCCAATGAATCATGAATGTGTAAATCAGTCTATAGGCTCTTCACAGCTGGGCTTCAGCGGTGCTGGTCCTACTCATTCCCCTCCCTTCGCCGACCTCAATCTGCACACATTGTTGTGTCCATGGGTGGCCCAGGCCAGCCCCATACATGAATGGGCCCGCCCAGTAAGGGACATGTAAGGACGCTGCCAGCCCCATCTAACAGGTGGTTAGACTGCAAAATGTCTCTGGTTGCTGCTGCAAGCTTTCAGAGAGCATGCTTATGCCCCACATAGCCACTGGTAAAGCCAGAAAATACAGGTCATCTCAGTGTGAAACCTATTGAAATGGGAACACCCCTGGATTTAAAAAAAAAAACAGCTATCAACTGGGCCTCAGGCATTGGCCCTTTGCTCGTTGCCCGTTGCCCGAATGCCCGGTTTACCAATTCGATCCTGGGTGCCAGGAACAACTGTTAATAGGGCTACTGTTTCTTACCTTGTCTCAACACTGTTCATTCGACATGTGATGTTAGCCAAAGTGAGGTATACTGCACTAGGAGAAGAGGGACGAAAGCAAAGGGCCAGGCGAGGCAGAACAAAAAATTATGCCAGGCAGCCAGGCTATAATTTACTACAGCTGGTTGTTGGTTGCTCTCGGATTCTACCTGAGCACGTGGTTGGCTTGGCTGCTGGCCTGACTCAAACTCAAGTGTGAAAATATTAATTACTTGGCTTATATTCATTTAATCAGCAAAAGGCTGTGCAAGAAACTGTGCACACATATTATATGGATGAAACTATGACGAATAGTTTTTTTTCTGAGTTAGTAGTGTCTCTAGACCCTAGAGTCTAGGGTATGCAAAAATAATTTGCAAAATGTGGGTGTTAGAGGGATATCTGGTTGATGGTAGCTGAACTCATGTAACTTTTTGCATGCGAGTAGACATTTCACAAAACAATTCTCATGAGAAATTGACAAGAGACTGATTCGAGCAGAAAGAAAATCTCATAACAAGGCATTTTCTCTGTGAAGAAGCCTTAAGCATTCAATAAAATGACCCAAAACTTGCCTAGAGAGAAAGCTTCAAATTACATCAATTACGCGCTTGCGTAATTAAATGTTTGGCCACATTTTATCTGTCTGAAGCTATCACATACTAAGTCCATGTTTAACATTGAAAAATCCCCATTATCTTTCAAAGGGCATGAAACAGATATGTGTTTTCCTTCCTAAAAGACTTATGCGGATTTTGAATTCTATTAACAGAGATTTGTGAAGTTCAAGATTAAGTAGTTTGTGAACTTTGCCTGTTGGCAAACTTTTCTGCAAAAAAAAAAAATATGAATTGAGAAATTAACTGCTGAAACTTTTGTTTTCAGACTTTACAGAGTGTAAGCAAAGTTGGGCAACCTCTACCTATAACGTATTATTATTTACTTTGTACACACAACACAAACATATGTATCTCTATATTTAATAGAGTTCGTGCTAGTCAGAGCCCAATTCAAGGCTTCACTGATGTAGAGAGATGGGCACAATGTTGCATCTGCATGCTAGATGGATAGCACAGGGCAATGTGAAATACTGCAGTGCTGTATTGTGAAAGGATTAGTATAGGTGAGCCTGACATTTTTTGTCCAACCTCATCACATGTGAAGACACTCTTAAGTGCTCTTTTTCGTTGGATAGGTTAGATGTAACAGATTGATATTAACCCACTATGCCGTGGGGTTTGAAAGTCCCTCTCTGTAATATTTTCAAGAGAGCAATGCACACGTGCCTGAAAGCTATGGTATTTTCCGTGAATTTCAAAGGTTTTTTAAATGCTAATTTCTAACTATGCCTACAGAGATAGGACATGTGAAGAAAGAAGAAAAAACGCACAGAAAGAAAAAAAAGAAATGCAGAAAGAAGCAACAGAAGTCCTCAAAGACGAAGAAAAGTTCAGGAAGAAGGATAACGTGCAGAAAGAACAAACAGAAGAGCAGAAAGAAGCCTTGTTGCAAAATCATCCTGTACCCTCAACTTTTTGACGGATACTGGTGGTAACTGAGTTTGACTAACCAGTCCTAGAGCCAGTGCTATGTTAAAAGACACTCAGAATACAGTGAAAACACCTACATACACTAGGGAACACTATGCGTTGGGGTTCCCCTGTGATTAGCATGACCTCCTCTGTAAGCCCCTAGTATATAATAGGGCAGGAGATTAAAACTACCAAGTAAAAAGCGCCACAGGGCGTGTTTGATCACGTCACCTCAGACCCCGTCCCCTCCCTTCACCACTGTGTAAACACGCCCTGTGGCTGGTTTTAGTTGGGAGATTAAGTTAATTTGAATCCTGAGGGTCCCTAGGGTCCAACTAGCCCACTAGGTACCGCCAGTAAGCGCCACAGAGCTGCGTTGCAGAGAGGTGTAAAAAGTGGCACGGCCTGGACTACCTCTCTGCAACGCAGCTCAGTGGCGCTTACTGGAAGCACCTGGTGGGCTAGTTAGCCCGCCGGGGCCCTCAGGATTGAAGGGGAATTATTTCCCCAACTTAAAATGCGCCATAGGGCGTGTTTGCACACGTCACCTCAGGCCCCGTCCCCTTCCTTCCCCACTGTGTAAACACGCCCTGTGGCCATTTTAAGTTGGGAGATTAAGTCCCCTTGAATCCTGAGGGTCCCTAGGGGCAAAATAGCCCACTAGGTACGTCCAGTAAGCGCCATTGCAGAGAGGTGTAAAAAGGGGCACGGCCTGCACCACCTCTCTGCAATGCAGAGCAGTGGCGCTTACTGGAAGCACCTGGTGGGCTAGTTGGCCCCCAGGGTCCCTCAGGATTGAAAGGGAATTATTTCCCCAACTTAAAAACACGCCACAGGGCGTGTTTGCACAAGTCACCTCAGGGCCCGTCCCCTCCCTTCACCACTGTGTAAATGCGCGCTGTGGCCGTTCTAAGTTGAGAGATTAAGTCCCCTTGAATCCTAAGGGTCCCTGGGGTGAAACTAGCCCACTAGGTACTTCCAGTTAGCACCACAGAGCTGCATTGCATAGAGGTGTAAAAAGGGGCGTGGCCTCAGAACACCTGTCTGCAACGCAGCTCCCTGGCGCATAATGGAGATACCAGTTGGGCTAGTTGGCCCTCAGGGACCCTCAGTATTGAAAGGGAATTAATTCCCCAACTTACAACTGGCCAGGGGGCCCGTTTGCAGAGTGCTGCAAGGAGGGGGCGTGGCCTCCAGCGCGATGCCGTTTTTAAATTTATTTTATTTTTTTAAGAAGGAGGGCTGTGTGGCCCCCCTTCTTTTTCTAATTTATTGTCCCTGGGGACCCCATCCCCCAGGGCCTGCACCCTAATTTTTTTTGTTGAAAAAAATAAATTTGCAAGGGGGCCGCGTGGCGCCCCTCCCAAGCCTTAATCGGCCCCGGGGACCCCAACCCCCGGGTCATGGCCTTTTTAAAAAAAAAATCTTTAGGAGGGGGGCTGCGTTGCCCCCCTCCTCAGGCCACTTATGGCCCCAGGGACCCCATCCCCCAGTGCCGGCCTTTGTTTTTTATTATTTTTTAAAAATATATATTTATAGAAACACCTAGGACATGCTGGACAAACTGTATGTACCTATCACCATGACGAATTGCATGATAGTCATTAAAAGGCGACTATGCATACAGTGAATCCACGTGGAATGTACTTACACCGCAAGTGAAGTTCTGACGTGTCTGACACCCTACCGTGCCTAATCCCGGCGCCCCTGCCGGTGGGTACTCTCCAAGTAGACACCCTTGTTGTTTATTTATACAAACATGGGTAGCTATTGACGGGCACATTTAATACACATGCACACCAAGCCATTCAAAGTGGGTTCGACAAAAATTCGACCAAACAATGCAAGAAACCCCCCTCACGGTTAATAAAACACACATCCACCGCCGGATGTGTAATACTTTTTATTTTACTCTCTGTTACACTCCCCAGTACATATTTTATATTACAATTTTAGAGACTAGTTAGGTTACACAACACTGCCCTGTGCATATTACACTCCAAGGCGCATATCTCATAGCACGCGCTAGTGCCTGTGCAATCTTGCGCTCTCCAATGAATCTGTCATTGCGCACAATGTATTGCATATTATATTTCACGCCCCAGTTCATCTTATATCACACTTTTTGGTGCATAGTTTATACCATATACTATATCTAGTTTTCATTTTCAATCATGCTCTCAGGACTATGTTCTATATAACACTGCGTCCACCTACCCTTTTCATGGGCATGACATTTTGCGATGGGGGGTGGAGGATCAGGGGGTGTTTCTGCCAAGTGAGCCCGGAGTCACAGTCACAAACGTCCTCTTCTTCCTGAATAAAAGTGAGATTATGCTGCATACTTGTTCATATTTTAAGTAGTTCACACAGACACACGTTTTAAAAACAATAAAGTTCCTAATACCCACCTTCTCTGAACAGTTAGGTTGCTGCCCCATCCACCTCCTCCCTATCCTCTGTTGTCTGAATCCATGGACTAGCCTACTCCCTCCTGCCATGCATGGTCTGATGTGCTGGCACTGCCCTCCATTTAGCATGATGTACCAGTCCACTCCTCCTGCCCTCCATTGCCCATTCTATGGCCCATCATTGACCTCCTGCTTAGCCTCTGTGCTTAGCTTGCTGCCCCTATTCTCTTTCCCCCTGCACTCCGATGTCTTTGTGCATGCCCCTGCTCCATCCTTTCTGCCCACCATGTTCCATGTACCTTCCACTCCTATCTACTCTATGTGTTTTGTCGAGCTGCCACTCCCCTCCCACCTGCCTAGCATTGTCAGATGACTGTAACCTGTCCCTGCCACCTCCACCCTGCCTGTCCACATGACATGCCCCTATCCCCTTCCTCCTGTCCTCTATGGTCCATTTTACTGCCACACCCTTCTGCCCTCCCTGGTCTGTTGTGCTGCAACGGCTCCTCCTGCCTGCCCTGTGTGGTCTGTTGTGAGGCCCCTTCCCCTGAACTCTCTTGTCTGTGCCCAGGTCCTGACCCTCCCTCCTATCCTCCATGGTCCTTTGTGCATGCCCCTGCACCCTCCTTCTTGCCCATCATAGCCATTGTGCTGCCACTTACCCTCCTGCTTGCCATGCATGGTCTTCTGTGCTGCCATGGCCCCTCCCACCTTCCCTCCAGGGTCTGTGTGTATGCCATCATAGTCCATGGTAATCTTGCTGCTCCTGCCCTGCCCCCTTGTCCCCAGCCCTCTGTTTCCATGTGCAGACCCCTATTCCCTCCCTCCTAGCTTGTCTGTTCCATTGTAATGCCCCTGATCCGTCCCTCCTGCCCTTTATGGTCTGTTATGCTGCATCTTTCTCTCCTGTCTGTCCATTATGGTCAGCTAGCTACCATTGCCTCTTTCCCCTCTGTTCTCTGTTGTCCATGTGCATGGTCCTGTCCCCTCCCTATTGCTTTCTATGGATTGTTGTGCTGCACTCCCGTCCCGCATGCCCTGTGTGGTGTATTGTGCTGCTGCAAACCCTGATGCCTGCCCTGTAGGGTCAGTTTGGTGCACCTCTCCATGTCCCTCCTGTCCTCTGTTATCCGAGTCCATGTCCCTACCCCAATTCCTCCTGCCTACCATGATCCAATGTACCATACTTGCGAACATTTTGAACTTGGTAAGAGGGAGATTTTGAAAAAAAACTGGGGTATTGATTTTCCCCTTTGAGTTACATTGAAAAAGAGGAGATTGTAGACAGGAGACAGATCAAATAAAGCCCATTTGAGCTTAAAAACATTGGACGTTTCCTGGCTGCAACGGGTCTGTTGGCATGTATGGTTGTACTACCACTGCCTCTTCCTTCTGCCCACAACGGTCTATTATATTGCCACAGCCTCTCTTGCCATCCTGTATTGTTGGTGTGTTGCCCCTGCCCCCCTTTCCACTGCCCTCCATAGTCTGTTGTGCTGCCACTACCCTTCCTGCCTGCCCAGTGTGGTCAAATTGTTGCCTCTGCACTCTCCTACCTGCCTTCAATTTTCAGAGTCCGTGCCCCTGGCCTCTACCTCTCAACAGTATCCCAATGAACAACTAGATTGCTAACATTCTATATTTATTACATAAGTGTGGAACGCCTGACTTCATCTTGATGTGATCAAAACTGTAATACCTAGAGCATTTTCTTTAGAAATTACATATATGAGTGGGTCTTAATTGCATCAAAATTATGTTTAGCTCTCTAAAAAACTAAAATGAGGACATATTTTCTGAGTTTTCAAATAGCGACAAAGAACTTTTAAATTATTTGTAATCTTTATATTTTTTATCCAGTTGACCACTTGATTAAATGTTGCACATAGGGGAGAGGATGTGGTGTTACTTCCAGAGCTGCAGACTTTGCAACTGGGGAACCAGGTTGGAGTTTCTGCTTCAGCTCAACATTCTGTGATTCTGGTCAAATCACTTAATCTCCCCATGTCTACAACCAAAATGAATTTGACCTTGTGTGATGTAACCAATGCTCATGTAAAGCACTCCAATATCTAACAAGTCTGCACTGTACAAAACTGCAAATACACAAAAAATAAGTGTTTTGCACACTTCTGTCATTGGGCTACATGTGGGCTACATCTGGGTGACATTTGTGCTGCATTTTGGCTCTTTTGTCTCTGGTGGCCATATTGGGAGATTTATTTGTTATGAAGTTTCCTAATTTCCTCATTTACTGCAGTCTCCTCAGTAGGAAATGCTTTCAGTTTTTTACATTGATTCCATCAAGAAGGTATTCAGATATGTCACACATTTGCCATAACTTCTGAATGTTAGCACTCTAGTTGCTCATTAGATCACTGTGGTAAAGCTACTGCTCACCACGGAAGTCTGCTGCTGGTATTAAAAGTGCATGTTTCAGTCTCCATATCAGAATGTTTTAATAAAATAGAAGAGGATTTGAGAAGCCACTCAAAATGTGCCCTAATTTTTCTTTCTTCAGCACTAATCATAATTTCTATGGCAAAATGAACCCCCTCATTGTGTTTCTTTTTAAATGAAATTTTTTAAGTGTTACCAGTTTATTCCAATCAAGATGGCTTCAGGTGTGCCATACTTTTGTTATAAGTAAGACAGTAAGCACTCTAGTTGTTCTTAAGAACACTCTGGGACATTCTGTCATTGGGCTATACTTGGGCTACATCTGGGTGATATTTGGGCTACATTTGGGTAGGAAATACTTTCAGTTTTTACTTTGGTTCCATCAAGAAGGCATTCAGATGTGTCACACATTTGCCATAAATTCTGAATGTTAGCACTCTAGTTGCTCATTAGATCACTGTAGTAAAGCTACTACTCACCAGGGAAGTCTACTGCTGATATTCAAAGTGCATGTTTCAGTCTGCATGTCAGAATTTCTTTATGAAATAGAAGAGGATTTGAGAAGTCAAAATGTGCCCTAATTTTTCTTTCTGCAGCACTAATCATAATTTCTATGGCAAAATGAACCCCCTCATTTTGTTCCTTTGTAAATTAAATGTTTTAAGTGATACCACTTTATTCCAATCATGATGGCTTCAGGTGTGCCATACCTTTGTCATAAGTAAGACTGTTAGCGCTCTAGTTGTTCGTTAGAAAACTCTGGGACATTCTGTCAATGGGCTATACTTGGGCTACATCTGGGTGATATTTGGGCTACATTTGGGCTCATTTGTCTCTGGTGGGCATCTTGGGAGATTTATTTGTTATGAAGTTTCCTAATTTCCTCATTTACTGCAGTCTCCTCAGTAGGAAATACTTTCAGTTTTTTACTTTGGTTCCATCAAGAAGACATTCAGATGTGTCACACATTTGCCATAAATTCTGAATGTTAGCACTCTAGTTGCTCATTAGATCACTGTAGTAAAGCTACTGCTCACCAGGGAAGTCTGCTGCTGGTATTCAAAGTGCATGTTTCAGTCTGCAGGTCAGAATTTTTTTATGAAATAGAAGAGGATTTGAGAAGTCAAAATGTGCCCTAATTTTTCTTTCTGCAGCACTAATCATAATTTCTATGGCAAAATGAACCCCCTCAGTTTGTTCCTTTGTAAATTAAATGTTTTAAGTGTTACATCTTTATTCCAATCAAGATGGCTTCAGGTGTGCCTTACTTTTGTCATAAGTAAGACTGTTAGCGCTCTAGTTGTTCGTTAGAACACTCTGGGACATTCTGTCATTGGGCTATACTTGGGCTACATCTGGGTGATATTTGTGCTACATTTGGGCTCTTTTGTCTCTGGTGGCCATTTTGAGATACTTATTTGTTATGAAGTTTCCAAATTTCCTCATTTACTACAGTCTCCTCAGTAGGAAATACTTTCAGTTTTTTACTTTGATTCCATCAAGAAAGCATTCAGATGTGTCACACATTTGCCATAAATTCAGAATGTTAGCACTCTAGTTGCTTATTAGATCACTGTAGTAAAGCTACTGCTCACCAGGGAAGTCTGCGGCTGGTATTGAAAGTGCATGTTTCTGTCTGCATGTCAGAATTTTTTAATGAAATAGAAGAGGATTTGAGAAATCACTCAAAATGTGCCCTAATTTTTCTTTCTACAGCACTAATCATACTTTCTATGGCAAATCGAACCCCCTCATTTTGTTCCTTTTTAAATTAAATGTTTTAACAGTTACCACTTTATTCCAATCAAGATGGCTTAAGGTGTGCAATACGTTTGTCATAAGTAGGACTGTTAGCGGTCTAGTTGTTCTTTAGAATACTCTGGGAAGCTGCAGTAGAACACAAAGGAATCAACTGACAGTCTCTGCCATTGTTGGATGTACATGTTTTACTGAGAATTTCAGACTTCATTCTCACATGACTGAGAAAGATAATGTGAATTTACTGAAAATATGCTCTCAGTTTAGCTTATAGATCACCTTCCAAACCTCTGTGGGAAAAGCATGAGAAAATAGTTTTCTCTCCAACATGATTCATGATATCACAGCAGAAGGCTTTTTCACATGGTAAAATCACCTTAGAACACACCACAAATCCTAAAATGAGTATGGTACCATCAACAAATGATTTATAATGTAGCTAATGTCTTAAAACCTTCGCTTAACTGCAAAGCTTTTTAATGAGGTGCTATCATGTATATTGGTCCCAAGATGGCTGCCAACACTTCTTGGATGAAGTACTGACAGACAATCAGATCTCACGATGAGATGTGTGGTTAGGCTTCGCCCAGATATATCTATCTTTTTAACTCTAATTTTCTCAGGAACTTCTAAACGGATTTACACCATTTAAGCAAAAGGCACGAGTCTGAACTGAGGACTACCTCTTTGCCAAATTTGGTGTAATTCCGTTCAGCAGTTCAGGCTGTAGCTGCGTCAACAGGTCCTATGGGAAAATGCATGGGGAAAACGCGTTTTGGGACCCCCCTTTTTTCTCGGCCCCCGCTTGATGAATCACCATGAAATTTTCAGGATAGGAGCAGGCCGGAGCTGGCCAAACGTTTGGAAAATTTCGCGATGATTCGTCAATCGGCGCCAACGTAATTCGAAATAGAATGTTGCGGATTTCCTATGGAAAATAGGTCCTAACTATAACTACCTACTGGTGACTGCCATTAGGTAATATATATATTTATATTCACTGAAAAAACCATAGGTTTCAGGGACTTTATACTTAGAAATTAGCCTTTCAAAAACCATCGAAATTCACTGAAAAAAAACATTGCTTTCAGGGACGTTATAGTTAGTTGAATATTTCACTCGTACAAAACCAGAGAAATTCGGCCATTATAGTTAGTTGAGATAACTATAACTCATGACCCCGCAATGAACTGCTGATGATTTCACATATTACATCATTCATGACATGGTCAGTGACATCACTGATGACATCTCAAATGACATCACTGATGACAACACTGATGACATCATCCAGTGACTGTGTGTTTCTGTAAAGTTTAAATATGTTTTATATATATAAATGCCAATTTGTATTGAAGAATGCGTGGGTGTATGAGTGTGTGAATGGATGATTTAGTAGATGCGTGACTGACTGTATAAGTGAATGATTAAACATGTCTTACTGAATGCATGGTTTAGTGACTAAACTGTGTGAATGTCTGTATCAGTCTGTCAGGTAACTGGCTCCATGAGTTGGTGAGTAGCTACATGAGTGTCTATATGGGTTATTGATGGGATGTCTGTGTATTTGTATGGGTGCCTGAGTGTGTCTGTGGGTGGGTGGGGCTGTGTGACTCTGCAAAGATATGTGAGTGGGTGATTCACTGGGTGTATGGGTTCAAGATTGCATTTGTGAAGGGCTGTATGGGTGAGTGAGTGTGTTGGTGAGTGAATGGATGTCTCAATAGTACATATGTGAGTAATTAATTATGTGAAAGGCACTATATGTGAGTATTGGAGTATATAAATTACTATATATGAGAGTGAGTGATTGTGAGAGTGGCTGTATGGATGAGTGTGTGCTTATCAGTGATTGTAGAAGAGAGTAAGTATGTTTTAGCATCTGTATAAATAAATGAAATGGTGTGTGTATAACTGTATAGGTGAGTAAATGGGAGCGTGATTGATTCTTTGCATGACTGACTAGGTGTGTGAGTAACTCTATGGGTGAGTGGTGGTGTGTGAGTGTCTGTATAGGTGTATGAGTGCATATGATAGTGCTGTATTGATGAGTGACTGCATGCAAGAGTAACTGTATGGGTGAATGAGTGGACGTGTGTGTAGTCCTAGGAATCAGTGAGTGGGTATGTAGTAACAGGTATTGGTGTGTCAATGGTTTCGAAAATGGTAGACTGCATTTAAGAGTGGGTGTATCAAAGGTTATATTAGGGTGTGAGGAGGTGCATCAGATTATCACGTGGGTGATGTCATCAGTGATGTCATTTGAGATGTCATCAGTGATATCACTGACCATGCCATGAATGATGTAATATGTGACGTCATCAGCAGTGCATTGCGGGGGCACGAGTTATAGTTAGCTCAACTATATATATAACGGCCTAATTTCTCTGGTTTTGTATGAGTGAAATATCCAACTAACTATAACATCCCTGAAACCAGTGGTTTTTTTCAGTGAAGTTCTAAGGTTTTTTAAATGCTAATTTCTAACTATAACGTCCCTGAAACCTATGGTTTTTTTCAGTGAATTTCAAAGGTTTTCTAAAGGCTAATGTCTAACTATAACGTCCCTGAAACCTATGTTTTTTTGAGTGAATTTCAAAGGTTTTTTAAATGCTAATTTCTAACTATGCCTACAAAAGGTAGGACATGTGAAGAAAGAGGAAGAAAAGCACAGAAAGAAATAAGACAAATGCAGAAAGAGGCAACAGAAGTCCAGAAAGATGAAGAAAAGTGCAGGAAGAAGCAAGAGATGTGGGGAAAGAACCAACAGAGGAGCAGAGAGTCCTTCTGTGCTCCCAACTGTTTTTTTGCTGATGGGTACTGGTGGTAACTGACTCTGACTAACCAGGCCTAGAGCCAGTGCTATGCTAAAAGACACTTAGAAAACAGTCAAAATACCTACATACACTAGGGAACACAATGCGTTGGGGTACCCCTGTGATTAGCATAACCTCCTCTGTATTTGACATGAGTTAGTGCCTCGGTCATTGTATGTGTACATAGGTACTGACTTGATGATTAGAGTACTGCAAGGAGAGTGCATGGTGAATTTATAAGTGCTTGGGTTTTGGCGGAGTGATTGGATAAGTACATGGTGCTGGCTGAGTGATTGGGCAGTGACAAGAAGATGGCTGCACTGCATCAGTAGTGCTCAGGGGATTGTAGTAGTGCATTTGTTAGTGCCTGGGTCATTGCATAACTACATGGGTACTGACTGGATGATTACAGTACTACAAGGAGAGTAAATGTTGGGAGAGAGAATATACTTTTATTTGATTTCATAAAAAACCATAAAAGGGTGGAAAAACCACCATAAATAAAACTTTCAAGGATATACATTGTGATTATTATTATAAAAAGTTTAAAAAGTTAACATGTAAGCAGAACTTTCAATGGTTACAAAACCAGGTATTCTAATGCTGCACAAGTTGGTTAACGGGTTCTGTGTTGGCCAAATCTCTTGCTGCATTTTTTAAAAAGTTTATGGCTCTGCAGGTCAATGGGATGGATGAGCCCGTGAGACAGTGAATCACTGCTGCTCTACAAGTTCTTATTTGTTCCTTCCTAAAGATCTCCCGAAGGTCCTTTTTGCACATTTCTGCCAAGGCGGGGAAGATGCATAGTAGATGCAGTAAGGACTCATCCCAAGCTCCACACAGGCGACATTCCTTTGATTGCCATACGTGTTTCCATTTTGGGGTCAGGTCTTTTGATGGGTATGACCCTAGCCTTAGTAAAGTAAAAAAAGTGTTTTTTCTGGTCCGAAAAGTGATCCAGCAGGTAGGGTTGGGGTTGCAGCCTCTGGTATGACTGGATCACGGCCCAGGCATGTTTGTTTTTTGCTAAGGCAATTTTGTCTAGTAATATGGAATGCCGTATTATGGCTTTGTTGACCAATGGTTTAAAACAAGAGTAGGTGGGTGCTGTAAGCCATGCCTCCTCTAACTTCAATTCTGAGAGGGAGGCCCTCAGAGCTTCGAAAATTGAATTCTTGAAGCTAGCTTGCTTTTCAATTTCCGCCCAACAATAATGCGCGAGTGTGTTTTGCTCTGCATCCCGCATCCTCCAATAGTACTTTGCTAGTATGCCTTGTTTGTCAAGGATCTGATTTTTTAAACCGTACTCAAGTCGAATTTGGGCTTGTGGAATGTGGCGGGGGATTGCAAACAGTTTCTTAAAAAGGATTGACTGTTCCAAATGCAGGCCTATAGCATCCTTACCATTCAAGATTTCTGTGCCATATGAGATGGAAGGCAAACATTTTGCTGCTATAACCTTTAATAGGTGCCCAGTGGAGCCGCCTGCAAGTTTGTTTTTTAAAGTTTTAAAGGCAAACTGCAGCTGTTTAGATTTCGTATGGCTTTGGGACATGTGAGTCTTAAAAATAAGTTTGCGATCAATTTGGAAGCCAAGGTATTTGTATGAATCCACCTCGGTCAGAGCTCGTTTATCCAAAATCCAGGTAAATGTTGGATTTATATGTGCTTGTGTTTTGGCGCAGTGATTAGATAAGGACATGGAACTGGCTGGGTGATTGGAGGAGTGCATGGGTAGTGACAAGGAGCTTGCTGGACTGCATCAGTAGTGCTCAGGGGATTGTAGTAGTGCACGTGTTAGTGCCTGGGTCATTGAATGAGTACATGGGTAGTGACTGGATGATTAGAGTACTGCAAGGATAGTGCATGGTCAATTTATAAGTGCTTGTGTTTTGGTGCAGTGATTAGATAAGGACATGGAACTGGCTGGGTGATTGGAGGAGTGCATGGGTAGTGACAAGGAGATGGCTGGACTGCATCAGTAGTGCTCAGGGGATTTGTAGCAGTGCATGTGTTAATGACTGGGCCATTGCATGAGTACATGGATAGTGACTGGATGATTAGAGTACTACAAGGAGAGTGCATGGTGTATTTATAAGTGCTTGTGTTTTGGCGCAGTGATTAGATAAGGACATGGAACTGGCCGGGTGATTGGAGGAGTGCATGGAGATGGCTGGACTGCATCAGTAGTTCTCAGGGGGTTGTAGCAGTTTATGTGTTAGTGCCTGGGTCATTGCATGAGTACATGGGTATTGACTGGATGATTAGAGTACTGCAAGGAGAGTGCATGGTGAATTTATAAGCCATTGCTACAAATTTACACCTATAAGACAATTTAAGTGTCTCATCATATTTCTTTACAGGGGATTGTTTGAGTTTTGAAAAAAAAATTGAAATTGTAATACATTATGGGGCATATTCTCAAGGAGCTATCGCCGAGTTAACAGCACTTTAACGCAGCCAAAGTCACGATAAATGTATCACCCCATTGACAAGCCGGTGCTAACAGCCCATAGCACCAGTTTACCTGCGATAGCAGCCGCTAAAATCATTGCCACAGATGATCCCGGCAACCATCGCTAATGAGATGCAGAGTAGGCGTTCCCGAGCGAAAAGCAGCGACAACACCACTACGCAACATTCACAACGACCAGCCAGATCGGCAATACGAACTCAAAACAGGTGATAAGGCGCGTTAGCAGCAGGAAACTAACACCTGCTCTGACCTGGTGTAAAGTCAGACGGCAGCCTGCACCACAAAAGGGAGCCCAGCCCACAGTCACACATGAAGGACAACAGATGCCATGGAGCCACTGAACATGTGGGCCGGACACCCAAGAGGGCCACAACACCCACCGCCGCCACCCCCAGGAACCCCACTCTCCAGCCACCGCCCCCGACCCAAGACATGCCACATCAACTACACGGAATCATATACCAAATAATCCGCATGATGTCGCACAATCACATTTGGTGACATGCATGTGTCGTCACAAAAATGAGCATCACACATTCACCTACGATGTAACAATTGAAAATGTATTCAAAGAAAAACACAGAACAGAAATGAAGACACATGGCGGCTCCCCTCGGGGCAATCCATAGGTCACACCCTGCAAGACAAAAATCATGATGAGAAGGTGTGTCTTGCGCCCATCAAAGGACAGAGAGAGAGCGAAGGAGAGAGAAGGAGAGGGAGCGAGAGAAAGATGAACAGAGATGGGGAGAGAGAGAAAGACGGACAGAGACAGGGAGAGAGAGAAAGATGGCTAGAGAGGAGGAGAGAGAAGACGGACAGAGAGGGGGAGAGAGACACAGACAACAGAAGAGATGGACAGGGAGAGAGAGTGCCGACAATGCGCACCCAGGCCACACTGCTCACCTGCTGCCACCGGTGTGTCTCCAACCACGTGCCGGTATGTAGTGCAGCTCACCAGGTCATACATCTGAAACAGATCCGTCATCTGAAACAGAGTCCAGATACATGAATAGCAAAGTACATACAATTGCACAAGACATCATCGCCTGACTGTCCCTGTGCACCTAGGCAGATGCACCCCAGCCCCTGTGGCTACCCAGCGCTGCATGCCCGCCCCTGCACACCCAGGCCTCACTGCTCACCTTCCGCCCTTGGGGTGTAGCAATGAGGGCCCACCAGGTGCCGTTGCAAGTCACATGGCCGGGGCCCACGGACATGGCACCCTCCACATCATGCAGCCCCGCTCTGCAGGCCACCAGGTCTCACATTTGATTCTGGATCTTGATTTCGTCATGGCAGAGGACATACAAGTGCAGCCAACATCATCGCAGGCTGCACATCTGCTCAGCCCTTGAAGTGCCACTAACTCTGTGACCCGTGAGGCGATGCCACGTTGCAGTAGGCCCACGCTGCCCTGGCTCTGGCCTACACTGTGGTACAGCAGGGCAAACAAATCCTGAGCAGTCCGGACCGCCGGGACGGAGCATCATCGCAGGCTGCACACCTGCTCAGCACTTAAGGTGCCCCTACCTCAGTGCACCCAAAGTCACCATCCCATGGTGGTGTGCCTGTGTCGGCTGCAATGTATCCGGTGCCACCAAGTCTGAGCTCCCAAAGTCATGGACCCTGTATGATTGGGTATCGTGTTGCGGACACTATTATGTCACCTCCGGTCCTGGAGAATGTGATGTTGCGGGGCCCTCATGCCAACATTAACACCACACAGATGCACCCAGATAGAGAGTGGAAATGGCGTTGAGCACGTGGGCACAGCCCTTTTTATTGCCAGGGTCACATGTCCTGTGATGCGTGTGCTGGAGGGGTGTGGTGTGGGTGTAAACCAGCCATGAGGGAGTGCCTGTGGCATGCTGTCAACTAGACCTGTGATCAGCAGATTACTACAGGGCAGATCTTGGACATGTAGCGTTGCCGTCCCCCCGTCAGCGTAACTGGAGAGGGCTGGTCTGGCGTACGGGGTTTGTAAATGACCCCGGGGCCCTGGGTGTGGTTCCGTACTGGGCTGGAGTAGGAAGTAACTCATGCGTGTGTCCCTGTTGTTGTGTTAGCGCCACCCAGACCGCATTTGGCAATGCGTCACCCTGTGACCCCTGTTCTATGACATGAGCCACATGGACGTAAGAGGAGTGCCGTGAGCCTACATTCATCCATACTTCCAAACTTGAAAGACCATAGACATGACACATCTATGTGAATATGAATGTTTAATGCACATTCAGTGGAGTGTTGCATCTGGAGCAGTAAAGGGCCATGCAAACCCCACATGACGATGTTGGCCCGTGGAGGGCCAGCCAGAGTCCTTCAGGGAATGACAAGTCCAAAGGAAGAGGAAGAGTTCAGTCCGCAGTCTGACTGCTGTGTCTGGCGATCAAACAGGTGAGTGCATCGGTGGACAGTCGAAGGTGATGATGCAGGGGCAGAACCAAGCTGAAGCCAGCCCTATGGTGGAGATGCATGCTACTGTGTCCTTCTTACCATGAGGGCAGAATCATCCGCATCTTCGTCCTTTTTTGTTTCATGTGCCTCACGTGTGGGTGGTGGCAGTGATACATCAGTGCCAGGAGGTGGAAGGTCTGCCGAACTGTGTGGCACTGACACTTCAGGGGGCGGAGATGTGGATGGAGTGGTAGCAGCAGCATGCATCAGCGCCAGGCCTTGTGGCAGCAATGCCATGAGGATGGTCCTGAGGTCATTGAGAAACCCTACTACCTCTCGCTGGTGTGCAGGCATGGCAGCCGCACATTCCGCATTCGTTCGCTCCATAGTCTCCATTAACCTCTGCATGTTTCCAAATTCCTGTGTGACATCGTTAGAGCTACTCTGACTGGACAGTTGTTCTATTCTCTGAGTCAGGGATCCAGTGATGTCAGCCATGGACCATTGGAGGGCATCTCTTTTGTCTGCCATGCGGTCGAAGTCCACCCGCACCTGTTCTGCCAGATTCTCCTGGCACCCCAACACACGGCATTGGAAGGCCAAGTGTTCATCGTGGGGGTCCTGGGAGGCAGCCCTGGTGGGGGTGCTGCCTGCTGTGTGGTCTATGCAGGGGGTGGGGTCTCCTCATAGCAGCTGAGCTGCCCAGCTCCTGGAAGTGGGCTGCATGGGCTCTCCACGAGCAGTTGGTGGGCGTCACAGTCGAAGCTGTGGTGGTCCTCTTTATCATCAGAGAAGAGAGGGTCGGGCTGCTCTGCAGGAGGTGTTGATTCCCCCTCTGCAATGTGAAGGGGAGATGCAGTTTAACAATGTGTCCACATGTATGTTGTCGCATTGTACATGTTTTCATACAGACATCATGGCTGGGTACATTGTGGCTATTTGGGAGGAGCTGCCTATTTGATGGGGGACAGTGGACATTTCGACAACAGATGTGTGTGTGTTTGTACTTGTGCATTATCAACTCACATTTCCCTGCAATGCCAAATGTGATTGACCAGTGTCTGCACCCAAGTGCCCCCAGTTGTGTCTTGTGTTCTGTTGTAGGTGTTTTGCGGATTGAGCCACATCGTTGTTAATGTTGATGTGCTCTGCATGTGATGTGTGTTTGCCGCATTTCGGGAGAGTCGCTCCTGCAGCTCTGATTTGGATGCCCCTAATCCCTTTAATGCGGTGTGCCTTTGACTTTTGTGCTTGTACAGTGCTGACATGTTGCATACTTGGGTACATTGGTCTCATGGTGGGAGTTGGTGGTCTGGGGCATGGTTTGTCCGCAGCTGTGCTATGTTTTCTTGTGCATGTGTGCCATTGTGCCCATCTCCCCCGTCCCCCCAGTTCCTGGTTGTTACTCACCCTGTTGCTGTTGTGTCCTGTCCTGTTGTGCAGTGTCCGGGCCCCCAACTCCTGCCACCATCTCCCCACTGATGACTGTGGCCACCATTTCCTCCATCTCGTCCAGCTCTTCCTGTGGCACTGGACTCCCACCTCCAGTTTGCATTGCTGCCTTCCGGTTGTTAGCGAGGTTCAGCTTGGTTTTGTGCTTCACATCATTCCAGCGCCTCTTGACCTCTTCCATTGTCCTCTTCAGCACTCCGACTGCATTCACCTTGTCCACAATGGACTGCTATAGTCCATTTTTTGTTGCCAATGACACAGTGGAGTTGACAAACAGTAGTTGATGGTGTTCTATCACCTCCGTTATCAGGATCCTGTTTTCCTGCGGACTGAACATTTTCTTACTACTCTTCTTGTCCTTGCCCTTCCCTGACCCCGAGGTCCCAGGCTGGTCCTCCGGGGGGGCTTGTGGGGTTCTGGTTCTCCTCCGTACTTGCTCCGGCAACGTCCATTGTGCTTCGCTGTTGTTTGGCATTTGTTTGGCTGTTTTTTTTCTACTTTTATGGTCATTGTTCCTGCCTGATGTGTGTGAATTGCAGGCCTGTAGCTTGTTTTTGCTGATTTTTGTATCGCGATTGGCCTCATCGCAGCTTTTTTTGCGTTTGTGTTTCACATGTTTGCGGCGTGGCATTGATTTTAACACAGCCCTTTTGACGCATTATCTGGTAACTATCGCATGGTACCGCCGTGTTGTGAATACTTGGTTAACACGGCATAAATTTCCCGCGATGGACTGCGATGTTGAAGGTTGCGTTAAGTTTCTTTTGCGATGGTTATCACACGTTCTTGAGAATATCCTGCCCATATCTTTTTAAGTATATTGTATGTATTTTGGAATCTTTTTAATTGTATGTTTTTATTGAACCATTGCAAAATTTTCATTAAATATTTTTATAAGTGCCTTAACATCCTGAGTGGAGTGCTACCTTGATGAGATGTGGTTGATTGTACATGGTTGATGTGGATATTTGTTTGTTGATGTACACTACACTTTGAAGTATCTCTAAAGGGAGAATAGATTTTTGACTTTTAAGCAAATCCTGCTCCAAGATTTAAAACAGTGCCTTGTGTAGGATAAGTGGAAATGCAGCAGTTCTCATCGTAGGGTAGGCCCCAAGTGCCATTCGAAGGCACAATATAATATGAGTGGGAGGGGGGCTAAGGTGGGCAATGCCCCCCTTACAGGGAGGGGGGCAATGCAAGGGGTCTCAGGGGTTCCGAGGGCGGGGGTGCTGGTTGGAGTGGGCTGGCTGGGGTGGGAAGCACTTGCATAAAAAGAAAAACGGGCAGAAAAATGATGGGCAGGAAAGAGGGTACATGCCATGTTGGGAAAAAGCAGGTATCATTGGAATGTGGATAACATGTTGATAACATTTTAATTGACAGCTTACAGGATGACATTTCTTGCCAAATATGGAGACAGAGCTGAGGTAGTTGTCTAAGCCACAGGGGATTCGACAGTGCCTGAAGAAGGGAGATCGTATGATTTCTTTCCCTTGAGATGTTGAAGGCCAGGATTCTCTCTTGTAATGTTAATAGCATTAATAAAAAAGCATAAATATGGGAGTTTAATGAGGTGGCTCTCATCTCTTTCACCTTTAGTTATTTTTTTTATAAGAGACCCACCTGAAGAGTATTACCTCAAAGATCTTTATTCCCCATAAATACTCTCAGGCATTCTTTTTGTCCACCCAAGTTGCAGTAAGGGGGATAGCAATTTATCTGGGATGAGCCATTGACTGGGATGTCCAGGACATGATTTGCAACAAGTGAGGTAGATTTTTATGGGTGAAAGCTGCTGTGAAGGGATTGTGCTTAAATATAGTCAATTATTAAAGCCCTGTCCGCGTAGATACAGAATCACTATCTCAGATCTATTATATAGCTCAGGGGATAGTTGGCCCATTGATATGTGGTGGGGATTTTAATTACATCCTAGATCTAGCCAAGGATCAATCTAATAAAGCAAAGAAGCAGCTGAAACCAAACATTAAGAAGATGATTGATGTGCTTAAATAAAAATTTCAGTTGGTTGACCCTTAGAGAGAAGATCATCTGGACTTGGCACAACATGCTTACTTCTCACACCTCAACTATCTCTGCTTTGATTTTTTTTAGACTCACAGGCAATAAGCAGGATGTGGACGGACACTTTGGCCTATGCCTATTCTGACCACTCGGTGGTCTCCATTGTGGTAGACATTGGTTTAGCTAGTAGAGATAGATCGAGGTGACAGCTAAATAGATCCTTGCTGATTTTAAAATATTCTCCAGTGAACTTGTGCACTCGGAGGGGGGGTTGGAGGAAGTCCTCTCTTCTTTTAAAGAATCAACTACTGGAAGATTCCCTAAGAACAGTAAGAATCCGAAGATTGTGCACTCATACAGCCTCATTAGCCTTTTAAATACTGATTGCAAACTCTTGATGAAAGTTTGGGCAACTTGTAAAATTATAGCTGCACAGCTGTTAATTCATAAAGATCAGTGTGGGTTTGTTGCTGGCCATCTTATGTCCGCAAATAACCAGGTTTTATTGCAAGCAATAGAATGTTTTTCAGCTAATCAAACAAAAGCGTTAGCCATGATGATCGATGATGAAAAATCATTTGATCTCGAGAACTGGAATGCCCTGTTTTTTATCCTGCAAAAGTTTGAATTCCCCGCTCAAATTACCTCAATGCTGGTAAATCCATATCAGGTGCATAGGTCAAAGTAATACTAAATTCCAGAACGGCCGGCACTGTTTTAATCCAAAGAGATATTTGTCAAGGATACCATCTTTCCCCAATTTTATGTGTGTTTTTTATCGAGCTCTTGGTGGTAAAACTACATAAAGGAAATATTAGGGCACCCATAGAGGGGATGGACAGGCTCAGGCTTTTTGAAGATGACATTATTCTCTACTTACAGCTCAATGAGGACAATTTACTGGGAGCTATGCAGAGGATAGAAGAATTCACTGAGATTTCTATACGATAAATCAAAGTAAAATAGAAGTCCTGCTTTTTAATGTTCCATGTTGACTATAAAGTATTTGGGGATATTTGTTATGAATAATTTTCACATCTGTTTCATCTGACTTATGAGGCAATTCCTAGAAAAATCAATGGGTTACTTGAGAGATGGTCCCTGTTTCCATTGACCATAATGGGATGAGCGGCAATGATGAAAATGTCGGTTTTACCATTGCATATATTTCTTTTGTCTAATATACCAATCAAAATTCCTAATGGCTTTTTCAGGAACTAGATTCATCAATAAGGAGTTTTATTTGGACTAAAAAGACACAGAGGGTGAAACTGAATGTGCTCCAAATAGAGAAATCACTGGGTGTATTGGCACTTCCCCACATGCAGAGTTACTATCAGGCTGCCTTAATAGATGTAATAACAAGGTATTTAGATGGGAACAGGGTACTGGATGATCAGTGGTGTAGCTAGAGCTCGTGGCGCCCGGAGCTATCCCTCAGATTGCCCCCCATGGCATCCGCAGTCCTGTGATTGTGTGAGATTAAGTCTCGACTCGAATTTTGAATCTCACCTCACTGTCAAATTTCGGGCACAAATATTTCTCACATGTATCATTGGAATGCTAGTTTTACATTGGTCTATTAACTAGTGTAAGTAAGTGTTAACTATCTAAACTCGCAGTTGTAGAGGGCTGCGCACAGCACCCAGGGGTCACTCGTCTAATTATACTGGTGTGATTTAAAAAAAATACTTTTAAACATATTGATCGCTATGTGTGTCTCACAGGCTCTACCGAGGCTTGCCCAGCAATCATGCTATCACACACATGCTCACTGCGGCGGCCAGAGTCCTTGAGTCAGCTGACACTAATAAATGTATGGTATAGGCCTGAGGCAATTGAGATTTTTGTTAGGGCCTCGCACACCCTGTTATAGTCTGGGCCCAGGTCCCATGTGGAACAGAGAGAGAAGCATGGAGTTTAGCGATTCTTCTCTCCTGGTTTGGTATTTGTGCTCTCTCCAAACAGCCACAATGCCACATGTTCACAGACACGTACTCTCATCAGCGTGCGTCGTGACTGTCACTCGTGACAAACTACTTTTGCACTTACCTGCGTGTTTCTAGAACTGAAGGTGGGGTGTTAGATTTAGGGGCCTTTCGACACTTGCTGTGCTGCAGGCTTTAAACATCAATGCAGGGAGGACTGAATACCTGACTACATACGCATTTCTGTTTTACAAGGAACATTCAAACTCACAGTCAGGATCCTTGTGCACTTGGGAAGAAGATGCAAGAATGGGCCCATTGCAAGGATAGCTGGACTTCTACACAGGGGAGTCTGGGGACCTCAGTCCTAGGTACAGACATGCCCATAACCACTGCCACAAGCCAGCAACTTTGAGCAACTGGGTTATGGAAAAATGCCATGCACAGACTACAGAGCAACAGAAGGGTCACAATTCTGAAGTCTGAGGAGTGCTAGATTTGGAATATGAGTGGTACTGTTGATTGAGGACACCAACTTCCCTAGCATCCACTTCATTTGGCAACTATGCCCCTATACATAACGTGCTGACTTACAGGGCCACGTGGGAGGCTGTGGCTTCGGGCAATGATAAGTGCATATATCACATTAACGTATACATATATGCCTAACACAGAAAAAAAACATTCTACTTTGAGGCAACAAACAGCAAAGCATCAAGTCCCCTCCCCATATAAATATTTTTTTAAACGGAACCTATCCGATTAAATCCATGCATTCAGATAAAAAAATCTGAGCACAGACGTGCCTGGTGGGACTTTAGAATAGGCCTTGGTATACATGAATTTTCTAGGTCGAACCCCCGCAAAGGGTTGAGGAGGCTGCTCTGTGGTGGCGAAGTTTGTCAGGCTAAGGGCTCGTTTCACGCAGAATGTTACACCGACCTGTCAAACCCCAAGTAGACCCACCGCGCTCCGTGAATACCGATTAACAGTACTCTCATAGCTGCCAAGGTTTCAGATTGCAATGTGTGACATTTTCATAATTTCAGTGTAATTATGAGTGACATTTGAAGGACTATGAGTGACACCTCCTTGCAAATAAAATCAAGCAATGAAGACGAGTGAAACATAAATATCAGAAATTACCCCCATTTGAGCAATGAGAAACGCTAAGAAGATCTTTAAATGCTACAAAGCACCAGAGACGAAAGGACAATTCACTAACCTAGTGCCCTTGTAACCTGATTGTACTGTTTAACCAGGTGAGTAACACCGACTGCTGGGCCACGGGCAGCCGGGCTCCTCCTTGGTAGTTATGCAAAGGAACATCGCTGAGGCCGCTCTATCCCACATGGGACACCTGGGGCCGAGGAGTCAAACAGGATGTGAGAGGCCCCAACGTGGAACTCACAGCTGACAGTCAGCCATTACTGTGCAGCAGATAGTCAGGACGGAGGCTGTATGACTTCAAAAGTGAAGACACAATACTGAGCAGTAATATAAATAATTAAAATCAAGCAGTGAGCACACCGGCCCTGGGGTCCCTTCGGCATGCACATTCACTCACCCTCGTTAATAATAGTGGAAGTGTTCAAACTTCATGTTGCACAGGTTAGCTCTCTAAGCAATTACGGTTAAAGTTAGCATGACACAAGTGCACTGCTTTAGGACAAATACCCCGCTCACTCAGGCCTGTCACTTACATGACAGTACTGAGCAGTATTATAATTAAAAGCGATTATCTGAGCACACCGACCCCGTTATTAACAAGGCTGAGTGTGCAGGGCTCGACTCCAAGCAATCAAAATATGGTTTACCATCATGCCAGAAGTGCTTTAGTAAAAATTACCACTGCTCACTTACATGGTACTTGATGTGGGAGGCGTCGCGGCCCGTTGGGCTGGGGAGATGGCGGTTCGGCGGGAGCTGCGGGCCGGTTGCTGCTGCCTCGGCTTCTTTCTCGTTGTTCCCTCTTCAGCTCTTCACCACGTCGTACAATTACCGCTAGTGACACACGCACCGCGAGCAGGTGGGGGCAGCATGGCGACCTTGGGAGATTAAGGGGGGAGGAGGGGCAAGCCGACACCAGACCACTTATTGTGTGTGAAAAAGGCCGCTTTATTGAAACAGGTGCATATCACAATTTTAACTCCTTGGCCACTGCCTTACAAAACTAACGCCTCGCTATACAATAACTTCCTGACCCCTTGGTCTTTCCCCCCATCCCTACGATCCCCACATCAGTTTCCCCATCCCCCAAAATACAACATAACATTCCATAACCAACATATAACCCAATCCTACACCATGTAGCCTTTCCAACTCCCAAACTCCCCTGACCGTAACCCCTACCTGCCTTCTGTGCAACTGTAACTATCCAACCTCTAATCTAAACTTATCCAAACTGGTTACCCTTTCCCTGTTCCTGGACCCAAACTACCAAACCTATAACAACAAACTCTAGCCAATCCCGGCCAACTGTCAACCACCCCGCCTGCACCTGTTACAAGCGACAATACATCAACTGCCCCTATGTACCTGTTCCAACAAATGCTGCCCACCAGATTTCCCCCTTTAGAACCCCACCCCAAGGTCCTAACACCCCTTCCACCCCTAAAATTAGGGTGGGCGGGAGGGGAAAAAATGTTTATCCTGCTACTAACCCTTAAATGAAATTGACAGACTAAGGGAAAATTGCAATTGGTCTCATGTACTTATCAAGGAAATGAAACTTGTATTCCAATTACTGTTAACACTAAAGTGTCTAATATGTATAAACCAAATGTAATTGGGGCTAACGATAATACAAGCTGTATCCCTTGTAATGCCAACACTACTGGAAAAGTATCTAGGCAGACCGATCGAGGTAGTAGGGATATTACCCATGAAGGCCGAGGTCTAAAGCCTAATTTGCACAACATGGATGATAGGAATTCTAATACATCTACAGATGAGTCACCCTGCTTACCAGACAATTCAGAGCCCAAGTCGATTAGCAATAATTGTTAGTATCTAGCCTTCAACTATTATCCTGGAATATAGCTGGATTAAACTCAAAGATAATTGATCCTGAATAGTTATTCTATATTGGGAAACATGACGTGTTTGCTTCAAGAAACATGGGCCACTGAGAAAGCCTTCATAGATGGGTTTACCTGCCTTAGTGTAGAAGCAAAACCAGCTGAACGCTTTGGAAAAGCTATTGGTGGACTTCTGATTTAAGTACGAAACAGGCGTTTTAGCTCATTAGTCCCTTTGAATACAGGTTGCCATGACTTAATGGGTATTATAGTAACTCTAGACACATGACTTTCTTTGGCCCTAATAAACGTTTATGTCAGAACAACAATAGCAAGTGATGAACTTGCTACTATATCCCATTTAGATGCTGTATTAGAAACTGTACACTTGGACACAAAAATAATAGTGGCTGGGGATTTTAATACTACTTATGATCCCTCCCCATTTATATGCGAGATTACCAAATTGGGGAACGAATACTGGGATATTCCATTGTTATCAGGACTCCCAAGAAAAACACTCCCCACTACTGTACTCAAATTAGCCTCACTATCACTCTGGAGGGAATATTATTTGGAGAATCTCTGAATCAAAAAAATAAATGTTGTCATACTGATGACCCCACTCCATCTGTAACTAATAATTCTCGCCTCGTCAAGTGGGCTAAAGTCCTGTCTAATCAAAAATTATACTCACAGTTATACAGGTTGTATGTTGCCATTTTAGTAGATTATGAGAGGATGAATGCAGTTAATATTCCTATCTTAAGTGTATATAATAAGATGTTTGGGGAGTTACAAAAGGTTTTTTATAAGGAAGTGACTCGCGCAAAACCCAAATTAGTCAAGGAGCAAGAATGGTTTGATTCATCATGCAAATTGGCCAACAGATTGTTAAAGTCAGCTATCTTTGATGGCGACAGGGCTAAAATTAGTATAACCAGATGTATCTAAAAACCCAAGCAGGCAAAAAGGAACTGGGATGAAAAACTCTGACAAGACTTGCTCATTGCCAGTAAAACAAATGATAATAGAACCTTTGGAGATTAGTAGCCCAAACTACGTCAGGAAGTGCAAAAACCCATCATTACATATCTCCTGAAAAATAGGTGTCTCATGTTACTGCTCTTTATACCGCAAAAGATTACAATTTTTGTGGGCTAAGCAGTCGCCAGGTTTCTCCCACAATTACATCTATTGCAGACCGGGAACTAGTCATTACCCCAGTTTTCTTTAGTCGAGATGAAACAAGTAGTGCCTTAGGCTCTTTAAAATTTGCCAAGGGACCAGGTCCAGATAAAATTCCGGGAGAGCTATATAAAACTGAGCCACAAGTCTGGACAATTTACCTGAATTTGCTATCCAATGCTATTGCTGCAGGGGGTGAATTACCAGAATCTTGGAGGGGAGCTGAGATTATAATTATATTTAGAAAGGGTGATGCAAGCGGCCCCTCAAATTACAGGCCGATCAGTTTTGATTCATAACGTGCAGAAAATGTTTGCTAGACAAGTTCTAAATAAACTTATTGACTAGCCGGACTCTAATAAAACCATGCCCTCTCTCCAAGCTGGCTTCAGGCCAAAGATCAGCACAATTGCCAGATTTTTTGGTTCTCAATTTTGTGTTGGAAAACTGTCTTATTACAACACCAAAAGCTTTATGTGGCATTTCTCAATTTAAGAGCTGCATTTGATCTAATCCCATGCCCAAAACGATGGCATTTACTAAACATTGGAGTTCCAGGCAAACTTGTACAGCTTCTAATCAAACTAGATGAGAACAATTTTGCACAGGTTCTTTGGGGCCCAAAGAGAGAGCTGACTGAATGCATCCCAATTGAACGTGGGGTGCACCGAGGTTGTGTTCTCGCACCACCACTGTTTTCATTATACATGAATGATATCGTTGGATCTTTAGAAAATTGCAGAAATGACTCTCCTGCCTTGAACAACAAGTAAGTACCCATTTTACTTTTAGCCAATGATTCCCTCCTCATCTCGAAGACACCCATGGGCATACACATTAAATATAAATAAGACCAAATTCATGGTTCTGGACAATGAAGTGAGAAAAAAACAGTCATTCAAGTTGATAGCGAGGCACTAGAAATGGTAGACAGCTTTGATTACTTAGGGGTGAGACTGATGGAGAACTTTAAGTGGCTGGGCCAACTAAACAAGAGCAGCCTTGTAATCGAGTACAGATCAAATGCTTATATCTGAATGCATAAGCAATCAGTTTCACATGTAGTCTCACCAGTCCTGGAGATTTACCGAGCTAAGGCCCAAGGTGGTGCGCTCTATGGCGCTGAAATTTGGAGTTATGTTGATGTCCAGTCCTTAGTCATTGCTGAAAATAACTTTGACACAAAATTGGCTTGTCTTCCATCAAGCTCACCCGTTATCCCACTGTACTTTGAGATAGGGTTAAAAAGATTAGCATGATTAAATGTGGCGTATTAAAAGTATGAGTTTATTGGGTCCATCTCTGGACGACTACACCGGATCTAGGGACTATAAGTATTCACTTGTTGAATCATTAAAAATTCCAGGTGCTTCCATGGGTAAAATCTGTACCTACATTGTTGGGTAAGCTGGGGTTACAAAGATACTGGGCTGATCCTACTGGAATCCGCAAAGCAGACCTGAGTGCACTGAAGGCTTGTTATTGGGCGTACATTAATGAAGAGCTTTTAAAAAATAGCTCAAATGGCTCTTTAACCAATGTGTTCCTAGATTGTAAGCTTACATTGTCTTTTGAGAAGTATTTAGATTTCATACCATCCTCTCTAGCCGAGTCTTTATTTACGCTTTCGTTGCAGGACTCTTCCACTAAGGTCGTTCACTCATAAATGGTGTCAGGATCAGGAGTCTATTGTTTGCCCTATGTGTGGCCAGGGTGACGAAAATGAATCCCATCTATTGTTTTTTTCGTTGCGAGTATTTGAACTCTCGACGCAAATGGATATTTCTCCTATGTCACGACATGGGAATAACCAGATATCAGTTAGCTCTCAAGATTTAAAAAAAATGATACCACCCAAAAAAATTGTATTTGCTGTAAGCATGCAAGCAAAATTTTACAGGCAACCTGGTACAGGAGAAAAATAATTTTAAAAGTTGCAGTTTAATAATCATATACATCTTTTCAGGCATCTCCAATTTTTTAAAATGTTTTAACATATTTGTATTTATTGTTACTGTATTTCTAAAACCCATTGAACCTACTGATGAGATTGCCACTGTATTTTTTGCTATGTGCCTATAGTTGTTGATTACACTGATATCTCTCATGGCTAGGGTCGTGTACTTGGTTTATCACTGTTCTGGTACCGTTATCACAGTTCTCTCTTTGCTAAGCACAGGCCACTTTATACAATACACCAGCATGAATTACCAACATTGAGGCCTGAAATGTATGATGTAATTGATTAATTTGTTCTGTACGTTAAGTGAGTTATGGATTATTTTACTAGTGTATTTTTTATTATTACTGTTTATTGTGGATGTATACTTTGATGGTTCGTAGCAACCGAATAAAGTTCATATTTATATATACTCATCAGTGTTTGACAATTGCTTCCGCTGTCATCATCGGCAAGGTGCAGGAGACTGGCTCCATACGTTTTGTACCTGCCTGCGACTTCCTAAGTTTTGATGGGAATTATTTGATGTAATTAGTCAGGCTCTACAGTCCCCTATACCCCCAGAAGCAAGTCTAGTGTTATTTGGGGTCTCTAGAGTAAGCCAGAGGCAAAATAAGAGAGGTCAGTATTTTTTATCTATCACATTGACGATTGCACGCGCCTTTATTCTACGGAATTGTAGGAGCAGCCATATTCCATTAGTTAAGGGCTGGAAGGTAAAAATGATACACACCATGGAATTTGAGGAGGCTTACGCAAAGCGGGTGGGAGGATTGAAGAGGTTTAATTCTATATGGCAATATTTGGAGCATATTTAAGGTCAATTGGAACTTTACATTTTATAATTGAAGGTTTGGTTTTGTTTCTTTTTCCATTTCTTTTTTATTTTATCTATGAAGGTTAGGTTATTTGGTATAGAAGCTGGAGTAAATTTTTCGAATGATATTTTGAATTTTGCTGCACTTTGCACATTGCACTTTGTATGCACAAATGCACTTTTTATACAATGCACGTTAATTCACTAAGAAATTTGATAGGGTATTCTAGCTCTGGCTTGATAGGTGAATAACAATTGCACTTTTATATGTCTTTTTTGCACAATTGATTTAGAATATTGCTCGTCTAACTTCTGATCAAAGAAAATAATTTTTTTATTGATATAATGTATTATATTACTAATCTCTGCTGCTTTCTTAAAAAATCATTCTGCATCTATTTCTGCTCTCTAAAAATAAAATTAAAAAAGAAAACAGGGTAGTCGACAGGTCACTACAAAAGAGTGTATTGACATAGTTGTTTTGGTCAGCATGTGAAAATACACATGTTGAATGGTAACGTATAAGTCATACTTGAGATGTAGAAAAAATGTACTACATCAATACAGACAAACAAAAAGTCACAAAACTATTGTTTTTGTTTTCATTTCTTGTATCCATACAGGTCAATGCCCATCAGAAGTGGGACATTTGAAAGGCCATCACCAGGAAGATGTGGACCCTGAGGGTCTACAAACAGCGCAGTGTCCATTGCCGCAAGAGGAGGGAGGACCTACAATGCTAGACCAGAAAGTCAGCCGAAGCCCAGCTCGGGCAGTGCTCACAATGTGAGAAGTGCATGTGCCACACCCTGGCTTCACCTATTGTCCTGCATTCTTGCGGTGGCCAATCCAGAGTTTGATGGGCAGCTGAGGGCCCAACATCAGCATGAAGGGGGTAAGTTCTTATTAGAGTTTCACATTTTACATGACAAATGTTTTGGTACAGCCAGGATTTGTTCTATCAGTATTAAGGGTGACCCATGTCCAACGCACAAGAAGAGGTGTACGTTTTGCACAATGTGAATGAGGATGTGCTTTGTCTATTAATTTATTTGGAAAGGATCCCACCTAATCCCTGTTCACAACCATAGCACTGTTCTGTGCAGACACATGGCTGCCTAAACTCCACATTTACATCAGGTTCTCTGATGTCATGAGGAAAAGTTGCACCAAACAGGCCATTCCTCCTTATTGTATCAGGTGTGATGCTCCTTCACTGTTGTGGATTATGTAATGGTAGCCCTATTACATGTAACATAGAATATTAGGCACATAAGATACAGTGGATGTACCAAATGTCACATTGGTAAGATGGGTTTCTACACAAACAAAAGTGAGTATGTGATCTAAAATGACTAGTGACATCAGAATCAATGGAATTAAAACATATCCAAATTGTGCTTACCATCAGAAATACTGTTTCATACATGCTAAAAGTGACATATTTGCATGATGTCTGTGTAAGCCAGTCAGGTTTTGGGCCAAAACTTGTGGAGGCATACAGTGTTTGGTACAACACAGACAGCAATTTGTACAGAATGGTAACTGAGTAACACATACCAAAATCCATTTCTCAATGTCCTTTGTCATGCCAAGATGATAAATAAATGAGGGAGAATTATGGGACACGTGAAGAGATTTTGTAAGATGAAATGTTCCATTGCATATATGTAGTAGTAATATCCCACCATGAAAACTCAAAATCAGGCCAAAATCATGACTCATTAGGCAAATGTAGAAATGCATCAAGGTTTAATATGTTGCATAGTGTGATTTATATTAGCATATTTGATAGTCATTACTATATATGAATCATTGTATGTAATAATTACTGTGATGTTCTACACATTTTTTACTATAGTGATAGCTAGCTTATTTAGTTTACAGTTTCACAATGATACAACGAACTTCAAATAACTAGAGATATTTATGAGTGAAATGTGTAAATGTTTTTGCACTGCACTGAAGCGTATTATACATGTTTCAAGGGATATGTATTTACTTATGCTGTAGAAGTAATTTGTCAATCCACCCAAAAATGTGTTTCTTACTGTCTTCAAAAGCATAGTTATGTACATAGTATGTGATATATTGCTAAGCTACTTCATAACAAAATCCATTGCTACTTTTTTACATTTGACATATACTTTAGTTACTTGAAGTAAGTGTTACCATTGTGAAATGCCCAAATAAAGGTAGCCTGCTTTCAGTTTATACTAATCTTGGTACAACGTTGCAGTATTTGTTGACAAACATTTATTCATATTTAACTTATTGAGAATGAAAAGTATGCAGATTTTAGGATCTTGTGAACACACTGTACAAAGGTATTTTTGGTAGATGCCTTTTTGATGACATCAGTTAATTGTTCTAAACAACAAATCCCAACCATGCAGAGGGTTAAAACAGTTCCTGGAGAGACATAACAACGGGTAAGAGACAAGATCATACATGATATAGGAACTATCACGGGGAAATACATAAATGTGAACAAATGGTTTCTTTCTGAAAATCTTCCCTACATGCAAGAGCTTATGCTAATGTAGAACCAAAGTTTGAGAGCTTTGAAGCAGGTGAAATATGAAAACTTGGAAACTGTTTTGTGATCAAAGTTTTTGATCAGTTCTGTTTACACAGATCCAATAAACCTTTTGCATATGTCATTTCAGCATCATCAGCGGCAGGCAAAATACAAGCAGCCAATGTAGGTGGGAAAGCGGCAGGTCATTGTGGTTTGGATGCTGACACCACTGACACCAAGTAACCTAGTGGCACAGAGGGTGAGGGGAGAGCAACGGTGGCTGCCAGCTCCTCAACATCTTCTTCGGAGGCCTCCTCCAGTGAGCACTCCATAGTTGTGGCAGACCCGATAGGCAGTCTACAAACTGCATCCTAGTCCACCACCGAGAGTACCATCTACAGCTTCCATCTGGCTCCCCACCCAGTTGGCCATACCTGTTCCCCTAAAAGGGGTGATGTCTCCTTTGCTTCTGGCAATTCACCCCCTGCCCCTACCCCGGCTGCGCTGAGCGAGGAGGCTATTGACCTCCTTCGCAACATCTCTGTAGGCCATACTGCACTACTGAATACCATCCAGGGGCTCGGCTGCCATGTGCAACAAATGGTAGCCTACCTGGAAGGCATTCACAGTGCTATGTTCAGCCTACAGAGGTCTTTTCAAGGCCAAGCCTCCTCACTGACTGCAGCCTCCCAACCATCCCAACCGTGTGGCACACCTCCCACCCCTTCCCCATCCCAATTCCTATTCCCAGACCTGTCCCAAGCACACTTGCACCTTGGCACGCACCCACTCAAACAGGCACAACCAGCACACCCACACAGAAACACAAATGCCACAAAAAACACAGGCTTACATCCAAACCTACAGACACCACAAGCAATCTCACTCCACCAGCACACCCAGACACCACAGCTACCACACACACACATGGACCAGCACATCTACAAACACCACAGCCACCACCACACCCACATTCCCCACCACCAGCACATCCACAGACACCACACCCACATGCACCACCACCACCACCACAACACATCCACAGACATCACAGTCACCACCACAACTAGCACATACACAGACACTGCAGCCGCCACTATACACACATGTACTACCACATCTGAATGCACCACATCTACACCCAGCCACTCCACAGCATACCCATCCATAGACACACACACACACATTAGAATACATACCCACAAAAGTCAAAAACCCATACTCAGCCAGACACCTCTGACACAACACACACCCAAACGTGCACGACAAACACCAGACCCAGAGGCACCTGCACCCTCAACAGACACATGCACATCAGACACTATCACTCCCTCTACCTCCCAAACCCAACTTCCTGCTGACCATCCTACCCATTTTCCCTATGAAGATTTGCTCTTTGCCCTTGCCATGACCCCTTCCAAACCCCAACCCATCCCTCCCAAATGCCAAACCACCCCTTCCACAGCCCAACCGTCCTTCCCAAACACTAAGCCACCCCTTCTACAGCCCAACCCATCCCTCCCAAACACCATGCCACCCCTTCCAAAGGCAAAACTACCTGTCCCAAATGGCAAGCCACCCCTTCCCAACACAAGACCACCCCTTCCCACACCCCTCCTCCTAAGTAAGATCTTTGAAGTGCCTGCTCTGCCCACTAGATGCCCCTTCCTGAGGAGGTTCCACCTGGCAGTGAATTAGGTAGCAATCTTTATGAACTGCCATTTGGCTTTAAAATTATTTTGGGGAATAAATCCCTAATTTAGATTTCACCAAATGAGTTCTGGCCTTAATTTTCCTTTGCAATTGTTTGATTCCTAGTAAATGTGAAGTGCCTTTTTTTCTTTACCATGATGGTAGGCAATACAACAGATGTTTTCAATGTCTACTTTGTTAAGTGCATTCATTAATTAACATTTGAATTTAGGTGCAGGCATTCATCATGGTAATGGCTACTTGCACCAACTAATTGATATTACAAATTGTTTTTGGATGTGTTACTACAGGTGTGTTTGTTTCACCTTGATTACTGATCAGTATGAGCGCAGATGCATAACACCTTATGAAATATTGTGACTATCGAAATTAGATACAGAACAGGACCTGCGCTAGACAAGGGTAAATGTTACATGGATGTCTATGTTGAATACTTCAAATTTGGGACTGAGACTGGCATTGATTTTACTGGTAATTTCTAAGGTAAAGGTTACACCTTATCTAGTGCAAATTCTATATCATGGCACACTGAAGTTATCTCAATGATGTGTTATTGCATATGTTATTAATGTGACAATTTTCTGAATTTATTTAAACACACCTGTTTGGTGACTTTTTGATTTTTGATTTGAAATCCTTTTTTGGGCCAGTATTCATTTTTGTTTACGGCCGCTTACACCACATTTCTACATAAAATGTGGTCATACAGATGTGTTTTTTTTTATTTCTTAAACATCAATATTACAGACATATGCATTACACATTGGTACGCTACTGCTTGTAAGAGAGATTTCAAACTGCACATGTCCAGTGCAAATGTTCATAGACAAGTCAAAAGGTAACAGGTAAAACCGTTGATTCCGTCCACAATGGTGTTGATTTTGTTTCTCATCAAGCAGCAGCAGCAGTACTTGAATGATTGGGTCCATAGCTGAAAAGGAAGTGTGAAAGTGAGAGAAGGTGAATTTCTGCCATATATCCCTTCCAATCCATCAACTCAGGTGTGGAGGTTTTACAGTCACAGTCACATCAGTGGGAAGGCACATCGTGATTGGCCCGGCAGGGAAACTGGAATGTCTTCTTTCTGAAAAATGCTTTTTCCTATCCCACCATCAATGCGATTGAGATTTCCGGTCAGTGATGACGGGACCACAGCAGTCTTTTGTCTATGGACCTACTAACATCTAAATAGGGTGGGCAGACTGCCAAGCCGGCAGGTGGAAAGTCTGCTGAGAAAGCGACGGCAGGACTCAATTTACCAAGATCTAAACCAGGACCTTACTCTTTAAATCCAATATAGGACTTAGTATGTAGATAACTAAGTACCTTATATCATGTTTGGTGATGTATGACACACTCATTGTGCAATTGAAACACCAGTTTTGTGTTGAGTATGTTTGCTTCTGCCTCACACATCAAACTGTATCTTACATTGTGAAATATAGGGGTGGTAGATACCTAAAGTGTAAGACATGTCCTATGGAGCTGGAAGGAGGGGTGTGTGTGAGTTATAGCATGCTGCCAGTCATCAACAACTATGTAGCACATAATATATAGCCATAATGATGCTCATGGTTGCACATGTGTCTCAAAAGGCAGGACAAACAGTTTTAATATCACGACTAGAGATTACTATTTATGTAAGTTGTTGTCTGTATGGTCTTTAAATGTGCTGCTCGTGATGTTGATGTGAAGTGCATACCGGACATATGTCTACTAAGCCTCGTATGTGGCCACATTAAAAAGATTCTCCCCTTTGCAAAGGTGTGAAAGTGTGATATCATTGAAGGTGCCATTGCATACTAGTGCCCTTAAATTATATGCAAACACTCTTTTCATATTGTAAAATGTTTTTATGAAGAGAAGTTTTGGCCAAATTTGTTCCTACAGTGATGTTTACTAATTGGCTTCATTGCAATGCATGGTTGATAAAGTAACACAACTCATCAACTACGTCTTAATTTTGATGAGGCAGCCAATCAACAAAATACAATTATGAAATGAAATACTCTTCAAATCATGAAATACACAAAGAGTGACCTATTGAACATTACCATTATAAAAGAAAATGCTTCATGACAAGCATAGAGGAACAAGATAAATAACAAGACACCAAAAGAGGACTGCAGTTGAATGTAGAGCAGGTGAAAAACACATGACAACCTGATTAACTGGCCAAAAGGGACTTACTAATGATCAACATGCAACTCTAGATCTGAAACTGGGGAACACAATATTTCATCCTCTGATGAACGTGCAGCCTCCTGTTGTTGTGGTTGTGCTGTAATTGGAGACTGAGGAGTAATTGTTAGTGGGTCTGATGCATAAGCATCAGAGGTTGAAGATGCATGCCCAATTTTTGCCAGTGAGTTCCACAAAGGCTGCATGGTATTCCCTAGCAAGGGATTGTTCGTTCTGTAACACAGCAAAAATATTGCTGAAATTGCTGTTGAGGGCACTATTTGTTACCTCAATTACTGCAAGGACTGAATGGAGCAATTGAGGACTCCTAGCCGGGTGACAACATCACTGCTGCTTGATGTAGAAAGCTGTATTTGATTGTTCGTCTGCATCATAACACTAGCAATGTTAGCTAAGGAGACATCAATCGCATGAAGCAGAGAAAGGATGTCTAGTACTGAACCTGCCGGCCTCTTATTGGTGCTGAGACACCTCCACACCCCTTTTAGAGTGCCCAATAAAGTCTCCATCCCCAGCTTGACCTCTTACAACAATAGTTGCTTGACCTCAACCACTCTCCTCTGAAAGCTGACTTGGGATCCTCACTAGGGATAGGTGAGCAGCTGTATGTGAAACAGTCTGGATTGGTTCACTTGGAGACCCAACAACTTCTTCTTACTCTGCCAAGATTCGAGAAGAACTATCCATAGTGTCCAGGAGTTAGTTGAAGGTGCTTTCATCCATGCCATAGGGTTGGTGGTTAGGAGTCGAGGTCAGGATCCTCATCATGGACAGGCTGTTGTAGAGGAAAAGTAGGTCTTTCCTCTAAAAAACGATGTAGATAATGTGAGCATTCTGCAGTTTTTTAATGTTCATAGGCATATTCTGACAGGCATTTTATCTACTTCCTCATACACTGGAAAATTACAAGTATAAATAGCAACATGACACTATGGACAGATTGTAGGCTAGGCCAATGTCATCAATATGTGCAGGGGTTATTGATTACCACTATCATATGGTAATGTGGCATTATTGCTATGCTTACTATGCTTATACATCACTATATAGTTCTATTTTCAGACATGTCCCGCATTTAAAAACACAAGTTCTATAAACTAAAGTATCAACAAAGAAAACACATTACAGTTGTGTTTCTTGCCTATAGACATTACTACTCACACCTGTATACCTGTGAAATTAATAGTTTAGTGATTCCATTTCCATACTCTAACCATATTCATCAGATGTGAAGATACCATAACCAAATGTTCATGTTGTACCTTTGCCATTCTTTACAACACAGTAAAGCATCATGATGAATGATGCTGACCAATACAATATATGATTACATTGTGAAACATATAGCATCTTACCCATTCCTGCAGTGCAGAACAGCAACTACCCTTGATGTTCCAAATGTGTAGTAAGATGTGATCAGATAGGACATTGAACACAACATAAAGAGTAGTTTTAAATAACAATGCATAGGCATTGACTTTCAATTATTTAGCTCAGAGCTCAATAGAGGGGAGGATTCCTCCATTTCTATATGTGAAAATGGCATACCATTATACCATAATAATTCTAGTTCTGCCAAAATGTATGCTTGTAATTCACATCACTGGCATACTTGCACCATTGTGGCAGATTGACACTTATTTCAGTATTACAGTTTTTGTTGCATGAGGGAGGATCAGCAGGCACCAGAGCTAGCTGATATACGGATATTCAGCCTATATCAGTAAATGTGAAACAATATAAAACACTCCCTTTCCAGCTATGCACCACACCAAGTTCGTTTGCTAGCCTGCATTGAATTGCAAGATAGTGCCTATGCCCTATTTGTGTGTGAAGACAGAACTGTGTGCTTCAGATGTTACCTGGTAGTATGGAGACATATACACATCTGTCCTATTATACTAAGATGTTTAGGTGACGGACATGTACATATCTGTTCATCAACTGTTTTATGAAGACATGATAAAACACATATTGTAGATACTTTGATAGTTGAGTGTACACGCTAACTCTACACATACACACACACACACACACACACGCACACACGCACACACACACACATAACACACACACACACACACTTCTTGAAACATGATGGTGATACCTTAGCAAGCTGCTGCAAATTCTGCAGTACCTGCATGGGGTAGTTTTTGAGCTCACACAGTTGTGCTGTGTACTTACATATTTAATATGTGTATTTTTTCTCATATTACCAATATGATAATATGTATTACATGCAATATGTTATAACTCACCCTCTAATTTTTCTTGATCTTCAAGTTCAGCAATGCCCTGGCCCTCAACTCCCGGCAAACAGCTCTGTTGAAATAAGTGATGCTGCCTGCATCTCCAGTGGGTTTAACTCCTCCTGGATTTTTGTTCCTCCTCTAGTCCTCATTGCAGCCTTCAGGTTCGTGACCAGTTTCTCTGTTGTCCAGCATTTATGATCATGCCATTTTTTCTTACATTTAACCACAGACCATCTAGTTTGGGCCACATGTTGCGGGGATTTTGCACATACAAAGAACCATGCGCAGGAAAACAGGACCTCGTGTATAGGGGCTGAACCTCCCTACCACATTAGTACCCAAAAAAGCTACAAATGATTAGACAACCCAGAACACAACACTCCCGACTCTCTCAGGATTCGCAGTAGCAAGACGTACCCTTTCGCTCACTCACTAGTTCTTGTCCACAATAAGATATGACAGAGTCCCTGTTATAGTTCAAAATGTTTATTTTGACTACCGTGCTCTCTAATGCAGTATATGAGCCACTATCAGCAGCAAAATACATAAACCTTAAACAGTTAGCATGGTTACAATTCCATAGATTATAAAGGGGGATGTCATCATATTCAGACGGTGGATAAAGGACTATAAGGCCTAACCACCCTCCCCTTGTAAGAAGAAGTTTTATTATATAAAGGAAGATCTCTGGGCGTTTTCAGCAGACCCCATACCTTATTGCCTAGATGGTAGTTTTACATCATAGCAACAGGATAGCTCTTCTCCCTCTGGGGGTATGTCAGCCCCATTTTCCGGGTTGCTAACTTCCTGGCTTGCCGATGCCACTTCAATGCCTCCAAAATGGTGGTGTGGTTGAACAAACAAGTGTTTGTACCTGTGTGATTATATGTAGTTTTGTGCCACACTTTGGACTTCTGCGTGATTCAAATCTAACTTGTGTCACGTATGGCTGTCTTGCACCGTGCAATACAGCTTTGCGTCACAAAGGTTGGAGTTGCGTTACGATTCAGTATGCTGAAACTACAACCTTGTATCAAGCTTGAGTCATGGTGTGTGTGTAATCTCGATGTCAGAATATCGATGGTATTTATTACCAATGTCATAATATTTTAGTACCATTAATTTGAAGATTAAATTATTGTTGGTATATTTCTAACGGTAACATCTAAATTTTCAATATCTATTCCTTAAAATAGTGCTGTTTTATATTGAATTTAATTGTTTTATATGTTAATAATGTTTAACTGATTTCATTACTATTTTTTTAAATCAAATAATATTTAATTTTGGTGTTTTTTATTTGTGTTTTGTTTATTTTGTTTACATTTGTTTAGTAAAAATTATTTTGATAACATTTGTAGATATATTTATTCATATATATATATATATATATATTACACAGGAACACAATTTCTCCCAAGAACAAGACAGACGCGGAGACAAATGGTGACGGTGCTGCTTGTGGCATGGGTAAAACCTTGCATTTATCTTAATCCACAGAAGACACGACATATGAGCGCTCACAGAAGTGTATGATGCCATCATTATTGATAAAAAAGAACAGAAAAGGCCATCTAACATATTTAGGCAGAAAGCCTTGATTGCAGGTGTGCACTTTTGTAGCTATAATTTGTGCCTTAATGTATCTATAACTTGCGCCCGCCATGCAGTTTTTTCAACAATAATTTCACTGCAAATGTAGCAGTGATATTATCTATGATGTCACAGATGATGTAATGAGTGAATATGTGGGGTAATTAGCAGTGCACTGTGAGGGTGTGAGTTATAGTTACATTAGATCATGAGTTATAGGTCCTTGAGATAACTATAACTGGTAAATTACTGTGGCTTTTAGAATTTAAAATGTTACGCTGTTTCCGAACATTTCACATAACCATAGCGTTGCTTTAACCTTTGTTTTTTTGAGTAAATTTGTAGTTTTTTTACAACATAAAGTAATATTACCATAGGTAAAGCCAACCCCCCATGGCCAACTCCTGCATGCAGCCAACCCCATGCTGTGCAGGGTCATCGGGTGAGTGCAGCGGGAGGTTGGCCACAGGCAGCCAACCCCACAATGTGCACAGCCAAAGGCTGTGCATCTGAAAAGTTAGGCCCTGCGGACAAACCCCTGAAGGCAGCTACCTTCTCGCCCCCTACAGGCTGTCAACCCCATGCCATACACAGCCTTCGGTGATGTGGAGTAGGTTTGGCCTTAGCGCCATGGCGACCCCATCCCTGGGCCCAAAACATAAAATATTAAGGGGAGGCGGTGTGTAGTCCACCTTCCCAAGCCTTAAAAGGTCCTATGGATCCAAACCCCCAGAGCTAAATTCAACAAAAATGAGGAGGGGCCACACCGCAGCCCTTCCTGAGCCCTAACAGGCCTTGGGGACCCAATCACCGGGGTCAAAATCTAAAGGGAGGGGTCATGTGGTTGCCCCCCTCCCTAAACCTTATTAGGAAACCCATCAAGCGGGGCCAAATACAATTAAACAAGGGAGGGGACTCACAGTCACTCTACGCGAGCATCCTTGGACCCCAGTGACACCATCCTAAGGCCAAATCTAATAAAAAGGGGGAAGGGTAGAATGGCCCAGGTCCCCTGTTCGTTGTTAGGCCTTGGGGACCACATTCCCTAGGACTGAGTAATTAATAAAGCCTAATAAGGCCCCAGGGACCCCATCCCCCAGGGGCCAAAATGTAAATAAAAGGGAAGGGGGCTGTGTGGTCCTCCTCCCTGAGCCTTTAGAGGCCCAGGGGACCCCATCTCCCACGGTCGTTCCTTATATTAAGGGAGGGGGCCACATGACCACCCTCCCCAAGTATATTTTGGTCCCTGGATCCCCATATACTGGGGCCACATCAATTATAGGTGGGAGCCCTGGTGCCCACCCTGGGCACCAACCAACTAACATGTTGAGCAGCCACAAGTGGAGCCCGAGGGCACCCCCTCCCCCAACAGGTCCCCTGCATGGTGCAGAAGCAGGCATTGCTCCCACCTAGAGAGAACAGCTGCTTTTTGCATGCTCCCTCCAGGTAGTAGCAATATGTGTTTTGTTTTCCTGCTCACATCAGTGTAGCAGGGAAACAGAATACAAGTCTTCTTCCAGCCTGCAGGAGCATTTGTAAATCTCCCACGAGCTTCGGGGGGACTTACATGTTTGCTTGCTCCCATTTGGCAGGAGATTTAAAAACGCCCCCTGGCACATCAGGGAGGTAATTGTGCAGACCCCCTCCCCTTTTATTTCTATTTCAGCCCCAGGGGATGGGATCATCAGGCCCTTTTTAGGTTACGGTAGGGGAGTCACCCAGCCCCCCTTCCATTTTTAATACATGTTAGCCTAGGGAAATGAGGTCTGCAGGGTGTAATTGGGTTCAAGGAGTGGGGCTGCATGCACCCTTTCTTGTTTTGGAGTCCTCTAGGCCTCTCAGAGGCTCAGGGAGGAGGTCCACATATCCTCATTTCCCCCCAAAAATAATGTGTATCGTCACCCAGGGCACGAGTTGTTAAAACAAGCGTGGGGCATGCACTTGTTTTTTTATGTTTTATTTTGCTGCAGATTCATGGATCCACTGCAAATTTGTGGCAACATTTAATGCCCACCAGCATTGCTTGGGTACAGGGTACACTTTCCTTAAGGAAAAACACCCATAAAATAATGGCAGCATATTAAGTGCAGTTGGAGCCTTCAGACATTAACAATAGTAAATACAAAATAAGACAAAAGAGTCAAGTTCAACACATTCATATATCAATCAGTATTGTAAATAAATAAACACAAATACATAAAGACCTATCAATACCTATAAATTATCCTATTGCATTAGAAAGATGTGCCTGTATTACACAATTCTGTTCGATGCTAATTGATCAACAACAGATATTCTGTAAGAGATGATAACGTAGTTTCCCAGATATTGAAGTGATGCATTTCTTATTCACATTGAGGGGATATTTTCAACACGTTGTCCAATTGTTAAAATCTTCTTCTTCTGGGCTGTACAAACAGATAAGTGACATAAATTGTTTGCAAATTAAGAAACATTAATGTGAATTAATTACAAACAATTAAAACTACATTGTCTAATACATTTACCTAGAGTAAAAACAGCCAGATACTAGTTAGATACATCACATTGAAATCTAACAATAACTATACGTACGCAATACGGAAACTATACATGTAAGCATTTGTTTCCACAGAAATGGTTATAACAAATAACGGATATACCCACTGAGAATTAATTATATTAGGGCAGAGGTTTCTAATCCTAAACTATCAAATATTTCCATATAAAGTATACTAATCGAAAATGGCAATAGTAGATGTAGAAATATGGCTAGCCTCAAATAGGAATCTGCCTGCTGAAAATTGTGTTGATGTGTTTTACACCATGGTGACAAATGATTTTGAAACAATGGCAATTTATAGTCTTGATTTGCTTATTGTTATCTCTATAGCAGACAAAGACAGAGAAACAGTTGCGATAGATTTTGTCAAATATGACGCTGAAGCTAAGAGTTACCTAAATGTAAAAATTGGCTATGAAAAAGTGCATAAAAACGTATTGAAGATTTCATAAGAACTAATAAATGTTATAACATAAGCAATTGGTTAAACGTGGCTTGCTTAGGTGCTGATTAAATTTTTGGAAAACAGTTCTCCTTCCTTCAGGGTGGTAGAGGAAATTACCTTCGCCTCCCTGACAGACTACTATGCGCCAAAGTTAGAGACCTCCACTGGTCATCTCTGTAATTTGAAGTGAACTGTGATTATAGTGGTCCCCTTCAAGGTACAACATGTTTGTTGGACAACTGCCATTATTTCTAACTGCTGTTAAATACATTTGTAAGCTTTTTGTCAGCTTTCTGTTAATTTTATTTAAAACAAACTCCCAAAGTGGGAGTTTTCTTCTGAAAAAAAAAGAATTATTGTTCAGTCAGGGAATTCTCTTCCCCATTGCAGAGGTCAATATTTTACATGGCAAGGATGGACAGAAAGAGGAGCATTACACCGTCCACCCTAAATAGGGTGCCCAGTGTAATGTTCTTCTTCCTACAGTCCCTATCCGTTTGGGCCTCTGGATAAAGATTTCTGTAGTGAATAAGCCGCGGACCAAAAGAAATGTAGAGAAGTATTTATTCACAAGCTACATGGTAGTAGAGCCCACATAGCGCAGGCTCCACAAAGCACGGCTGGATCTCTAACTGTCCCCACTTCAAGAGGGTTCCAACCTCCAAAGCAACAAGTGACATTCCAAGTGATGACATATTGTTCCACCTAAGAATGCTCCAAGTTGAGAATCTACACAAGGCTAGAGAAAGATGCCGTACCAACAAAGGAAGCATTACTGCACATCTTCCAAAAAACCAAAGGACAAAGCAGGGGAAAAGGGGAAAGAAACAGTGAAATGATTTTAAATAAACATTTTAAACGAGAGACCATAATTTGGCAAAACAGTAAAACATTTTTAAACAGAGACCAAAATAGGCAGGTTAACTATGACCTGAACCTGGCAGGTCTCACACTCACTCAAGTACTCCCTCTGGGACCCACCGTCATGGAAGAGCCCCTCGAAGGTGATAAAGAAGGTTCACGGTCCATAGGAACGGACAAATCACATTTCTGCAAATCCTTGGCTACATTGGACAAATTCCACCAATGGCCTCCTTCAACTTGCACAGCATAGCCCACCAACTTAACCACCTTGAAGGGAACATTGTTTTTGCTTACTCCCTTCATGACATGCACAGAGGATTTAATCCTGACCAAGTCCCCAATCTAAAGGAAGGTCATCTTAGCACCCTCCTTGGCATTCCCAGTTGATCAGCACACATATTCTCTTTGACAATGAACATCAATTTCAAAATATCTGATGCAGATTTAAGCACCCTTGACATTCACCTAGGCCTAAAGCTGGCATTAGCTTTCCTACCCCTCTTGAGCTCAAAGGTAGAACTTTTGGTGGAAGAATGAGGCGTGGTACAGTAGAACCAAATCATGCTGTCCAAAGCCAGGTCTACATTGTGATTGCCCGCCTTTGCTCATTTGACACCCTCTCCAACCACACGATTCATCCTCTCAACAAGGCCATTGGTTTGAGGCTGATAGTGAGAACTTTTGAGGGGCTTGATCCCAGAAGAATCTAGAAAAGCCTGGAATTTATCACACACAAACTGCTTCCCTTTGTCCGAAACCAGACACTCAGGAAAGCCCTCTCTCATGCACACATCTTTAAGAAAGTCGATGATGCTTTCAGCATTGGCTTCCCTCACCCGTCTGATCTCAGGCCACTTGGAAACATAGTCCATAAGAACAAAAATGAGCCTTGAACCCCCAGGTAGTGTGTCATATGGTCCCATGATGTAAATGCCTACTTTCATCCAAGGCCTGTAAGAGCATTCTATGGGGAGGGGGGTGTGAACGCCTTAAGCCCTTTATCTGCAGCACCGCACACGCAACATCCCTAAACAACCTCTTCAATCTCTGTGTCCATACCAGGCCACCAGAAAGTGTCCCGTGGGTGGCGTTTGGTCAAAGTAGTTCCTAAATGTCCTTTGTGAGCTCTTTTTATTATGTCATTCCTGAAAGCAAGTGGAGGAATGAGCCTCTCAGCTCATAACAGTAAGCCATCCTCAAGCAAAATCTCACTTTCAACCTTGCAGTAAGGCTGCAACAAGGAAGACAAAACTCTTTCATGGGGCCAACCCTTCATCACGTGAGCAAACACATCCGGTAAAACAGAATCTTCATGGCCAGCATGCCTTCATTCTTCCTCAGAATACTTGGTCAAGTTAGGTATCTCTATGGCCGCAACCAAACAATCCTCACAATCTTCATCCACAAGATCCTTGAACTTAATTTGATCATGCTCCTCACTCGTTACAGGAAAAAGGGACAAAATATCAGCCCCACTATTCTTTCCCTCCCGAATTGTAGCTCACATCAAACTGATGTTGAAGCAGTCTAGTGACCATCCTCAAAATCCTGGGGGTACAGCACTTGGTCATGTTGCCATTAAGCACACTAAGTGCTTGTGGTCAGTTTGTAAAAGAAACCTTTTGCCCCAAATGAATGGACGGAATTTCTCAATTGCCCAACAGCAAGCCAGCAACTCCTTTTCTATGACAGAATATTGAATCTCAGCCACTCTCAACACTCTGGAGGCAAACCTGATGGTGTTTTCAACCTTGTCAACAACTTGAGTCAAAGTGGCCCCCAGTCCCACTTGACTGGCATCCACCGCGACACAACAAGGATGATTGGGATCAAACAGCTTGAGAGCTCTGCAAACTTCCAAAGATGACTTCACACGCTCAAACGCACACACGCATTCATCACACCATAGAAACTTGAACCCCTTTTTCAGAAGATTGCTGATGAGGCGAACTATGGTAGCAAAGTCAGGAATCAATCTAGAGTAATATTCGCACTGACCTAACAGAGACTTGACACCATTCTTGTCAGTGTGAGCTGGAGCCTTAGTGATAGCTTCAAGCAAACCAGGCCTGAGACTGGCACCTTCACTAGAGAATACATGTCCCAAACATTCCTTCTTATCACAAAAAAAGTAAACATTTTCTCCTTTGAGGACCACACCATGTTCACGAAATAAGATGTGGCATCCTCACCAAAGATGAGAACATCGTCCTGAAAAACCAGGACACCATCTAACTTCTTGAGAATATTATTCATAACTCTCTGGTCTTTTGTAACCCTTCCTTTTCAAACATACTTTGGAAAAATGGGCAGTTTTTTTTACAATAGTTGCAAGTTACATTGATGGCGGGGACGTTGCTGAAAGCTAGGTATGCCAATGATGGTGGAAGAATGCACAAGACAGCTTGCATGAGACAGAGTGCATGAGAAAGCTTGAAAGGTTGAAACTCCAAACAGTTTGCGAGTGGGTGGCAAGCGCGTGGGTGTAGGATCACTGTTGAGCACGAGACATGTGAGTGCCAAGAAAGTAATCCCAAATTATGAAACAATGGGGAAAAAAGTTCAGCAAATTTTGTTGGCTGGGGCGGAGAAGAAACAGTAAAGCACAGTACCTTAGCTTAGAGTTGATGAATAGCCCCACAGGTGGTGCGGTGTCATCGATATGTAGCATGCGGGGGTACGGCCATGTAGCCAGGATCGTCACCACAATTTCTGTAGTAAATAAGCCGTGGACCAAAAGAAATGTAGAGAAGTATTTATTCACAAGCTACATGGTTGTACAGCCCACACAGTGCAGGCTCCAAAAAGCTCAGCTAGACCTCCAACTGTTCCCACTTCAAGAGGGTTCCAAACTCCGAAGCAACAAGTGACATTCCAAGTGATGACATACAGTTCCACTTAAGAATGCTCCAACTTGAGAATCTACACAAGGCTAGAGAAAGATGACGTAGCAACAAAGGAAGCATTACTAACATTTCAACCAACAGCACCAACTTGGGCTCCATTGATGGAAAGCTGCAATGCAGAACCCTGTCTGCCAAACTCTAAGTTAGGCATTTAGTTATGATGAGACTGTTAGACCTGTCAGCCCTTTGGGTGGTCCCTCCTCATCATTATTTATTTTGTCCCACTTTTGCCTCAAACCCTGTTAGTATTTTTTCCTTTTTGGGAACCACCAGACTTTTTAGTATTGATGCAGATTCAGGGAGCCATTTTATCTACCCCTGGAACTTCTGTCTGAGGGCCTGAAACACAAAATGGAGGCCACCCATTGTCACCTGTGACATCACTGAAACCTACTAGAACCTTCTGCAACATTCTGGAACCCTGTGACAGTTGGAGGCGGTTTAGAATGTTGGGAAGCTAAGTCAGAGTTGACAGTTGGAGTGGGCAGTTGGCACCTGACTGGTGAAGAGAGAGGAGCACAAAACTGAAGGAGGAAGGAGTGAGGCAAGAGGGGTGGAAACTTGTGCCTGGAGTGGGGTCCAGAAAACCACCCTTGATACTAGTCCCTGCTGACTGAGCCCAGCCTGGAGCCCTGTGTGGGAGAAAGCAAGAAAAACCATCTTAAGGACCTGGACAGCCGGAACAGGCCTTAAAAGTAAAGAACAGCAAGTTCCTGACCTGGTTACTGGTAACTTCCTGAAGTCCGACGTCGAGAAGCCTGGAGACCTGGAGCCCGAGGTGGAGAAGCGGCGCTGACTGGAAAGCAGACGTCGTACCCGGAGCCGCCAGAGGTCGAGAGAGGGCGCCGACGGAGGCCGTGGAGACACCAGAGGTCGAGGAGGAAGTCACCTGAGGTCGAGTGTGCGGCGTCGACGGGGGAGTGAAGTCCGTCGCCGGAGACCGAGGTGAAGCGTGCCGGAGGTCGGGAGTGGAGATCGCACTCCGGAGTCGCCGGAACCTGAAGAGAAGCGTGCCGGAGGTCGGGAGTGGAGGTCGCACTCCGGAGTCGCCGGAACCTGAGGAAAGGAGCACCGGAGGTCAGGAGTGGAGCTCGCACTCCGGAGCCGCCGGAAGTCGACATCGAACCAAGGCCGCCCGACGTCATCGAACCGGAGCCGCCCGAAGTCGACATCGAGCCAAGACTGCCCGACGTCATCGAACCGAGGCCGCGGACATCGAACCGGAACCGCCTCACGGCGTCGACAAGAACTGTCATTGAGCCGAGGCCACCGACATCGAACCGGAACCGCCTCACGGCGTCGACACGACTCCAGCGGCGTCGGAACTTCATAAAAAGGGCAGTAAGTGGAATAGAGGGCGCCTAAGGCCCTGTGAAGCCCTAAGAGACCATCCTAGAGGCTAGAGAGGTGCTGGAACCAGCTTGATAGTGCCAGGGGTGAGCTGAGACTAATACAGAGGGGTTGTGTAGTGTGGGAGAGCCAGAGCTCTAGATTCCCCCTTGATCTACCTCAGTTTAGGCCTCAGCCTTGTCCAAGCCTGGTAGTACATCCCTTAGGTCATCCAAATCTCTACAAGCTGGGATTGGGTCAAATCATCCCATAGTACCTCAGGAATGTGAACTGATTTTCAAGTGTCACTGTTGGCTTTTATTATTTATTGAGAGCACTGTATTTATTGTATTCATCCTATTTATTGCCTCACAGTATTTATTGTTTCACAGTATTTATTGTCGCACAGTATTTATTGTCTCGCAGTATTTATTGCCTCATAATATTTAATTGTCTGTTATGTAATGCACTTATATTTATGCCTTGATTATTTATGATCTACCTTATTTATTGAATTGTTGAAGTATTATTTATTTGACCTACCCTTCTACAGGAAAAGCCTTGTGTACTGTGATTGTATTATTATTTATTTAATCAGCAACTAAGAGAAAAGAAGATAAAGAGATATATTTTCAGTATAATTTTTAAGGTGTAGTGTCGTTTTTGGAACGGATGCACGCATGGTTATTGTGTGGGTATGACGTATGCTTAGCACGGTGCCTGACCCCTGACCACTCGAGCCAAGCTACCACAGTGTATGTCTGGAAAAATCCCATTACCACCACCCTTCATGGTGTGGGAGTGGGGTTTTTCTAACATAATTGGTGTTCAGCGGCGGGATTGAGCTGTGCCTACGCATACTCGACAATAACTGTGGGTAGTCCATAGGCCTACACCTGGAGTTTTCTCAAAGCGGCCTTCCTAATTGTGAGTTTTTGTTTTTTCCAAATTTACTCTGGTGGTGGGAGGAGGTATTATTAAAGGTACCCCCCTGCATTGCTTCTGTAAAAACCTGTCTTCTGTTCTGAGTGGGCAAAATGGAGTTTGTGCTAGAAGACCTGGAAACCTATACTGTGGCCCAACTCAGGGAGTTTTGTCAGCGGGAGGGGGTGTATTGTCCCCCAGGAGCAAAGAAGGGTGCACTCCAAACCAGCTTAAGGGCTTGGGGGGAGGCACGATGAGAAAGCAAGGCTGAGCAGGAAGACAGGGATGGAGAGCCTGACAGCGAGGGGGCTGGGATGTACCAACATGAGGTGGGGAACCTAGTAGCGGGGCCCAGAACCATTTCCAGGAAGGGCAGCAGTGCCTCTAGCGGTGGCTTGTCTGAAGTGGAGATAACAGACCGGAGGGAGAAAAGACAGCTCACATGGGACTTAGCAAGGCTGGAGAAAGAGAAGGAGGAACAGAGGATGGCTCATGAGCTAAGGCTGAAAGAGATAGATCTTCAGATCCTACGAGTCGGGGCACACACTGTTCCTAATGGTGGCAGCAAAGACCAAGAAAGAGAGTTCACTAGGGAACCCAAACCCTACCTGCCAAAGGACATAGTAGCTAGCTATGGAGTGGGCGACGATATTGCCAAGTGGCTAGCGGCCTATGAGGTCTCGTTAAGGGCCCATGGGGTTCCAGAGAAGTACTGGGGAGGGGGATTGTACAGGTACATGCCTCCAGCTGGTAGGGATGCTTTATTGGCCCTAGAGGAGGATGAGCAGACCCACTACCCCACCATGAAGGTGGCGCTCATAAGAAAGTTTGGACTAACACCCGAAAAGTACAGACAGAAGTTCCGGGGTAGTCACAAACTGGGCACACAGAATTGGGTGGACTTCCTGGACTATGCAAAGAAGGCACTAGAGGGTTGGATTCAGGGCAGTGAAGTGAGGAACTACGAGGGGTTGTTTGATTTAGTATTGAAGGAACACCTGCTCGAAAAATGTTTCCCTGAACTGCGTCAGCACCTGGTGGATAGCAAGCTGACCAATCCCCGGAAGCTTGCTGAGGAGGCGGACATTTGGGCTAGTACCCGGGTGTCCACAAGGGGGACTGGAGGGGAGACTCAAAAGGCCGGACAGGGCGCCCCCCAGAAGAAAGAGGGAGGGGAAAAGAAAAAGGAGTTCTCCAAAGGCCCCCAAAATAATTTCCAAGCTAAGGGAACAGGATTCACCCCTAGGGCTAACCCACCCCGAAACCCTAATCCTGGCCAGAGTCAGCAGCCAAGGGTTGTCCATTGCTTCGAGTGCGGTGGCGTTGGACACTATAAGGGAGATGCGAAGTGCCAAAAATGACCACCCCCTCCCATTGGAGGAAAGGCCCCCGGAGTAGCTAGTGCAGTGCTCGGGGAGGAGATGCCTTTAATTAAGGGAAGGGAGTGGGCGGGTGTCACTTTAGTGTCCCTGGGAGAACGGGAGATGGTTCCTAAGATCCAGGTGCCCGCAAATACTATAAAGTATGGGCAGTGGGTCACCATCAACGGCCAAAGGGGGGAGGCTCTGAGAGACACAGGAGACAGTATGACTATGGTGCGTAGCCAACTGGTGTCACCAGAGCAGGTGATTCCCGATGTACTCCACCCTGCCGCGATGGCTGACGGCAGAATGGGCCACTATCCGGTGGCCGAGGTTCCCTTTGAATGGGAAGGGGTTGCAGGTTCACTTCGAGTTGCCGTAAGCCCTGCCGTGCCAGTCGATTGTCTGCTAGGGAATGACATGGAGCACAACACTTGGAAAGAGGTGGAATACCGGACTCACACTGAGATGCTGGGTACACCTGACTGGGCCTGTGTGAGCACAGGGTCCGCGACTACCCGGAGAGGGAGTTCGTTTCGGCTGGAGCCTGGAACAAAGGCCCAGCCAGCTGCCAGTCAAGGGAAGAACCGAGGACAGGAGGAGCCTGCCTCGGCGTCCGCCCCCCGTAGGACGGATAGGCCACCGGAGGTGGTGGACCAGGAGTCCGCGGTGGGGGATGTTACCAAACTGGAGGACCTACCCATCCCGGCCGAGTGGCACGTGGAGGGAGGCCCGACCAGGGAGGAATTCTGCCAGGGCCAGGAGGAGTGCCCTACCCTTGAGGGACTGAGGCGACAGGCCGAAGCCCAGGCAGCAGGGAACGTTGAAGGGAACTACAGTGTTTACTGGGAGGATGGCCTCCTCTACAGTGAACCCAAGGCACCCCTACATGGATCGTCACGAGCCTTGGTAGTCCCTCAACGTTATCGAGCCTTCCTTCTGGAGTTGGCTCACGAGATCCCCTTGGCAGGACACCTGGGGCAAGACAAGACCTTCACCCGTCTTGTCCCACACTTTTATTGGCCTCAAATGAAAGTGTCGTCCGACACCTACTGCCGGACATGTGTGTCTTGCCAAGCCAGTGGGAAAACAGGGGTGAAGCTGAAAGCTCCCCTGGAACCACTTCCTGTCGTTAGCACCCCCTTTGAAAGGGTGGGCATCGACATTGTGGGTCCGTTAGACCCACCTACTACAGCTGGTCACAGGTTTATCCTGGTTCTGGTGGATCATGCCACACGGTACCCAGAGGCAATACCTCTGAGGACCATAACAGCACCTGTTGTGGCTAGGGCCCTGATGGGAATCTTTACCCGAGTGGGTTTTCCCAAGGAAGTTGTGTCCGACAGGGGGACCAACTTCATGTCAGCGTACATGCGGGCCATGTGGAAGGAGTGTGGAGTGACCTACCGGTTCACAACTCCTTACCACCCCCAGACCAATGGTCTGGTGGAGAGGTTTAACAAAACCTTGAAAGGCATGATCAGAAGTCTGCCTGAAAGCCTGCGGAGGAAATGGGACGTCCTCCTACCCTGTCTATTGTTTTCCTACAGGGAAGTGCCACAGAAGGGAGTGGGCTTCAGCCCCTTCGAGCTTTTGTATGGGCACCCTGTACGTGGACCTCTCAACCTGGTGAGAGACGGATGGGAAAGAACTCCCAGGAAGCTTCCCCAGGACGTGGTGAGCTACATGCTGGCCTTCCGGAGCCAAATGGCTAAGTTGTGGAAGCAAGCTTCTGACAACTTGGAAGCCAGCCAAGCAGTAATGAAGGCGTGGTATGACCACAACGCTCACCCGGTGGAGTTGGAGCCTCGCCAGAAGGTGTGGGTGATCGAACCGGGAGAGCTTAGCGCCCTCCAGGATCGCTGGTCAGGACCCTTTGAGGTGTTGGAGAAGAAGGGTAAGGCTACCTACTTGGTGGATCTTAAAACCCCTCGTCAGCCCCTACGGGTGCTGCACGCCAACCGCCTCAAACCCCACCACGAGAGGCCCGAAGTCATTTTGATGATGGTGACTGACGGAGCAGAGGACGCGGAAAGCGAGCCTCTCCCCGATTTGTTTGCGTCTCAAGAGAAGGATGGGTCGGTGGAGGGAGTGATTCTCTCCCCATCTCTAACTCCTGAACAGCAGGAGGACTGCCGCCAGGTCCTGGGACAGTACTCTTCGTTGTTCTCCCTTGTTCCGGGTAGGACTCACCTGTGCGTCCATGACGTGGACACAGGAGACAGCCCACCTGTGAAGTCCAAGATCTACCGGATGTCAGACAAGGTGAAGGCCAGCATTAACAGTGAAGTCACTAAGATGTTGGAGCTAGGAGTGATCGAACCTTCCAGCAGCCCCTGGTCCAGTCCGGTGGTGTTAGTACCAAAAGCCGCACCACCGGGTGGCCAACCGGAACTGAGGTTCTGTGTGGACTACCGGGGACTGAATTCAGTAACCAAAACTGATGCTCATCCGCTCCCAAGAGCGGATGAATTGATTGACCGGCTGGGAGCTTCCCAATATCTAAGTACCTTTGACCTTACTTCTGGGTACTGGCAGATCTCTTTGACTGATGGAGCAAGGGAAAGGTCAGCCTTCTCCACGCCCAATGGCCACTACCAGTTCTGTGTGATGCCCTTTGGGCTCAAGAACGCACCTGCCACGTTTCAGCGCCTGGTAAACCAGATCCTCACCGGAATGGAGAGTTTCTCTGCTGCTTATCTGGATGACATAGCCGTCTTCAGTAACAGCTGGGAGGATCACTTGCGTCACCTGCAAGCTGTTCTCCAGGCCCTGAGACAAGCTGGATTGACGATCAAGGCCAGCAAGTGCCAGATCGGGCAGGGGTCGGTAGTGTACCTTGGACACTTGGTGGGTAGGGGAGCGGTGCAACCCCTCCAGGCGAAGATCGAGGCCATCATGGCCTGGGAACCCCCCAAGACTCAAACTGAGGTCCGAGCATTTTTAGGCCTCACCGGATACTACCGCCGCTTCGTGAAGGGATACGGTACCATCGTGGCCCCCCTCACGGAGCTTACGTCCAAGAAGCAACCTCGACGGGTAGTCTGGACGGAGGCTTGTCAGCAGGCCTTCGTAAAGCTGAAGCAAGCCATGTGCGAGGCCCCGGTCTTAAGGGCCCCAGACTTTTCCAAGGAGTTCATTGTCCAGACGGATGCATCAGAACATGGCATTGGGGCAGTATTATCGCAACTCAATGAAGAGGGTCTGGATCAACCCGTGGTCTTCCTATCCCGGAGACTACTTCCCAGGGAACAGAAGTGGAGTGCAATAGAGCGTGAAGCCTTTGCAGTGGTATGGGCTCTGAAGAAGTTGCGGCCATACCTGTTTGGCTCGCACTTCCTAGTTCAGACCGGCCACAGACCCCTTCGTTGGCTGATGCAGATGAAGGGGGAGAATCCCAAGTTGTTGAGGTGGTCTATCTCCCTACAGGGAATGGACTTTCAGGTGGAACATCGGCCTGGAGTGGACCACGCCTATGCAGACGGTCTCTCAAGGTATTTTCGCCTTAGTGATGAGAACTCCCAAGGGGTTGGGTAGCTCTCCCCACTTTCAGCTGGGGGGGACGTGTGTTAGACCTGTCAGCCCTTTGGGTGGTCCCTCCTCATCATTATTTATTTTGTCCCACTTTTGCCTCAAACCCTGTTAGTATTTTTTCCTTTTTGGGAACCACCAGACTTTTTAGTATTGATGCAGATTCAGGGAGCCATTTTATCTACCCCTGGAACTTCTGTCTGAGGGCCTGAAACACAAAATGGAGGCCACCCATTGTCACCTGTGACATCACTGGAACCTACTAGAACCTTCTGCAACATTCTGGAACCCTGTGACAGTTGGAGGCGGTTTAGAATGTTGGGTAGCTAAGTCAGAGTTGACAGTTGGAGTGGGCAGTTGGCACCTGACTGGTGAAGAGAGAGGAGCACAAAACTGAAGGAGGAAGGAGTGAGGCAACAGGGGTGGAAACTTGTGCCTGGAGTGGGGTCCAGAAAACCACCCTTGATACTAGTCCCTGCTGACTGAGCCCAGCCTGGAGCCCTGTGTGGGAGAAAGCAAGAAAAACCACCTTAAGGACCTGGACAGCCGGAACAGGCCTTAAAAGTAAAGAACAGTAAGTTCCTGACCTGGTTACTGGTAACTTCCTGAAGTCCGACGTCGAGAAGCCTGGAGACCTGGAGCCCGAGGTGGAGAAGCGGCGCTGACTGGAAAGCAGACGTCGTACCCGGAGCCGCCAGAGGTCGAGAGAGGGCGCCGACGGAGGCCGTGGAGACACCAGAGGTCGAGGAGGAAGTCACCTGAGGTCGAGTGTGCGGCATCGACGGGGGAGTGAAGTCCGTCGCCGGAGACCGAGGTGAAGCGTGCCGGAGGTCGGGAGTGGAGATCGCACTCCGGAGTCGCCGGAACCTGAAGAGAAGCGTGCCGGAGGTCGGGAGTGGAGGTCACACTCCGGAGTCGCCGGAACCTGAGGAAAGGAGCACCGGAGGTCGGGAGTGGAGATCGCACTCCGGAGCCGCCGGAAGTCGACATCGAACCAAGGCCGCCCGACGTCATCGAACCGGAGCCGCCCGAAGTCGACATCGAGCCAAGACTGCCCGACGTCATCGAACCGAGGTCGCCGACATCGAACCGGAACCGCCTCCCGGCGTCGACAAGAACTGTCATTGAGCCGAGGCCACCGACATCGAACCGGAACCGCCTCACGGCGTCGACACGACTCCAGCGGCGTCGGAACTTCATAAAAAGGGCAGTAAGTGGAATAGAGGGCGCCTAAGGCCCTGTGAAGCCCTAAGAGACCATCCTAGAGGCTAGAGAGGTGCTGGAACCAGCTTGATAGTGCCAGGGGTGAGCTGAGACTAATACAGAGGGGTTGTGTAGTGTGGGAGAGCCAGATCTCTAGATTCCCCCTTGATCTACCTCAGTTTAGGCCTCAGCCTTGTCCAAGCCTGGTAGTACATCCCTTAGGTCATCCAAATCTCTACAAGCTGGGATTGGGTCAAATCATCCCATAGTACCTCAGGAATGTGAACTGATTTTCAAGTGTCACTGTTGGCTTTTATTATTTATTGAGAGCACTGTATTTATTGTATTCATCCTATTTATTGCCTCACAGTATTTATTGTTTCACAGTATTTATTGTCGCACAGTATTTATTGTCTCGCAGTATTTATTGCCTCATAATATTTAATTGTCTGTTATGTAATGCACTTATATTTATGCCTTGATTATTTATGATCTACCTTATTTATTGAATTGTTGAAGTATTATTTATTTGACCTACCCTTCTACAGGAAAAGCCTTGTGTACTGTGATTGTATTATTATTTATTTAATCAGCAACTAAGAGAAAAGAAGATAAAGAGATATATTTTCAGTATAATTTTTAAGGTGTAGTGTCGTTTTTGGAACGGATGCACGCATGGTTATTGTGTGGGTATGACGTATGCTTAGCATGGTGCCTGACCCCTGACCACTCGAGCCAAGCTACCACAGTGTATGTCTGGGAGAACACCACCACCCTTCCGGTGTGGGAGTGTTTTTCTAACAGAGACCCTTTACCTCAATGTTAAATTTTCAATCGCACCTGGTATTTATTGTCTCTCACGGGATACAAAAAGAATCCTATACCCATAATGATATAATTACCTTAATTTATCAAATACATTAAAGATGTTCTGAATAGACTAAATGACATGTTTTGGGAATGGATATGTGAAAAGCTTGTATGTATGCATAGTTGATGAATTAGTCAATCTTTTTCCACCAAATATGCAAGCTTCTTGACTAAATTTAGTATGGTTCTGGAGATGACTAAGTTTGCCTTTAAGAGCAATGATTTCCTACACTTACATGAGTTCTACAATAAATCTGTTTGTGCTGCGTTATGTTAGATTTCTTAGTGGCAGTTATTCCATGGGAGGAGCATGGGTGTTGCTGTTCATTCACCCATGGATTTCACGCAATTCCACATTTACTAAGGTTTGAAACATAGGAATTGTGTGAAATCGGTATGTCTACCACAGAGATGTGTAATTAGGAGAAATATGTTTATTTCTCCAGTTATTTCCTCTTTCCATGCATACTGCATTCTGCATCACACATAGAAAGAGGAATATGCCTCTTTGAATTGTTCTTGTGCCAGAAGGTACCCCTTCCAGCACAAAAACAATCCTGCTGTAACGCAGGCACCCTTGCACCTTGTATGTTGGTGCAAGGGTGCCTGCATTTGCACTAGGGAGCCACACACATGTCAGTCCTAGGAAAGAGCTCAAGAGCACCATATCATAGTAGACATGGTGCTTTTCAGGTCTTTCCTTTTCACGCAATGCAGCGCAGCAACTTTGCTTGCTGACCTGCCTGAACATTTGAAAAATATGCCTCTGTAGATTTTTAATATCCTTGATTCCATTGCAGGATTGACTACCTCTGTAAAGTATGTCTGGTTCCCTTTCCTGCAAACTAACATGTAGAACAATAGGTTGCCACTTATTAATCATTTCTTATTCACTAATATACTCTTATTAATCTTTTGTTTTCATCCTCTTGATAATTTTCAGTACTCACTGTACAGAACTTGTGTTTTGAAAGTTATTTCTTTGGCCGGTTCACTTGTAGCTCACCACGCTGTCTATATTGCCATATTTACTACTTCCGTAAATTATGTTGAGGTTCCCTTTGGTTTTGAACCGAAATTTGGAACTATAGGTTGTCACTTATGAACCTCTTTTTGCCTAATCACCATGCTATAGCTATTCACATTTTCAGTCCCTTTGGTTAATACAGATTGTCTGAACGTGGTGTTTTAAAATTATGTTTTTGGCTGCTTCATTCATATTAACCACCTTCTTCTGCCTAATTTGTAGATTATGATTATTGATTTTAGTACTGACTCAAGCCTTACTGTGGTGATGTGAACATTCTGTGATGTCATCTGGTATATTGTGTACAACATTCTCTGAAGGCTCAGAGCGACAGTTGCTATCTGTGCCTTGGTTGCACCAGGGACGGTTCTCTGTACTTCCCAATAAATCCTATAACTGAGTTGTACCACTTTGTTCTTTCATCATTACTTCACTGGCGACAGAAGACGGGATACGAGTCTACACTGTATCTACTGCAAGGCCTTAGGACACGAACCTGCACTGAACCTACTGCGAGGCCTTCGTACCGCATCTATTGACTTTTCACCTCTCACTACTCCTTTTGGACTAGAGGTACTTTCGAGGTCTTCAGACCAACAGTGAGTTCAGTTTTTTTTCCTTTCAAGGCACACTCACACGCTTCCGGTAAACATTCACACAGAGAGCCATGCCCTTTTGGATTATTCGCTTTGATCCGCATTAAATGCTCTTGCACTCAAGGAACTGATAACTTATAATTAACCTTTCCCATCTAACGTTTTGGGAGTTTTCTGCAGAGCTCAACTGCCAAATGTCGAATGCATGAGCGCGTGATATGGCTCGAGATAGAGCGCAAGGGATAATCACTTATCGGATCACGAGATTCAATCGACATTCTCATTTCAGCGAAGATTTCTTTCAATGTGACGCACTGCGCAGTCTTCTGGAACGCAGCGTTAAACGTCCTACGCTGACAGGCTCAGCATTTGCGTGTCACGTCTGGAAGCCATTTTTTGGGATTGTGGTTTCCATAGCAACATTTAACGGAGCAACAGGAAACCACAGCGAAGTCAAGCTTCGGCAAAATCGTAAACTCATTTCTTGCGGGGAAGCAGTTTATATCTTATGAGCATGAAGAACGAATGAACGCTAGTGAATACACTCGATTTGCAATCTATTTCACGCTGACACACACAGCAGTTGTGTGTCAGTTGGCAACTATGGCAACTTTGAGGTCATCAACATCATTTTCTATTTCACGCTGATACACACAGCAATTGTGTGTCAGTTGGTTACTTTGGCAAGTTAGAGGTGATCAAGATAATTTCGCTGACACACACAGCATTTTGAAGGCATCAGTTTTCTATTCTCAATTTCGATGACACGCTCAGCCTTTGCGTGTCAATTTCATCTTATATCCAACTTCGCTGGTACGCACAGCACTGTTAATTTTGCATTTGTTTTTGCTGATACACACAGCTTTCACATATGTGTGTACAATTTGCAGCAATTCAAAGCAATACAACGCTTCCATTTTGTGGATTAACCCATTATTGCTTTTCTATTCATTTGTATCAAGCATCTCTTATAGTAGTATCTATCACATTTTAGTTTTTTTTTTATCCTTGTCATTTCCACATTATTTGTTGACTTGTTAACTTGTACTCCAACACTGTTCATCTTTATTTACAAACATGCAAAGTGTCACACCTCCTGCACCTTTTTTACAAGAGCCTGGAGAGCCACAACTCGAATGGAAGTTACGGATTAGATCATTCAAAGCATATTTGGGTGCAATCAAGGGTCAAAGATATAGACCAGAGAGACATTTTTTTTGATGTATTATCATTTAGGAGTTGAGGGACAAAATGTCTTTGATCACCTTCCTCCTTATGAACCACCCGAAGGTCAAGATCCCGATGAGTTCGAAACAGCAGTTATGCAGTTGGATAAGTATTTCACCAAAAATAAAAACATTGTGGTACAATTTCTTTTCAAGGACACAAAAGCCAAATGAAAACATAAACACCTTCATCACCGCTTTAAAAGTGCTTGCTGCAAAATGCGAATTTGATAATTTTACATCCCAACTTGTAAGGGATCAACTAGTTGCACAATGTTATTGTAAAAAAGTCCAACAAAGATTACTTACCTGTAAAGATCCCACTCTAGATGAAGCTGTTGACATCGCATAGAGCATTGGAAGCTCAATGGACGATGCTAAACAACTTGAGTCTGCTCTACCTAATTCTACCATTTCTGGGGCTGTTTCTACTAAACCTCTTTTTTCTACTCCTTCTCTTCCTAATTTCTCAAGAGGGTCTACCATACCTAGGGGTGGAAGAAATTTCAGACCATATAGAGGTGGAAAAACATTTACACCTAATAGACAGTTTAATTATAGAGTAAATTGTTATAGATGCGGATCTTCTATGCATGTTTCCTCTTTTAAAAACTGTCCAGCCATGAATCAACAATGTGGTCAATGTGGAAAAATGGGTCATTTCGCAAAAGTTTGCATGAGTGGAAATAGAAGAGGTGTGGGCTGTGTACTTAATGCTTCTAATGATCAATCTGAAGACCAATGTACTGATAATGTCACCAATCAGGAGTACGTTGTTGTAATCAAAAGTTGCTTGGAGAAAGGTATAATGCAACATATTCCCGATCCTGAAGTTGATGTCACCATTGATAGTAACCACATTCAACTCCTTGTTGACACAGGAGCGCGCATCACTATTGTTTCTCATGATAAGTATCTGAAATTTTGGTCCATCAAGAGTTTACTTCCTCCTGATATACTCACTGTAGCTTTTGAAGGTAGTAAGATAGATTTACTAGGCTACTCCTGGGCTGAAGTAAGTGTCTTTGGGAAAGCTATTAATGGAAAAGTATATGTAGCTAGACGTGGGATCAATGTTCTCGGTCTTATCCACCAAGCTGAGTTTAGTCTCACTATCAAACCTGGTTTATCTAATCCAGTTTTTATTGATCATCATGCGGACATTAATCATTCTACTCCCAGTAAAAGTATTAATTCTCTATCTTGTTCGCAATCTGTTACTCCGTGGGTGCAAAAATACAGTAACATTTTTGAAGACCGTCTAGGTAAAATCACGAACTTCCAACATTTCATCAAAATAAAAGAAAATGCTATACCCATTAAGCATAAACTAAGAAATGTCCCTTTAAGCATCAGAGGTGATCTCTCCAAACATCTTGAATCATTATGTAACCAAGGCATAATTGAAAAAGTTGAATCTACTCTTTGGCTTTCACCCATTGTTTTGGCCAAGAAGAGGTCTGGGGATTTGAGGATGTGTGTTGACTTGAGGAGCCTTAATGAAGCATATGGGTTGACGGTTTTCCCCTGCAACGCATTGAAGATCTTATTGCCAAAGTGGGTTCCTCCTCATGGTATACCAAACTTGATCTTAAGGCAGACTACCATCAAGTCAAACTACATCCTCAGTCCCGTCATCTCACAGCTTTTGTCACCCCAGATGGTGTGTTTCAATTTTGTCATCTCCCCTTTGGTCTTGCTTCTGCTGCTGCCATATTTCAAAGGTTGATGACTGAAATGTTCCACCAGAATCCCCATGTCGTTGTTTTTAAGGATGACATTCTAATTTTCACCCAAAGCGAAGCTGAGCACAAATCTGTCCTTGATCAAGTATTCAGTGTTCTAGCAAATAGAGGAGTCACTTTACAAAAAAACAAGTGCACTTTCAAGGTCAAGGAAATTGAGTATCTAGGTCATGTCTTCTCCGAATATGGTATCAGACCCAGGCCAGGTCTTATGAAGAGCATAATTGACGCACCTCCTCCTCAAAATAAAGAACAACTCATGTCCTTTCTTGGACTATGTGAATTTTATTCTAAATTCATGAAGGACTTTGCCAAGACCACAGAATGTTTCAGTGTGTTATTAAAGAAAAGATCAATATACGTATGGTCTGAAGAATGCCAAAAAGGATTCCAATCCATCAAGAAACATATAGTGCAAGATCCTGCTTTGCAAGCTTTTGTTGAAGGAAAGCAAACCATTATCACTGTAGATGCTTCCGAGTATGGTTTGGGAGCTGTCCTCTCACAACACACTAATGGAAAAGAAGATACTGTTGGATTCGCCTCCAGGACTCTCCGTCCTGTTGAAAGGAAATATTCTGTAATTGAAAAAGAACTTCTGGCTTGTGTATGGAGCATTAAAATATGTAAACAATACGTGTGGGGCAGATCTTTCATTCTCAAAACCGATCAGCGTCCCTTGGTTGACATTCTTTCAGGTAAAAACATCAAGCGCATTACGGCTCGTCTAGCACGTTTATCTACAAAACTCTTGGAATATACCTTCACTGTAGAATACATTCCTGGAGGAAAGAACTGCAGAGCGGATTGCCTATCAAGACTTCCCATCCCTGATACAGATGAGCAAGACTGGGAAACTGAGGTAGAAGAATGCTTTGTTGCAGTTATTAATCAAGACAATTTATCTTTTGCAGAACATGACTGGATTACACAGATTGATAAGGATCCTATTCTCAAGAAGGTTATATCTTTGATTAAGAAAGGCTGGCCAAGGGAGAGGTGTCTTTCACATGGTCTTCTGATGTACTGGAAGTTTAACGACAGGCTTTCAGTGGAAGGTGGAAAAGTAGTCGATAAACTCATTCCTCCTTGTTGTTATCGAGAGAAGATCATTCTTGCTGCGCATTCAGGTCATCTTGGTGCAACTATTACAAAGAGGAAAGTCAGGAATGACTTTTGGTGGCCCAGAATGGACATGTAAATTGATGATTTAGTGAAGCAATGTTCACACTGTAACACCAGTGACAAAGTTCTAGTACTTGAATGTACAGTCGAATCTCCCGTACCTTCTCCTAACAGGGCCTGGCAAAAACTTGTTATGGATTTTCTCTGACCTTTTCATATTCTTCCTTCTAGCCCAAAATATTGTTTAGTCCTCATTGACCATTTATCCAGGTGGGTAGAGGTTAAACCCATTTCAACACCCGATTCAAAGAGTGTTTGGATGCCATTTTTCGTAGAGAAGGTTATCCAGAGGAAATTCTCACAGACAACGGTGTTCAATTCGTTTCTCATGAAATGACCTCATTTTTACATTCTTGCAGTATCAAACATACTAGGACTCCACTCTATCATCCACAAAGTAATGGGAAAACCGAGAGGTTTAACAGAGTAGTGGTGGAATGTGTGCAAGCAGCTTTCAGATCTATGTCCTGTGTTTTCCAAGCTGTGAAAGATCTTGTGTGGTCATATCGCACTTCACCTGATGTAGCTACCAAATTTTCCCCATTTGAACTTATGAGAGGTAGAAAAGCGTCCTCTCAAGTATACCCCTTTTGGATGGTTAAATCATTTCATCTTGGTTGCGACATGAGGTGTATGTGGGAATCTGCAAGAAAAACTTTGAATGAAGTTTGTTTTAAATCATACCAATTTTCCACCACGAAAGGTACACATAGACTCTGTGTCGGAGACTGGGTTAGGGTCAAAAATCCAGTCTCAGTGAGAAAAGGTTTTTCTAAATTTCCTGATCCGTAACAGAATGTTGATATGCAAAAAAATGCTGTTAAGTTGTCTAATGGAAACTGGTGGAGCACCTCTCGTGTCGCCAAAGATCCTTAAATTCCTTCCATTCATCATGAAACTGTCAAAGTCAACCCAAAAGTTTCAAGGGAGGATGGTGTTAGAAAAAGTACCAGAGTCTGTGTTAGACTTCGAAAATTGCAAGATTATGTCTGAGTTTTATTGCTTGTGTTCTTATCAAATTTTTCTTCTGTCTTTTTCCTACTCTCTCTTTTCTTTCTTTGTCTTTTTCTCCTTTCCTGTTTTAGCTTTATTTTATCTTGTCAAAAGGGGGAGGTGTGGTGATGTGAACATTCTGTGATGTCATCTGGAATATTGTGTTCAACATTCTCTGAAGGCTCAGAGCGACAGTTGCTATCTGTGCCTTGGTTGTACTGGGGACGGCTCTCTGTACTCCCCAATAAATCCTATAACTGAGTTGTACCACTTTGTCCTTTCATCATTACTTCACTTACTGTATAGTATAAGTTGCATCTTTAGTGATTGTCATAATAATCACTTTCCTTAGACTAAGGTGGAGGGTTGAAAGATCTTTATGTATGTTAAGGGGTGCGGGGGATACGTTCTCCAGGGGTAATATATCTCAAACAAACAGGTTTCCCTCTGCCTGATAAGGAAAAGTATGGTGGAGTGTGCGTCACAACTCAATGCCACTTCAGTAAAAGTGGGAAAATGGAAAAAGAATCCTTTTTTATTTACAACCATAACCCACTCTAGTAGTGGCACACTTCATCATCAGGATTGCCCAGACTCCAAAAGGTCAGGGTGGGGTCAACCGTATTTTAGGGAGTTCTTTGTAAATTGCTAGTCAGGGGAGCTATAATTAAAAAATGCACACCCACTCCCAAGGTGGGATTGATGGGAGGAGATTAAAATAAACTATATCTGAGCAGATAGGATTTGATGATCCTTTGACTCTTATAGTGCCAACACATTTCTGCCCACACGAGCGGCCGTAAACGGTCCAAGTCATTCATCAGGGTAGGTTTGTTTTTCTAATACTCCCCCGTTGACGTCTCTTTTAGAAAAATATATTAGGTCATGCACAATAAAATAATTTTTTAGACATGCACAAGGCAGTAATACTTGTCACATCAATGGTACCTGCAAATGAGGACACAGAAAAAGTATTTCTTTTAATGTCAGATTGAGTTCATGTGTTACACAAGGATCCACCTTGGTCTCCCAACACCTTGACAACAGACAGCAATGTTGTATACATCCTTGTGTGTCAGTGTGGCCTCTGTTACATAGGAATGACAACCAGAAAAATTAAAATCAGGATAAGCGAGCACAATATGTTGCAAAAGGCCATCCTTTTAAAAGGGCATACGACCTAGAAAAAAATCACAGTGATAGAGACATGTAGTGGTCATAGATTGAAAAACTCAAATCACAAATTGGAGGTAATGAAAACCTCCTTGAAAAAGAACAGGGATGGGTTTACTGCCTTCAGACGAACAAGGGTGGTCTGCATGATACCATCCCATGGAACCAACTAAGCCTCCGAAAGTAAACCCACAAACATGACTTTCCTTAGCACCAGGATCGGAGCTTGCCATGTTTGAATACGCCTTAATACGCAACAACAAATGTACAGTTTGCATTAATATTACCTTAGGAGGCGGTCTTATAGATACATCACCTTCATGTAAGCTTAAAATTATATGCAGCTCCACATTTTCTGACCAGGCATTTAATGTCCTTGACTACCCTATATGTTGAGTCTATATAGCAAGGTGCCATTCCTGCACTAGTTGCAGTTCACCATTAAAATATTCTTTCATCACAGTAAGTCTCCACCAGCTACCTTTGGAGATGACATCACTACTTTATCACTGGGGCCCCTGTACTCCATTGGTGCTTCCAGCATGTGCGTTTTCATTGGTTTTCTCTATGCCTCCTTTAGCATCTGGAAAGGCAACTGTGAAGAATTTCCATAGTATTCTACTGTTCCCTGCACTTCTGGGCACCCTGCGAAATTTCTTTTATGTCTATTTGAATGTTTGTAATAATTTTATTATCACATTGCAGCATCACAATATACTTTTATTTTAATTCAAAACACAGCTTGGATTTATTGCCCATAACAGCAGGTAATGGCCTACCACACATTAATTATTCAATACACACAACGGGCCATATCAGCACTACATTTCCCATCTTACCCAGGCCCATAGACCATCTAAAGAGGGGAGTCTCACAGCCCAAGAATTGATTTCAGCTGCACGCGCCCATCAGGAGCTGTGTCAAGTGTGTTTCCTCGTTATTCAGCTGCACACGCCCATAATAAGCTGCTGTGCAGGCCTTTCGCAATCGTTACACGTGAGTGTAATCAACGTTGCAGTGCGGGTCCTGCTGAGCCGGCCCAAGCGGATATAAGCTCCCTCTGTATTCTTACACTTCTACCACAAGCTGGGTACGAGCGGACGAGTAAGTAATTGGAAGGTTAGGGACCCTTGACGGAGTGGGTAAATTCTGGACTTTCTGTACCCTTGGGCTTTTTATCTCTTTATTCTTTACCAGTAGGATTAATCCTGTTATCACTGTGTGCAATGTTGGCACTTTTATTCACTTGATATTTGTTTGTCTTTTGTTTTATTTATTTTCCTTATGGTGACACCTTCATCAATTCCCTTATACTTATGTCACCTTGGGGGCCACAGAGTTTAACTACAGGGCCAACCTCCCTCAGCTTCCCGTTGGGCCTGAAAAATTCCCCCTACTAGGTAGATCTATATGGCCATCATATCATATGTCATTTTTTTCACTATAGCTGTATGCAGCCCACTACTCACCTGATCTGCACTTGAATGCAAAGCACAATACTGAAACACTTCTGTAAGTAATTATATTTGTATGCATATGTTCTAGAGTGTTCTAAAAAGACTGTGCCAATACTGTATGGAAAAAGGTGCATGTGCCAAACCAGTCTGTGACATTTGTATGACACCTGCACCAATTTTGAATGCAGGGTCCATGTAAATACAGTAAATGAGAAAATACTCATACAAGGCTGGATCTGTGTGTAACACATACACTCCATCTGAGATTAATAGAAAGGGTTTTACTGTTTGCTCATTTGAATGTACCATTGATGTGGCAATTATTACTGCTTTTTGCAAGCCTACCAAATTATTTTATTGTGCATGACCTAATATATTTTATAAAAGAGATGTCAACGGGGGGAGTATTAGAAAAAACAAACCCACACTGACAAATGCCTTGGACCATTTTTGGCCGTTAGAGTAGGCAGAAACATGTTGGCACTATAAGGGTCAAAGGACCATCAAATCCCACCTGTCCCTTATATAGTTTATTTAAATCTCCTCCCATCTACCCCGCTAATAAAAGGTTACCTTGGGAGTGGATGAGGAATTTTTATTTGTAGATCCCCTGACTAGCAATATCCAAAGAGCTCCCTGGAATACGGTCGAGCCCACAGTGAGCTTTAGGAGTCTGGGCACACTTGATGATGATGATGCATGCCACTGCTAAAGTGGGTGATGGTTGTAAATAAAAACAGATTATTTTAACTTTTTCCCATCTGTTATTGAAGTGTAGAGTCATGACACACACACTCTGCTGCATTTTTCTTCATCAAGCAGAGGGATACTTTTTTTTGGGACATAATAATCACTTTGCCTTTTCTACTTATTTTGATATGAGCATTATGATGGGCTTTGAAATCCTCTTTTCTCATTCTACATACAAGTTTTCATACTAGATATACCACTTAGGGACAGTGCATTAACCTCTGGTGAATATACAGTATTTGCTGCTATGATGTTGAATTCGTTCTTGCTTGTATCAACATTTTTGACTCGGGTTAGTGTCCTTTTTGATATTTGATATAGAGCATCTACTGAGTTCACGAAACAAAAAATGATTAATTCTTGTGTGATATGACCAGGTTGTCTTTATACTTATTAAAATATAGTGAAATTGATGCTCACCTCTTTTTACTTATTCTACTAGCCGTATGACCAGATGAATAATATTTTCCATTCACTGATTCTTTCCTTTTTTTTATTTCTTCATATTTTGTTGTCTGCCATCTAAATCACTGCATCTAGTATTGTCATTTTGCAATTAGTTTCATTTATATCTGACTATTTGATAGTTTAAGTTTAGAAAACTCACACCTAACATTAATTCAGTGTGAATGATTATACTCCCCTTCTTCTAATAACTTTCTCTATGGGAATAAATGCTAATATATAGGTTGGGTATCTTTTTGGATTGTTATTTAATATGCTATATCTAAGCAATGTCTGACTGTTTTTCATTTACGTGGTTGTTTCAGACAATGTATTTTAAATTGTTTGTCATTTATTCACTTAATGTTGCTTTGCATACGTTTTATGTCACCTGTTTATACAGCACAGAAGAAACAGATTTAAAAAATAAAAAAACGTGTTAGCTGTTCTTTTGAAAACTCAAATCCATGTGAATAAGAAATGAATCATTTTAAAATCTGAGAAACTACATTATCTTTCAATGTCTGAGTAACTTCATTATCATCTCTAATAGAATATCTATTGTTGAATAATAACCATATAACAGAATATTATAATACAGTCTTAACTTCTTTTGATGAGCTATGTTGATTTACATGTGATATTATGACATTATGTACTTTTTTATTTATTTGAAATACTGATTAATATTTAAAACATGTACAAACCTGACTGTATTATCAATATTTGCATGCTCCCCACTACTATGGTTTTCTGGTTTCATGGTTTGACACGGTCGACCATGCCACCTTAGTCGACCGTGTCACAGCTCTGGGCATAAGCGGTCTGGCCAAGGATCTCATTTCATCTTTCCTGGCAGACCGTACCCAGACTGTAAGGCTGGGAGATTTCTATTCACCCACCTCTGCACTCCCTTGCGGAGTTCCACAAGGTTCCTCGCTAAGTCCCATGCTATTTAACATTTATGTAGCGGACTTAGCGAGGGTAATAAAGGCACATGGAGTACGGCTAACATCCTATGCAGATGACACCCAGCTAGTCCTGGGCATCCATAAGGACGGCTGCACTGTGGCAGCCAACTTCCAGAGAGCTATGCTTGAGGTCAGTACCTGGATGGCCTCTAATTGTCTTAGGCTCAACTCGGACAAGACCGAGGTTATGACCTTTGGAAAACTCTCTCCAGAATGGTCTTCTAACTGGTGGCCGGAAAAGCTCGGCTATCCACCTGTCCCAGTGGAAAAAGCCAGAAACCTGGGAGTCATTTTTGACAGGAAGTTGGTATTTGACCTTCACACAAACAAGGTTGTGTCGTCTTCATTCTTTATTCTGAAAAAGATTAAGAAGCTGCTCCCTTATCTCCCTCCCTCAGCTGGGAAGACTCTGGTCTCTACCTTAGTCTTCTCCAAAATGGATTATGGAAACGCTCTCTTTCTCCATACCCAGAAGCGTGTCATAACAAGGCTGCAATCCATCCAGAATGCGGCAGCCAGGATTCTCCTGAGCATTCCTCGCCGCAACTCCACCACTCTTGGCATTCGTCAACTCCACTGGCTGAGAGTAGAGAGCCGCATTAAATTCAAGGCCCTCTGCATTGCATATAAGGCAGTACACGGCATAGGACCCAGGTTTCTGACGGAAGCCTTTCAGCCATACACTCCTAGACGGCAATTAAGATCGGCCAATACCAACCTCCACACTGTTCCACGCACAAGAACGGCCACCTGGGGAGATAGACGTTTCTTGGTGGCCACCCCAAAACTCTGGAATCTTTTGCCACATTCCATCAAAACTGCCCCGAATCTGATGAGCTTCCGCAGGCTCTTAAAAACGTGGTTATTTAACCAGTGAGAGGATGACTGACCCCAGTAGCTCCACAGCGCCGAGACACCCCAGGGTATTTGTTGCACTATAAAAATTACGTAAATAAATAAATACTGTTGTAATTGACTTTAGTTGCTAGTGTTGACAATTTAGTGGATAAGAGCCACTGAGAGGGGCACTGGTGAAGCACAGTTGAAAAAACATAACTGAAAAGCAAAAAATAATAACATAGGAGGCACACCAAAAACTAAATTATGTAATAGATAATTGCTTTGGAGTCCAAATTTCAACAATTTATTTATGTCATATGAATCATTTTTTATGTACTATAAATCTAAAGGCGATTATAGAAAAAAGAATGTCTTCATCTCAATATAATATTCATAATGCAAGTTTCTAACAATGTTATATGCATTCCTCATCTATAATTTCAATGTAAGTACAACCATAAGAAAATCAGCTAATTGATTGCATTATGAATATTATATTGAGATGAAGACATTCTTTTTTCTATAATCTCATCATTTTGCTGATTAATTTATTGTATATAAGAAATGATTCATGTGATATAAATAAATTGCTGAAATTTGTACTCAAAGGAAATTGCATTCTACATCTATGATAGAATTTGGTTTTTGGGTTGCCCCCTACATTATTTAATTTTTTTTGCTTTTGAATTGCTGATGGTCGTGGGCAACTACCACATGGGGTGCACTCTGCACTGGACACTATATCCCTTTCCTTTGCTCTCCCCCTCTTATGGTACTATGAAAAAAGAACTACACTGTGCCATTCAAAAGTGAAAAAATAGTGATTTTATTTTGAACTGCACTTGAGGGGCAGGAGTTGTTGGGGAAAGTTGAGGAGAGAGGGGCCTAGCACCAGAAGGGCTAACAAAAGTAAAAGGGAAACAAGCCTTGGTAAATGCATTACGTTTCGCCTAGCTGATTAATAATAAGCTGTTTTTGTGGTAAGTTGTAGCTTGGTGAGTAGTTGAAAGAGTGTTAGGAAATAGTAAAAAAATAAATAAAGAAAAGCCGTATGTGTGGATCCGTTGCACTAAAAACAGAGGGCTGAACAAAATGGTAGTGCCCTGCACCTGAGGTGCACACTGGAGAACTAGAATGCTGACCTTTGTCGGCATCGTGGATATGGTGTTGAGACTAGGTGAGAAGGAACAAGTGGAAAGAGAAAATAAGTGGATGGGGAGGTAGAATTAAGCAATACAACAAGTGCAGTGTTTTAGGTAAAAGAATCACTAGACAGGAGTGTAGCTTCTATTGGTGCACCAAGTGCATATTAAACCAGAGATGAATCTTGCCATTGTCTCTGTGCCTCTCTAACGGTTTAAAGAACCCACATTTTCTCAAAACAAACAGGAAACTATTCATTTTTGTGATTGCAAAAATAGGATCTGCTCTTTGCCATGGGACTCTCTTGATGCCAAGTGTTTCTTTCCTTTCAAGAACCAAGAACCTGGATCGTCGGAGGTACTCCAGACCCAGAATGAATAGCTGTGGAATATAGGTTAATGCAAAGCAACCAATCTTAAGCCAGTTTAAACAGTTTCTTCTTTGTTAATCCATAAAATGTCATGCTTCAATAATTTATTCAACAGGTACAATGAGATGCCAATACAGGCTATTCTCTACAGCATATAGAGGTTTGTCATTCCTTATGACTCAACGAGGATCGTATAATCCCAATGCATTTCGTGCAAAACTGCCCTTCATTGGGGGTAATTGTAATGCAAGAAAAACTGCATCAGAAACAACAATAATCAACAAATAATCATACGTTCTATTGTGCACAATATTATTACCACTTGCTTGACAAATCTCTGTTCAATGTTATAATATGAACCCTCTGACTGCACATCCAGTAGATGACGTCATATCAAGTGAAACAACTGTGTGTATGAAACAAAATAAAAATTTCAAAGAGTCACAGAAAATTAAACGGAATACCTTATCACCAATTAATTGTGACAAAAAACTATTTATCAACAAATAGATGACTTGTCCTTGTGTTAAGTCCATATGCTACAAACATGCTCTGTGCCAGATACCCCAAAACAGAATCATGCCCGAGAGCGACAGTTATAAACCCCAGTGTACCGAACAAAAACTAAAATCATTTAAACTGGTATAAAAAAATGCTACAAACTTAATTTACCTGCAACGGTGAGTGAAACTGAAACCAGTTTATTTGTTCGTGAATACACTGTTACCAAACATGAGTGTATCAGGTGCTTTTAAATGGTAACCAATGATTAATCTGTGTCACGTGACAGTAGGCTGTTTAAGTAGAATAGAAATAATCAAGCTACTCCCATCGTGCCTTTCATACCATAAAAATAAATATGGATAAAGAGTGCTCAGAAAAAAACATCATAACAAAGGTTTTGTTTAAATAAACTTTTCACGTAACAAGCAGTTATTATGTTTTCATAACAGAAATATTAAAAAACATAACAGATAATGTGTAAGTGGAGAAACAAATTATAAATTCATGAACATGTGATTGCTACATAATTAGCACAGTTTACAGACGTTCCCATACTTTTTGCTGGTACATTTTATTAACGAAATTAACGTCTGTTGGAATTCTTAATACATCGGCCCATGATCACAAGGTGAATCTCCAGTGCTGCTAACAATCACTGATTGAGCTGCATCTGCTTTGTTGACAAGTGTGCAAACTACAAAGGACAGACCTTTTCATTAAGAATATTTCCTTCCATAAATGTCCCATGGATCACAAATGATAAATCTGCCACCACGTCCCTTCTGGCGTGGTTGCTTTAATTGTGCTTCATGCTCTGTGGTATCGATGTGCACATTGCTTCCACATTTAAGTAAGATTTCTTTCTTTATAAATGATAAAGACTAATTAAGAAAGAAATCCAGTCCCCTCTGGCATGCATCATGTCTGAAAAACAATGAAGCAAATTTGCTTTCATGAAATGGATTGTACTTAACAGGGTCGCTGCAAGCTTGGAAATTATATCATATCAAAAATATACCTGGAGCTGACAGAAGACACGTGAAAGGGAGTCTGTAGGTAAAACGGAAAACTACATTAACAAGTATCACAGGAGTGGAGAGGATGTGGTGCAGCGGCCAGAGCTGCTGACTTGAAAGCTGGGGATCCTGGTTAGAGTCTTGGCGGTGCAACATCCTGTGATTCTGGGCAAATCACTTAATCTCTCCGGGTCTTAATTTGCGCTATAAAAATGTGCTACAAGGCAAAAAGAGGCAAAACTTTAGGTAAAAATAGTTCCACCAAAGCGGATGTTAACAGTATTTTAGCTACGGGAAACTGATAAGAGAAGCAGACAATGAATAAGCTTTTGTAAATGCAGGGAAATATGTCCAGCCAATAGAAATGGAGGAAATTTAAGTTTAAGCACAGGAACTAATAAAAAGCTAGGAAAGAGAGGAAGCAGGATGAAAACCCCTTTTAACTATATAATAAAAACAATATATTTCACAAGCACAGCGCAAGCGCTGTGCAGGAGAAACCTAAAAAGGGCAGAGAGGGAATGTGCAAAAGCACGGGAAGAAGCAAAAAAAGAAGAAAGTAGCTCAGATGAAGAATGGTAAGTGTGGACAACACCATAAAGAAAGAATACAGCACCTCCTTCTCGAAAAGTTGATTCAGAGACTTTAGCATATTATTCAATTTTGAATTTGAGAGTATAAACTAGAAGTAGCAGTGGAGCATTCCCTGAAACATATGCTCTCTGTAGATGATGTCTCATTTTTAGGAAGGGCTGCCTTACTGAAATTTATTTTGTTGAGCATATCTAAAGAATTTGTTTGATGGAGTATTTTTTTTATGTTTTGCAATTTGAAATTCTCTAAAAGTTTGGTGTCCCTAAGTACCTTTTCTGTTATTAAACATTGTTTGCACGCAAAGATATACATTTTCTGTCTTGGCAGTAACTAACATTTATATTTACAACACTTTCCCCGAACTATAAAACATTACTGAGAAATGCAGGATGCCAAGCCCTTCGTGAATGTTGAGTCTGCCAAGTTAAAAAAAATAAGCAAGTAGTTTAATTACCCTTTGCAAACAATGAACGCAAATGTCAAGGCGTTGCTGTTTCAACCTTTAAAATACGTAAGCAAAATCAAAAGAGATTGTCCAAGGCTTGAGGTTTGTACTAGGTAATATCACCAGGTATTATGGATGTGTGATGTGAAAATCACCGGAGGTCACCTAAGCCGTCTTCCGAACTTGTGGTTTGCTATCCGAGGACACTTACTCAGTGGAACCCACTTCTACTAGCTGCACATATGAAAACATTAGCTTGTGCCTTTGTGTTAATTCACTTACAATAGCGGAAAGTCATGTTTGTAAAGCTGAATTTGTGTCTAACCAAGCCATTTGTTGTCTGAGTGATGTTAGCCTGATGCAGAATTGATCCACTCATTTCAAGCAGATAACCCCAGTTTAGTTTGTTATGCTCTCAATGCCTCTGGCTTCTTTTATCATACTGAAGCTGGGCTGAAGTCATCTTAAACCAAGTTGTTTAACAACTGGAAGACTCGGTGCACCGGAGGCCAATCTCAAAACCAGAGAAGCTACATATCTAATTACTAAAACAGGGTCAGACTTGCTAATATAGCAATCTGGCAGTTCCAGAAGGGCTGGTCTGTCAGTTCAGTGTGGGTCTGTTTTTTTGGCTGTTCCTGGGCCTGTTTTGCAGTCTAGAGGGCCCCTTTTTCTGTCTTAATATAATTCTGATGTTAACACAAACATTGCCTGCAGCAAGCACAATTGCATGCAAAACACCTTCACAGCATGGCTTTGCAAGTTCACAACTGACCCAATTTGGAACTGTGGGCTAGTTTCTAGCAATCTGATTCACTAATGGAGGCTGTTGTACTGACCCTTTTTTCAGGGTTATGCCAAAACATTTGCCTTTTTCCTCCTATTGTTCTGATCTTCTTTTGTTGACTTTAGGACTCTGGGCACATTACCACTGCTAATCAGTGCTAAGATGCATGTGCTCTCACCCATAAAAAATAGTATGATTGGGTTACACCTGTTTGGCATATTTAATTTACTTATAAATCCCTGGTTAAGTGGGCTACCATATACTCAGTGCTATAAATGAAGTGCTACTAGTAGGCCTGCAGCGCACATTGTGGCACACACAGAAGTAGCCTTTAAAATCTGTCTCAGGCCTGCCACTGCAGTGCCTGTGTGTACAGTAAGCCTGGGCGAAGCACTACGCTACGCTCGCGTAGTTTGCGAAGTTCGCGCTACTTCGCACTACGCGAACTGCACGTAGCACAGTGCGAACACGCGTAGCGTAGTGTTGCGTAGTGCTGCGGTCATTTTTTGCTTGCTCGCGGTCCTCAACGTCAAGTTGGCGACCGCGAGCAAGCAAAATGACATCCCGGCGAGACTTTTTCCTTGTTCGCGATCAGCAACATCAAGTTGGCGATCGCGAGCATGGAAAATAAACCTCCCGGCGAGATTCCCAACGCGAGGAGGTCAGATTTCTCATTGCGAGGGGTCGCGTATGCTCGCGACCGCTCGCGATGAAAAACTACCAGTTCGCGTTGAGAAAGCTGCCGCTCGAGTAAAAATCTACTTCACTTTGCGTAGCTTCGCGAACTACGCCCACCCTTAGTGTACAGTTTACTGCCACATTGACTTGGCATTTCAAGCTGCTTAAACACAAGGAGATGATGGACGGAGCACTGAAACTTTTCAGACACTCACCCCCATTCACAGATCTGAATTGAATTCATCATCGTTCTTTAGCTCACCTCGCCATCCCAGTTCAGGTCTTCCCTGGACCGATACAAGCATCCTGGGACCGGTTTCGGTTTAACACCCCTCATCAGCCAGGCTAGCTTGGATCCAGTCGCAAAGTGAGCAAGGAACCCATTTCTGGGCATACCGTGCCAATTTAGGGCGAACACAGCAAAAACAAGATGATGGACAGATCACTGAAACTTTTCAGACACTCACCCCCAGTCTCAGATTTGAGTTGAATCCATCATCCTGGACCGGAAATGAGCATCCTGGGACTGATTTCGGGGTAACACCCCTCATCAGCCAGGCTAGCTGGAATCCAGTGGCAAACTGTGGAAGGGACCCACTTCTGGGCATACCCTGCCAACTTAGGGCCATCAAAGCAAACACTAGGAGATGGTGGACGGAGTACTGGTGTGTGTGTGTTGCGCAAACACTTTACACTTTGCCTCTGAAGATAAGCCTGACTGCTCTGTGTCTAGCTACCAGAGGGTGAGCACAGGTTATCTTTGGTTTGTAACTTACTTGGCCTGACTAGAGTGATGGGTTCTGACTGACTTAGGTGCATAGCCTAGCCAACCAGAAATGCCATTTCTAACAGGGGCCTATCTCTGTCCCAGTTCATCCTGTATTGAGGCAACACACTTAGAGGGCCATCGGTGTTACTGTGGTGTCAGAGCTCATATTTATAGTCAACTTTAGCCACACTTTTTCTCTCAATGCCAGTGCAAGTCTCACTTTTTCTGTGCTGGTCTCCTCTCTTTGCATTTGTTCTAAAGTCTCTCTTACAGCTTTTATGTAAAATCCGAATATTAGTAAAAATAAGTATTGGCAAACAAAAAATATCTGCTGTTGGCTGCCATCCGAAAATGGCTTTGCATAGACGAGCACACAAACAGGTGTTTTTTTATTAATCTTTTTATAATAATGTGTTACGCATCTTTCCTGGGTGGCTGCCTGCCTACTTTGCCCGCAAATCATTGCCTGCACATCTGACTGGGCGGGGACTCGGTCCCCCAGCATTCAGACAGGCCAGTTCCTTGGTGGGGTTGAAAAGCGCACCTTGCAGCCTGCAGCACAGACTGCATCTTTGGTGGGTTGCTGCCTGCCTACTTCACCCCTAAATAACTGCCTTCACGTATGGCTGGGCTGGGACCTGGTCCCTCAGCATTCAGTGAGCCCAGTTCGTTGCAACGTTGAAAAGCTGGCCTTTCAGCCTGCAGTGCAGGATGTGCCCGGACGTGTGCCCGGGCGAAGACCAGGATGAGAGGGGCCAATCTTAGCCCGTCAGAGACCGCCAAAGGCCGGGCCTACTTTCTTCATCCACTTGGCCCTTCTGCAGACATTGGTTATATATGTAAGTTTAAACTTTGGCTCTTTATTTTATTAGATAAGGTAATATACGTTTAGGTTATTTGGGGGAAAATGATGGCAAAGTTGGCAAGCACCTCAGACACTCAGCATCTGCACCCGTAACAATGTACCACCATCAACAACTTTTGGGTGTGGGCGGTGGATCATGTGTCAAATTAAATTAAACTTGCAGAGCGGTGCCTGTCATTAACTGCGGAAGACCTTGCCATGCCACACTCTCCAACAATCGCCATGCCTGTAATGAATACAATTGGTATTCCTACTAATCATATGAGTGCACAAAATGGGATTGCCTTACCTTCTACTGGGGATCTGGGAGCACCTGCTGTGGATCCATTTAATATTCACAATCTAACGCATCATTCCATTACCTGAAAATTCCCCATATTCAGGCCCTCTATCCATGCGTAGGAAAAAAGCACCTAAACACAAATCGACTAAAATTAAACAGATCCCGGATGCCCACAGGAATTGTGAATCAGTTTCTGTTCCATTCTTAAATGTCCCCTCCTGGGATGGTTTAATGACTTACATCAGTGATCTTTTTGAGGCCAAGCTGTCCCTGTTTATGATTGTATTACTTCCATTGAGGCTAACGTAAGCCAAATTGCAAAGTTTTTAGAAGGGGGCATTAACAACCTGTGTAAACCTTACCAACAATAAGTCAGCGATCTATCCCCCAAAAGTCCTCTGTGACTTTAGCAGTTCAACAATCTAAAGTTGCCATACTGCCCCCTGATGCTACTAGGAAAATGTTAACTAGTGGTAGAATAGGCAGCTTTCTAAGGGCTGACAATCCCAATATGGACATTACCTAAGGGGCTTCCTCAAACACTTCTTCACAAAATGATAGGCCCTTAACTTCTGTACACCATTTTGAGAGTAAGGATAGGAATAGCTCCTCAACCCTATCTACCTGTGATAAATCTTCCTCCAGCTTCTTACCTATACATTGTATTTCTGACAAATGTACCCCGGGTTCCTGCAGGCTCTTCTGAATCCCAAAGGTCCCTTAGAAACAAGGTAATGTTCTGATTAAAGAGTTCTGTTAATTGCCAGTGGGATTTAAGTAAAGAAATAATATTTGTACGAAAGAGTCGGTGGTATTGGGCCTTTAGCAAAAACCTATTCAGGAGATACTGCTATTGTAAATATGTGCAACCCAAATGTTGTGGGTTACGTTTTGGCCCAAGCTAAAGATAGTATGGTGAAACCCAGTTCTTTGAAAATATTAACATTGGGCTACTTCTAAAGGCATTTGCAATGTGTTGCCCACGAAGGATAAATGGTTTAGCCCATACCGGTGCTGACCGAGATGCTTACCTGGGGGAAGTGGCAATGGTTTGGCTGGAAAATGCCATGCAACAATTTCTGGCGGAACTGTTCTCCTCAGAGGAGCTGATCAGCGCTATAGATGCTATAAATGGTTTGACTGCCCCGGGATTGGACGCATTCACAGGCTGCTTCTACAAAGCCTATATAGATATCTTAGCTCCTTACCTCATAGAAGTGTATAATAAGGCACTTGAAAGGACAGAACTCCCCCTTACTCTGCAAGAGGCGGTGATAGTTCTACTACCCAGGCCAAGCAAGGACTCGCTTTTATGTGGATTGTACAGGATGCTGTCTCTCCTAAATTTGCATTATAAAATCCTAGCTAAAATGATAGCGATGTGACTTGCACTATTGTTAGACAGCATTATTTCTCCGGTACAGTCTGGCTTTGTGTCTCGAAGGTCTACTGCTCTAAATCTTCACACCCTCTTCGCCGCTATTAATAGAATGGATCCGTCCCTCCCAGCAGCCGCTGTGTTATTATATACTGAAAAGGCCTTCAACTCCCTCGAATGGCCTTTTTTCCTGGCAGTAATGGGGAAACTGGGGATGCCAAAGGGGTTAATCGAGCTGGTCTCTCTGTTATACACCTCTCCCACGGCCAGGCTGAGACTTAATGGAACCTAGTCCTCTCAGTTTAGGTTAACACGGGGTACCAGACAGGGTTGTCCACTTTCACCACTGTTGTTTATTCTCGCCATGGACCCATTGGTTCAACAATTTCAGGAGAGACAGCTGCATAGAGGCCTGCAGTTTACGACTGGTCCGCTTTTAGTCTCCTTATATGGGGATGATGTCATACTTTATGTCCATCGTCCCGAAGAAAATTTGGAACAGCTAATACGAGAAATTATCAGGTTTGGTGAATTTTCGGGTCTAGGCATAAATTGGGGCAAATCAGAAATGTTTCCTCTCACGACCAGTACAGCTAGGTGGGATTGTGAATTCCTGTTGAAATGGTGCGCCAACACCACCAGATATCTGGGGATACAAATACATATTGAGGCTGCTCAAGTGGTGATGCTTAATTATGGTCTGACCGTGCACACCCCGGAACAACAGGTAGAACTGTGGATTAAGCTTCCCCTATAAGAGTCAGCTGGGACACCTTGACACTACCATATGATAGAGGTGGGCTGGGGGGTCCAAATTCTCAGATTTATTATTTGGCAGAGCAATGTAGCTATGCACACTCATGGTATTATACGAATGCGCGAATCCCATATTTAAAGTTAGAAGCGGACTTAGTAAGCCCGACCCCATTAAAGACAATACCACCCAAAGTGTTCCCTAGAGAACCAAAAGACATCCAAACAGGGTCCACTACCAGCTGGGCATGGAGGAAACTCGCACGGCTAACAGGAGGCCACAAGTTATATTCCTCTGCGCTCCCCTTGCTCAACAACCCTTGGCTATCCACCACCACAGAGAAAGTAGTACAACACACTCTTGCTACATATTCTCTGGACACTTGTGGTGAGTTGTTCCCAAATGGACACATTTTCCATTGCTCAGAAGATATTAGATTTAGTGAAGCCTCATTTATGTACCGCTTCCTACTTAATAGGCTCCGTTGCTCGCTTCGGTCCTTGTTACCGGAGTTCCCTATTGAACCAGAGTCATTTCCACCCTTGATGCTGGTAATCTCTGATACTGGAGGGGTGCGTATAATTTCCAAGTTATATAGGGCCTGCATGCAACTTATGCCCACCAGGGACGCCAAAATTCATGAGATCTGGAAACGAGACTTGGGACATCCAATAGAAGAATCCCATTTGTCTTTCTGTTGTACCCAAATAAAAGAAGTCTCTCTAAATAGCCACCACAAGTTGATTCATTTTAACTTAACTCGATTGACCCATCTAGGTCACATAACTGCTTCAAATGCAAAGCACATAATGCTGACTTTGTCCACATGACCTGGACTTGTGAGAAGATTAGAGTGTTTTGGAGATCAGTATTTGTGCTGCTCTCTAGGATGACGCATCTGTACCTACTCCCTACACCAGAAGTGGCCCTACTAGGCTATGTTAAGAACATTCCCACAACATTGCGTCATTACACTTCTCTCACGCTATTACTGGCTAAACAAGAGATCGCACTACACTGGGGAGATACATTTATGCCCACCACCAAGGCATAGCTGAACAGTCTTGTTTATTGTAATACTAATGGGGAATTGTTTGTGTCTACACTACCTGTCACATCACGGCCCAAAGACATCTGGGGACCCTTAAAGGACTATTTACAGGAATTAAGGTCTGCTTCCTCTCAACCTCCTCCTGGAGTTGTCCCGACCGATTGGGTTGAATACGCTCCCCGGCGTGGCCATACAAACTGGATGATTGTAAAGGAGCCAATTGGTGCTTAGATAGCTCATAAATTGCTGGATTGTAATGCCGCTATATTTATGTTTAGACTGACTTGTAATTTGGTATTGATTTATATAATGTATCTACTTTCAATGTATGTCCTATTAAGCAATGTTTGTAATTGTCCGCAGGCAACAGATTTGCTATACATATTGTGGCAAACTGTAGATGAGTGGAAAATATTAAATAAAGTTACAAAATAAAATAAAAAGGATAAATGGTTCAGGGCTACTAGCCACCCTTGTCAAATACATCGATCCACTCTGCCTTACGCCTCAGCAACATGTTTATGACTCTGACTTATACAGAGGAAAACGAGAGACTCCCAATAGAAAAGAGCATTCAGAAATTGAACATACCCACTCCAAGGGAAAGAGAGCCGCTGCTTGAAATGCTCTTCCTACAACAGCCTGGAACATCCACTGATGCATTAAGTATTATTGAGGGTGCCCAAAACATATCCTTATTATCATAGAATTCCAGACTTAGCCAAAAACTTAAAAATGAGAACTGGTTATCTTTAGTCGAGGAATTTGATGTGATTTGCTGGGCCTTTGAAACAGTAGTAATGACTGGGTTTAAGTCTTATTGTGTAGCTGCTACTCCGTCCACCATTGGAAGAGGAAAAGGGGGTCTTGCCACTTCTGTGGCATGTATCATCAGAAATTTGGAAGTGAAATCTATAGTTTCCAGGCCATTGTATCAAATTTTAAATCTCCATTGGCCAAGTAGTTTAATATCCTTTTAATGACATTTTTATTTTAACTTTTTCTCAGTTCACCCAATAGATATAATTGTTGAACTGCTGGAATTAGTTTCAGAAATTGCAAATGTAGAACAGGTTTATGCAACAATTTTATGGGTGGGGATTTTAACATTACTGTGGAAATCTGAAATAATTTCCGTTAGCATAAGCTGAAGCCATTTTGGTTGTGGCATCCATTTTGTTAGCTATGTAATTCTTCTGTCTTCGCCGCTGCTTGCCCTTCTATTCTGCTTGAGTCATCAGCTTTAGTTAACTCCTTCTGTACTAAGCTAAAGCAATGTATGTGCTGACAAAAGGCCTGAGGCTTCTAAAATGCACCTGGTTAAACATATAACTGTCAACTATTTTCTGTTGTTGTAAACAGTTCTGTTCCCCCTCCCACTTTGCTGACTAAGTGATTACCCATCTGTCCATGTCTGGCTGTAACTATTTCTGTGTAGGCCTGTACCTTCTATTTGTATCTACATGCTTACTCTGCAACAAAGTGTGTATATAAGCCACATGGTCTGTGTATTCAATGTACTACCTCCTGGAACACTTTAGTGTGTTGTATGGACGTAGTCCCGCTCATGAGTGATTAATAAACTTGTTATTTGAATTCCAGCTTCAGTGCCAATCTCTATTTTGTTGGTCTACAGACCCGTGGACCAGACAAGGGTGACCCCTGCACTGGTGTGCTCATTAAAAGGCACATTTCCACAGTTGCCGCCCAACACGTGGGGCCTCATCAAGGACGCAGCCGTCCGAAGGAGTGATCTTGACGGAAGAGTGGAATATTACTGAGGAGACGTCCTGCATGAGGAGACCTTTGTCTTTGCAGCCAAAGTGACTTTACCGTTTTTTACGATTTGACCCTCCGGGTGATGGCTGGTCCCGACTGAGGTATCCTTTGGCGTATTTTTGCAGTGACCTTTAGGTCGACCATGAGATCGGCAGGTGGAAGTTGGAGACTCTTGTTTGGTAAGGTCGCTGAAGCGGCACTCTTGATTTGCTTGGCCAAGATTCTGGTTTTGTTTGTTTGATTTATTTTTTGCAAAAGATAAAGGCAGGTAATGTGGAGATTTTTCTCTACTTTGAATATTTTGGAAATGTAATATTTTACAAAAATGTAGTAGCATGCCTGTTTCCAGCACCCTCCGTAGGCTGTGTTGCTGTCTTGTTGGTACCAAAACTAATTTAGAAAGAAGTCAGCCGGCTCCCCTAGAGGGAACACCTGTATGTCAAATATGGTATTTCTTCCATACTGTATAGTACACTGTGGAAAAAATATATGAAAACGGATCCTGATCTCCAATGGCCAGTAAATGGGTCATTTGACTTTAAAAAGATTCAATATGTAGAGCAGTGTTTGTTTAAAAGAAAAAGTCGACAAGATATGTTTGATTGTGTACAAATGTGGGAGAAAGAAGTTCAAGAGAGAGTGAGGAAAGAAGAAGCTATAGCAGAAAAGCGAAAAACGATATTTCAAAAAGCGTTGGAATTAAAAAATAAAGAGATGAAGGCAATAAAAGAAAAAGAAGAAACGGAGCGTCGTTTAGAGGTAACTGGCCAGTACCCTATTAGGCACCCCATTTATCCCATACTTAATAAACCTCAGGATGATTCCATCTTGTTAGATTGACGTCCGCTCCCGTATAAGTTTCCCTCTGCCCCCGAGAACGATCTTTATGAAGAAGAACATCTTTATTCAGACCATAAAGACTTAGATAAGCAAGATGGGAGTCAGACTCGCTCTACTTTGACTGTTGACGAAAAAGCCACTATCAGATCCACTGCTCGCACAGAAGCTCATGGTACTACTTCTGCCCCAGACCTTGTAGCGATGGTTCAGCAGTGGAAGGATTTAGAGAAGTTATATTTTGCAGAAAAGTTCACCTGGGAAGTAATACTTGGTTTAAGAAACGTTTCTAAAAACTTAGAGCCCGCTGATATCAATTCTAATTATAAACAATTAAGTGATGGAACTTTCCTTTTTTCAAACATACTCGATCTAATTAGGCGAGTGGTTAAATTAAGACATGATACACTACGTTTAAAAGTGGAGCAAAAATCAGGTAGTAAAGTTAAAACAGCACAAACAGTTCAGACCCCAGTGCAAAAAGAAGAAGTTTTGGGGACAGACAATGACCCTAGTGATTCTGTGGTTACTATAAAACCGATGCGTGAAGCTGCGCCCCTTTATGTTCCTCTGAAGGGTGCGGGAAAAAACGACGATAAAACTTCAGATGATGCAAAAGAATATTTTATTTATTAATTGGGTCTATACTCCTTGGAGTAGAGCACATGTTATGGCTCTTAAAGCTGCTTTGCCTGATCCGCGGAAAAATCCGGCTGCTTTTTATGAGGAAGTGGAAGGAGCCATTAGCTCCTGCACAATGACCTTGCCAGATATCAATATGTTTTTTGGACTTATTTTGCCCCTTGATATGTGGAGAACAAGTCGGAAAATAGATGATAATGTAGCATATGGTGATACTTGGGTGCATTTAGAAGAAATAGATGCAGCAAGGGAACCTGCACAGAAACCACAACAGGAGATATTAGATCTTCCCAAAGCTATTGTGACTAAGTTGAAAACTCTCATACGCCCTAAGAAAATAGATTGGACAACGTTAGCGTCTTGTAAACAGGAAGCGGATGAGTCAGTTTCTGATTTTTTTTACACAATTTGAAGAGACATTCCATGACTTTAGTGGGCAGTCATTGACAGATGACACGGGTAAGCATCTGTTCGTTGACAAATTTGTCGCTAACATGTTGCCAGAAATAGCTAGTCGCCTAAAGGCCAGCGAAAGTTCGTGGACTACGTCTTCCCCAGTCTCCCTTTTGACTATGGCCCAGTATTATGAGCGTCAGGAATTGGAAGCAAAAGGCAAAGAGGATAAGAAGGCTAAGGATTTAAAGACAAAAGTTATGTTGGCTCATGTATATGGTCCACCATTCAGAGGCGGTGGTAGAGGCGGACGTGCAGTATATACCCCTGGTGTACCCCCTTTCTCTCAATCAACTTTGTCTTCTGACCAGTGTGCTTATTGTAAAGAAATTGGACATTGGCGTTCTGAGTGCACCCTTTTGTGAGGTCAGCAATATCAACGGGGTAGAGGAAGTATGAGAGGACGCCCAGGGAATTCAGGAAATACGGTAGGAATAGGAACTCGTCCCAGGTTTGAGGCAGTTGAACAGAGGCCAAAATATTCTAATATCTTTGATAGACGAAATCAATATCAAATGTCAGATTATTTGGCTGATTGTCTTGGGGATTCTGATTATGCATAGGAATGCCTAGGATGGGGTAGGGAACCGGTTGAGGTCCCAGTAGATAAGAAAGGTCCTTATGTTCATGCAAATGTCTTGGGCTCTACTGATCGGTTTCTGGTTGATACAGGACCTACTTGCAGTGCTCTGTCTAAACATTTGATTCCTAGGTCTCCCCTATCTGGCACAATGATACCATCGATAGGATTCAATGGGACACCTACATCTAGTCCACTGTCACAGCCACTTGCATTTAGTCTTGAAAAATTCACTGCAGCATGTCCATTTTTGCTTTCCTCTAACACGCTGGATAACATTGTGGGTATCGATATTCTCAAATATTTTCATACTACAATACGCTGTTCACCAGAAGGTGTGCGTGTTATCTTAAATGATAACTATCCAATGGTTGAGAGGTCTTGTCTCAATAAAGAAGATATTGCTCTGGCATCGTTACCTAGTTCTTTATGGGCTACATCAGATACTGATGTGGGACAAATGGTTATTCCACCAGTGCATATTTAAGTGAAGGAAGGTGCTTCATTGCCTCGATTGCCACAATCTAAAATATCTCGGGAAGGCGAGGAAGCATTGACGCACAATGTTCAGGATTTGATCAAGGTGGGGATTGTAGAAGAAGTCCCTTATAACATTTGTAATAGCCCTATCCTTCCTATTTTGAAAAGAGACACCGATACTAAAATTTACAGATTCATTATTGATTTGCGAGAAGTTAACAAAATTGTGGTGCCCCAATACCCGGTAACCTCTGACATTACAACACTTCTTACTATGGTTCCTCCTACTGCCACTACATTTTGTGTAATAGATTTGAAGAACACATTTTTCTCAATACCTATTCACCCTGACAGCCGTTATTTGTTCGGCTTCACTTTGAATAATAGATCATTCAGATTCTATAGCGCTCCACAAGGGTATACAGAGAGTCCTAGCATTTTTAGTCAGGCATTGAAAGGGCAGCTTGTTTCTTTTCCTGTACAGAAAGAGGTGGCTCTTATTCAATATGTCGATGACATCTTGTTGGCTGCCGATACTCCTGAACTGTGTAAAGAAGGAACACTGTCATTATTATCATTTCTTGCCTCTCATCATCACAAAGTCTCTCGGAAGAAACTGCAATTTTGTAGACAGCAGGTTACCTATTTAGGTCACCTCCTGTCTAAGGAGGGACATGCACTCACACCAGATCGCATTCAGACCATTTTAGACACAACTGTGCCCTGTACTCAGAAGGACATCCGTGCATTAATTGGCCTTACTTCCTTCTGTAGGCAGTGGATCCCTAGCTTTTCGTACATTATTAAACCCTTGTTGACCCTTTTGACTAAAGACACTCCGATGCCTCTACCATGGACTACCGAATGCCAGAATGCCTTCCAACAGCTACGTCAAGCTCTTTGTTCTGCACCAGTATTAGGAACTCCAGACTACACTAAGACTTTCACACTCTATGTACACGAGAGGGAAGGTTGTGCCCTCTCGGTTTTAACCCCTTCGGTGCCACGCCCTTTCCCCCTCCTGTGCCGGGCGTTCCACACGCAGGTGGGGTTCATGACGAGATAGTCTCGTCATGGGCACAGCGCGACCGTGCTCCATGACGAGACTATCTCGTCATGGGCACAGAAGAGGTTAACATAGACACACGGTGATAAACAACGTCCTTGTGAATATTTTTCGGCTGTCCTTGATCCAGTTGCCCGCACGCTGCCTGAATGTTTCCGAGAGGTGGCAGCAGCGGCTGTGTCCATACGTCAGAGTGAGGGAATAGTCTTGTCACATAGATTGTTTGTGTTAGTACCTCATTGAGTCGATACCTTGCTAAATCAAACAAAGACACAGAGCCCGCTTGACAGGATATGAATTGACACTTTTAGCCACTTATATCACGCTGAAAAGATGTTTGACTCTGAATCCTGCTACATTATTGCCACTTCCAGCTACTCAGTCTCAGTCACAAGAGTTACATTACTGTATATCCCTTACTGAAGAACACACAAAGGGTCATGTTGACCTACAAGATACATCTCATTCTAGAGTTGATGGAGAATTGTGGGTCGATGGATCTTGCCTGAAGTTACCTGATGGCACTACAACTGCTGCTTATGCAATTACAACACTTCAGACAGTAGTTGAGACAGCTCGTATCCCACAGAAGTCAGCTCAAGCAGCCGAGTTGATAGTACTGACAAGAGCATGTGAGCTTAGTACAGAATTGCTTGTTAACATGTACACTGATAGCCAATACGCCTTTGGAGTAGCACATAACTTCGGACAGCTATGGAAAGAAAGAGGCTTTCTCACTTCACATGGGACACAAATAGTGCATGGGGAATTAGTACATAATCTCCTTACTGCCTTGACCTATCCTAAGAAAGTGGCAATTGTTAAATGTAGAGCACACAAGAAAGTGACTGATAAAATAGGAGCAGGCAATGCCTTTGCAGATTACACAGCTCGGGAGACCGCAATGCAGCGAAGTACCACATCTATGTATGTAGTTAAATCACAGGCTGATTGTTGGCATGATGCCAGGTAAGAGGTGCTGGACATGCAACAATCTGCCTCTGTTAATTAATTAGACCAATGGTCCGAAGGAGGGAGCATTGGATGATAAGGGCTGTTGGAGGAATAAAGAAATGACAAAATGGAAGTTACCCACAGCCTATTTACACCCTATGATTCACATGGCACATGGCTGGCACATGTTGGAGCATCCTCAATACCAAAGCAACTTATGCAAGTTTGGGATCATCCAGATATTGTCGGTACGGCTAAGAAAATAGTCCAGTCCTGTCTGATTTGTCTCCGGTATAATCCTGTAAAGGGAACACGAACTCCAACAGGAGGGTTTGCAATATCTACTGCACTTTTTGAGGTCCTGCAAATGGATTATATACAGATTGAGCGTTGTAACAACCTAAAGTATGTCTTGGTAGTGGTTTGTGCCTTTTGCAAATGGTTGGAGGCATACGCTACGAAAGATAATACAGCTCTTACTACAGCAAAGGTGCTCCTAAAGGAGTTTTTTTCCCGATTCGGCATTTGCCGAGTTTTGTGGAGTGACAACGGACCCAATTTTATTGGGTAAGTTGTTGAGTATCTCATGAAAGGGTTGGTAACTAAGCAGAAGTTTCATGCTGCTTTTCACCCACAATCAGCAGGACTAGTGGAACATTACAACTCTACCGTGAAATTGAAATTGGCTAAGATACAGGCTTCCGCATCTTTGAAATGGCCTGATGCACTGCCTCTAGCATTGCTATCCATTAGATCGATACCACAGACACGATCTGGCCTCACACCATACAAGGTGGTTTTTGGAAGGCCAATGAATATTTGGGGGATTCCTAAGCCACGCCCTATACATGATGTACCCTATGTATTGATGAATGACTATTTGTCTCACTTGACTGACAGTTTGTCTTCTAGCTATCAACAGGTTTGGGAGACTCTTCCAGATAGGTCGCAAGGTGAGGGCTACTGTTTGCACCCTGGTGACTTCGTGGTAATCAAATCCTTTCAGAGGACCAGCTCCCTAGCATCGAGATGGCGAGGCCCTGAACTAGTGCTGCTGGCCACCAGGACTGCAGTTCGAGTGACGAACCGGAAAAACTGGCTCCATGCGTCACACTGTCGAAAAGTGTTGCAAGACCTCGTGAGCCCAGCTGCGTTGGCAGATCACCATCACCTGGTCACAGAGAAAGGACAAGCCACGTCACCTGAAGGATTTGAGGAAGTCTTCCCAGACCACACGATCCCTGGTACATCCCGATATCAGCTACGACCTAGGAAGAAAGACACTTTGTTGCTGAAAAAACTGTTTGAGCCACTGTCCTGGGTGGTTAAAGACCAACTTCAAAGGGGGGGTAGCTTTTAGTGACTATTCGTTTCAATGTTAGTGAAAAAATCAACGCCTGCCCAGGACCTTAGGGCACCATCTGTTTTGTTGTTTGTCGACAAAATGAATATGCCTAAGGAGAAAAAACTGACTGCTGCAAGAGTTTGTAGCAAAAGAACAATGATTGTTACTGGACTCACTTTGACTGTTGTTATTGTTGCTATAATAACATGGATTGTAGAAGAAGTAGCTCCTGTCCGAAATCTACTGACTGCTACTACTCCTGTCCCCATTGAACACCATTACTTCACTCTTCCTTATCATGAGCAGAAGCACAGAATGTCCTACCTCAACAACACTTTCATTCAGATTTTGCACCATACACATAATGCCACGAACGTTACCAACTGCTGGGTACGTGGAATGATGCCAGCTCATCAGAAAAAGGGAGGAACACCTTTTATTCCCATGCCGTTTGCACATAATGGCTCCTGCAGAGCCTGGTTCGCACTGTTGTGGGCCTCTGAAGTTACTAATATTACTTATGCTGATGTAGGAGGACTAAACGCTCAATTGAATAAAGTTTGTTACCCTGATGAGGAAGGAGATCCACAATCTGAAGGAACTCTATGGGAAATGAAGGAGTATCGTCGAGGAAATTCCTCTGCGCCCTATGTTTTCCCTAACACTCGAACAGCCTTCTGTTATCGCTGTTACTAGAGCTCAAGCGGATCTCTGCTTGAGCAGTATTGGCAATATCCCTGTGGGAAAAAGTGACTGTACTGTGTTGAATATTGCTGGAATTAAACAATAGCAGTTTTGTGTCCTCACACAACACCTATTTCATTTGCGGAAGTAAAGGTTATTAACATTTACTTATTGGTTGGTCAGGTAGCTGCTATGTGTCCTTTTTGCTTCCACCTGTGTTTTTGCCAACTGCATCCTACCATAAAGACTATAAACTGTATAATGACATTTCCAAATCTAGATTCAAGAGGACAATAAATAAGGATGAGGTGGATCAAACTGATACTGCACTACAGCAGTATATTGACTTTAATTTGGTATTATTCTTCTTTGTTGGTGCGGCCTTAAACAGCAGAAAGATCCAACGCTTGACACGTGTTGTAGAGGCTGTAACCAATCAGAAAGCAATGGCGCTTGGAAATATCACAGAAGAACTACAAATTACGAGAATTGTGACGCTCCAAAATAGGATGGTTCTTGATATCATCTTGGCTGACCGTGGTGGAGCATGTCACAACATTGGGAGTAGCTGCTGCATTTAACATCCCTGACCACGCCCCTTCTATTTTTGATGCAATTTCCAAGATGCACAAAATAGCACTGAAATCCATCAGGATTCAGGGACTTGAACTTTAACTGGATGGCTATGGAACATATTTACTGTATGGGGCTGGAAGTTTTTGTCAGCCCTATGTATATTTTTTGCGATTCTTTTCACTTGTTGCCTATGTATTCAATTCGGCCCAATGCCTTGTTCCCTTTGTGTTTCTACTTGCACCTCGTGTATACTAACTAAAAAAAATGTTAAGAATGTAAATGCCCGATTAGCAAGTGATCAGGAAATAAATGAAATGATGCAAATCGATGTAAATGATATTTTTCGTATTCTTTCGAAAGCATACGAAAATGTCTTCAGCATATGCTATAAGGGTCGTCTGTGGAAATCTGAAATAATTTCCATTAGCATAAGCTGAAGCCATTTTGGTTGTGGCATCCATTTTGTTAGCTATGTAATTCTTCCATCTTCACTGCTGCTTGTCCTTGTATTCTGCTTGAGTCATGAGCTTTAGTTAACTCCTTCTGTACTGAGCCAAAGCAATGTATGTGCTGAGAAAAGGCCTGTTGCTGCTAAAATGCACCTGGTTAAAGATATAACTGTCAACTATTTTCTGCTGTTGTAAACAGTTCTGTTCCCCCTCCCACTTTGATGACTAAGTGATCACCCATCTGTACATGTCTGGCTGTAACTATTTCTGTGTAGGCCTCTACATTCTATTTGTATCTACATGCTTACTCTACAACAAAGTGTGTATATAAGCCCCATGGTCTGTGTATTCAATATATTACCTCCTGGAACACTTGAGGGTGTTTTATGGATGTAGTCCCGCTCATGAGTGATTAATAAACTTGTTATTTGAATTCCAGCTTCAGTGCCAATCTCTATTTTGTTGGTCTACGGACCCATGGACAGAGAAGGGTTACCCCTGCACCGGTGAGCTCATTAAAAGGTACATTTCCACATTACCAAATGCCCATTTGATGGGGAATGTATATGTGGATTAGTCAATACACAAGGTGAAGACACAGGCCACAATGCCCACTCAATTTATGGGGAATCTCTGAATCAGTTGATTTTCAAACAAGTGGGAAAGGAGTCCTACCTACATTTATGGGAAGAGGAAAGAGAAGTATCTTAGAGTTTGTCCTGCTATCCAGGGATTTAGAGCAGTATCTTGAGAGCTGTGAGGTGAGCTCACTTCAGTATAGTGACCACAACCCTATTCTTTTAACATTTTAAATCCCTCTTTATAGCTTTCCACCTGATAAGACAATAGCCCAAGTTAACTATTTTGTAAACAAAGTGGTTAGTTTGAGATGGCGTTCTTTTGACCCCATAAACTTTTTGGAGAATTTGTTCACGACAAATTCTAATGGGATATTTGGCTGTTTGTTCATGGTAGGAGACCCGGGGAAAATCTTGGATAACTTTTCGGGGATTTTATGAGCTGTCTTTAGTGGGCTTACCCTGGACAAACCTCCTAAAGACTACAGTGGACACTCATGATTTAGTCCCGATTGCACTACTGCATTCAAAGGATTGAAGGTGGACACAAATACTATTCTCCATAATGTTCTGGTAGTTAGGGAAGCTAGATGTAAGTATAAGCATGCACTGCAGTTTAGGAAAAGGCTTATTAGGACCTCAATAGAGCGGCACAGTTGAAAGACTACAGACTTTTCTGGAAGGTGGTTAACCACCTACTTTTTCAGGAGAGTTCATCTGCAGAGATATATTGCCACATTCTAGAGAAAGACTGTGTCAAACATTATTATTTCGTTTTTAACCCAAATAAGCAGGAGAGCCAAGTAAATAGGGATAATAGATGGGACATTTGCTTTATAAACGATCATTGGATTGCTGACCTTATCGACCATCCCCCTGTAATTGAAGCAATAATGATGGCCGCAAATGGGAAGGGCACAGTCCCTGATGGGGTACCAATTCACCTGTTTAAATCAAAATGTTGAGTTTTGGGCCCCATTGGTAACCAACGTGCTGAAGGCAGTACTTGAAAGAACCATGATTGATTAATGGAGAGATTATATAAGTGTGCCAATTTTTAAAAAGGGTAATAGGAACCTACCTCCATATTATCGCCCAATATCCTTAATAGACTTGACAGAAAAATATCAGGTCATGTCATCCTAGGTAAACTGGAGACCTCGGAAGAGTCTAATTCTTTGTCTTCTCCAGTCTAGTTCGGCTTTTGGCCTGGGTACAGGGACTGCAGAACAAACTCTCAACTTCATCCTTTTTGTAAGAAAATATGTCAAGGCCAGGAGCGAGACCATGCATGTGGCTTTTATGGACCTCTCCCATGCCTTTGACCCTGTAGATACGGATTTATTATGGGATATGATGGAACAGGCTGGAATTGATCTCCTCCGCTTAACCTCATAAGGCGCTTGCACTACAGTACGATTCACTGAGACTGGTGGGTGCATGGTCCCAATAAAGGTTGCAAGAGGGGTCAGGCAAGGCTGTATTTTAGCCCTCTTTCTTTTCATTTATTTATATTAATTCTCTAGACTTAGCATTGAAATAATGTAATAAAGATGTTCCCAGAATTAGTTTGCAGGTTATACCGGTACTGCTATATATAGACGATGCAGGTGTTTTAGCTCGAACAGCCAATCATCTCCACAAACTTTTAAAGGACTTTAACAATGTTATGCTTGCTCTTAAACTTAAAGTGAATCAACAAGTCTTTTATTATGTCACGTGGCCCCTGACATACAAAATCTAAAACATTTTGAAAGGGGTGTAACCCCATTGAGAAAGTGCTTACTTTTAATTATTTAGGTATTTTATTGGATATCAATGGACAATGGGATAGGCTAATGATCCAAAGAGCACAGAACATGGAAGTGGCCAGTGATGCAATACTCAGATTCATCAAAAAGCTGGCTCAAAAGCTGATCCAGGAGATGCTCCAGTTATAGAAGAGTAAATGTTTATCTGTAGGTCCATATGGGCCTTTGTTTGGGATTGCTCTTTTTCAGGGAAACTCCAAGTTGCTGAAAACAGTTTTTTGTGCAGATTGCTAGCCCTCCTAAATCTGCTGCAAGCTTGATCACACATATTGAATTGGGCTTAGGGTTTCTTGCAGAACAAGTCAGTGTGGCCCCCCTTCTTTTATGGTTAAAGGTACGGAATAGTTCTAAGGCCCAATTCTCGCAACTGGTGATAGCTGATTGTCTAAATTTAGATAACATGAATGTTACACCATGGTTTGTTTATGTTAAAAACACCTTTCGCAGCTTGGGTCGTAGTCATTCCTCTGACAACTCTGGAAACATTGGCTGTACAGCAAAAGAGATAGGTAAAAGAGCATATACCGCTTCTAGAGAAGAAACCAGACTTAAGAAATAACTGGATTTTCCAATTCTTACCAGATATATGGAGATCTCTGTATCTATAGGCCTAGACCCTTATTTAAGTTTATATAAACACATCCTGAGTACAGATTCTACCTTGCCAGGCTAAAATGAAATACAATTCAATATCATTTTTTTTGTTGTTTTATTACTTCTAACTGCTAAAATGTAAAATGTTTCTTTGTGTGCTTTGAATGCCATACTTATTGGCTGAATAAAGATACGTTGACTTGACTAATGTTTCACAAAAACTGTAATAGATGGCTGCCTGTGCATTAGCATATGGGCACATGAATGTTTTTTGCAAATAAGCCTTAATAAAAAAAACAATCAAAAATAACTGCCCTTGTGTGTGCATGTTTGTTCATTTGTACTCAAGGGTGGCCATTTTGAAATGGCTTGAAAGCACATTTTGAAACTTTGCCACCATAAGCAGCAGCATGTGTGTCTGTGTGGAGCATGACCCACTACAAGCGACGGTGAGAGCCTGGTAACAGCTTCAGGGGAGTTACCAGGCCCTCCAAAATGTTAACTGACCCATTGGCCATGTTGAAAGCTACGGTGGGAGGAAGCAAATTGTGAATGATAACCACATATACCTGTTAATGAAGAGAGCTGGCTGAAAGCTTCTCTTGGTAAGACTATCTCTTATAAATGAAGGAAGAGAGCTGTGCTGTGCTTATGACATCGCAGAATGCATCATTCATGATACGGTCAATGACATAATTGATAACATCACTGATAACATCTCAAATGACATAATTGTTACTAATTTACGATTATAGCTCTCCCGAATACTGGGAATGACGTACACATAGTGCACCACTGTTTGTCCTTGGAGGGGTTTATGCTTCAACTAAACCAATGTTCATGCATTTAGTAATAATCACTCCAATTGTTATTGCTTCTTAAGTTATGTATTAATACAACTCTTGAACTGTAGCTGAATTTTCAATGATTTTGAATTATCAACAAATGCATTAAATGTAAACATCCTAATGTATTTTGGGTAATGTCCTTCTTCAGGAAGTATAGTTTCTGAGCAACAACGTGAATGTATACACATTGTCCAGTCTGCGATTGTCAGTCTGTCTCTATACCTCTGGATTTCATTGGAAAAAGTGTACACCGAAGCCTCATTAAACCATTTAACTGTGCTCTTAGACCCAAAAAAGTGCACGGGAGTCGCAAATGCACTTTTTTGCTTGGTTTTGTGCTTTACAGCGATTAGTTCATAACTGTGACCTAAGTGAATAAACAAATAAATATGCCAAATTAAAGACGTCTAACATTGTGGTACATAAAAATACCACCGTCAGGTATCAAAGGTGGATAATATACTGGGGGATCAAAAACAGGTACAACCCGTCACATGTTTACTCACCCAAAGAGTCTGGTTCCTTACATGTAACGTGACTCTGGCAGTGTTCATGGTGCCCGCCATAATGCTTTCTAAGATATACCCTCATTAAGCGCCATAAACAATCGCTGAAAGTGCTCAAGTGCACTACTAAATATTCAGCTCCATGCTTGAGTGCCCATTAAGAGTCGAGAAAAATGAAAAATAAAAATGAAAGAAATGGTATAACATGCTGCAATTTAACGAAAATGCCGCACTTGGTACTGTAACACAAAAATAATGTGAATGAGTGATAATCGTCATTTATTTCACTTACCCTAATGACCAACTGTTCAAGGGTAAAATATCTTTAGTGACAAGCGTGATAACCGCTAAGTGGCACTCATTGAAGAAAAGTTGTGAAAAAATGTCCTCACCAGGGTGCTCTAGTATACTAAGTGTTTGCTGAAGAGCTTGTATGTGTTAATAAATGGTCAGTGCCATGCTGGTGTGCCCATGGGCATCCCCCACATTTTGAGGAGGATCTAGATTAAAGTTTCTAATTTAACATGTAAAATCGGGTGTACATGAACCATCACAGTAAGAATGTTTATCTTGGACTCCTGTACTTCTTTTTATTTGATCCCATGGGTGGACCAGGTCATGGGGGCATATTGATTTATATATTATAGGTCTCTTGAGTGTCTCTCATACATCCACTCACACACACATATCCATTAACAGATGCATACAACCACTCAGAAAGCCACTCACTCACCCCACTGCCACTCACACACCCATACAAACACTCAAACAGCCACTCATTCATCCATAAAGCTAATCACACAGGCACTCACTCACTCATACAACCACTCACACAGCCACTCAATCACCCGTACAACTACTTACACACCCACTTGTTTACCCATACAGCCACTCAACACAGAACCATAGAAATTCAGCAGTTATAGTTACCTGAGCTATAGGCCCATAATGTACTGCTTATTACCTCACCTCTAACATCACACATGACATGGTCAGTGACATCACTGATGACATCTCAAATAACATAACTAATAACATCATCAACAGAACCACTCACACATACATCCACTCCCATTCCCATGCAACCTCTCATATAACTACCCACACACCAACATACCCATTCACAGATCCATCCAGCCACTTGCATGGCCACTCACTCACACACCCACACACTCACCCATACAATCACTCACAGAGCCACTCATTCACCCATACAGCTACTCACATAGGCACTCACATACTCATACAACCACTCACACAGCCACTCAATCACCCACACAACTATTCACACAGCCACTCACTCCTCCATACAGCTTCTCACACAGCCACTTGCTCATCCATATAACGAATCACACACCCACACAACCACTTACATACCCATTTACATCCATACAACCACTCACATATCCACTCACTCACCCATACAGCCACTCACACAGACACTCCTTCTCCAATAAAGTCCCTCACACACCAACTCACTTAACAAAACACCCAGTTAAACAGCCACTCATTCAGTCTCTTACATACCTACTCACTCACTTATACAGCTTCTCACACACCCACATATTCACTCATGGAGCTACTCTTATACACACGTATTCACCCATATAGCCACTCACACACCCAGTCACACACCCATACAGGCACTCACACACCCACTCACCCTCAGATACACACAGGTACACAACCACTCACATAATATAAGTTAGAAATAGCATCACTGATTAGCAGTACACAAAGTATACTAACTTAACTCTTATAGTACCTTAGTATATATGTTTAAGACACGGAAACCTTTAGAAAACACTCACAATCACTGGATGATGCAATCAGTGATGTCATTTGAGATATCATCAGTGACCATGTCATGAGTGATGTGATATGTGAGGTCCTAAGCAGTGTATTGCCAGGGTGAAAGTTATAGTTAGCTCAGGTATCTATAACTGCTGAATTTCTGTTGCTTTGTACGTGTGAAATATGAGGCTAACCTTGATGTTCCTGTAACTTTTGGTTAAAAACACCAAAGGCTACAGGGGCGTCATGTTTAGGAACTAGAATTATAAAAAAACTTAGAAATATCACTGAAAAAAAAGCAAAGATTACAGGGACGTTATATTTAGATTCAGATTTTACACACAAAAAAACCTTAGAATTTCAGCACTAATAGAAGTATCTCAAGTAACTATAACTCATGCCCTAAGGTAATAATAACATTGTGCCCCTCCTCTTTATTATAACATGGGGCCCTGGGGTGGAGTCATCAGGACCTAATAAGGCTTGCGGAAGGGGCCGGCCGCCCTCTTTCCCTTAGAATTTGGCAACAGGGATTGGGTTCCCGGGGCCCAGGAAGTCTCCGGGAAGGTGATAGCATGCCCCCTACCCTCTTTCTTTGTATCTGGCAATGGGGATTGAGGACCCCAGGGCTTTTTAAGGTTCAGGGAGTGGGACTACATGGCCCCCCTCCTCTTTTTATTGGAATTTGGACCCAGGGGATAGTTTATAACATAAAATAATCTTAAAATAAGTTTGATGTTCTTTATTTAAGACGGATATTGCAAATCCCAAATATGTTTCAGTCAAAGAGCTGCAAATTAGGATTTTCTTTAGATTTACTCTTTTGTTCATGCAGTTCAAATAAATGTGCAGCCTTTTAATGGCAGTGTATGGCACTTGGCATAGGTTAGACCACTTGCATAATTTTTTTTTTAATGTACTTATGAAAATTCAAGAATACATTTTTTATCAAAGAAAAATGTTTTGATGACACTGCTGTTTTCAGTCTCTGTACCCTGTGATTTTTATGATTAAAATTCCTTCACTCCACCAATTTGCACATTTTACATTTCACTGACTTAATCAATGGAAATGTATTTTAAAACTTTTATGCATTTAATTAAGTTTAAGAGAGTATCCTTATCATCTGCATTATGACACCCATCACTATTCATGAATAGTGAGTGTGTCCCTGTAGCCTAAATGAGACCAGAGCAAACACAAGGAGATGATGGACGGAGCGCTGAAACTTTTCAGACACTCACCCCCAGTCACAGATCATGGTTGAATCCATCATCATTCTTTAGCTCACTTTGCCACCCCAGTTCAGACACAGCCATATGCAAATCAGTCTTGACCCTGTGCCTCATGGGAACTGTCCAGCCCGAACTGCCAAGCAATGTCTTCACTGGACTGGAAGCAAGCATCCTGGGACCGGTTTCTGGCTAACAGCCGTCATCAGCCAGCCTAGATTGAATCCATTGGCAAAGTGAGCAAGGGACCCACGTCTGGGCATACCCTGCCCCAGTTCAGACACAGCCATATGCAAATCAGTCTTGACCCTGTGCCTCATGGGAACAGTTCAGCCCGAACTGCCAAGCCATGTCTTCACTGGACCGGAAACAAGCATCCTGGGACCGGTTTCTAGCTAACAGCCGTCATCAGCCAGGCTAGCTTGAATCCAGTGGCAAAGTGAGCAAGGGACCCACGTCTGGGCATACCCTGCCAACTTAGGGCGAACAAAGCAAACACAAGGAGATGATGGACGGAGCGCTGAAACTTTTTAGACACTCACCCCCAGTCACAGATCTGGGTTGAATCCTTCATCGTTCTTTAGCTCACTTTGCCACCCCAGTTCAGACACAGCCATATGCAAATCAGTCTTGACCCTGTGCCTCATGGGAACAGTCCAGCCCGAACTGCCAAGTCATGTCTTCGCTGGACCGGAAACAAGCATCCTGGGACCGGTTTCTCGCTAGCAGCCGTCATCTGCCAGGCTAGCTTGAATCCAGTGGCAAGGTGAGCAAAGGACCCATGTCTGGGCATACCCTGCCAACTTAGGGCGAACAAAGCAAACACAAGGAGATGATGGACGGAGCGCTGAAACTTTTCAGACACTCACCCTCAGTCACAGATCTGGGTTGAATCCATCATCGTTCTTTAGCTCATGAGACCAGGGCAGCAATAATTGCAATTAAACCGGGGAACTCCCCAGGTCCTGACAAAATCCCTGGTGATCTCTTGAGACATGGCAGGGCAGTGAGGGTACCATGCATAAACTAACTCTTTAATGCAGTTGCATCTTGAAGCATCAGCATCTGAAACATGGAGAGGAGCTGAAATCATTTACGTTTTTTAATAGGGTGCCCCGCAGGAACCTGCTAATTATAGACTGATTCGTTTAATTGATACCCTGCCAAAAGTCTATGCCAAACAACTGTTAAGCAAACTTAGCCAGTGGATAGACAAGAACAATATTCTCTCACTGTATCAAGCGGGATTTAGAGCAAGAACTAGTATGCATAGCATGGAAATACACCCAGCTGAAGGGAGGCCATTTGTATATAGCGTTTATTGATTTAAAAACTGCTTTTGATCTTGCTCCAATGGACCATTTGTGGGATTCCTTGGAAAAAAAGGCAAGGTGCACCCTATGATCTCTGGGGGCGAACTCACGGATGCAATACCTATCAAAAGGGGAGTAAGGCAGGGATGTGAGTTAGCGCCCACTCTATTTTCATTTTATTTTAATGATGTTGTACAACACCTACATCACTGTAACCATGACTCCTCGAAACAAGTAGGGATACCAATACTTGCGTTACTATTCGCAGATGGGACTATCCTCTTTTCCAAAACACCAAAGGGGCTGCAAAAATCATTAGACTGATTTAAAACTTATTGCAATATAAATGGCCTGGAAATTAAATCTAGCAAGACAAAATACATGGTTATAAGGCCACATAAGTCTTTTAGGAAAAACATTACTGTCCAAAACCAACAATTGGATTATGTGCCTAATTTGAGTTATCTGGGTATTTAACTAGACACAGAATTGTCTTGGAACCACATTTAAATAAAGCCAAATCCGTCTTGTTACAAAATTCCATGGCCATTGCAAAAAAGCATCAATCTACCAAATCTAAAGCAAGTAGTGGAACGCCTTGGAGGTCCACAAGTATAGGGAAAAAACAGCTGCCATTTACGGGGTGGGGAAGATATAACCTAGGTCCGCTCGTTACGGAGTAACATACATTTGTAAGAATGCTACTTCACCTACCAAACCGTACACCAATGACACCAGTGTACAATTATATCGGCACAAATAGAATAGAACACCAAGCTGCATTAAGACCTCTACGTTATTGGGTCAGTCGATGGATCACTGAAGAACTCACTCGCTACAAAGAGGGATTAAAGGAAATTTGAGGGTTAGATAGCCATGTTACATTCTCTTGGCTCCATCATGTTCGGACCTCACTTAACAAACAGGGTCTGGGCTGCTTTTGGGGTACCCCCAACCAACTGACAGACCACTCTAAGGAAGTCTTGAAACACTCCTTTTGGGAATACGTATTAACAGCGTCCAAAGCAATTCCAGAGCAGGCAGGCTCACTACACAATTTCAGAGTGTTAAACTGCTCCCAGGTTTCAGATCTTATTTAGATAATGTACAGCACCAACTGACAGAATCATTATACCTGAAGTTTTGTTTCGATAGTCTCTAGATCAAATGAAAAACGATTAGATGGTCATCTGGTATTACAGCTGAGGAGGAGGCCCATTGCACATTATGCACTTTAAATGCGGAAGAAAATATTCCACATATGTTGTTCTTTTGTCCGGTATACATCGTCCGAGAAAGAAATCGATGAAACCTACGTGTTGCAATATGGGGACTAAGAAATTCTTAGAAGCTCTATGAATCTTGAAAATGGACACGTCCCATAGTACAGTTTTTTCTCTTAGCAGATAACTTGTTGCCGTATATTTAGTAGGCATGAAAAAAGGCTTGGTATTTTAACGGTTAGATTAAAATACAATCAATTAACTGATCTTAGTTTTACTTAGGTCTAAAGAACTTGTGATGAACTATAATTGTTTTAAGATCGATAATTGTGTTTTTCTATTATATGAAATGTTATATGCTTTTTATGGTTTCCGACCTAAATAAAAGCTATTTTTCATTGATCTAGTGTGTCCATTGGAAAATAATATGCATTTTCAGAAACACCCTTGTATTAGATCATTTTTAAACAACTTGAAGTTGCCAATAAATATTTTTGGTATAACATGCTCTCATGTGTAACTTACTTGATATCTCACACACTTATGCTTAGTTTATGCATTCATCTCAATATTACGCACTCATGCTGCGGCCTGCCCCAGGGCTCCTCCCGGAGCCCCACCCTCTTCAACATCTACATGGCTCCCTCGCAGCCATTGTCAGAAGCCACAGCCTGAACAACCGCTCATAAGCCAACGACACCTAGCTGATTATCTCCCTCACTAACGATCCCACAACCACCAGAATTAACTTTCACAACAGAATTAAGGCAGTCAATACCTGGCGACAGCTGCCTCAAGCTCAACTTGGACAAAACCGATGTAATCATCCTGGGACCCACCCCCTCAGCCTGGGACGACTCCTTGTGACCCGCTACGCTAGGCACCCCTCTCCCACCCCCATGGACCAGGCACTCAACCTTGGCATCGTACTGGACTCCTCGCTCTCAGTGAAATGCTAAATCAATGCAGTATCCTCATCCTGTTTCCACACGCTCTGCCTGCTTCAAAAGACTTTCAGATGGCTCTCCACAGAATCCAGAAAGATGGTCAACCAAGCAATCATCACCAGTAGACTGGACTACGGCAATGCACTCTATGCGGTGTCACACAGAAGCAGCTCAGGAAAGTACAGAACATCCAAAACGCCGCTGTCAGACTGGTCCTCGACATCACCCACTGCAGCCACATGATTCAACACCTCGGCCAACTTCACTGGCTCCCAGTCAACAAGAGAATCATTTTCAAGCTCCTCACGCATGTCAACCAAAGCCTCAACTTCCACACACCCTTCAGACAACTCTGCTCCGTCCATCCCACCCTGGCCTCTGACAAGCACCAGAGGAAGATCCTTCTCCTACCTCACCGCCAAGACCTGGAACACCCTGCCCTTCCACCTCAGGCAAGCTGCATCGTTGACACAGTTCAGGAAGGACCTCAAGACCTGGCTCTTCGACTGAACCTCTAAACCCAGACGGACCAGCAGCCGCACCCCCCCCCCCGCCCTCTAGCACCTTGAGACCCTCACGGGTGAGCTGCTGCACTATAAAACACCTTAATGATTGACTGATTGATTGATTGATGAGCGCAAAAGATGCACATTAGTGTGTAAGATAAGCATTCATATGCTGACTGTGCCATAATCATCTATATAATGGTGTTAAATATCAATGCATCTGTAATATCAGCACAATTAAATAAAATAACAAACAACTAGAAAAATGAAGTTTCAATAAAGTATCAATAATGTTGACTACATCATGCATACTACCATAATTGTAAATTGCTTGCGATTATATAGGAGGGATGTAACCCTGTACCTAGTTAGTTTTTATAACAATGACTTTATTAATGTCTCCAACTGTAAACTCCCAGCTTTATTTGATTATATCAAATCACTAATCGGTGATGTTGTTAATAAAGGGCAGGAAGCATTTTTGTGTTTAGCCGGAGGTTTTAACAGGAAGCTCCCTTTGCAGCCTGGTCCACTTTATGCTGTCATCCGTGTTCCAACTAGCTTCCTAGCAAACATCTCAGAGAGTCCTGGCGTCCTGTGACTTGAGTAATGTAATGGATGTGGCATGTGCAAATTGTTGCTTTGTGTCAATCTGCAGAGGCTGTTACACCATTATTCAATCAATCAATCAATCATGCATTTGTAGAGTGCACTACTCACCGCAAGGGTCTCAAGCCGCTAAGGGGAGGGAGCTGCTACTGTTCGAACAGCCAGGTCTTGAGAAGTCTCCTGAAGGTCAGCAGGTCCTGGGTCTGTCGCAGGTGGATGGGGAGGGTGTTCCAGGTCTTGGCGGCGAGGTGGGAGAAAGATCTGCTGCCGGTGGTCATTCAGTGGATGCGTGGAACGGTGGCGAGGGCGAGGTAGGTGGTGCAAAGCTGGAGATTGGGAGTGTAGAAGGTGAGACGTTTGTTGAGGTATGTTGGTCCTGCGTCATGGAGTGCTTTGTGAGCGTGGGTGAGGAGCTTGAAGGTGATCCTCTGGTTGACGGGGAGCCAGTGCAGGTCTCTCAAGTGGGCAGTGATGTGGCTGTGGCGGGGGCTGTCGAGGATGAGGCACGCGGAGGTGTTCTGTATGTGTTTAAGTCTTTTCTGATGTTTGGCCGTGGTTCCCGCGTCGAGGGCATTGTCGTAGTCCAGCCTGCTGGTGGCGAGGACTTGGGTGACCGTCCTTCTGGTTCCGGTGGGGATCCATCTGTAGATCTTGTGAAGCATGCGGAGGGTGTTGAAGCAGGAGGAGGAGACGGCGTTGATATGCTGGGTCACTGATAGTGATAAGTCCAGGATGAACCCCAGGTTGCGTGCGTGGTCAGTGGGTGTCGAGGATGAGGACCTCCATCTTGCCCGAGTTCAGTTTCAGGCGACTGTTCTTCATCCATTCCGCGACGGCCTTCATTCTTTCGTGGAAGTTGGTATTGGCGGTGGTGGGGTCCTTGGTGAGGGAGAGGATCAGCTGGATCAGCTATTGATTACTTTTTTATCTCACCTCCTCTAATGGAGTACCTTGTGTATGGGAAAGTGGTCCCCACAAATTCTGGTGACCACAATCCCATAGACGTTGCTTTTTAATGTCACCCAAGCCCCAGTATCGAGTAGATAGAGGGGTGAGTAATCTGCAACCATCAACAGATAACCTTAGACTGGTGTGAAGACTAAGCGAGCCACCCCAATTCTTTCTCCAAGTGATTAATGAGAATCTAGGACTTGTAGAGGCCTGTTTAGTAGACGTATACACTGATCAGCAAATGGTGGGTGATTTGTGTACAAACATTAGGAAAGCTTTATTGAAACCTTCAAACCCTATACATTTTACCACTAAGTGGTTTAATCATGAATGCTCAGAGGCAAATCAACAACTGCGTCTGGCACTCATGGCAAATTCTTGGGTTTCCTCAGTGGTGGCTAGCTGGCAGAAACATTATAACTTAGTTACCCGCAAGTGCCAGAAGGACGTGGCACCACAGCAATAGTACTCCCTTGTAGTAGACGGGAAGAAAAGTACAGAATTCTGGTCTGCTTTGACGAAATGCCCACAGCAAATCTAACTGTGAGCCCAATCAGTTGTCATATCCCCAGTGAGTTGTGGCAGGCCCATATCACAAAAATCTATGCCTTTATATCAGCCGCTCCTGCCCTGTCATGGCCACTGACAACCATTTAGACATCCATGTAACTGTGTTCAAAGTTGAGGATGCTATTATTCAGAGTAGTGATGGGAAGGCTCCCGGCTCGAATAGGGTTCCAATTGACCTCATAAAATGTCATCCGAAATTTTGGGCACCACTCTTAGCAAATGTATTTTTTTTTTTTTAATAATCTTTTTATTAAGTTCAACAGTAAACATACATGTTGCATATAGTACAGCAAGGTCGTCACAATTCTCATTACATTAGCTCCAGTGGGTAACGGTACAATCATAGTATGTCCATAGCTCTTCCTCTATTACGCTGCATTTCCAGTTCCTCCGATGGGGAGACATATAGATTACCCCGGTATTCATTCCATTTACCCCTTTTCATGTCCCATTTCTTTGGGCACCCTAGTGTCTTAAAAACTTCCGTCTCTGCGACCATGCACCTATCTAATTCTTTCATCCACAGGTGGGGGGAGGGTATATCTGTCGCCCCCCATTTTCTCACTATCTCCCGCTTAACCAGGGTGTATCCCAGCGTGGTCAGTTGTTGTTCCACCTCTGTAAGATCTGTGGGGGCCCAAATATTAAGGAGTCCCAATCTTGAAGTAAGGTGTATCTCTTTCCCCAGGGCACTTTGTATGTGCGTCGTTGCCTCTTCCCATATGTGTCTCAACTCGGGGCACTCCCAGATCATGTGGAAGAAGGTAGCTGGTTGTGAGCAGCCCCTAAGACAAAGCATGTCTGGTCTAGCCCCTATTTTTGCTAACATAGTGCCCGACATGAAGGACCTATGGAGAATTCGAAGTTGTATCAATTTGAATCTAGAGTTAATTGCTGCCTCTTTGGGGGACATTAGTGCCAACTGCCAGTCCTCGTCATCAATTATCCCCACATCTCCCTGTCATTGCACCCTGAGCTTGCGAAATGGGTCTGGTAGGTTATTACATATCTTCCTATATGCTAGTAATATCGCTTTTGTCTGGAGCGGTCTGTCGAGCAGTCTGTCCTCTAGTGGGGGCGAGTGCAGTATGTCCTTAAGGTCTGGTATCGCCGTAGTGAGGGCATATCGGACTTGCAGATATTTGAAGAATTCTCTTTGGTTCATATCCTATTTTACCCGTAATTAACCAGGGTGTATCCCAGCGTGGTCAGTTGTTGTTCCACCTCTGTAAGATCTGTGGGGGCCCAAATATTAAGGAGTCCCAATCTTGAAGTAAGGTGTATCTCTTTCCCCAGGGCACTTTGTATGTGCGTCGTTGCCTCTTCCCATATGTGTCTCAACTCGGGGCACTCCCAGATCATGTGGAAGAAGGTAGCTGGTTGTGAGCAGCCCCTAAGACAAAGCATGTCTGGTCTAGCCCCTATTTTTGCTAACATAGTGCCCGACATGAAGGACCTATGGAGAATTCGAAGTTGTATCAATTTGAATCTAGAGTTAATTGCTGCCTCTTTGGGGGACATTAGTGCCAACTGCCAGTCCTCGTCATCAATTATCCCCACATCTCCCTGCCATTGCACCCTGAGCTTGCGAAATGGGTCTGGTAGGTTATTACATATCTTCCTATATGCTAGTAATATCGCTTTTGTCTGGAGCGGTCTGTCGAGCAGTCTGTCCTCTAGTGGGGGCGAGTGCAGTATGTCCTTAAGGTCTGGTATCGCCGTAGTGAGGGCATATCGGACTTGCAGATATTTGAAGAATTCTCTTTGGTTCATATCCTATTTTACCCGTAATTCGTCGAACTTGAGGAGCGACCCTTTTTTAATTAAGTCCCCGACAGTGGATATCCCTATTATATCCCACTTGTCAAATCCAGGCTGGTGACACAGGAGTCTTAGTTGCTGAGTATACCACAGGGGTGTGAGTTTTGTTATTATAATGGGCTTAGCAAATATTTTAACAATCTTGAGACCTCCCCACAACCTGACTCTAGGAAAACTTCCATCAGGGTACCCATTTTCAAGAAGGGAGACCGTCGTCTCCCAGAAACTATAGACCGATTTCCTTAAGAGATACACCTGTCAAGATTCTAGGGAGGGTGCTTTTATCCTCTCGAGAATTGACTATGGTAACTGTTGTAATCTGTAAGCTGTGTGCCGGTACTGTTCAGAACCTTGTCCATGTCATAGAATGGAGTGATGCATCGAGTGATGAATCATCGATTCCAGAGCTGGCACAATGGTTGATCGGTTGGTGCTGTTGTATCGCTCCAGTTATGTTCCTGAATAAATCCACTCTTCTGACTTATGGAAAGGATCCGGCTCATTATTACAGTAACGCTATCCTCTCTGGGACCCCAAAAGTTCACCTAACCCCACACAAATCTGCGCTAAACCAAGCGGCCAGGCTAATCACTGACTGCAAATGCTTTGACCACATCTCCCCAGCCTTTAAGGCCCTTAAATGGCTGCCCATCAAAGACAGATCTACCTACAAGATGGCATGCATTACACACAAAGCCGTTCACCAAATGGCCCCGCTGTATCTCACTGATAAACTCAACAAAGCAGGCTGCGCCTGACCATTGAGAAGCACCAACGCTCTCCTGCTTGTCCCACCCTTGACAAAAAATAAAACCACACAATCTCGCTCTTTCTCCGGATATGCCCCCAGCATCTGGAATGCCCTCCCTAAAGACCTGCGCTGTAACCCCTCCTACATCAGCTTTAAAAAAGACCTTGAACTGCACTTGCTCAAGAAATAATGGGGTCCATAATCCTTTCCTTTCCCCACTTTTTCCTACTCTCTCCCATTCCCCTCCTTTTCACTCTCCGCCTTCCACTTTTCTTACCCTCTTCTTTTAATACTCCCTCCCCTTAATTACTACCTCCCCTTCCTTTGTCTATTTATCTCTACCCCCATTCACGCCTCCCCTCCCTCCACCCTCCTACCACCTATCCTCCCTCCATCTCAGGCTACTGTATATAATTCAACTACATGTATCCATTTAATTTATGTTTCATTTCTCTTTTGGTTTGACATATGCTAATTTGTATTATGCTACTTATTCTTTATATTCTGACCTGTGTGATCTCTACGTTATGAACAACTGTATTATGCCTGTACTATCCTCACTCATGTAAAGCGCTCTGATACCCCCAGGTCCAGCCAGCACTATATAAAACCTTTAAAATAAAATAAATAAATAAAATAACAGAATTAAAGTTGTACACCAGATTCATCCATCTTATACCCTTGCCACTATGGTTTTAGGAGTCAGATGGGAACAGTTGAACAATGTCTAAATCTGTCACTAATAATAGGAAAATATATTGTTGCTAAGTCTATCCCTTATATTTGGCATTTATGGAACTGACTTCAATGTTCGACTGTGTTAGCTGCTCCAAATTATGGGAAACCCTTCTTTCTTGTGGTATGGATGGATCAAGCACTGGTGCACTTTATTGCATATTTGCACGGAGATTTGAGGCCAGAGTTAGAATTAGTATGAATGGAAAGCTGTCCAAGAATATAAAAATTTTATGGGGATGAGAAAAGTGTGGATTCTGCCACCTCTTTTATTTGTTTTATATATTAATAAGCTTCAGCTTTTTTTGATTACTGCCATCCCAGATGTACCCAAAATCAAAGGCTTCCCACTCCTTTCCCTTCTTTATGCAGATGATGCCGTGTTGATGACACAGACCCCAAAAGCTCTGCGATTATTAGTAAATACCCTTGTGGATTTTATTGGCACTCCGGACCTGCAAACCAACTTTTCTAAAACCTGTATTATGGTATGCTGTCCTAAGAGTAAGCAGCAAGCGACCCTCACTGTAGGCAAACCTAGCCTAAGCTGCACCAGCACTTTTTCTTATCTAGGGGTTACCTTTTCTGCGTCAGGATCCTGGATGCCCCATGTTTCTCCGAGTGCCCCAAGTTACTCAGAGTAGGTCTAAGCTGTCGACGGTGGTTGATTCATTATGCAATCTACCGAAGTTGCCTGGTAGGCAGGGGCTGGCGCCCTTGGACCCCTGTTGCACATTTATAAAACTCAATGCATTCCTGTTGCAACATATAGTGCCGGGATATGGGGTTCCTCTAACTGCAAACCTATTCAAACCGAAGAAAACAGGATCTGTAGAAGGGTGCTGTCCACCCTTATATCACCTTTGACAGTGATCGGTCACAAAAAACTAGGTCTATCACATGTATCAGATTATATTAAAACAGGTCCACCCCTACTGTGGCTAGCCGTATGGAAGAACTCAGAGTCCACTCTAACCAGAAAAATTATTAACAACTGTCTTAAGGGTGAAAGGGGACACCAGATCCCATTGTTAGTTGGGGTGGAGTCTGCTCTTCTTAAGATTGGTCTGCACCATATTTAGACCTTGAAAGTTTTGCGGTCGTAGACAAAAATTCATGCAGCAATCCCTGCTTAACTTTCAGTGCACCATGCGCCTGAATGAGAATGGGAGGACGTCAACTGCGGCAGTTCATTTGAGTATGGTTGCAGTCAACCCTCCTGCTAAATGTTTCTATTTAGCAAGGGGGCTCTGGGAAAGAAGTTTGCTGTCTCAATTTAAGGCTGGCCCGTTCAAATATCTATTATGTTTCCCATTGGGCTACCAACCATATCTTGATGTGTGTACTTGCGACGGGAGCTCTGGTCAGTCCACCCAGCACTTTGCACTTTTTTGTAAATTGTATTAAAAATATACACAGTATTTTCTAATCCCTCTTGTTAAAAAGCACAATATTAGGAATTCTAAGGTGTCTTTTTTTTTTTATTCAAATGTCGAATCTGGAGACATTTGTACATGTAGGTTAACTCCTTAGACCACCTGTTCGGGCACAACGCACAATGCTTCCTGATTAAAATGGACCTGCTAAAATCAAAGGGATTATAGTCTGTTTTAAACTCAATTTTTAGCATGTTATAAGATGTAGGGGTTTTACCTTGTATTATACTTGTCTATATGCTTTTAATGTGTTTTACTTTTATGGATATTTGACTATCCGAATAAAGATAATTCTAATCTTATTTGATCTGACTGCGATTTAAATATGAAAATGTAAGCACCCTCATGACAACTGCGCTACCCAGTTAATTTTAACTAAATAATTAATTTACAAATGTATTGCGATACAAACATAATATGTATAACATTAAAGTTTTTATATATCATCAATTATATTTCTTCTTTAATTTTTTTATGTGAAGGTGGAGTAAGTTACACAACAATACTTAAAATACACAGGATAATATTTTTAAAAAATGATTAAAAAAATGATATTTATAAATTAAACAAATGTAATTATTTAATACAATTTTAAGTTAATGTGCTATAACTTTTTATTTATTTAGTTCCAAGTTTTCAGTAAATATTTCAAGTAATTTTACATTCATATTTTATGTGAAAATATTTGGATTGTTTTAAAGTTTAATAAACCTTCAAAATGTTGCCTATACTTTCCCATAGGGAGACCTCTGCTGCTATGATGGAGGTCTCCACATACAAGTGAAAAATAATGAGTGGTAACTTTACTCATGATATCTGATATGGGGCTCCAACAGGAGACAAAATCATGTCGAACTACACCTAGGAGTAACTTTATACTGGGAGATGGTGAATAGCAAAACAAAAGAACAGTGACTAGCTAAAAAGTGTAGAGTTATCCCATTTTGTGGCAGTAAACATACACATGAATACATCTACACATGTATATTTACATTTGTAAATAGAACCCATACATTTTCCAGTTCACATGAGAAGTTGCCATGCAAAATTCAGAATAGATATACTTATTTTACAGTACTGCAAAATATTTGGGGCCTGAGAAGCAAGCGTTCGAGCCAGTAGATGGTAACATATTCTTTCATTCTGTCCTACTTGAATATGAAGAATTACAAAAACACAAATCTGAATCAGTGCAAAAAAGTTCAACTAAAATATGGCTACTGTTATGTTGATCAGCCACTGTCCCAGCTATCCCAGTGATTTAGTATTTTTATATCCAAACATATTTTGACCCTAACCTCCTTCTTTGGGGCTAGCTTCTATTATGGGTTGGTGCACTTAGCACAAGCAGGAGCATTTAGCAGATGACTGTTTGGTGTCACTGTCAGCTAGTTCCCAGATTTCGCTCCATCTCAGAATTGTGACTTCCTTAGAATATTACTATAAACTATCTGACAGTGCCCTTCTCCACCTAAATCAAACAAGGCAGAAGCCCTCTTTTCCTGGTCAGAGCTTCCTGTGCCCACCCAGAATTGTGGCTATGATAACAGGCAAACCCTCACTTATGGTGACTCCAAACCAGTTCTGGGGTAGCTCTCCCTTCCAACTGGGATTTGGGGCCAAGCTGACTAGGTAGACAAAGGGAGAAAGGCCTAGATGTGAGCTTTATCTGTCAGTGACAGGCTATGCACTCTTTGAAGCCCAGAAATGGGCTGGGCACAAACCCATAGGCCACCTAGCTGAAGGAACAAAAACACATCTCCATATCCAATCCTTTTGTTGACTGACTAGAATATAACATTTGACGTTATCATTAACTTGAATTTTTTATTAATAATAATAAATAGATTATTGAATCATATTATTGCATAATTAGGGGTTACAATATAACCTAGTGTTTTCCCATGGGAGAGGCAGCATTGCTACAATGAAAAGAGACTTTGGGGGATTTTCACTGCCAGCAAATGTAAAAGTTTAAACATATGGGTTCTTCTTTCTAAATATCATACACCTTGCCCTACTGGCATGCAGGGCCAACCTTAGGCGCGACTTATAATTACTAAAAAGGAAGGTTTAGGCTGGCAAAATTGTTTATTTTGCCTGGTCGAAATGGCAGTTTAAAACTGCACTCATGGGCTCCATTGGCAGGCCCAGAGACATGGTTTACATTGCTTCTTTAGTGGGTAGTACAATGAGCATTTGTAGCATTTAATTTACATGCCCTAGGTGCAGATATTACCATATACTAAAAAAGTATAAGTAAATTAAATGTGTCAAAGTTGTATGCAAATTTTACCATGTAAACACAAGAGAGCATAAGCACTTTACCAGTAGTTAGCAGGGCTAAAGTCCATAGAGCCCTCTGCCAACAAGAAACGGATTCAGCAACTGAAGGCAAAAATATGAGGTGACCCTGTAGAAAGGGCACATTTGTAGCATGGCCCATGACAAATACACACTCTGCTGCACAAAATGGGCACTGCTGCATTCCAGCAAAGAAGAAGGTGTGCAGGACAAAGAACAAATGGAGGGACTATAGCAAACACACACACTGGGTACACAAAATAGCTAGCAAAGAAGGAGGCTTGGAGAACAAAGCACATGGCCCTGCCTGGAGCAACTCCCTCCCCATCAAAAAACAATCTTGTAGCATTACAGGAAAGTGATTACACAGATATATATTGTCTACCCAGAATGTGTCTAGGCACACAGGGAACTGCCTCTACCCACCACCATTAGATTAGCTATGCCAAAAAACAAAAATTAAATAATCTTCAGAAAAGCCCCAACAACAAAAAGCTCAAGGCGACATCAATTATCGCTAAACAAAATTATTAATAGTTACAGGAAAACATGTAAAACATAATGTTAACTACATCACATATACACAAACTCACAAAAAATGGTGGGCAAGCACATGGGTAGGAAGATAGCTGAAAACAAAGGAACATGCCAGGCTATATGGGAATAAACCCAGGAGCCACCCAGACTCTAGCCACCAACAGGCACATATACACAAATGTTAACCTGCATTTTGCATTTTTAATACAAGGCCATCCACAAAACCTTAAATGTTTTTAATAGCATATAGCACAAAAGCAATGAGAATGTGAGCATAACATCAAAATTACAACCCCAATCTAGTGCGGCGCAGACTAGACTCCAACCAGTAAAACAACAACAGTAAAATGATAAACAAGTCAGTACATAATTAACAAAACAAAAACAAGAACATGGAAAAAAGTACATTAACCCCAGGTCTCCACCATCCAAAATGTGTACAAACATTTTCAGTTAAAAAAGTTAATCCCACATGAGCCCCTACGCTAAACTCCAGGCCATCGACCAACAAAGATGCAATGCAAATAAAAACTTACCTCCAAAAAAATGGTTGTGCCAGAACTCCTTCAAACAACAAGCTTTTTGAAAAAAGTACTGCTTAGAACTTAGTTGATTTTTCCTAAACAGTGAAGATTCCAAGGGCTATTTAACACAAAGTGCCGTGGAGGTGCACTGGGCGTGTGAGCCCACTTTTTGTGCCCCCAGGGCACTTTGGTATTACTGAAGGGGCCACAGACACTTATACAGTGGTACACTGATGGTGCTGGTGATCATGTGCCCCTGCCATATCTTGAGCGGACATTCCTTCCTTTGCATTGGGTCATGGCCCATGCATATGAGGGAATCTCTTTGCCTTTGCACCCATGCTGTATTATGGATGCGGGAGCAAAGGCAAAGAAGCTGTGCGGAGGCGCACTGACAGTCCACATCAAAAAGGTGGCACACTTTCAGTGTACCCCATGAGGGCAGTCCCCAGGACTGGGGAAAGGAAGTCCCATGGATACCCCAGAAACCCCATGCAGGTGCATGCTATCACTCACTGAACTCGCCTGCAGTGGGATCTCTCTTTCCTCTTGCAAGGGCAGGAAGGTTGCCGCCTCCACAGTAAAACGCAGAGCAGCTTTTAAACAGCTGCTCCGTAATTCAGTTTAATGCGCTGCCCCAGAGTAGCTCAAGTTTGCGACTGTCCTGTGGGCAGTGCATTGACCATAATAGAGTGTACTTTTCTGATTTGCACCCAGTGCACCTACTGAAAGGTGTTGTCAATAATACAGCTACACGCGTTTGGATGCAGCAGAGATTACTGACAAAGAAAGAGAGTAATGCTTTCCCTCCAAAATTTAAATATAAAATAAACATGGGCTGAACAAAGAAGAAGAGGGAAGGAGATTTCTGACAAGAAGAAGAAGTTCTTACTCTATGTACAGTGCTCTCCCAGTCTCTATCTTAAATAAAAAATGGTTCACGACAATTTAAATCTCTATAGCAAAATACACTTGTTTCTCGTAGCGGAATCATAAGAATGTGTACAATTTAAATACCAAGGCATACGATGAAGGCAGGATGAGAGAAATATATTATTTTACAAATAATTTATTCATTGCATGTTTTTAAATATAAAGTTAAATTGGTTACTTAGAATGGATCTGGTGCTCATGCTTTTAGTGAAGAACAAGTACAGTGAAGTGTGATGAGATAAGCAAAAAAACAAAGTGCATCACTACTAAAAAGACATATGACTCCTTTTGCCCCCAATTTTTAACAATTTGATCATCAGGACAGGACCAAGAGCATCCAGGATCTACAAATGTGGGGAAGACACTATCTGGTAGGGGGGGCTCCTCCGTCATAGCAGAGGAGAGTCGCCCCACTTAAATGCCCCCACAGACGAAAAATAAAATGGCAATGAAACCCATCCTGAACGGAGTGTCAGGACGGGGTGGGGTATGCTGATAAGCAGCAGGGAGGGTGGGCTGCCTTCCACTCTATACTCGGTGAATCATTCAAGGCGAGCTTTGGAATCTTTGTCAGTGTTACCGCATAGCCACATAACACTATAACTCTCCAATGATGCCAAATGAACATTGAAGAATACCTGGCTGTTTCTGTTTGATATATACCTAGTTGGGTATATAGACTGCATATCTGTATAGACCCCCTAGGCCACTGTCTCCTCGGGGTAGGTGGCAGCCTACCTCCATTGCACCAGATCCTACAGAGTACAAAACCATATTAGCGCTGTTAATAGACTTTCATAGATCCCGCAGTTTAGATGCTCTAGATACTTTGGTGACCACTGACGCTACCGATACTACTCACTGATATACATATACCAGCAACAACACAACTGCTAGCTCATTGGCTAGCCACTTGTCTGGGACCGCTCTCAGACTACAGGCCTCCCAGCATGTAATAATACCCTGCAAGTCCTTTCTACGAAGGGCTGATGCAACTATACAAGCCGATGGAACCCACACTAAATAGGTTCCGCGACAGGGTAGGACTCGCGAGGATGGCCACCCCTAACTAAGTGTGGTCCCACGAGAAACCTTTCCTCTCCCAAATTAGTATGGAGTGATTTAACATACGTAAACATATTGACAAACAAAGGAGCAGCTGTCTGCCCTTTTTATAAATAGTGTAGGGAAATTCCCTGTTCACTCTCCTTCCAGGGGGGGACACAGCCCTGAAGAAAGTTCTGTACCACAGTTTGGACATTATATGGACTGAAACATGTTGGCCTTAGGGTCTTAGGACCATAATACTCCAAAGACCCTATTATTCTCTATTTTTAATATCCCTGTCAGATCCAAAAATAAAGGGAAACTGGGATCTGCCAGTGGATTTTTTATCTTTATCCCCCTGGCCAAATATTTTTTCAAGTGCTCCCTGGAATATCGGTTGAGCCCACCACGACTTATAGGAGTCTGGTGTCCGGATGATGAAGCATGACACCACTAGGGTGTGTGAGGGAATATATAACAAAAGGAGTTGCCTCCTCTACCACTCTTGAGTGGTGCTTTACCCACAGCTTCATTTAGGGATATTCCATCATTACCTTTTTCAATATCTAACCGTGTTTATAATTGACGCTCACGGCTAGACTAATAGGGGAGTACTTTAACGTGAATCACTGATGCAACTATAACCATATTGGTTTGAATCTTAATTCTTGTCCAACTCCCTCTCATCTACCACCTAATAGCTATGGAAGCGTGCTCCTTCAGATAGCCCCATGATAGCCTCCTTCAGTTATCTTTGCTTCTAAAGAACATACAAAACATACAAAACACCCTGAACATGGGTGACTTAATCGACAAATATAAAGACCCTAGGGACAATAAAGAACAGAAAACAGGTACAAAAAGAACCAGATCTGATCCTCCAATCCCTGATTCTCCAATTAAAAAAGAAGACTGACTCCAGGGAAAACAAGGATTTATTATTGGAGAAGTTGAACTCCCTCCATGACCTGACCAGGCCAACAAAAACAAACACTGACATTTTGCATGTATAAAGGCAATGACTTCATAAAGAGTTTCAAAGCATAACCTCCAGAGTAGACAAGCCTGAATCAGAGTGGGCAAAGTTGAAGACCAGACCTCAGCACTCTTGAAGAAAGCCAACACCACAAACAAAAATGATCTGACTTCTTAAAAATAGAGATCACAAACCTGGAAGACAGGAAGGTAGAGGAAACTTCAGAATTTATGACCTGCCTGAAAATGTCAAGAATTACTATGAGTCATGTGTCATATTCCTAGAATCTTGGGTACCTCAAGCACTAAAAATAGACTTTAAAGGGCACTTTGGGTACATCAAGCACTAAAAATAGACTTTAAAAGGGACTTTAAGTTTGAGAGGGCCCATAGAGTACCAACCAGAGTCCTACACCACCTAAAGATGATCTTCAGACCACTCTGTCACAAACACACAGAAAAGATCCTAACTCAAATAAGAGCCATGAAATTTGTCTTATGGAAAGGCCACAGAATTGGAATATCGCAATACTATACAAAACAGTAAATCACAGGAAGAGATTCCTTTCTCAAAGAAACAAGATAAAATCAACGAATATCTCATTCTCCTTCACAGGCCCAGCAAAAATGAAAATCACAAGTGATGAGAAGACATCGTACTTCAATGAGCTGGCAGATCTGGAAGCCTTTATGCACAATGCAACCCAAACGGACATGATCATATAAGGATCCCGTAATGTTCCCTAAGCATGTTCTTTCTTACTATCAAAGATTGACAAGTACTAGTGAAGCGTTTCTCAAATAACATACTAAATTCCTAATCACCTTAATTACTTAATTGCCTACTCTCCGATAATACACCGGATAATACACCCAGGTAACCACTATCTAAACACTAACAATATCTACCTTAACTAAAATGCTTTACTAATCCATGACCTCCCTATGTGCATCCAAACTTACTACATAATATGGCTCGCCACCCTTAAGGTTATTGCTAACATTGATGTTCCATGACCGACCATACATATTCTGACAAATACCTGTAATATCACTCTATTATTACCTCATACACTATTCTGAACTGTTACAAAGTTATTCAATACACACGTGCAGTTGCTGAAATGACTATGGGATGATGACATAAATGTTGAGATGCTCATGAGATGGTGAAATATATGATGCCCTGTGCAAATATTTATTATGGGTGTTTTTATACACATTTAGGTGTTATGCACAGCATGCAAATGTGCTACACATGTCATAACAATGTCTGGCTGTTGTACAGAGCCATAAGACATCACACATCGACCACAGGCTAAGTAGACTTTTAAAATACACTGGTCATACACTGCTTAGTCAAGTATACTGAAATGTTTACAGTGATCACGATCTGGTGCATTGTATAGTTCTGATACTTAATCCCTTATAAGGCAAGGCAAGGCAGTGCTACCTAAAGTCATGCTACACACCTATTTGCTGGATTAATACTCGATAGTTTGATATTTTCAATAATGTTATCAGATTATTGTCAAGCTTCTCATATCATCCCCAATATCATAAGCTCTAACATTTCCAAGTTACCACACACAGGCCACATCATGGCCAGGCTGGTTATACCGGACCAACCAAACCACACAATTACCAGAGGCCTCTTAGCCTCCTAACACATGCAAGACATACACTAATAGGCAACCCTACTTAGCCAACTATTCAATAATGTTTATGCTGTTTACGTTTTGGTGCAAAGCAATGTTTTGATATATAATGCTATGAAATACAATGCTATGCTATGTTCTAGACTGTCTGGTACTTTTGTCAATGTTGAGATACTATGGTTAAATTCACTACCTCCTCCACTATAACTTAAGCTCTAATATCCTCTATATCCTCAAGAAACTACATATCCAACTCAATGTTGTCTGCTCTCTTCTGGTAGCAATATCCTCAGGTTTCTACTCTTACTACACAGGCCTCAGCCTCCTGTGGTCTCCACTGCCCCATTTCTTTACAGAAGGTTTGGAGTAGGTGGGATGTGGGCTCTACGTTTTGGTTTATCCTTATTCCTACTCTTGTTTTCCCCCATTCTCCTTAGACCCTCCTGCCAGCTCTATTCTCTTTACATACCCTAATACCAAGTGGCTGTTCTCTACACAGAGATTTCCACATTCCCTCACAATTCTCAATCAACTATACGTCCATTGACCATATGCCCCCGTATTAGAACCTATGCGATGTACCACTCACTCCCCTTACATACACAATCAAAAATACAAGTATTCAATGTATTTGCCCTTAAATACAGCATGAAGAAACCCTCCGCATTCACATCTACCAATGCTCAATATCTCTAGGACATGATAAATAACACACACTCTACATATAGATTGATTTCATTCCTTTAGAATTAAGGCCAACAGCATGTTAAAAGTTCTCTCCCTCAATACAAAATCTCATCACCGAAATTAAGAATAAATCAGGAGTAACTACCCTCAACCCAATATCAAATTCAAATTTAAGTTTATTATGTTTTGGCTCTCAAAGAGGGCCACATAAAATAAAGACACAATTATACAACAATACTTACAATAAAATCACAGACAAACAGTTGAGAAGAAGATACATCATATACACTGGTCAGACAGTTGACAGATATTTCTCTATATTTCATTCAATAAATATTTAAAAAACCTTTAAGAAAGTTAAAAACTTTAAAACAGAACATTTCATTTGGAGGACAGTAAAGTGCATGAAAAAAAGTGTTTACATTTAAAATTCCTAATTGTAAACAAATAGGTTTCAACCATTTATAACGCAATGGGCGTAAAGCAGGACAGATAAACAGAACGTGATTACGATCCTGTACAGAATTATGACAAAGATTACATATAGGAGATACACCAAACCATTTAGCTAAAAGTTGATTTAGTGGAAGCAAATCTTGTCTTAACAGGTACCATAACCTACGGACTCTGTGGGGGATATTCCATGTGAGGTATTGTTGTGGCAGCTTTAATGTATATGTGTTTAAAAGAAGTTGCCTTTTCGATTTTCCTTGTTGGGCAATCATATCCAATTTATAACTGAGCTCCCAAGATGCATTTTTTAATTTAGACTTTAGTTCAGAGGGAGTAAGTAGGAACAGAGTACTTATATCCAACTCTAACAGAATTACTGCTTCTCTAAAGTTTTTTACTAACAGGGAAAACTCATTGAAATTGCCCAGAAGCTCATTTTTTATGGCTTCCCGTAAGGAATCCTTTTTACCTCTAGCTATGCAAGCTACCCACCTTACCAGAGCTATCAGCCCCTGTACCCAACAACTTCGGAGTCCGAACTCCAATCTACATGAGGATACAGAACAAGCTGTATTAATGGAAGTAATTCTTCTTAATATCTTTCCTTCCATTCTATGTAAAAATCCCCAGTGTTTTAACTCTACTAATTCTAACCCATACAATAAAGTTGCAGGGATCTTTGCCCTAAATACCTCCATAAATAGTGTAAGGTGTCTCTTCCCTGTAGCCTTGTACAAGGAGCATAATCCCATACCATGGGCTAATGCTTTACGCGAGTTATGATCTGTATGGAGTTTCTCACTTAAGTTTGCCGAGATTATTTTACCCAAAAAGGTGTAGGTTTTTACCACCTCTAACTTATGTCCGCCTATGGCCCATCCATAATTTACAGACCTACATTTTTTCTTTCCAAAAATACACATGATTTTACTTTTCGAAGCATTAATCTTCATGAAATTTGCTTCTGCAAATTGATTTAATGCACATAAGCGGTTAGACAAGCCCTTCGGAGTTAAATCTAATATGAGGATATCATCTGCATACATTAAAATTGATACAGGAGATCCTCCAATTATCGGGGCTATCCCACCGCACACTGAAATGGAAGAAGGAAGGTCTGCCGTATAGAGAGAAAACAATATAGGGGACAATATGCACCCTTGTTTCAGCCCATTAGGTGAGGGAATAGATTGAGACAAACCTCTTTCTCCACCTTGTAATACCTTACACCACGTGTTCGAGTGAAGGGCTTTTACAAGTTCGAGTAAATATAACGGCATCCCTAGAATAGCGAGTTTTCTCCACAGGGTTGGTCGGTCGACCTTATCAAACGCTGTGGAGAAATCAATGAATGCCGCATATATTCCACCACCGCGAACACGTACATATTTATCGACAATCACCTGTAATGCTGTTAAGCTATCAAGTGTACCATGCTCTTTACGAAATCCAGTTTGTTCCAAAGGTAGGATGTCATTCGCTTCCATCCATTCAGAGATTACAATCAAAAGACATTTTGCAAAAATTTTCCCTATCGAATCTAAAAGAGCAATTAAACGATAGTTCCCAGGGCTATCCCTCTCTCCTTTTTTGAATATCGGGATTAATATACTTCCCCTCCAAGAATTAGGGACTGATCTCTGTAAAAAGCACGCACGGAATACTGGAAGGAGAATCCTACTCCAGGATATAACGTCTTGCTTTATTATAGACATGGGCAGCTCATCCGGGCCCATAGCTCCGGACGCACTCATACTCTTTATCACCGAAGCGATCGTTTTCTCAGATGGGAGCTCTATATTAGGCTGACTATTTAGGGCTGAATCCCAGCTGTCCCCCTCTACATTATTAGAAGCATACAAACTGGATATAAATGATATCCAGACATTTTCAGCAATAGAGATAGGGATAGGGGAAGTTCTTACCCCACATCCTTTCCCTATTAGGGTCCAGAATTCTCTAGATTTATTAAAGGCCGATGCCTCTCTTAACCTGATCCAGAGAGAATCTTCTTTTTCTCTTTTTAATTTGATTCTAAGTCTAGCTCTCCTTCTTCTTAATAAGGCTATCTTATACTCATTTTCCTTAGTTCTACTAATGAACTGTTGCCTTACGAGTTTATTTATTTCCTTATTTAGGGGTAATAATAAACTAGGAGGGAGATATGGCTTTTTAGGTTTACTTAATTTCCTAGCTCTCATGGTAAGGGTTTCCTTAAGAGTTTCAAAACATGAAAATTCCCTACCCTGCCAATCATCTAGTTCAAGTAAGGTTTGGGCGAGAATATTTTGTACATCTTTCATAGTGGAAGGGTCCCAGAAACACCTTCCAGACTTGCAATGAATAGAAACACCTTTATTAATTATAGACCATGATTCAGTATCTGGGGTTTGTATTGAAACTATTATATTAATCACATTATGATCGCTCAAACAAGATTGAGAGACCACCATGTCCTGAACATAAGAAAATGAATCATAATCCGTAATTACATAGTCCAAGATAGATTCACCCCTAAAGGAATTATGTGTAAACTTAGCCGGAGTGTCAGAGGGCATCCTACCATTTACAATTAACCCCTCTACATAGCTAAGTTCTTCAAGTAATATCTTTCCTCTTTTGTTAGTTTTCATTTTACTAGGAAAGATTGCTTGGGGTATATTGTATGCTTCTTCCTTAAATTTACTTCTAAACATGTCTATACTCGAAGTGGACACTTTACTATTTAGGTCACCCATAAGTAAAATATATGGGGGGTGATCGAGCTCTAGTAGTTGTTTGACATAAGAAAACATTCGCTTCAGAACGGTATTAAAAATCTCTTCAGGTGGTATATATGCATTAAGAATTACAAGAGAGGACCGTCTACCTGTTGACACTAGATTATTAATAGTAATTGATTGAAAAAGATTACTAGTGTCCTTATAATGGGAAAATTGCCATTGTAATGTGTTTGATAAAAAACAGGCTATTCCTCCTTTCGCGTGCCCTTTTTTTGAGGGTGTGGCAGGGGCCTCAAATACAAAATAATTTTTCCCCCCATAAAGAGAATCTTTGCACCATGTTTCCTGAATACATAGCACATCTGCATTCAGAGAGAACAGATAATCAAACTTCTGGGGACAATTATGTAATCCTGCAGCATTCCAGGATATAATTTTTAATTGACTGTTAAAGATGTAAAAGCGGTCTTAAGTTGTTCGATGTGTTACTGGATAAAACTCCAGGAAGCCAATTCCAGTGTTGATTATCTTCTGTCATGGAAATAAGTAGATTTTCAGGGGGAGAAGGTACCTGAGAGACCATACGCTTTCCTCTAGAAACCCGTATCTTTAGATCTTTATTTTGAATGGAATGGAAGGTATTGACAATAGAAATTGTCAATACCTTCCAAGAATACTTCAAAGAATTATATAACCGTGATTCTACATACTCTCCTGATAGCTGCCTAAGATACCTAGACCAAATACAACTGCCAACTCTCACTGTCCCCAATAAAATAACCCTCAACCAACCCATTTACCTGATTGAAATTAAAAAAGACTCCCTAAAGCCTGGGAAAGCACCTGGCCCTTACAGCTTCCTGACCAACTTTTATAAAAAAAATCAGAACAGCCTATTGTATCACATGGAATCCCTACTCCAGCACTTCAAAACCACCGGGAAGATATTAGGTACCGCCTTAAAAGCCATAATAACAGCGATCAATAAAAAAGGTAGAGACCCTCTAGAGGTCAAAAACTAGAGGCCTATCTCCCCAATAAACGTCGACTGTAAAATCTGTGCAAAGATATTAGCAATAAGATTGGAAACGGCCCTCCCCTCACTTGCACACAGAACCCAAACAGGATTTGTGAAAGGCAGAGGGTCTGACAATGTTAGACTGTTTTGGCACATCATTAAAAGAGCAAAATCACTAATATCCCCCACAACTGCCATGGTCTTAGACGCTGAGAAGACCTTTGACAAGGTTTCCTGGCCTTCCTACAACGCTGTAATGTCCAAACTGAATGTAGGTGAAAACTACCTTCCAGATCTTTGCCCTATACACACAACCCTCAGCTTAGATCCAAGTCAATGGCTATTACTCAGACAAAAGAAACCTTACACAAGGGACAATATAAGGCTGCCCCCTATCCCCTATCCCCTCTACAGTATCACCTAGCCATCGAAACCCGGTCTCGATGAAATCAGGTTCAGCATAAATGTAAAAGGATTACATTTTGGGAATAACGCATACAAAATCGCTGCATATGAAGACGATGTACCAATCTTCTCGCAAGATGCAGAGACTGCTATCCCTGCAATACTAGAATAAATTAATTCATATGCTGTAGTATCAGGCTAATCTCTAAACTTTGAGAAAACAGACGTCTTCCCACTGAACAACCTAACCATACCCTCCATATTGAACAATACCAAATTACGCTGGCAGTCATCCCAAATTAAATACTTAGGGATTCAATTCAAAAACAATCTAGAAGACACAAGAAAGCAAGCAAAAGATAATCTCCTAAAAATAGTTAAAAAACTACTCTCGACCTGGACGCCTACATTTATGACATGGTGGGGTCCAGCTGAATGCATAAAGATAATTAATTTCATCATCTCCATCTGCACCTACAACTGTCAACCAACTTTTCAATGGCATAGATTCTTTAAAACTGCTTTTCTATGGAAAGGGAAAAATCTCCATTAAAACCTAAATTAGACAAACGCAATGCGGCCTAAATATCTCCAATTTTCACAAATATCACCTAGCGCTTCTAATCAAACAAGCTGTGTTCTGGCCGTCTTGCTGGCGATAAAGCTCTATGGTTACACATTGAAGAATACCTTACAAAACCTCTCTCCCTATTATCAATACTAACTATGAAATCCCTCAATATACAACAGTCCCGGGCCAAAATCAAAGAAACCATCTAAACCCTCAAAACCCTCGACAAACAATTTTCCAACAAAATCCAACAATTAACTATGTATCTCTCGCGAACAATACTGAAATCAGAATAGAATGGAAATACCATATATGGATAAATTGGGCAACGTAAAACATTTTGGGGCAGATTTATAAGATTTTTCATGCAGCGCGGGAAGTCACCTTGGTGCGCTGCCCTGAGTGACAGTGAAAGGGCGGGAATATACTGTATTTGAAAGAATAAGGTGCATTCCTGCCTGTTTCCCCTGCACTGGTGCCGATTTGACTGCCTAGCGCCAAAGCAGGTACCTTTGCACCATGGTGCAAAAGGTGCCTTTTGTTGCATGCAGGATTGTTTTTGTGCAGGAAGGGGCAGCCTCCTGAACAAAAACAATCCTGAGAGGCAATTTTCTCTATCTATGTGTGCTGCAGAATGCAGCATACATAGAAAGAGGAAGTAACAAGGAGAAATAAAGATATTTCTCCTTGTTCCGCCTCTCCTTGGAAGGCGTATCTTTTCGGTGCATTCCCAGGTTTACCAGTTCTGGTAAATCTGGGAATGCATCAACAACCCTGGGAGTTGCATGGGAACAACCATGTTGGGTTAATACCACCCGCCGTAGTGCAGAGTAAGGCAATGCAGCAACTTGCGCTGCATTGCTTTACTCGATATTTATAAAGGCACTCAGGGCCACGCAAAGTGGCCTTGCCTGGCTTCATAAATCTCATTTTTCAGTTGCGTTGTGCATGTACCATGTTGCATGGTGCAAACGCAATGCAAATGGGGTCATAAATAATGTCCAATATATCTAAACGACCTTGGCTCCACAGTCAAGTCCATAACATTTGCGAAATTGCAGGCCATCCACAACTTAGACAACATAGACTTCTACGATTTGCTCAAAGTAGCCATAAATAAATGTAGCAAACCACACACATCTTACTTCATTAACTTACTCACAAAACTGTCCAAACTTCCCCATGCTGCAGTCAAATCTGACAAAATTCTAAACTCCAGCAATGCCAATAATAGACTGACTGCTGAGATGCAAATCAAATGGATAAGCCCCCATACAACATCTGATCACACGACCATAACGGAAGATGCTTGGTAGAAGATTTGGACCTTCTCTGCAAGGAGTAAACTATCTCCCATCCTCTCACAATGTAAATTTTAGACTTCACACAAAGGCCACTGGAAAAAAATCTTTAGTCTGGGTCTCCTAGAGTCCGACCAATGCTGGAACTGTCACGAATCACCAGGCATCCTAAGCCACATTGCTATTTCACTGTAAGAAGCTAATCTTTTTCTGGAAAGACATCCAAAACATAATAAAATGAAATCTTTGATAAAGGGATTCCACTTGATTTCATATAGTGACACTAGGACCATGGTCCCACAAAGCTGCTCTGATTATGAACTTCCTGGACATGAGTCTCTTAGACCTCTTAATAACAATGGGAATCAAAAATATTCTCTGTTAGTGGAAATCAATCCAAAATCGAACCCACCATACCTGGTGTGCATGGTTATGCTTCGCAAGAAGTGTTGACAACTCAATGCCTAACACTAATTTCTAACCCCAGGGTCCTCACAAAATATGAAATAAACTAGACCTATACATCCAAAAAGTAAGGCCGCCATGAACACACATCTCTAACTTCTCTATGAACATACCAGCATATGGGCACAGATCCATGAACCACATATGCGCCACAGCACTGCTCCTGCACAAGCCATACAGATTATTACCACTCAGCCGTACCCATACCGCACCATACCTTCTTGCTTTATTTTATTTTCTATGAGATTTTTATTTCTTCCCTTGCCTACTTCCCTTCCTCTTCTCCCATTTCACACTATGTTTTATTATGGTGCGGTTATAAGCAACAATGCTTTGCTCTGGACAATATTTTTTGTCACACCCATGAGCCTGTCTACAATGTTCCACCTCACTTTACATATGTTGTAAGCATTGTACACAACGTAAATAGTATTTTTTTCTATATCCGTAAAAGCCAATTAAATATTTGGAAATAAACAATAAAAAAAAGTACTCCCACTCATGACAAGCTTGTATCCCACATCTGGCGATACCATGTCCCACATGAACAGAAGTCTTGTTACGCGAGATGGCAAACATGCGTAATCTCAGTAATTGCTTGTAAATTTAGCTATGCAAACAATTACGCCAATTACATGGGCATAAAAAAAAATCACTCCGGCCTAGATGTTATCAGGCGGACTTCTAACTTACCCTTTAGATTCTCTTTCGTGTGTTGCACAGCCAAAATGAGTCCTAACAGAGGGCGTCGGCACAGAGGTATGATGTGCTACACATGCACTACAGTACAATCCAATACAGAGCAACGCAATACGACAGGGCTCACATTTCTAAAACCAAGCTTCTGAGCTACGATATCGTGCCGAGGCGACGGTGGTCAAACCTCTGACGTGTCTATGCGCTCCTCTAGAGCAAGGCTTAAAGGCGTTTGTTAAAAGCCAGTGATGTGAAAAAAAATACCCTGCCCTGTTTACCAGGTGGCATGTAAGCAACTACTACTGAAAACAATCGCAGGGTTTGGCAGGGAACACCCTACGAGATCTATGTTTGTATTTGTGAACTATTTACGTCTGCATTCACGACTCTCCTATGGTTCTGCGGGTCATACGCTTGATTTCATGCCATACTCGTTTGTTCTACCAGCGAGGCTGCCACCTGTAACTTAAAATAATTATCCGGTTGCTTTTTGCAAGAACCAGTTTGCAAGATGCTCTTTAAAGGTTAGCTGAGCGATTATTAAATGGTTCATCGGAAAAGCCTGACAAACGTTTTAAATCCTGTATATAAAGTGATATTTAATGTATGATCACTTATTCCAGACTCTTTATATGGTGTGACGAAGGCGACTTGCTTTGGCGTATATTCTCTTTTGATTATAGCACCTGCTTTCCATATCAGCAGATGAAATGTTGTTTTAAACTGTGGGTCCCGCCTGTGGCCCACGCTCCACCAATGGCCTTCAACATCGACAGAACAAGAAACGGTGGCAGCAGAATACGAGAGTGGCGCGATCCTCCGTTCACTGGTGTCCTGCTCACCTTTCTTGTTTTCTCCTGTTCGATATGTAGGTTCGTATCACACAAAGAGAGCACTGCAAGTACTAATTTAAGGCCGGATCATAAAACCTTTTTGACTTGTCTTATCACCATATTACGAACACAAGATTATGAAGGTGGATGTGACAAGAAGCTTGTGCACCTTTGTTCTGTGGCATTTTGTAGTGGGTTCAGTTGTATTTTGCACTGCTGTGAGTTTGTTCTGCATTATTGCAAGGTGACTTTTTGGTGTTGTACTGTGATTGCTGTGTTACCTTCAGTTTTGACTGTGTTGCTGTGATGTGCCCTGTTATTTTAACAGGCATTTGCTGGGCAGTCAGGATTCAGGGCCTTAGTTTTCAGTTTAGTGGCTAGGATACTCATCACAAAAGCGGCAGATCCCGTCCGCGATATTACAAGACCATAAGAGTCCATGGCACTTCCAGTACAGAGGATGGGATAAGCGTCTCATTAGGATGGAGTATCCCATCTGCCAAAATCTTAATAAGGTCGTTAATAGCCTGATCGCAATCAAGGTTTTACAATTTGGGACCTGTACATTTGAGTGCAAACTCGAGTGATTCGGTCTTGTGCGAACTATAGGAAGATCTTCTCAATCGGCCTGTGTCCCAAATAGGAGGTAGTAGGTTGTGTTCACAAGGGTGCATCTAGGTTATTCTACAGTGATGTATACACTGCCCTGAGAGTCCTTGCTTCTTGCTTCCTTGATGTTATTCTAGTTTTTGCAGATAAACACAGATTAACTAAAATTATGGTTCTCATTATCAATGCAGTGTGGTGATTTTTTGGGGGATAACCAGGTCCTTTAACAACAGAACGATTTATTTTGACACAGAAATTTGAATGGAGAAGTGTGGCTCAATGATTAGAGCGGCAGACCCTGATGCAGAGGTCTAGCCCGGGACCAGGGTTCAATTCCAAAAATTCCACAGACCTGATAATTCTCGCCTCGGTGCCTATTCCAATCATGGAGTCCCACTCTGCAACTCTGGGCAATAGCTTGCTTAATCTCCACAACGGCCCCCACAACGCTAAGGATGCCTGGCCTCCACCTTGGGAGTGCCCAGGAGTGGACGCCTCACAGGGAAAGCCAGGATGGGTTCCACAGCGGTATTCGTACAAGCTCCATGAGACTATTGCGGGTGAGTAGTGCACTATACAAGTATCAATTTACAATTTTAATTGTAAACCAATAAAGAGATCTGGGAATTCGGGGATACCTACTAGCGTTTCCCCACATTAAGACCTATGCTTGGGGCATCATTCAGTTAGCTGAGTAAGTGCCCTCTCTGATTGATGGACAATCCAGAAACAGGTCCCTCACCTTGGTGACGGTGATCCCATGGCGGACTCACTTCTCTAGCAGGGGTGGTCGATCAGGTAGTTCGTCTTGTTTCTCCCGCTGACCCTCTCTGGCATATAGGGTCATTATATCTTCCCTATAGATGGACTCAAACCCACTCGGCAGAGCGAGGACCCCAGCAGCAACCACTCCTGCCATGCAGGGTTGCGGCTCATCAGAGTTCAAGGGCTATGGCCCTCATAACATGGCAATATTCATGCTGCAGGCCCTCCTGGTATACGAGTCATGGCTCCTACCTACACACGGGCTCCGACCCGATCGGTGCAGTGAGGCACACGGTGGCACCTCCTCTGGCATGAGGGTTGCTGAGTTCATCCTGCACACGGCCAACAACTAGATTGGTGCAGCAGCCATTTCCTCATACCTCACAACTGGAGAACATTAGACAGGGCTCTCCACTGAACCTCACTCCTTCCAATACTCCCCTCTTCCTCACAGGTCCCACTGGTCATTCGAAACAGGCAGGCGCTGGTGCTCCAGGCTTTCTGGCAGTTGGTCTTGGATTCTCTGCGTGTGGCCCCTCACCCAGCAGGGAGACTAGCAAGCCTTGGCCCCCAGTCCTGATCAGAGGTCTTGAGAAGCATCTTCCCCTTCTCACACAGCCCATATGGCTGCTCGGCAGGTGACAATTTTTTGGGTCAATTGAACTTTTTTTTTCCAATGAACATATGATATATACCCTTTCAACATATCTCGGGCCTGCTCCCGCACAACCTCAGTGTCTGGTTTAGTAGTTGGCAAACTTCACATATTAAACATGTTCCCCAGCCCTCTCCTACTACATATAAGTCACTCATTAGGTAAGGTGTATATATGCCATAGGCAGTTAGGTATGTCCTTAAAATACAACAGGTATACTTTGAAGTTTCAGTGTCTCACATCTACACTTACAGACCACAATGTGTACTTATAGATCCAGTCTCCCACCTTTAGTTCAACTCACATAGCTATGTAGAAAAGGATCCAGCCTCTCACACACCCAGTTATACATGTAGAGAAGTACTTCAATATTCAGTTCCAAACACACAGACTTCTAAAGTAAGTAGGCCTAAAGGAGGGAGTTGCACACGGTTACATACTTCAATACTCTCTAACATAGTCAATAGCTAATCCATGCAGCTCCTTCTATACACATTTAGAGGCCCATAGAGTCACTAATAGAGGCACTCATACCAAAATATTTGATTAAATATACTATGACACCAAAATATTGACTGGCACATTCGTCCATATATATGCTAAGAAACTCACACCCAGAAGTGAGCTATGCAGACCACTTCTGTTTCAAACATGTATCAGAGGAAATTGCACACAGAGTGGCATACTCCAAAGCTCTGTAACACACCCAATAACCAGTCCCTGCAGCTCCTTCCACACACATTTAGAGATGAATAGAGTCAGTAAGAGAGATACTCATATACCAACATACTCCCTTACATATGCAAAAACACAGTCAAATAGGGATTGACTCACTCGTTCAGATATATACTGAGGAACAGACATTAAGAAGTCATCCATGTAGACCACTTACCCATTTAACATATCTTGGGCCTGTTACTGCACAGCCTCTGTGTTCTGATTTAGTAGTAGGCAGCCTTGACATTTTAAACATGCTCCCAAATCAAAAACATCCTCTCCTGCTACATATAACTCACCACTAGTTAGGCTGTATGTAGGCAATAGACAGTGAGTCACGTCCTTAAAACATAATACATAAAGTTTCTAGTTTCAATGACTCACATCTGCACTTAAAGGCCCATATTTATAGTTATACAACTAGTGCTACACCTGTACTGCAATTCACATAGCTATCTCCAAAAGGATAGAGCCTCTCACACACTCACTCAGGCATGCTCAAGGGTACTTCCACATTCACTCCCAGACACACACACAGCTCTTTTGTAAGTAGGTCTAATGGAGGCAGTCGCACACAGTTACATACCCCAATGCTCTGTAACACACCCAATAACTAACCCATGCATCTCCTCCCATACACATTTAGAGATGCATAATCAGTAAAAGATCACTCATATATCAACATACTCCCTTAACTATGCAAAGAGACTGTGAAATAGGGACTGATACACTCATTCAGAGGCAACTGACACTAAGAAGTCATCTATGTAGACCACTTACCTTTTCAGCATATCTCGGGCATGCTTCTGGACAGTTTGTGTGTCATTTTACTACAGGGCAGATTTGGCATTGTAAGACTAGGTATCTTTTGGCGTGTTGCTCCTGTCTTTTTGTTTTCTGACCTCCTGGTTTTGCCTATGTTTTTGCTGGTTTAGTGTCTCTGCACTTTCTCACTGCTGTTCAGTGTTAAAGTGCAAGTAATCCTGTTGTTAAATTGTTATTATGGATTGGTGTTTCCATGATTGGCGTATTTGATTTACTAGTCAGTCCCTAGTAAAGTGCACTGAGTGTGCTAGGGCCTGTAAATCAAATACTACTAGTGGGCCTGTAACACACATGAGTAGCCCTGAAAATAACTCAGATCTGCCACTGCAGTATCTGTGCGCAGTTTAGTACTGCCATGTCGACTTGGCAAGTGGACCCACTTGCCAGGCCCTACCCTTCCCTTTTCTTACATATTAGTCACCCCTAAGGTAGGCCCAAGGTATCTCTGTGGGCAGGTAGGAAAGTGTATGTGAAAGGTAGGACATGTCCTGGTGTGTGTGGCATGTCCTGATAGTGAAATACTGCCAATGTTGTTTTTCACTATTACAAAGCTACCTGTTCCCATAGGATAGAATGGAGAGTTTGTTTATAACATCTTATAAACATAACTACCCCTGGGAACAAGGAAGGAAAATAAAGTTTAGTATGCCTGAACTCAGAATGTTAAAATGCATCTTTTAGTGAGGGTGATTTTTACATTCTGTGTTTGAAAATACCACTTTTAGAAATAAGGTATTTTCTTGCTTAGCCATCCAATGTGCCTCTGCTGGGATGTGTATTGACTGTCTGGCTTTGGGGTGACAAGGGCTGGGGTGGAGCAGTGGCTCCAGAGAGTCTGGATAGGTCAGAGCTGGGCTGAATAGACCTGGGCTGCATTTAGAGTAGGGGGGAGATGTACGTTCACCTGAATGGGCCTGGTCTGCCTCTGACAATGCTGTCTCCACCTCCTGCCAGGAAGCTGCACCAGAGAGGACAGAACTGGTTCTGGCTGGGCAACCCCACACCGCCTCGCTTCCCTTCACCACCATTGTGGTAGCCTCGGACGGAGCTACCGACTAGTACGAACTGTGTTCTTTCAAAGTATACCTTTTTAAGTACTGTATTGTGGATTTTTATAGTTCTGGTCTTGTTTTAAGTACATAAAATATTGGATACGTTTTCTAAAACTGGTGTGGTGTTCTTTTGTAGTGTCTTCACTGTATTACTGTTAGTTATGTGCAAATGCTTTACACACAGCCTCTAATATGAGCCTGACTGCTCGTGCCAAGCTACCAAGGGGGTGAGCATGGGTTATTTTAGGAGTGTACCTCCCTTATCCTGACTAGGAAGCAGGGTCCCTACTTGGACAGAGGTGCAAACCCTTGCTAACTAGAGACCACATTTCTAACAGACACTTTAAACATGTTGCTATGTCTAAACAGTTCTCCCCCACAACAAATAAGTCTTCCTCTCTCTAACATATAAAAAACTGATCAATAACACGTCCAATCCCCTTAGACCGATCAGAGAATGGTGGGAGAGGGATGGACTAGAGCTTGAGGATGAAGAGTGGCAAGAAGAGGACTCCTCCCCACGAGAGGTTGCGATTTCCTCTAGGTTGCGTCTGGTACAGTTAAAGATTCTTCATAGAGTGTATGTGTATGTGTCTGGGTCTCGGCTTGTCAGCACGGGAAGAGTGAATGAAGGGAGGTGCAAGAGGCAGTGTGGTCAGGAAGGTACATTTGTGCACATAATATGGGAATGTGGGTATATTCAGAGTTACTGGAAGGAGATACACGAGTGCATGAAAGAGGTCCTTGGGGTAAGCCTCAGACCTCAAGCCAAACAATGTCTCTTAAATGTTTGGGAACCCACGGCCTTAAACAGAAAAGACAAACTATGGGTCACACTGGGTCTGATGTTGGCTAAGAGGAATATAGCCCAGCTCTGGGGTTCTGGAGTGCCACCTAAACTTGAAAAATGGAGGACAGACATGGATTGGTGCTTGATTAGAGAAAAGACAGTGTATATAGCTCATGGGTGCCCTAAAAAGTGGTCCGCGATTTGGAACAAATGGAACGAATATCGGGGTGACATTTGTGTTCCACCTGCTATCCCCTCCCAAGAGGATCCTGCAACGCCTTGAGTCCTGAATTTGTCAGTACCACCTGTGTGGCTCAATGTAAAGATGTAATTGTAATTTGAAGGTGCTTTATTCCTCCTATCTGTACACATAATGTTGATTCTCTCTGTCTAATAAAAAGAGTTAAAAAAACAAAACAAATATGTCTCCCTTTAGGTAGGCTGTAAGAGGCCATAGACAGTGAGGTATGTCCTTAAAACATAAGATATATACTTTCAAGTTTCAGTGACTCTCATCTGCTCTTACAGATACATGTCCAGTGTCACACCTGTACTGCAACTCAAACAGCTTCTCCAAAAAGGATAGTCTCTCACACACCCACTCACACTCATGCAGAGCGGCACTTTCACATTCACACTCACATACACACGTTTAGGTCTTATGTAAGTAGGCCTATCGGAGGCAGCTGCACACAGAGTTAATACACCACTGCTCTGTAACACACCCAATAACCAGTCCATGCAGCCCTTTACATACACATTTAGAAAGCCATAGAGTCAGTAAGAGAGCCACTCATATACCAACATGCAAACTTAAATATGTAAAGACACTGTGAAATAGGGACTGACACACTCATTCATATATGTACTGAGGAACTGACTCTAACAAGTCAGCCATGCAGACCACTTAGCCTATCAACATATCTCAGGCCTGCTACTGCATAGCCTTTGTGTCCAAGTTTAGTTGGAGGCAGAAGTGACATTTTAAATATGTTGGCAAGTCTAAAAAGTCCTATCCTACTACAAATAAGTCATCCCGTAGGTAGAATGTATGTAGGCCATAGGTGGTGAGGTATGTCTTTAAAGCATAAGACATATATAGTTTCTAGTTTTAGTGACTCACCTCTGCACTTACACACCAATATGTCTAGTTACAAATACAGTCTCAAACCTCGACTGCCACTCACATAGTTATCTCCCAAAAGATACAGCCTCTTACACATGCAGTCAGACATGCACAGAGAGACTTGCACATTCACTACCAGACACACAGACAGATGCTATGTAAGTAGGCCTCATGGACGAAGTTTCACAGAGTGTTACATACCCCAATGGTCTGTAACACACCCAATAACCAATCCTTGCAGCTCATTCAATATACATTTAGAGATACATAGAGTGAGTAAGAGAGCCATTCATATACCAACATACTCCATTGTATATGCAAAAACACCAATAGGACTGCCACACTCATTCAGATATGTCTTTAGGAACTGACACTAACAAGTCAGCAATGCAGACAGCCTTCTCTTTCAACATATATTGGGCCTGCTACTGCACAGTTTCTGTCCAGGTTTAGTAGCTTGGACATTTAAAACTCCCTCTAAATCTTAGATTTTCTATCAAGTACATATAACTCATTACTAGGCTATAGAAGAGGGTACTGTGTACTCAGAAGTAATACATATACTTTTACAGTGAGTATAACTGTTAAGTTTCTTACCTCTAGAATAGTATGACATTTTATCAGAATCATATATGTTCGATTGTTGATGTTTAAATTATAGAACCTAAAATGTATACTCTAGTTTGTTATCAGATATCAACTTAGGTTCAAAGACAAGAATTTAAGATGACAAAAAAGGAACAGAGGAGAAAAGCGCACAAGAAACAGTACTATCTGTTAAAAACTCAGAACAAAAAAGGTTATGGTGGACAGAATATACTCTATGAAAAGAACTATCCCGGTAAGAGAACTAAGCAGTTTTTTAGAACAGTAGTTAGAAAAATGAAAAACATGGAAAATGATGTCAACAAAAAGAACACTTAACAACAACTCAGAAACGAAAAGCAGTAATTCATGTTCAAAGTGGAAACTGTTCTAAAACAACAAGTAATCTAACAGCAAGGCAGAAACAGTACAAAGAGATGAGAAGATGAATGTTTAGAAATAGGGCAACACAAAATCTGGTAAGAAATATTAAACAGTGTAAGAGGATATCAATAGATTATGAGCAAAAGCAACACATAGAAATTGTAGTGGATAAACCCTTTGCCTTGAAGCAAAAATGGTTTAAACTAATACTAAACAGAATTAAAACACTGGATTAAACAGTGTTGAGTATGAAAAGAAAATGCCAGAAAAATAGACTTGTAAATAAAAATAACTTTCATAAAATCGTTAGAAGTGAATGGAAGCATACATCCAGCACTGAGCCTTTCTTTAACGAAGAAAGCTACTTCCAAGAGAACACATTAGTACATGCAGTATGAGGTGAAAGGTCGGTGGTATTCTTATTACAAAAGAGGAAATGGTTCCTAGGAATGTTGAGGAAGTGATAGCTGAAGAGGTACAGGGAAGGCATAGAAAAACCCCTGTATATAAGAGGAATTGTAGCAGTATGTGTAGTGTTCTACAAAAATCTATTGATATAATATAACATTTTCTATGTGAGCTTTTATGCAGAAGTTTGAAACAGAAAATTGCAATTTTGTAGTGGTTAGATTCATGCAAAGTAAGAAAGTAAAGAAATTTAAAGGGACATTCAATAGCCTGTCTGTGAGAAAGTATAGAAATTTAAAGGGACATTCACTAGCCTGTCTATCAAATAAAGTTCTCCAAAGCAGCTTTCCTCACTTAAGAAATGTTAGCTGTTCACCTCTCTGAAATGCAGAAGTCAGTTAGGATATTGAAACCCCTGCACTATGTTTAGGAGAAATGAACAGAGTTCTTTTGCATGGTACAGTAGCTGAGGTAGAAAATGTTTGTGATGATGTTCAGTTTTGTTATTTTGGTCCAGAACAAGAGTCTAGGGAAAATGAGGAGTTTGTATCTTCAGGTGTAGCAGAACAGAAGACAGGGATTAGTACTGATAACTTTGTAGAAGAGATTACAAAGTTTAACACAGTTTCATCTGAAAAACCAAACTGTATTTGTATTTGTTGTCGATGCACTCACTATAAAAGTCAAACTCAGAATGTTGATTCGTATTTAAAAAGTGAAAAAGAGAACAAAGGTAAGTGGCAACAATTTGCTGTTTATTTATTTGTAGAGGAGCGGCTTTACTTGTCTACTCGTCAAGTTAAATGTAAGTAATGCTTAAAACAAAATGCCATCTAGAACAGTACATTACAAGTTAAAATTGGTATTTATTCCACAAGAACTCAACATTTTAAATGCGTATGAGTCCATTCTAAAACAATGTGTACATCCATTTCAGGCCATAGTTCGTATGGAGCCTAAGACAGGAAAGCTGCCATCAACTGACCTTCAAAAATGCCTTAAAGGAAGACTTGTACACTTACCTTTAGATTTTAAACAGAATATTAAAACTGTTGGTGTAGACAGAGAGGCTCATGAAGCACTTGTCACTCTAGTAAATGGTGTGCCTACAAAGAATAAGAAAAATATGCAAGAGTTAGTGGATATTAGTAAAGTTAAAAAAGTGACATACCTCGTACAAAATAATGTTTTTTTTATTATATATCATTTTGTTGGTTCAGTTACAGAGAATACAAGTAATTAAAACCCCCAACATAACAGAGATACCAGCATTATCTCACATCAGCAAGTAAAAGCCAGAGTACCTTATCTGTGGCCTACATGGCCCCCATGTCCCGCAGTCTAGGGGCGTCATATCATGCATTTCTATCTACAACACCTGATGTTAGTAAGTATGACACAAAAGGCGCCCAGAAGTCTTTAGGCCACAGCGCGCAAGGTAGTTTCTATTAAAAGGGGTCCAGATGTGCCTTGCAGTATGCCATATCATTTTTCTATGCATCAAATGTAGCGGCCCTCCTCCCACCACAGCACATTGACACCCTTTGTTTTGCAAGCAACAGCCCTACAGCCACACATTTAGGTTCACTGTCTGGATGGTCTTTACGAGGCCCAGGAGACACACCATGAGAGTACATTCCATCTCCTCTATCACCATGTTTGAGAGAGTCTTCGCTACTTCCCTACAATACTGATGGACTGAGAGGCATTTTCAGGCTGAGTGCAAAAACCCCACTAAAGGATCCCAGCAGCGTCAACAAATGATATCCTATCATAAACCATATTTGTGTAGCTGAAGGGGAGAGTAGTACATCTGCTGTATTTAAAATGGAGTATTCTGAGATTGCAGTTTGAAGAGAGTGTCCTCATGGAGTCACAACAGAACTCCCAGTCAGCTAATGCGATTGGCTGCTCTAAAACCATGTTCCAGCCATCCAAAGCAGTCTTAGGCTGCTCAGTCAATTCACTCTGGGAAGAATTATAGATCAACTTCTTGCAGTCAGTACAGGTGAGAAGTGTTTGTAAGGACCCCAGTGTCTCTGGTTCTTGTGGATAAGAAGAAAACAGTGCCTTCATCACCAATCGCAGCCAATGATTTATGAATTGCAAAAGCTGGGTCTTGTGTGTACACCCACAAAGTCAGTGAACTCCAGGAATGTTCCCTCTAAGTACAAGTCGATCATATGCCCAAAATGTATAGCTGGGTAAGCGTCTTAGGCTCCTTTGTAACCGAGATCGCTGGGTGATGCAGTAATGGTAGAGCCAGAGCATAGAAAGGGAGGTTATTAGCGTGGGTGGCCAGCACATGCCCAGCACATGCAGTGCAGCGAATGGTGTTGATTTCTGTGGTCAGAGTGCCTGTATGTACGTTCGGCAGTATAGCTTTGATGTGAATGGCTTGGGCATCGTCATTTTCAATTGCAACATGCGGGGTATATCTCGTGGGGTGGTACCAGTAGTGCGTAAAATGAGCCTGTGTACACAAGTATCAAAGATAAAGGTCAGGGCACCAAATCCTCCATGCTTGTATGGGAGCGTGAGTGTCTGCCAGCAGAGCTGGGGCTGTTTGCCTGCCTAAGCCAAGGTTATCATGGAGAACTGCAAGGTTTTGAGAAAAGCCCGAGTCCGCGGTATGGAAACATTCAGATGAAGATATAGAAGCCTGGGGAGTACTACCATCCTCCATTATGGCCAGCCTATCGATCAGAGATAGCAGAAGGCGCATCCAACAGGATATCTGTTCTTCCAACCCTGCAATGGCAGTGCCATAATTCTGTCAAATAACAGTCTCAGGGTCCCTATGTATCCACACCCCCAGGTATTTTACTCACTCAGCACTCCACACCAGGGGTAGTCTGGAGCCCGTGGATTTGTGCAAGTTGTTAATGGGAATATGGTCAATTTAGACCAATTAATGCTCAGTCTAGAATACAATTCATATTTTATGTATTCTCTGATGACTGACGCCAGGTTGACTCTTGGGTCTCGGACGTACAGTACCATATCGTCCGCATACAGAGAGATATGGCTATGGGCTGCTGTCAAAAATGCAACGTCGCTGCCGCATGCCAAAATAATGTTTATTATAAGAATGTTGATGTTGTTTAAGATGCGTCAAATGTAGAGAATGAAAGATAACCTTCAAGTGGACAGCTTGAAAAAGTGAATCAATCCAGCTCAGAAGAGATTTATGATTACAACAGCATCCATCCTCTGCATTCCAAAGAAGTGCTCGGGGATGCTGTTGAGCTATTTAAAATAACGCAAACAAAAAGAGGAGCTCCCATGAGTGTGTGGGAGAAAAGTTTAGTAGCTCTCTGTTTTCCACAACTGTTTCTCACTGGAGAAGGTGGGTGGTTTGATCACCGGCCTGTATAGATACCAACATCTGAATACTGGTCAACAAGATTAAAATGAGAAGATCCAAGATTTCAGCAGTGCATTCCCTAAATATTTCATCTTCTGTTTGAGACGGACTTGTCTTGACGTTTATATGCTGTTAACCACATACTGAAGACAGGAGTTCATCTACAAAATCTCTCTGCAAGGGAATTCATTGCCAAAGTTCATGGAAAGCATGAAAACTTAGAATACTGCTTAATCAATTTGATGGCGTGCCAACGTGGTATCGTCGTCATGGTGAACTCAATTCATGTTGAGAAACCTAGGAGCACCTACTTGGTTTTTAAAACTCAGTTGTGCTGAGTATGCATGAGATGACCTGCTTCAATTCTCTCGATAAGCAAACTCAAGCATAAAGGACATCGAATTGAAGACAGCTGGAGAACTTTGCTCCTTGGATCCCACTAATGTGTGCAGATATTTTAACCACAGGTTTCAAGCTATGATGTCTTTCACCTGCAACAAAACAAATCCTCCTCTTGGAGAAGTAATTGATTTCTTTTAGTCAAAAGAGTACCAAGCAAGAGGTGCTCCTCAAATACAAATGATATTATGAATAAAGGATGCACCAACATTTGGGGCAGATAGGACCTGATTAAGATGTCGGGAGGTCAGCCAATGACAAGCCGTTGGTGGCGCTCTGCCCAACAGCCAGGATAGCGGTCCAACCACTGCATTACGATGCCATCAATCGGACCGCAGTGGTGTGCGAGACAGACCGATGCCTCCGACAGGCTCAAGGTGCCCGTTGGGATGTAGGTCGGACTGTAATCCCTACAATGGGTCGGTGCCTGCGCAGGCACCGCCCTAGGGATTACAATGTCCCTTTTTGACAGCTTTTTCACAGCGGTCCCACTGCCATGGAAAGGCTATTGGAAAGGGACTTGGTGGCCCCTAGCCGGGTCCCCGTAGTCCTCTGTGATATGGCCTAGGGGGCACATGGGGTGCCCTCGCAAACATCAATGCACTGTTAGCCAGGCACCACAGGTTGCCTGGCACACGGTGCATAGATGTTCAAAAACATCCCTTTTTCTATTGCAGCTCGTGCTGCAGCCCATTTCTGGGCAGAGCACAAGCCGCAATGGAAAAAGAGATGTTTACGACCGCCTGCATGGCGGTCATATCGTAATTGGGCTGTCGGGACCGCTGACTCCTTGTTAGACGGTCCCATGCCCAAAAGGTTGGCGGTTGGCCATTGTAATAAGGCCCTATAGTGATGAGTCTGTCCTGTCTTTCATCGAAAAATATGTCACATGTGAGATCCCAAAAGATGGTGATGAAAGCAAATTGAAACAACTCGTTTTACGGTTTCAAAGTCATAGATGTGGAAAATACTGATGCAAAGATACATTTTATACAAGATGTTGTTTAGGATTCACACGACCTGTCATGTCACAAGGAAGAGTAAACAGATTTTTATCAGCAGTAAGACATGCACTAACTTGAAAATCACCCAAAAACACATACAACCGTAGAAGAACAGATGCCTCAAAGTATATTAATGACTTTAATACAGTCACTCTGAAATTGTGGAATGCATACATGGATATACAGTTTGTTGCAGACAACTCAATTGCTATTGCTCGTTACGTCACATCATATGTTACAAAATCAGAGAAGTCAGAGATGAAAAAGATATGGGAGGAGATTTCTGTGGAAAAGAGTCTCAGCAAGAAGTTGTACTTCTTAGGAAAAAGTAATGTATAGATTTTTTTTCAACACAAATCATTAAAGTTGTAGACATCATTTGGCCTATTGGGGGCTATGTCCTTAAAAAGTACTCTACAATACAATAATCCTTTTATCTTCTGCACAGGAGTTGATATAACATGTAGCTACAACACTGTGTAATTAAAGTCTAAACTAGAAACATGAATGAAATTATAACAACTTCAATTGAAACCAAAAGTGCCTATAGTCTGCCATCTCCCTTAGCACTGCTAACAATCTGCATTCCTCTTTCGTTCCACTGCCATTTAGGCCTCTCTTATGTTCCCTTCTTCATGTAGAATATATTTAAAAATGATAAATCATCCTAATTCTTACAAAATCTGATGCTCACACCCCAATAATGTTACTGCCCAAAATAAACCCCTACAAGTAGTGACATTCTGTAATAATCCATTACACAGGTTCACTACAGAATACAAACTGAACATTTAGCCAAGAAGATAGTACGTACTAATTAACTACTAGAAACTCCTCCACCTGGGTACTTATTTTGTGCAAAAATGTGCACTCTTTTGTTAAAGGAGCAGGTGCAGTTCCCTTGTGCCCAAGTCACTGATACAGGCACTAACACACTCAGATAAACTGTTAAACATTAAAACAGTGAAGTGAGTGTCTGAGTTGCAAGGCCCCAAATTTTTTTTTTTGTTTGTTTGTAAGTACTTTTATTGTTTAGTTAGTAATTTAAAATCATTTCAGCGTTTTATGGAATAAAAATTATCATGCAGTGTGTAAAAAGCAGCAGGTGTAAATTAATTCAATTTTAAAATCAATGAATAGTTTGTGTCTAGCTTACGTTAAACTCTGCTCTGGCTTCCTTGTTTACTAGCTGAGCATGCTAAAATACAAGTAAAGTGCATTTGTAATAAAACTGAGCATTTCCGGTGTCAGTCTGATTATTTACTTTCTGCCCAGGTGTGAGTTACGTCTGTAGGTCTCTGAATCCCTTTACTAACAAAATTGTCCTGGCAATACCGCTAAAGGGAGCCCAATTAGTTTATTCAGACAATCACTGACAACCGACTGTGCAGTCTCATATCCTTGCAGTAGCGATTTTGCATGTGGAGGTGGGAATGGCATTTCTCCCCCGTTGAGGTAGCCTCATTGAGGTGCTTCTGCTTTCACAGCTTGATCATGAGCGATTGGATATTTTATCAGTTTGTAGTTCATTTGGGGGTGGAATGGATCCAATTCTCTAATGACGGCAGTTCTACATGAACTTATTCCTCTGTCCAAGACAGCTCTCCTTAAGAAAGTGACTTGGAGGAGCCTAGCGCGCAACCAAGATGGCCGCGTAGGTGCGAGGCTCCCGAGGACCTCCGCAACCTCCTACGTTTATCCTGTCTTCATCCTGCATCGGTTGAGGGGACTGTGTCGGTGAGCCTGAGCCGAGGTGGTACCCGTTTTCCATTTTTGAATCGGACCCCGGGTGCCGGGGTGAGCACCGACTGAAGTTTGCGGCCTACTTCCCTCCTGACCCCGGATTCGAGTTTGGGGGTAACCCAGTGGCGAAGTGAACAACAACGGCGGGCTGGGCCTGGCGAGTCGCGTACCCCGCACTTTCACTTTCGCTTTTGACTCCCCTTGCCGTCATCGCAAGTGGGATTACGGCGTTTCTTTGTGTTGGGGTGGCCTCGCTGGGAGACCCTGCCTCCCTGCCTGCGGTGGCCCGCTCTGCCGTCCTGGGGTGACCCCCGGGGCTCTCTGCCTTGATTGATTGCTTGCTCTCCACTGCGTACCTGGTGAGGTCGCGAGCCACACGATGGCCACGAAGCAGGAAGGGGATCGGTTGAAGGCCAAGTCTACCCGGCGTGGCACCGCGCATCAGGCCAACATTATGGACCGCTACACCCTCCCGAAGGGGTCTCCCGGCGGATCGCACAAGTCCTCCGAGTGCCCCTCGGATGCCCCGGATTTGCCTGCGAATCTGACTTTGCAGGATGTTATGGGCGCCATTGCTGAGATGAAGACCTCAGTGGGCCAGCAATTCGACACCTTGGCACATAAACTCGACGCGGTCCTCATCGATGTCAACCTTGTTAGAGCCGATCTCTCTAAGACAAATGACCGGGTCGACTCTTTGGCCCACGCCGCGTCGGGCCTCACGACTGAGGTAGTGGCCCTTCAGACGGAGGTGCATCGGCTCCGTCAGGCAAGTGCGCTCCTGGATCGGCGCCTGGAGGACTCCGAGAGCAGGGCCCGGAGGAATAATATCCGCATTATTGGAGTGCCCGAGGGACGGGAGGAGTCGGCGGCGGATCTCTTTGTGGAGGACCTGATCTCTACCCATCTCCAGCCTAAGGGGCTGAGTAAATTCTTTGCGGTGGAGAGGGCCCATAGAGTTCCCGGAGGCAGGCCGAAGGTCGGAGCCCCTCCGCGGCCTCTTATTGCCCGTATTTTTAACTTTCGGGACAGGGATGCGATTCTGCAAGCTTCCAGACTGCAAGGGCCGATTAAGCTGGAAAACATGGAGGTGAACTTTTATCCTGACTTCACGCAGGCGGTCCAGAAGCAGAGATTGAGTTTCCTGGGTGTCAAGCGGCGGCTTCGGGACATGAACCTAAAATATGCCATGCTCTTCCCGGCCAGGCTGCGGGTGGAGGCGGATGGTCGCACTCACTTTTTTGACCGTCCTGACATGGCCGGGGACTGGTTGGACACTTTGACTGGGGGACATGGTCGGGATGGGGGGGGGCGACGGGAGGTGAGCGCTCACCGGACCGGGTCTGAGGTACTGACACCGTGGCTCACCCCGGATGATGCCACTTTTGGCCATGCTTAGGGTCTTTTGCCTATTGTGCCTTGTTTCCCCTCCATGGGAGGTTGTGCTGGGTCTCGAGGGGGTTCTCCCTCCTCCTCTAGGGGGTCTTAGTAGTTCCATTTACATAGGGGCGACAGGCACACTGCAAGTTGGGGGGGCTGTTCGGGCTCATGCAGGGGTGCAGGGAGGGGGGAGTTTTGTTGGGGCTGTTGGGTTGGGGTTGGGTATTGTTTATTTGTACCACAAGGCAGATGTATTGTTGTGCTACTTCTACAGTGCTCCCTGGGGTGAGATGGCTCGATTTCGGCTATGATGGGGGGTAGGGTACTGAGTCTTTTGTCCTGGAATGTCAATGGACTGGGGGACAGGATAAAACGGGGTGTGGTCCTGCAGTTTTTAAAACGTATTTCTCCCGATATAGTATTTCTGCAGGAAACGCACCTCATTGGAAACTCCTTTCGTGCTATGAATAGACGGGGCTATCGCCTTATAGCCCACTCGGGCTTCACCTCTGGTTCGAGGGGCGTGGGAATTATGGTTAAAACTTCGCTCCCGTTTGAAATGGATGAGGTGTTCCATGATGACAGGGGACGATACACGGCTCTGGTGGGTAGATTGGAGGGTAGAGTGATTGTTTTAGTTTCTGTTTATGTACCGCCAGGGTTGCAAACAACTACTTTCGCTGATCTGGGACGCCTCCTCCTTGGCCTTCCGGAGGGGATTCTAGTGGTTGGGGGAGATTTTAACGCTGTAGTTTCCGGTACTGAGGACCGTCACCCTCCTAGGGATCTCCCCCGTGCCCAAGCGAGGCTCTCCGGCCTCTTGGATACATTGGGGCTGGTGGATTGTTGGCGGCTGAAACACCCTACGCAGATACAGTACACCTTTCATTCCGGGGCTCATGGCAGTCTTTCAAGGCTTGATTATGTTCTGATGCCAGCGGCACAGGCGGGGAGGGTTGGGGAGGTACGACACTTGGCGCGGGGTATTTCGGACCACTCCCCGCTCCTGCTGCACTTCGACATTGTCCCGAGGGGGGAGGGGAGGGTGGTCCCGGTCAATCCCTGGTATCTGCGTGACCCCACAATTCGCGCAGATTTGGTTAAATCTCTGGAGCGGTATTTTGAAGATAATGTGGGGTCTGTATCGTCTGCGGTCTCTCTGTGGGAGGCGTTTAAGGCGGTAATCCGGGGGGAGGCCCTGTCCCTCATTTCCCATTCCCGGAGGCGCGGGCGGGAGGAGGTGACCCGTATTGAAACTGAGATAACTGAATTGGAGGGTGATCTGGAATGTGGGGTGACGGATGGCAAACTACATGCTCTCCGACTCAAGCAAGGGGATTATAAGGCCCTCGTCACGGAGGCAGCCAGGGGCCTCAGTAGAGAGCAGCATGGGAGACTGTATGATGTGGGTGATAAGGCTGGTAAATTGCTTGCGTGGCTGGATAAAAAGGAGAGAGCGAGTCGAGTTGTCCCGTCGATTGAGAAATTGGATGGTGTGTGTGTCACTGATCCGGGTGAAATTGTTGATTGCTTCGCAGACTATTTCCGTGGGGTGTATTCCCCGGTATCCTCCCGCTCGGAAGATGATTCCCATGCCCTGCTCAGGGACATTGCGCTGCCTTCCCTTTCGGAAGAGGATAAAGTGTCGTTGGATGCTGCCCCTACATCTGAGGAGATTGCCCTCGCCATACGTTCGGTCGCTTCCGGCAAGGCCCTGGGTCCTAATGGCCTTCCCATCGAATTGTACAAGCTGCGACCGGATAAGCTGGCGCCACATCTCCGCGCTATGTTCCTCGCGGCCCGTTCGGCGGGCTCCCTCCCGCTGGACCAGCGTCTGGCCACTATCGTGGTTATTCATAAGGAGGGGAGGCCGCGGGATCGGGTCACGTCCTACAGGCCCATTTCTCTGTTGAATGCGGAGCCCAAAATTCTCGCCAAGGTGCTGGCTAATCGGCTGGTTAGCGTGGTGTGCGATCTGATTCACCAGGACCAGTCCGGCTTTATCCCTCATCGCAACACCGCGCTTAATCTGCGGCGTCTGCACGGGGTGCTCGCGCGGGTCCCGTTCATACGAGAGCCAGCCATTTTGGCGTCCTTGGACGCCACTATGGCGTTCGACACGTTTGAGTGGCCATATATTTGGGAGATGCTGGCGAAGTTTGGTTTTGGCCCGGGATTCATTGGCTGGGTGAAACTGTTATACTCCGGACCTCTGGCGCAGGTGGTGGTGAACGGTAGAGTGTCGGCTCCGTTTGAGCTGGGCAGGGGTACGCGGCAGGGCTGCCCGCTGTCGCCGCTCCTCTTCGCGCTTGCCTTGGAGCCCCTGGCGGAGTGGCTGCGGTGGGAGCCCTCCATTCGTGTTCTCCGTTGGACCCCTGAGTGTGAGGATCGCGTATCTCTTTACGCAGATGATATCCTTTTATACCTTGCTTCCCCGCGTAAATCGCTGATTGTATTAGTGGATGTTTTGCATTCCTTTGGCCGTAATTCTGGCCTAGTCATCAACTGGGCTAAATCCTGTGTGTATGTCCTCTCCGGGGAGACTCCTATCCTACCGCGGGGCTGCCCTATCCAGGTCGCCTCGCAGGGATTTAAGTACCTGGGTATCTTTATTACCCTGGATGCTGAGGCCCGATATAAACAAAATTTGCTCCCCCCCTCCAGCGCCTGAAGGAGGACGTGGCGCATTGGAGGCGCCTGCCGCTCTCGTCGCTTGGCCATGCGGCATTGTTTAAGATGATGTCGCTGCCACGTTTCCTATATGCTTTACAGAACACGATGGATGTTGTCCCGGCGCGCTACTTTCGCCAGGTAGAGAGTTTGCAGCGCCAACTATTCTGGGATGGGAGGCCGCGTATCGCCCTTGCGAAGCTGACACTCCCGTGGTATGACGGGGGGGTCGCCCTCCCAGACATCAAACGGTACTACTGGGCCTCCCAGCTGGCCGCGATAAACCACGGCCTTTACGGGCCCGCTCTAAACCCGGCCTTTGAGATGGATAAACTATTACTGCCGGGTGGTGACTACAATCGGGCGCTTTATTCTCGATCGCTCGACGCGCGTCTGACGGGCCCTACGCGGGTCATGGTACGGGTGTGGCACGCGGCAAACTTGGCGATGGGGTGGAAGGATCGATTGACCCGGGCGACGCCACTGTATGCCTCTGAGCGGCTGGGCTCCCTGTGGACCTCGAAGGGCTTTGAGAAGTGGGACATGATAGGCATCAGCAGGGTGGGCGATCTCTGGACGAGGGGGGGATTCAAAACATTCGATGTGCTGCAGACGGAATTCCAGTTGCAGGACAGGGAGTACTTTCGATATCTACAGGTCCGTCACGCGCTGGTCTCCGTATTCCCGGATGTTGCCTCCATCCCGGAGTACTCCCCTCTGGAAGATAGAGTGCTAGATGGGCATGTGCCGGATGGCACGATTTCCTTGATTTACAAAAAGCTCATCAACGATCGCTCGGGACTGTTGACTAGCCTTCGTGAGGCGTGGGTCGCCGAGGGATTGGAGCTGGATGACGAGGACTGGGTGTCTGCGGTGGCCTCCCCGAAAGAGGTGGCCATACCGGCCCGCCTTCGCTTCGTCCAGCTCAAAATACTCCATAGGGTCTATGTTACGGGGCCGGGTCTGATGCGTATGGGATATTCCGTGGATGGGTTGTGTAAGCGTGGGTGTGGTTCATTGGGGACCTTCGTCCATATTTTGTGGGAATGTCCGGAGGTGGCGCGATTCTGGCGTGGTGTGCATGCGGTGTTGCGGGCGGTCACACATGTGCCGCTGCTTCCTGAGGCGAGGAGGTGTCTGCTAAATGTGTGGGAGCCGACTGATTACTCAGTGCCGCAGACGTGGTGGGTGACTCTGGGCTATATGGTGGCAAAGCGTGACATAGCGCAACTGTGGGGCTCCCAGAGGTCGCCAACGATCTCGGCATGGAAGGACAACATGGATTGGTGTATGTTTCGGGAAAAAGTGGTGTATGTCGCAAGAGGTAAGCCTGGGAAATGGGTGAAAGTGTGGGGCCCCTGGAACTCCTACCGTGGCGGAATTTGTACCCCGCCGCTGACGCCTGAACTGGCACTGGCCCCGTCTCCCTAGTCTCCTTGTCTCCTTGGTTCTGGGTACGGAGTCCACTTTGTCTCCGCTCTGGCCTGTCCCCCCCCGCTTTTCCTGTGTATCGGTTGGGTCCTCCCCGGGGGAGCGCATACTGCTGCTTCGATTTCTTGCTGCCTTGTGGATTTGTTTGTTATTTCTTACATAAAAATGGAACCGCCATCTGGGGGGTCCGGACAGTGTGGCCGCCAATGTTTTTTCTTTCCAACTCCTGTGATCCCTCTCACGCTGCAGCGTGTGTTTCCCACTTGTATTCTATGCTCTTATCGTTTGCTAGCGGCCGGCCCGAAGGTTGTAGGCCCATTTTTGTACCTCTTTTGACTTCTGTAATAAAGGTTTCAAAAAAAAAAAAAAAAAGAAAGTGACTTGTGCTGGTTGTAATTTCTTACAGTGACATATAAGATGAATGAGGTCTTCTTTTTGACTGCCGCAAAGACGGCACTCATTTGAATCAATGTACTTCCAGTGCAGTGTGTCTGCCAGTGTAGGGAATTTACCAAACCGCAGTGCCATTAATTGTCTTTTTATGTGGATAGAAAATGTAGAATCTAGGTAGGCTGCCGGTTTAAGGACTTTATAGTTGTTAATCACAGTCCATGAGTGAGATCTTTAGGAGAACATGCTTTTATCCAGTATTAAAGAATGACATTTTGCTGCTTTGTTTATTGGTAACTTGAATGTTGGAAAGGGCATATTTTTATTCCAGAGATCATTGGTACAGGTTGCTTTAAGTGCGTTGTACAGGAATTGGTTGACCGGCAATTTTTTATCCTTTTCCAGTTCTGACCATAGTGCTTCATTGAGGCTATTTCCTCCGGGTTTTGTTTTATCCGGTCCCAAACCTTTATAAACATATAAAGTCTGCCCAGTGATTCATTCATTAATCTGAATTCTAGGTGCATTTGAGCTGGCGAGGCGGTCGAGGGAAGTTGAAAAACCTTTTTATAAATGCTGGTTATTAGGTTATTAAGACTCACTGAATCTTTCCCATACATCGCAGCGCTAACGTAAGTTAAGGTTGGCAGAGTTTTGGCGGCTAAAACCGAGAGCAACAGCCTTAGTGATGGTCCCCCCAGTTTCAACTACCTGTATGCAAATGTTAAAGCACATGCTCACTGTGCCATGTAGTTTTTCTGCTCACGATGGGATAGCTTGTTATCTATATAATATCCCAAATACTTATAGCTGGATACATTCTCCAATAGTTTGCCTTCTAGCCAGATGCTATGTTGTGGGGCTAACCAGTTGGTCATAAGCATTGCTTTTGTTTTTGATATGTTGATTTCCAACTTGTTTGCGGACAAAAACTCAGAGCGTTCGATTACTGGTCTGGTCAGACCAACCTTAGTTAGACTAAAGAGGACAATGTCCTCTGCATAGGCAAGGTGGGAAAGTTGTAGCTGACCTAAGTGCAGTGAGTGAGAGTTAATTCTGTTGAGCTTTCCCGACAGGTCTGATATGAATAAGTTAAACAAGTGCGGGGCCAACACACACACCTGTTTCAGGCCCATGGTCGTATACGCTTTCCTTGAGATTCTAGCGCCTTCTCCAAGTTTTACTCTGACCCAAGTATCAGTATAAAATAGCAATAGACTCCTTAGAATTCACTAAGATATGTTCCATGCTTTTGATTTAGTCCACAATAGTTTCCGGTCCACACTGTCAAAGGCAGCTTTTAAGTCTATAAGGCAAAGATGCAGATCCTGTTTCTTGTTCTTGCATTTTTCTGCTATCAGAGAGATTGACAGAATGTTTGAAATAGTTCCAATCCCCTTTCTGAAGCCTGTTTGGATTTTTTGGGACCAAGTTGAGTTCCCAAAATATTTAGCATCGACATCCAGTAGTGTAATTAGCCTGTAATTTGAAGGGTTAGCTCTGTCCCCTCCTTTATCTAAAGGTGTAATAATTGATCTTTGCCAACTGTCGGGAATTTGGTTTTTGTTCTCAAATTCGGCATACAGCTTCCATAGGTGAATGCTCCAATGTTGATAGGTGGCCTGCGGATGCCATTCGGGCCAGGAGCCCCGTCACCTTTACCTTTATTTATTATATATTTGTTATGTCCTCTGTTGTATAATGCGAGTAGTTTTTTATTAGGACCTCTTATTGTACTAGTGACTGAATCGTACTCTTTAATAGTATTTGACAGTTGCCTGTTTCCAGTAATTGAGGCATATTTAAAATGTCTACTATAGGTTGTTTCAGCTGAAGGCTAAATGGCTTTGATTTGAATTTCTGCGTAAGGAAGTTAGCCCATTCCTGCTCCTGCATATTTGATGTTAAAAAGTTTCGCTGCCTGGTCAGTTGATTAATCATCTGCCAGGATTTATTCAAGTTGGGATGCCTTACACTATGAATTAATTTGGACCAGAAGCTCTCCCTTTTCACTATTTTGAATTCCCATACCTTCTTTTTATATTGTTTTCTAAGTTGTCGAAATACTTCCCGTGTAATTTGTTATTTTTTTATTGCAGCTTCCTATGTGTTCTTTTTAGGTTCCTTTTTAGGTCTCGCCTGAGACAGTGCTTTAGCGCTGCTCTCGCGAGAGCTTTTGTAAATGGGGGATCTGGAAGTGCAAACAAGTGCTTTCAGGCATCCAAATACAGTGCATGTGCGCCGGGTGCGCGCACCCTTTGGCAGCCTGAAAGCACTCGTTTGCTTTCACTTTCGCGGGCGGCACGGCCACTTTGATGTGATCGCGATCCCCATTTGCCACACCCTCCCTTATCCCACTTCCTGCTTGTATTTCCATTTCTATAGTTCATCGTTCTCTACTTAACTTCTCGACGCCAGTTTCTTCCTGAGCACCTTTCCCGTCCCCTGTTCCCCGCATCTCTTCTTTCTTTCATTCGCTCCTCTTTTCTCCTTTCCTTTCTTCTCCCCGCGGCTCTTCCTTCTTTCCTCTTCTCTCATTTCCTTTATTCTCCCGCTTCTCTTTTCCTTCTTTCTCCGCGCATCTCTTCCTTCTCTCCACTTATCTGCAGCTCTCTCTCCCCTTTACATATCTTGGTCATGAAGCTAATATATCGTGTGGGGGAAGGGAGGGCGATGCAGAAGCTGGGCAACGGATACAAAACGTGGTTGCAGGGTCTAGTTTCTCGCCAGCCATTTTCCCAGCCTTCTCCCGACTGAGTGCCAAGCATGAAAGGAAGCCGCCAACTTTAAGAGCAAGTGCAAATAATTGAGATACTTTTAAAAGTTGATAATGTGCTTGCATCATGAAGTGTTTAATGCTGAGTTAGAAAGCCGCTCAGCGTTTGAAGGGCCGGGTTGCTTTATTTCTGAATTGCAAGGTGGTTAACGTCCTGTTGTATCGTAATTGCATAATGTCCCATTGTTTGTTGAATCTCTGCGTGGCATTTTATTAATTGGTAACTCCAGTGCCTGGGACGCCTCATAATTTAATTTCAGTGCATCACGTGAAGTGCGGCACATTATCACATCTGTGGATGAAGACGGCAAAATGTTCGCCACGAGAGATGAGATGGCATCGTAAAAAATACAATTTCCTGTTCTCTTGCTGGTGGATAAAAATGCACATTTTGGATGGGAATATGGAGATGTTTCATTTCCTTTATCGCTGCTGTCAAGAATTCAGTGAATCCACTTATACAGGCCTCTTGCACAATAATGGTGAAGGCAGGTAGTAAACAGTGGAAAAGTAAAAGTATGCTGTAATCTAACATAATGTGTGTGAATACCTGTGCACTCCAAACGGGTGCTAAATTTCCCCTGTAGCTAAAGGTGCGTTTGTCATCAAATAATACATGCAGAGATGTTTTCCTGGCTCCTCTCACTGTAATCCACCTGGTCGTGAATATGGATATATCATATGTGATTGGATAGGGAAAGGCTCGGCACACCGCAACATTTTGTCTATCTTACTGCTTTATCAAAGGGCACAAAGTGCGATCGCGATCACTTTCACACAGTGCATGTGCGCCGGGCGCACGCACCATTTGGCAGCCTGCGTGTACATTTCGCGGGCGCTTTGATGTTCTCAGTGAGCCGCGCGGCCACGGCGAACATCAAAGCGCCCGCGAAATGTACACGCCATTTGCCACCCCCTCCCTTATCCCACTTCCTGCTTGTTTTCCAGTGGAGCATTACGTTACACTTTGCTCTGAATTCCTGGTGACTTTACTGGATTAAAACTACTGCCTATAGATTTTCCCCTACAAAACAGAAAACGCTGCATCCACCATCCCCTGCTTTGCAGCAAATCCTCCATGTTTTTTCTTGTCTCTGGGGACCCGCGGTAGCGGATGTAATATATGATCACGTTTTATATAATTGTTGCATACATGCCTAGAGACCCGATTCAGGAGGGATAGACCCGATTTTTTATGCCAAACGTGTCTATTTTGGTGTCTACATTGCTTCTGATTCGATACAAATCAGTGAAGAAAATACATTCTCCCGATTGTCGTTTTTTTAAGGCTCCCAACTTTTCCTCTTCCAAAATGCTGGCACGTACGTGGTTTCATTCCTTGCTCGTTCAGTGTTTCCACCACTCAGTGACATGGCCGAACAGGAGGTGGTTTGATATACGTAAAACAAAGTGAAATGACTAAAGTCACGCACATCCTTTGCTTACGTTAGGCCAGTGTGCGCTGTTTTGTTTTATGTTAATTAGATGCTTTTTATTTCTGTGCATGTGCAGTTTCCGTGAGAGGTTTTTCCGTCGCTTTTTGTTTGTTTAAACGATTGTGCGCAAGAAAGAATCATGGTAACAGCTTGTTTATTTTACCTTTTGTAAATCACACGGATTGATGCTCAAATCAGTGATTTAGCAGGCACTTGTTTAGGCGTGATGTTTTGTGCAACTACTATTTAGCGCACGCGGATGTAAACAAGGGGCAGTTGCTTTTGAGTTTGTGCTTTATTTTGCTATGTTTGGATAAGTCTAATAATGCAAAGAACAAACACGATTAGAATACAATTCCTTGGAGTTTAGACAACATGCAAAATCAGTGGCAGCACATGTAATGTTTGCCCCTTTTCTGCCGGCTTGTGATTGCACCTGGAAATCCGCCCTTGTGTGTTCACCCGTGACGACTTTTCGAATTGGAGCCTACAGTTATTATTATTCTTTTTTTTTTTTTAAGATTGGTGACAAACATTTGCCGGGAGCGGAAGAGGAATAGAGAGGACATGGAATAGCAGACATGGATACTGCGAACTGTATGGAATGCAGTGGCACAGTCATTCGACCAATGAAACAGTATAGCTTCTGCGATAGTGGCAGATGTAGGTGCTGTCATTACATTGGCAAATACAGGGAGGTTGGTGGAAATACAGGCAGTGTCAGAGAAGGGACCCAGACGCAGGAAGATAGCTTAGATTCAGACACTTTCGTCGTAGCACTCAGGCACTTTGATGTTCTCAGTGAGCCGCGCGGCCACTGAGAACATCAAAGCGCCCGCGAAAGTGATCACCATATGCCAGCCCCTCCCTTGTCCCACTTCCTGCTTGTTTAGCGAGCAGTAAGTCGAAGGCCGTTTTAGAGGTAAGGAATTTTAGGAATGAGATCAGCAAACAACCTTTCTCTACTCAGGCCACTGTCCACTTTCCTTAGTGAAATTGACAGAGTGCTTCCGCGTCTGTCTGATCTCTCTACAACATGTAGCTGATTAGTGTTAATAGACTAACATTGCAACGTCTTTTCAACAAACAGTTTAAGTATGACAGTCTTAAATGCATCTAGCATGTTTTCAGTTTGGTGTAATATTTTTTAAGCATAGCTTTCCAGTTACTCTCACTGTGAAAGTATGACCTTTATTGAAAACAGTTTGTCCGTGGCATTTACAAAGTATTTTTAATACTTGGTTCTGCAGACCAATCGCCATGGCTTGTGTGGTTTTTAGCATTGAATTTTTAGTCGACAGGCCTAAGCCCATGTCTTGTATACCTGTACGTGTATTTATATTTTTAAACGTCCCCGCATGCTTAGCGATGACTCTGTAGAGAATGAAATAAATGATTTTTCTCCAGGGGCAAACACTACAGGCCTTTATTTGCGTAGCAGGGATTTTTTTCAGAAGTGTATTGTTATAGACAACGATCAAAACAATTTGTATTCCATAATTCTGAAATATACAACATGTCCGTCAGATTACCTGCCCTGCGAGCGCATATTTGGCAAAAGCAGATAAGTGTGTAGTGAATCATTTTTTTTTAAACGGAGTTTTATATAGCGCGAACTTGATCCGGTATCGGAGCGCTTTACATAACACCAGTTGCGTTACATGAGGACACATTAATTTTTCTGTTAGGCACGGGGAGATTAGGTGATTTGCCCAGAATCACAGGATGTTCAGCGTCGTTGCTGCGACTCAAACCTGGTTCCCCAGATTCGCGGTCGACCGCCCTAGCCGCTAGGCCAACCCCTGTCTTCATGTTTGGGGCACAGCAAAGAGTTACATTTCAAAGATTCTTTGTACACACATCTGCTAACAGTAGGCAAATTTTTACCATCCAAATAGAAAGCAGAACATGACAGAGCAAGAATTACATGGAATTGTATGTTTCTTGTCAAGGACTGAATTTTGTGATCCAACTGAGAATGTTCTTGAACTTTGTATTCTGCTGTCACAGCGGGTGACTGGCAGACAGTTTTTCCAAAGTTTCTAATGAAAAAAAACATTTGCAATGCAACAGGTCTCACATTTCTGCGAGTTTGAGCTATTGGCATTGTAAATGACAATGCCTTTCATTTATGTTTTGGTTTTTTGAAACATAAATAAAACGCATTGTCATTTACAATGCCAATAGCTTAAACTCGCGTAAATGCGAGACCTATTGCATTGCAAATGCTTGTTAATGTTTGCACTTCGTTTGGTAATCCTTTAGCTGGATTATGTCCTTTAACCGTAAATTGGGGTGATGTCATTTTTGTTGTTAATTTGCTTAGAAAGGAAGACCAAGCTTGGATCCTATTCATGTGTCCTGTTGCCAGTTCAGTCAAGAGATCTTTTAATTATTGAGAACCATTCTGTTTTAGTTCCGTTTGTCCATTTAAGGCATTTTAGATTTGTTGAATTTCTTTGACCCTCTGGTATCCTAGTAGTCTGAAATCTTGCCACGTTTAGGTTAAATATATTATGTTAAAATGAGTGATCGCTCAGGGTGGTATACTCTATGTAAAAGCATGCCAGCGGCGGCACTAAAGGGAGCATTATAATTGCAAAGTCTAGTATCGTTTTTGCCCTTGGGCCGTAGTGTGTTTCTGGTTTGAAATTGCGCCTGACACACCAGTAAGTGTTATCTGCTGTCAGGATTTTATCTTTGTCCGGTGTGAAAATCAGGTTTGTATTGAAAACTCCTGTCACTATTAAATTCCAGGCAGGCTAGGCACAACGTAGATCTGAAATAGTTTTGCTTAAAAGAGCATTTTTCTCCTTTTTAGTTTGGAGCTTCGGTTGGGTATAATAATTGATCAGTATTATTGTGCTTTTTTCATCTGAGCATTGGTCATTGAATGTAACTAGTTGTATACTGGGATCCGGAGATTTCAACTGTTCTGTTATAGTTTTTAGAGCTATAGATATGCAGACTGTCAATCCACTATTGCACAACCATATTGTTTAAATTTTTTGGCTGCTACTGTGTACTACTATTGGAAGGTCTTCCTGTGACCACATCTCTTGCAGGGCTATTATATCACAATTAGCCCACTCCTGGAGAGAACATGGAAGCTATTGGCGAAATTATTGGGCTCCTTAGTGTGAAACTTGCGCCGTTTGTGTTATCTGTTTTCCGGATTTTTTGCTTTTTTGAAACATAAATAAAACGCATTGTCATTTACAATGCCAATAGCTTAAACTCGCGTAAATGCGAGACCTATTGCATTGCAAATGCTTGTTAATGTTTGCACTTCGTTTGGTAATCCTTTAGCTGGATTATGTCCTTTAACCGTAAATTGGGGTGATGTCATTTTTGTTGTTAATTTGCTTAGAAAGGAAGACCAAGCTTGGATCCTATTCATGTGTCCTGTTGCCAGTTCAGTCAAGAGATCTTTTAATTATTGAGAACCATTCTGTTTTAGTTCCGTTTGTCCATTTAAGGCATTTTAGATTTGTTGAATTTCTTTGACCCTCTGGTATCCTAGTAGTCTGAAATCTTGCCACGTTTAGGTTAAATATATTATGTTAAAATGAGTTATCGCTCAGGGTGGTATACTCTATGTAAAAGCATGCCAGCGGCGGCACTAAAGGGAGCATTATAATTGCAAAGTCTAGTATCGTTTTTGCCCTTGGGCCGTAGTGTGTTTCTGGTTTGAAATTGCGCCTGACACACCAGTAAGTGTTATCTGCTGTCAGGATTTTATCTTTGTCCGGTGTGAAAATCAGGTTTGTATTGAAAACTCCTGTCACTATTAAATTCCAGGCAGGCTAGGCACAACGTAGATCTGAAATAGTTTTGCTTAAAAGAGCATTTTTCTCCTTTTTAGTTTGGAGCTTCGGTTGGGTATAATAATTGATCAGTATTATTGTGCTTTTTTCATCTGAGCATTGGTCATTGAATGTAACTAGTTGTATACTGGGATCCGGAGATTTCAACTGTTCTGTTATAGTTTTTAGAGCTATAGATATGCAGACTGTCAATCCACTATTGCACAACCATATTGTTTAAATTTTTTGGCTGCTACTGTGTACTACTATTGGAAGGTCTTCCTGTGACCACATCTCTTGCAGGGCTATTATATCACAATTAGCCCACTCCTGGAGAGAACATGGAAGCTATTGGCGAAATTATTGGGCTCCTTAGTGTGAAACTTGCGCCGTTTGTGTTATCTGTTTTCCGGATTTTTTGCTTTTTGGGGAGTCTTTTTTGGGCGGTGACATTATGGTTTGGCATCTTCCTGACCCTACCCGATCGCATGATTAATTAATTCAGTATGTTGTCACCTTGATTCACATGGCCACTGGTGGGCCCGTCACCCCATCTGTCTAGTTTGAGCAGTAACAACAGTCACATCAAACATTGCTGGTCCGAGTGATGACTTTGTTGATCTTTTAAGCGGTGGCACTTTATCCTTGGCCAGCAGGGCTCTTTGAATGATCTTTAAATGATCTTGAGTCGCACAAAGCTATCGTCCTCATCATGGTGCTAGAGTGCTGGAGTGCAGAGGGAAGAAGGGGAGGGAAAGTGAGCCGCCCCACTGAGCAAACACCTACCACCCTGCCATGCAAGCCGAGCACTGGCTTGGCTTACGTTCAAGCAGGGCCGTGGCTCTGGCCTGCTACCCCGTCTCCCCAACTCAGCAGGATCTTGTCCTCTGCCTCCGGTTTGCCAAGTCACCATCCAGCGCCCGGGGCTTGGTGCTTAGAGCTCACTTGCCACACATTCCTTACTGATGCTGCTAGTGAGGCTAGTTGGTGAGGTTAGTAATCGGTAGTAAGGCAGTGGCGGTGGTTGTAGTGAGGAAAAAATGACAACTACCCGCTCCGCGGCTGATTCAGCCAAACCCTGCTCAACCCGGAGTCTGCAGTCCATCTCAACAACTCGGCGTTCTGCCCCCTGAATCCTGTCATTTGCAGCAGAGGGTCCGGCGAGGAGATGGAGTCAAGGGAAGCAAAGCTCAGAGAAGCACAGGCATTAAGCATCAGGCACCAGCGCGGAAGGCTGGCATTGTCACGATCCTCCACACTACAACACCACTACCAGTCCCACCCGCCGCTCCGGACCCGCACTCAGTGGGCTAGGGCGTTGGCAGTGTGTGGTAGCTGGTCAGGCCTGGACCAGGGTTGCGCGGTCATGGGAAACCGCACTGGCTTTCCTCCTCTCCGCTACTGGCTCATGCCTCCTTGCTCCCGGCCTTTCCAGTCTTTTTCAGGAATGGTCGCCACTGCCGGTGCTTTGCTTCCTTGCTGCCTGCTCTGCTACAGTCATTCCAGGCTCTCTCAGTCGATTCTCCAGGCCCAAACCTCACTATCACAACCAGTAAGCACTCCATGCCGCCCTTAGATGAACATTGAGAGTGCCATACAGACACTAAGAGTGATAGTCATATAGCAAAATAGTTCCTTAAATATGCAAAGAAATACCCAAAGTGGAAGTGAGACACTCATTGAGATATCTACTGGGTCACTAACACAAACAAGTCAATCATACAGAGAACTGCCACGTGAAACATGACTCTGGCGTGCTTCTGCAGAACTCCTGTGTGTTGCTTCAGTTGTAAGCCAAAATTGACTTTTAAGAGTAGTTGTAAATCCTTAAACTCATCTTCTATTACATATAGCTCACCCCTAAGGTACGCAGTAGATATGCAATGCAAAGTGACCTATCTGCTCATATAGTTTCAAATGTGAGTCCCTGACAACTGCACTTACACCTCCTTATGCCCAGTTATGCATTCAGTCTGACAGTCAGATTGAAACTCACATACTTATCTGCAAAAAGATAGAACCACTAATACACACAGCAACTCACTTACAGTAGCTCCTAAGCATTCAGTTAGATATACAGATACATCACATGTATCTAGGCCTACTGAGGGCACTTCTGCACACACAGTTGTGAACCATAATACTCACTAACACAGCTTCAAAGCAGTCCATGCTGCCCCTTACATACATATTTAGAAAGCCATAGAGACTCTAAGAATGGTAGTCATATATCAACATACTTCCTAAAATAGCCTGACACACTCAAAGAGGCACTGAGACACTCATTCAGAAATCTACTGTGTCACTAGCACTAACAAGTCAACCATATAGACAATTGCCGCTTCAAACATGCCTCAGGCCTGCTTCTGCAGAGCTTGTGAGTGCAGTTTCAATAGTAGGACAAATTAACTTTAAAGAGTGCTAGCAAAGCCTTTAAGACCTCTTCTACTATATATAACTCACCCCTAAGGTAGCTAGTATTTAGGCCCCAGTCAGTCAACTATCTGCTGAAATCTAACAAATATGCTTTCAAATTTCAATCACTGACAACTGCACCTTGTGACACCTATGTGTAGTTACTCATTCAGTCTGACAGTCATATTACAAGTCACATAGCTGTTTGCAAAAGGATAGAGCTACTAGTACACCCAGCCACTCACTTACAATAGCTCCTAAGTATTCACTACATATACAGATACATCATATGTATCTCGGCCTACTGAGGGCACTTCTGCACACACAGTTGCGTACCGTAATACTCACTAACACAGCTTCAAAGCAGTCCATGCTGCCCCTTATATGTACATTTAGAAAGCCATAGAGACTCTGAGAATGGTAGTCATATATCAACATACTTCCTACAACAGCCCAACTCACTCAAATAGGCACTGAGACACTCATTCAGATATCTACTGTCACTAGCACTAACAAGTCAACTATGTAGACAACTGCAGCTTCAAATATGCCTCAGGCCTGCTTCGGCAGACCCTGTGAGTGCAGTCTTTAAAGTAGGACAAATTAACTTTAAAGAGTGCTAGCAAAGCCTAGAAGACCTCTTCTAATATGTATAACTCACCCCTAAGGTAGCTGGTATTTAGGCCCCAGTCAGTCAACTATCTGCTGAAAACATAACACATATGCTTTAAATTTCAATCCCTGACAACTGCACCTTCTGATGCCTATGTGTAGTTACTCATTCAGTCTGACAGTCTTATTGCAAGTCACATAGCTGTTTGCAAAAGGATAGAGCCACTAGTACACCCAGCCACTCACTCACAATAGTTCCTAAGCATTCACTACATATACAGATACATCTTATGTATCTAGGCCTACTCAGGGCACTTCTGCAGACACAGTTGTGTACCTCAATACTCACTAACACCCTCCCTCTCATACTTATTCATACTCTTAGAGCCTCTTACTCATCCATACTGCCAGTAAACACCCACTGACTCAGACATACAGGCACTGACAGACCCACTTACTAAGCTAAACAACCACTCATATATCCATACACTCCCCATACAGGGACTTACACACCCTATCACTCACTTATACAAGACCTCATACACACTCATATAGTCATGTAGTCACATCCCCACACACTCACTCACACTAAGACACCCAGACACTCACCCATTCAGCCACTTATAGTCACTTCCTCTCTCATACCACTACTTCCACACACACTGAATCAGCTATACAGCTACTAATGCAACCTCTTATCACCCATATAACCATGTACCCACATAGTCACTTATCACCAACTCACACACTCACCAACTCACCCATTGAGTTACTCACACACTCACTAAATCAAGTATACAGGCACTTAACATCTACGCACTCACCCATACAGCCACTCATGCACTGTCACACACATATATCTAGTTACAGTCAATAACCCACCCATACAACCAGCCATATACCCTTTCATACACCCATGTAGACAGTCACACACCTAATCACTCACCCAGACATTCAGTTATTCACCTTGTCACACACTAATAGAACCACTCAAACAAACTCTGTCAGTCTCAGTCAGTCATACACTCATTCACACAACCAGTCAGTCGCTCATACAGTAACTCCCACACCCACTCACTCACTCATAATCACTAAACACCCACACACTCAGATATACACACACTCATGCACACCCTCAGTCATAGATATACCCAGTCACACACACAGTTGAAACATACATATAACATATAATTAATCTTTCTTTAACCAGAATAGGTGGTTCTGAAAAGAACCATTTAAAAAAAATTGTAACATTTTGTTTGTATTTTCTAACAATTTGAAGAATTTTTTCATGTTTTTTTAAAGTTTCTTTAAAAAAAATTGGAACACGGTGCATTTTCATGCAAAACACAACTTGCACCAGCAACTCAGTACAAAAAAATCAAACATTTGTGATTCTTTAGGTACTCAAGAATCACAGGAACTGACTGCTCCCCTACACCTATAATTGTTTGACACCTCAAACAATGCTGCCCAAGAGCCGAAGATGTACCTGACTAAGCAGTATCTAGTTTGTACCTGCTCTCTCCTTCCCACTCTTTTTTTCTCTCATCAGCCTGTTCGAGTACATTGTCTGAAGGTGTTTGAGCATGGAAGATGTCTCACATGAATATTTATTTTCTGAGCCATGTGACAAATCCTTCTTGCATAGTGTGCATGTCACTTCCTTAGCATTTACTTATTTCTCCTCCTCAGGAATAGTGAAAAAGGTCCATCACATGCTCTCTTTTTTTTTCTCGGTGGCTGGTCTTCCCTTTCGATGTCTTCCACATCTTCTGGAGTTGGTGTACCAGATGCCATGTTCACCAATTCAAAAGTTAAGGGTTAACACCCAAAAAAGTAACACAATTGTTGCTGAAAATACATTTAGGTGTTATCCTACCACACCCAAAAAAATAGAAGGAAGAGAAGGGGTGGGAAAATAGAAAGAGGTTCAACAACTGAGATCCTTTTGTTTTTTGGTCACAGGGGATGCGCATCCCCATCGCATTCCCATCACGGTTGAGCCGCGACGCAGCAAAATACATCTTAACAATGTTTAAACTACATTTCAAGTGCAATTACATTAGTTTCTAAACTCTAATAGTAAACCTCTTACTATAAACAACAGTTAGAAAGTCTATATATATATGCCGGACCCGCGAACCCACCTCGCATCCGGATATACGTGCTGCAACGGTGGGCAGAGGCGTCATAGCTTACAAAAACATTGGAACAGCATATTTCCTCATTAGAATTATATTAGTTTTGATTACCAAACTACATATATGGAACAAAACCTATAATATATAATCCCTATTTAAGTTATGCAAAAACCATGCTGTAGGTGCGAAGCCACCGAGTCAAGTGCACGACCAGTATGGAAAGCTCTCATTTTTTTAAAATAAATAAATAAATGATAAAGCATCACAAGTCTCACTCATATTTTCTTCAACAATTAAGATCTCAACCAAAGTGAACTCCATACCAGGAGATCAACACCTCTTCATCTGAAAAACAGTGCTTATATGGTAAAAACAGACACACACTAGTTTGTCAAATGTTGTTTTTCCCTCAACAGTCCAGCAACTATATTCAATCAAACATGGGAACAGTTATTTCAGTAACCCTTGATGTTCCGTAACAACATGTAACTTTACTTACAAAGCAGAGTATTACATTGCAGGTGCGTTTGTAATTTTATGTTATACTGTTGTGAAGTATAAACATCCTTCACTGTTTGTGAAATGTCTAGTAAGACACACATCCTTTTTTACAATGGTGTACATACTATGCAAGCTATGTATCTACATTCTGCTGCATGAGGGTACTAGGGTACTCACCTTCCCTAAGATGTGGTTGCAAGAAAGTTACCAATTTCTCCCCCATTTAAATATGGCCAGGCTGCAAGACATGGAGTTCCCAGGGTCGAAATCAGCCCAAGAAGAGGGCCCCACGGCCTACCTCCCCCACTGCAAATTAAACAAATAAAATTCAGGGCATCAAGCACTGGGGTTCCGGGGCCAAAATTGGCCTAGGAAAGAGGGCCGTGCTCCTCCCATCCTCCATTCAAATGTGGTGTGCCACTTATACACCCAGTCGCAGACCCACTTATCCACTCATACACCCTGTCACAGACCCACACCGACACTCATACACCCAGTAACAGACCCACTCAGAGGCTTATGCACCCACTCACAGACCCACTCAGACAGTCATGCATCCAGTCACAGATCCTCACAGACTCATGCACTCACAGACTCACTTAGAACACATTCAATCACAGACCCACTAGGAGACTTACACACCCACTCAGACACTCAACCAGACACTCTTGTACCCACTGACACACCCAGTGAGACACTCACACACTCACTCACACACCCACTGAGACACTCTTTCACTCACGCACACAGTAATTGTCAAAGGTTAGAGGATAGAGTTAGCAAAACAGAATTTAAAAAACCATCTAAATTCATTGAAGAAACCAAAGGTTACAGGGACAATATAGTTAGAAAACAGAATTTTTAAAAATGTAGAAATTCACTGAAAAAAACAAAGATTACAGAAAGGTTATAGTTAAGAAACAAAATTAACTACTATTTAAACAAGCATTTGCAATGCATTAGGTCTCACATTTGTGAGAGTTAGAGCCATTGGCATTGTAAATGACAATGCTTTTTACGTATGCGTTTTGGGTTGGAGTGTAGTGGTTGTATGTGGTGTGGAATTTTGTGCATTGCATTGGAATTGTTCATGGGGAATTGTGTGGGGTGAAATTGTATGGTGGGTAGTGTATTTGTGTAATGGAATAATGTGGCATGGTGAATAGATAGGGGTGACACCCGCACAGATTAGTTCGAAAGGAAGCTAGAGAGGGATAGGTAGTTTGATCAGAAAGTGGTGCATGAACTTGAGACAGAGGAGCAGAAAGTGCATGAGAAAGAGAAAGAATTGGAGAGCAGGGTACAAATGCATATAGTGGAAGCACCTATGTACATAGAAAACACCCTAAATAGAGGATAGCATGGGTTTGAGGGACACAAACCTTGAAAATGCACGGGAAAGAAAATGTACTTGAAGACATTAAGTAAATTATATGAGAGAGGCAGAAATAGTGCGTCAGACAGCGAGAGAGAGGTGAGAGTACGAGACAGAGGGACGAGTGGGAGGAGCAGTGTACAGAGTGAGAAGATACAGCAAGGTGGCATTTGTGAGCAGGCAGTATAGCGAGGAGACAGGGATTGTGAGGGAGGGATGAGAGTGGGCAGTAGGACAGTGAGATGAGAGGGGTAGTGGATGTGTGAGGGAGAGGTGAGAGGGGCAGTGGTGTGTGGGAAGAGATGACAGGTTTGTGGAAGAGCACGGGATAGATGTGTTGGCCCACACATTGATCTGTCGGACCAGCACATTGGGTACTGCACTATGGGGAAGTTCGGCTTTGCAGAGAAGTAATGAAACCTCTGGCTGCATTGGGTTTACAAGAGGTGCATAAGATGAGCAGCCAGAGACTCAGTGTGGGGTAAGTTTTGACAATAAGACTGCATGCAAGGACCTTTGTAGAGACCAATTATGACGCAATCAAGACATTTTAGCAGTAATTACTTCTTTACCTGTACCCCCTACAATTTTCACTGAAGATTTCAGTTGTGTTCAGCTGCTAGAATCTCGTAGGGAAACACGACAGGACTTTGACGTTTCCACAAACCTTGTAATTTTGTACTGGGGCTGACAACTAGGGTATTTCCTTATTTATAGGCAACAGCACAGAAAATAACATAACTTAATAACATAACATAATTTGGACTCAAGTGTCAACTATATGCTGATGACATACCGATAATGTCCTAATAGAAGAGAATAGCATTAGAAAAGAAAGGATCTTGCCTTCTGGAATCTACCGGTTAATCCAAGAAACTATGTTAGCTCACACTACGGGCAAAGCCAAAATTCTACTGCTGGGAGCTGCTACACTATTGCCTGTGCCATTTTCATGGCCAAATGTGCAAAGTGGATGCCTCTTACGAGTTTTCTTGTCAAGAACTTGGGAAGTTAGTTGAATTACCTTTAATCTGTGTCATTCCAGATAGCCGTGATAGTGATGCCAACACACTTCTTGTTATGTGTGATAGATGCGCTCTCATTCAAGGCTTTGTTCACTCCTAGATGGATTATGAAAATGTGCTTTACTCGAGGACACGTGTCCTTATCCTATTTTCAGTGCTATGCCACTGCAGAAGAGGTGTGTGTGTTTCTTTATTGCGCCTTGACTGCAATCGCCTTAAAGAGAAAAATGCCTGAGTTAGTGCATATACTAAAAAGTGTAGAGGTAGCCTGCGTAAGCAATGACAGGGATGACAGATGTTTAGCCTCATGCTTCAAAGCAGCATTTGGGTTGCAGGAAGGACTGTACAGAAATTGGTTAAACAGACCTTAGCATAGCATAGCATGTCAATACACCAGAGACATAATAGGGAATACGGAGGTCCACTGGATTTATGTGACAGGAGAGCACCAAATTATGTGGCAGGGTTGACTAAATTATGCATCAGAAGGCAAATTATGTGCCATAATGTGAGGGGAAAAAAGTCCATAGTAAAACGTCATTATTTTGTAATTTTTACACATTACTATTGGGCAAGTATTTCACCTCATGGTACCAGTTTAAAAACCAAACACAGAAAAAAGCAACTGAAAGATGACCATTAAATCTTGATGACAGGCCTTCTACTGCACACAAATGCATCTCCACGTTTTTAGTAACTTTTGATCCATTTGAGCTAGAAATGTTTTTTTATAAATGGGATTAATAAGAGTTTGAAAGTAACTCTACGTACAAAAGTAATGCTGGTCTTTTGTAAGTCAACGTCTAGTGACAACATCTGTAAACTGATTTTTTTTTAAATGACACAAAAAAGATACTTCTCAGGTTTATTTGTAACGTCCAGTTTACACAGTCTGTTATTTTGTACCATGTAGTGCCTTACTCAGGTTTTGAACTCAATGTTAATTAGCACTTTCGAACAGTATAATAATGTGTTGCAGTTCTTTTCAGTCGTGTAGCATAAAATGATATCTCTCACATTGGCAGTTTTTATTTCCAGGAAATGTTTTTGCCGGATCTACACTTTGAACACACAGCTATCACAGAAGCGATTATGAATGTCCCTATAAAGGTCCACCAACACACCTTCACTTTCATCTTCCTTTCGAATGTTTGTCCACTTCCAGTTTCCGGCGGTGCTGAAGTGATGCTAAGACACACCCTCTCGAGGCACGGTAACGAAGGGGCCACTGGCCTCAAGTGGGCCCGGAGAGACAGGAACACTGGGCCTTTTGTTTGCAAGCAGTGCATTAAGTTCTGCAGCCTCTTAGCCTGCATTCATCCTAAATACGACTTGCTGGAAATGAGTTGATTACAGTCTATGGCATTCAGAGCAGGCCGGCAGAGTGGAAATGAACACTATTGACATGTTGCTTTTGATCTGAGTTTCAAAGTTTATTTTTTCATGACAAATCTTGAAAGGTGGCATCATCTTTTTTCTGTTTGCAGGCTCACGCGGAGAAAGATGATTTGTTTTTTACTGATATTACAGTTGGTCACTAACCGAGTTTGTGCGTTGCGCTCTAATTATAACTAAGGGTGGGCGTAGTTCGCGAAGTAGCACTTTGCGAAGCTACGCAAAGTGAAGTTCGCACTACGCGAGCTACGCGTAGCACTTCGCGAACTGCGTAGTAACATGTTCGCACTGTGCAAGATGTTGTTTTCAATGATTGCACAGTGCGGACAAGCAACCGGCACTGTGCAATCATTGAAAATGGCATCCTGCACAGTGCGAGCTGTAGTTTTCTGCTGCTCGAGTAGATTTTTACTCGAGCGGCAGCTTTCTCAATGCGAACTGGTAGTTTCTCATCGCGAGCGGTCGTGAGCATACGCGACCCCTCGCAATGAGAAACCTGACCTCCTTGCGTTGGGAATCTCGCCGGGAGGTTTATTTTCCATGCTCGCGATCGCCAACTTGATGTTGCTGATCGCGAACAAGGAAAAAGTCTCGCCGGGATGTCATTTTGCTTGCTCGCGGTCGCCAACTTGACGTTGAGGACCGCAAGCAAGCAAAAAATGACCGCAGCACTACGCAACACTACGCTACGCGTGTTCGCACTGTGCTACGTGCAGTTCGCGTAGTGCGAAGTTGCGCGAACTTCGCAAACTACGCGAGCGTAGCGTAGTGCTTCGCCCAGGCTTAATTATAACATGCTGAACTGCTGACAAGAGGAGCAGGGGGCGCCCTTGCTTAAGTTAAAGCACAGCATTTTTCCCCTTGAGAAAAAATACGGCATTTTAAAAGTTGATTCAAGCAGCGCTGTGTGGCGTATTGAAAAAAAGAATTATATTTAATTTTAAAGCACAACATTGCGGCGCTTAAGAAAAAGCAGTAATTTGGCAGGGTCATGAGAGGAAGGAAAGCCCAATAAAAATGCGAGCTGTTACGGGCACAGAGCTGAACACAGGCACACACCAACAGGAGCAGGAAAGGAGAGAAAAAAATGTCCCCAAACTACAAATAAATAACTAAAGTGTAATAATACAGTACTTAGTCCCTGCTGTGTGGGAGGAACAGAAAGATACATCAGAAGTGGAGTGGAACGGCACTCCAAATCCAGGCGCACAGCTGGTGTTGTGATTATCACACATTCTTTTCAGATAACTTTTTCAATTTCAACAATAAATATTCCATGTACTCCAAGACAGAAAGACAAACAGGAGGGACAAAGAGAAGGATTGACCACTAGTAAGAGAATATTTTTAAAAGACACTGAAACTAACAAATGGGTCACAGAGGGATGGCTTTAACTCCACAAGAGAAGTTACAATAGGTCGCGAATACTCGACCTAAAAACCATAGAAATTCACTGCAAGAAAGAAAGGTTACAGGGATGTTCTAGTTAGGAAATAGATTTTGAAAAACCTTAGAAATTCACTTTAAAAACCAAAGGTTACAGGGCCGTTATAGTTAGCAAATAGAATTTTAAAAACCATAGAAATTCACTGAAAAAACAAAGGTTACAGGGACATTATAGTTAGGCTCAGATTTTACTCATACAAAACCATAGAAATTCAGCAGTTTTAGTTACCTGATCTGAAAACTATGCCCGGCAATGCACTGCTTATGCTCTCACATATTACATCACTCATGACATGGCCAGTGACATCACTGATGGCATCTCAAATGACATAATCCGCAGAATAACTAACACAGCTACTCACACCTCTATATAAACTCTCATACACTCATACACTCATACCCATTCATACACCCATATAGCCACTCATGTATCCTCACCCATACAGACATGCATGCACTTGCTCACTCTCCCACACAACCACTTACATATCCATTCACTCATCCATACAACCATTCACATACCCACTCACTCACTCTTACACCCTCTCACATATGCAATCACTCTCCAATACAGGCACTCATACCCACTCACATCCCATATACACACTCAAATTACTCAATAACCCATACAGATTCTCACATACCTACTCACTCACCCATACAGCTACTCACATAGCCACTAGCTCACTCATAGTTACTCACACACCTACACACACACCTATGCAGCCACTCACATAGCCAGTGACTCACGTATAGAGCCACTCATGCACCCGCTCACTCTCTAATGCATCCACTGACACACCCACTCACTGCCTATACAACTATTCACGTACCCACTAACACATCCATACAGCTACTCAAACACCCACCCACACACCCATAGAGCCACTCAGACATCCATTCACACACTGATACATGTATTCATACAGTTTCTACAATGAGATATGTTAGAATTAGCATGACTAATTACTAGTACAGAAAGAATAGTAATGTAACATCCTGTAGCTTACTATATATCTTTAACTCGCAGAAATGTTTCTGAAACACACTCAAGGGATGATGTCATCAGTGATTTCATCAGTGATGTCGGTTAAACTGTCATCACTGATGTCACGGACCATATCATAAGTGATATAGTATGTGAGGTCAGAAGTAGTAAATTGCGAGGGTGTAAGTTATAGTTAGCTCAGCTAACTACAAATGCTGGGTTTCATTGGTTTTGTATGAGTGAAATCTGAGCCTAACTATAACGTCCCTGTAACCTTTTTTTTTTCACTGAATTTTTTCATTCTATTTCCTAAATGTAACCACTAACCATTGACAGTGAGTGTGTAAGTCAGTGCATGAATGTCTCAGTAAGACTGTGAGTGGGTGTTAGAGTTTCTGAGCGGGTCTGCCAATGGGTCTGAGTATGTTTGAGTAGGTCTGTGAATGGGTATGTGAGTGTCTAAGTGGGTCTGTGAGTGGGTATGTGAGTGGGTCTGTGAGTGAGTACAGTTCTGTCTGAGTGGGTCTGTGACTGAATGAGTGAGTGTCTGAGTGGGTCTGTGAGTGGGTGTATGAGTGTCTGAGTGGGTCTGTGAGTCAGTGTGTGAGTCTCTGCCAAGATCTGTGAATGGGTCCATGAGAATCTGAAGGTCTGTGAGTGGATGGATGAGTTTCTGAGTGGGTGAGTGAGTGGGTGCATTAGTGAGTCTGTGAGTGGTTGTGTGAGTCTCTGAGTGGATCTGTGAGTGGGTGAAGGAGTCTGAGTGGGTCTGTGAATGAGAACATAAGTGTCTGAGTGGGTCTGTGAGTGGGCGGAGGAGTCTGAGTGGGTCTGTGAGTGGGTGTGTGAGTCTCTAAGAAGTTCTGTGAGTGGATGCATGAGTCTCTGAGTGAATATCTGAGTGGGTGCAGGAGTGTGTGAGTGGGTCTGTGAGTAAGTGTTTGAGTCTCTGCCTAGGTCTGTGAATGGGTCCATGAGTGTCTTTGAAGGTCTGAGATTGGATAGATGAGTCTCTGAGTGGGTGCATGAGTGAGTCTGTGAGTGGTTGTGAGAGTCTATGAGTGGGTGAGTGAGCGGGTGAGTGAGTGTCTGAGTGGGTCAGCCAGTGGGTGCTTGACTCTTTCAGTAGATATGTGAGTGGGTGCATGAGTCTCTGAGTGGGTCTGTGAATGACAACATAAGTGTCTGAGTGGATCTGTGAGTGGGTGGATGAGTGTCTCAGTAGATCTTTGAGTGGGTGCATAAGTATCTCAGTGGGTCTGTGAGTGGGTGTGTGCATCACTGAGTGGTTCTGTGAGCGGATGCATGAGTGTGTGAGTCTCCAAGTGGGTCTATGAGTATGTGCGAGTCTCTTAGTGGGTCTGTGAGTGGCAAATGAGTGCTTGAATGGATCTGTGAGTGGGTGCATGAGTGTCTTTGAAGGTCTGTGAATAGATGGATGAGTCTCTGAGTGGGTGGGTGAGTGTCTGAATGCTTCTGTGAGTAGATGTGTAAGTCTCTGAGTGGATCGGAGAGTGGGTGCATGAGTCTCTGAGTGGGTCTTTGAATGAGACCATAAGTGTCTGCGTAGGTCTGTGAGTGGGTGGATGAGTCTCTGAGTGGTTCTGTGAGTGGGTGGGTGTGTGAGTGTCTGAGTGGATGCTTAGGTGTCTCAATGGTCCGGTGAGTGGTTGTGTGAGTCTCTGAGTGGTTCTGTGAGTGGATACATGAGTGTGTGAGTGGGTATGTGTCTCTAAGTGGGTTTGTGAGTATGTGTGAGTCTCTTAGTGGGTCTGTGAGTGGGCGAATGAGTGCTTAAATAGATCTGTGAGTGGGTGAATGAGTGTCTGCGTATGTCTGTCAGTGGGTTTGTGAGTCTCTGAATGGGTGCATAAGTGTGTGAGTGGGCCTGTGAATGGGTGTGTGAGTGTATGAGTGGGACTGTCAGAGGGTGTATGGTAGAAAAGGAGGGGGTACACAGGAGCCGGTCCTCGTGCCAGCTTCCCCTTTGACAGTCACTGTCCAGCTTGCCTGCAGTCCGCTACCCCCTGTGTTGCATTATATTTTTTTGTGCTAAGTAATCCATGAGTGGGGAATGGGCGTTCCTGTGCGTTTACCCATGGGATTTGAAGCAATCCCAGATTTACAAAAGCCATTCAACCTGGGATTGCCCTTGGTATGCATGGTATGAAATACTATGCCTTACAGCACTAGGGGCACTACTGATGGAATGTGCTGATTGGGCATTGCTGATGGTATGTGCCCTCTCTGTTGCACACAGAGCTCCTGCTAGTTATACATGCTTTCGGTTTACCTGTGGCATTGCTAAAAAGTGTGTACCGATATCAACGTTTACCAGACAGAGCTCCTGCCGCAGCTTCTCTGCACCAGGGCACTCTTTATGAATGCTTTGCACACCTGTAAAGAACTGGGACCGTGTATTACAGAGAGTGCCCTGGGGGCACTTTGTAATTACTAAAGAGGCCGCTTTGCGCGCCCCGGGGCACTTTAATATTACAGAAGGGGCTGCAGACACTTGGGCGGCCCCTTCTGTGATACCGATACCCCTGGCGTACATAAAGCGTCAGCGCTATCTGCAGTGGGTGTTCCCTCATTTGCATGGTGGGCGTGCCCCATGCAAATGAGTGAATACCTTGGCGCCCGCGCCATATTACAGACACTGTTGCAGAGGCAAAGAAGCTGTCAGGAAGCGCGCTGACAGTGCGCCACCTTTCAGTGCGTCCCCTGAGAGCAGCCCTCTGCAGGGGGCTACCCCCTAGACATCCGCTTGCAGGCGGCTGCAGTCACTGACTGAACCCGCCTACACAGTGAGACACGGAGCAGCTGTTTCAAAGCTGCTCCGAATTTCACTTGAATGTGCTGCCCCAGGGCAGCACGAGGTTCCAGCTGGCCTGGGGGCAGCACATTCTATGCAACAGGGCGCACTTTCTTGTTTGCGCCCGGCGCACCTCTTTTATGGTGCACCTGGTGCAAACAGGGAAAATGCGCCCTAATACATAATATGGCCCCTGGTAGGCAGAAATCCTATAGTGCCACACTACTTCTTTGTACATGAAATCCTTCTAACGCTCTTGCCAGGTACCCATCAAAGCCTGTGGTAAGCCTCTGTGCCTAAGCTGTAGTTAAATAATGTTCACCCTTCAGGGCACAAGTCACAGTTGATGTGAGTGGAAAGCATTCCTCCATTGTTTTTAGAATGGAGATCCACACCCCCTAAGATCTAGGCAGAGAAGGAAGGGGCAAGATCTCCTTCGTATGATGGAGCACCTTTGACGCTCTTCATTGCATGCAGAGGGACCTGGCACCACATACCTTTGATTTTTGTATTATAGATGGACATAAAGATGGGTAGGTATCTAATGAGTTTAGGGATACATATTTGTGCTTTCATGTCTCCAAAAATGTACCTGCAGCAACAAAAGCATTATACCATAACTTCAAGTGGAATAACTCAATATGTAACTATGACGAATTACTTGAGGAGCACTGTTATCTACAGAACTTTCCATGGAACATTTTCGTATGCAAATAATAATAGTACTCATTTCACTTACGAAGAATAAATTAAACACTGAGTTGACAATGCCAAAGATCTGAACCTCTGGGTAGCAGGTAACAAACAAGTCTCAGCAGCGAAAACTTCATCCACTGACCGGCATAAAAATACATACTTTCATGTTTTTCACTGCCTGGATCCAACGTTTACCATACGAAACAAGGGGCATATTATCAAGACAGGCGATAAAATTATCGCCGAACTGCCGCTAAAGCTGCGATAATGCGCTTGATAATATGCTCTATGGAATTCCAATTGAAGCTCAGGTTAGATGTCCTTCACATCTAACATGGGCTTCAATTGGAATTCCATAGAGCATATTATCAAGCCCATTATCGCCGTTTTAGCGGCAGTTTTCTGCTGCTAAAGCGGAGATACTTTTATCGCCTGTCTTGATAATATGCCTGTAAATGCGTATGGTGTATATATACACATCTACCTAAACCAATGCTCTCTATAATCTATTTTTTATTGAAGTCATAGAGTATAAAACAAACTCACTGCTTTAACGTCAGGGGTATGATAGGGTTATAATGCCATTCACTGTGTCGTCATTTCCTATGAGGCCTCTGCCAATGGCTGATGCTCAATATTATTCCTGCTTTTTTAAATACTTGTGCCCAGTCACGCCAACTGACTACTGCAGTTCAAGATGAAGTGCTCCCCAGAGTGTAATGTTTGCACCACAATGTACCCACAAGAAATAGATTGGGTTTATTTGCTCCTGGCACTATGAATCCACAAGCGTTACATATAAAGAGCAAATGAGCTGACTGTTGTATTGAACGGTTGCTCTTACCCTATAATACCATATCATATTCTGGCAACATGTACAGTGTGTATTCCCACCCACCCATTTTATGCAGAAAGAGAATAGGGGAGCGTACACGTACATTGACCTTGGTTACCATTTTCACCAGCAGAATGGCTGCAATGCCAATGCTCGTCGCTGTCAAATGCAGTGAACTGAACTTACCAACCTCAGGAGAATGAAAGGTTTCACTTCCATTCTCCTGAGGTTGGTAAGTTGAGTATGATACATTTCATAATAGTAACATTTCTTATTTATAGTGCTTAGGCAAGGCTGAGAAAGGGTGTGAACTAGCATATACCAAATATTTATTTGTCCAGACTCTAGAGTGCTAGAGGAGGTATAAATGTAAATGTCAATGTACTTATAGAGCGCACTGTCACCAGACGGCCACCTTGCGGTGTCACCTTTGCGGTTTCCTGGCGCTGATACTCATACCGCTGTAGAACCCCTCCTGGCTTTCCCTGTGAAGTGTCCACTCCTGGGCACCCCCAGGGTGAAGCCAGGCATCCTTAGCGCTGTTGGGGCCGGTGTGGAGGCTAAGCAAGCTATTGCCCAGAGTTGCAGCGTGTGGCCTGTGATTAGAATAGGCACCGAGGCGAGAATAGACAGGTCCGAAGAAATTGAGCCCGAGCCCAGCCAAGGCGGGAATTGAACCCTGGTCCCTGGCCAGAACTCTGCTTCAGGGTCTGCCGCTCTAAACATTGAGCCACACTCCTCCACAGTTGTAGCATAGACACCAGTGTCAGTGACTGTTCAAGGCCTGCAAAGGTTCTATGTTACAATTGGTAGCACGAGGCTCTGTGCACACCAGCCATAGTAACACCTAGGCTGGCAATCTTTGTCAATCTTTTCTGGAACCCACTTTGAAAGGGAAGGAACCGGAACAGTATCACTAGTTTCTTCAATGTACATCTCCTCCTGTTCTGACTTAATGTTAGCAGTACAGAAAAAACATTAGTATATTTCCACACTGACTTGCATTTGAGCTAGGACTGTTTCGGAAATTTAAAATTAAAATAAAGAAGAAAATATATTGGCATCATTGGTTGTGAGTTACTGTAGGAACGTGCCCCTTTTAGCATGGTTAACCCCCACTTTCTTACTGGTATCTGATGCAACTTTGACCAAAATTGTGCTGGGTTCCTGCTAACCAGGTCCCCAGCACCAGAGTTCTCTCCCTAATTGTTCCACAATTGGCACCACTTTAGGCTCCATGTAAGTCCCTAGTAAGTGGTACCCCTGGTACATAGGGCATTGGAACTAGAGAATTTCTAAGGGCTGCAGCACAAATTGTGCCACCCTAATGGACCCCTCAACAAGCTCATGCAAACTGCCATTGCAGCCTGCATGTCTTGGTGAACAGAAAAACAAAGAGTCGTCATGGCACACATTCCCGTGTGCCATGCCTATCCAGCACTGCATGTGTTATAGGTCACTGCTACAGCAGGCCTAACTAGTGTGGCTCAATGGTTAGAGCGGCAGACCCTGAAGCAGAGTTCTGGTCAGGGACCAGGGTTCGATTCCCGCCTCAGCGGGGCTCGGGCTCAATTTCCTCGGACCTGTCTATTCTCACCTCGGTGCCTATTCTAATCACGGGCCCCATGCTGCAACTCTGGGCAATAGCTTGCTTAGCCTCCACACTGGCCCCAACAGCGCTAAGGATGCCTGGCTTCACCCTGGGGGTGCCCAGAAGTGGACACTTCACAGGGAAAGCCAGGAGGGGTTCCACAGCGGTATGAGTATCAGCGCCAGGAAACCGCAAAAGGCGACAACGCAAGGTGGCCGTCTGGCAACAGTGCGCTCTATAAGTACCTTTACATTTACATACCCATGTGTGGGCATATCTGCCTAAGTGGATGTGTCCCTGTCATATCGAAGTTCACCCTTGGATATCACGAGTACACAGGGAAGCCATACCGAGTCCAGTCCATGGGCTGGACACCCGAGATTACAAGTTCCCCAGCCACATGATGGCTTCACTGTACCCCAGATGTTTGTTATCAAACATCTCATCTTAATGAACCCACACTGATGTCAGTGTTGGATTTATTAAGAAACGCACCCAGAGGGCACCTTATAAATGACCCCTGAAAACCTACCAACTGCTAGCATGTTGACTGACTAGTCTCGACCAGCCAGCCAGCCTAGACACATTTCTGACCTCCTGAGGTGAGGAACAAAGACTGCACTGGGCGGAGATGTTTACACCTCCTCCATGCAGGATGTGCATTCCAGGGCAGAAAGCTTCAAAGGCCCTGCCGTCTGTTACCCGACCAAAGTCTCTCCAGATAGTAGAGATGCCCACTCTCCTGGCCTGACCCGACTTTATGGTGGTAAGACCGGTTGGGACAATTAGTAAGATTAGGAGGTGTGCCGACCTTCAGCTGGCACTACCCGTATGATGAATCAGCTGATGTGGACCCCAATTTTCAGATTACCGAAACTGGAGAACTACCGAAGCCTTTGGTAGCCTGCCAGCACTTTGAAAATTGCCTACAGTCTCCCTTGGAGTAGAGGAGCTATTCACTTGCATTCTGCAGGTAGCAACAAGCTGTCCACTGCCTTGCAGCTCCCCTGCCCGACTGGTGCTGCAGACAACCAGGAGAATGTACTCATGATCTGGTAGCTCAGCTCTGTCTACCCACTAAGACACCAGGACCAACCAGAGCCATGCAGTATCATCCCCAGGGGTATAGGATACCCTGCACCAAACTCCAACCTGGATTCCCACTGCACCATAACTGAGCAGCCGTCAAGGGATGCCAGCATCATTTAGACCCACTTCATAAGTGGCCCAGGTGTCCTGGTTTTGCCCCTGCCAGTTGTTTGCCTCGAACCACAAGGAGCATCTTTGCTCACCAGCTCAGCCGCCCTAACCACTCTGCACCGAGCCTCTCGGCCTGGGTACCACAAAATCGGCTGCGCCCCCTTGCTCTAAGACCCTGTGCAACCTAAGCCCCTGTTTGGGAGCTCTCTGACTTGTCCCCAAGTCCCCCTGGGCAGCCTATTTCCAGGTGCCTCCCCTTCACCGCAGTGTGCACAGCTACAACCGCACCAGCATCCTGCTCCTGTTAAAACCTGGGGAGTTCCTAAAGAACTGCTGGTAATACTTTGGACCTTGGCCCACTACAACTCCGAACTCTGAAGGTGAACCCCAGAAAACGACTGTACCTACCTGCATCACCGACTTTTCCTCCCATAGGATTGCTTTGTGCGTAAAAGCGCACAAGTTTGAATGTTTTACTTGCCTGTAAAAATGTCTAACAAAAAGAGTACTTATGGGGGGCATGGATAAGATGTCTAAGATAGCAGTAGCGTGAGTCATCATCATCATCAAAAACACTTTATTCGATTAATTAAAATCATAAAAAGGACAGATTTCATACAATAGATAATGCAATCAAAAAATCATAATGTATACCATCAATATTAAAAACATATCTTCAAAGTTAAAAATACCATGCCGAAGAACAATCGTTAAAAAGTCAGTCAGGATTACACAAACTGGTGTAGAATTTTTGGTTTGCAGCGCACGGCTGCCACCAAGAAATTCGCCACGCTAAACACAATGCGGGTACTGCTCAGCTGCTGAAGAAATAACAAAGCAGGTCTAACTTGTAAAAGACTGGCTTCATTCAGAATTGGGAATAAATATTTTTTTCGGCTAGCAGAATAAAACTCGCAAAAAACATGATGAAGTGCAATGTATATTGATATGAAAAATTATCACATTGGCACGGCCTGCTGCATTCAGGTTTACCCCAGGACGGATAAAAGCCTGATGAGTAATGAATCAGGTTAAATCTCAAATCTCAGCAGTAGAAATCTATGGTGTGGATTAGAGACAATGCTTAAATAGGGTTCCAGTGAGGGAGATAAGAGAAGCATGTAATGCGCTCTTACACTCGGTTTTGTGAGTTCCCTCTCTTCCCGATCCAATTTTGCCCTGTCTGTAGAGGACTGCTTAATCCACGCTACGTCTGCCTTTACAATATGTAATGGGGATGAGAAAAGCTCAGGACGCCCAAGACGGGAGAACACCGCTCTAACGTACTCCAGCCAGGGTATTCTTTTAACATTGTCCATAGCTAGGATGTCATTAAGGATCATATGATTGAGAGTGATTTCCTGATTTAACCAGGTTTTCACCCAGCACAGTAAAGGGGCCATCTTCAGTTTGTCAGTAACATATCCCAGGCCAACCTCCGAGTGAATAGAAAAAGTAGGGGTAGATTGAGGAACTGAGAGCAAATGTCTCAGAAATCTGTTTTCTACCACTTGGATCTTGTCCTGGGCGACATAGCCCCACAATGCGGCGCCATATGTGGCAATAGCCAGGCATTTCGAGGTATAAACTTGCAGCAGGGCCTCCATCGGCCGTGCCCCTAATCTTTTGGCAAAGCTCATCAGCGCTGAAGTGGACCTAGCTGCCGAGTTACTTTTAAGCTTAATTTGCGGGCCCCAGGTGCCTCTCTCATCAAAGAGGACCCCCATATAGCAAAAGGCCTTTACTCTCGAGATCTCTTCCCCATTACAGAAAAAGGACCTAGATTTAGGTTTTTTGCACTGTTTCCCCACTACCATAAAATGGGATTTCTTTATATTCACCTTAAGGTCTAAAGCGACCATAAAGGCGCCAAACGCATCCAGCAGTCTCTGAAGCCCCACGCCAGTGCGAGCCAACAGAACAGCATCGTCCGTGTATAGAAGAACCGGTGTAAATGAGTCTCCTACACGCGGTACGTCCGCCCTCAGGTTCCCCAGGGACTTTTCCAGGCCATTAATATAGATGGTAAAGAGGAGTGGGGCCAGGATAAGGCCTTGCCTCACCCCCCTCTCTGACGTAAAATGCTTCGTGCATTTTCCATCCTGGGTGACCCTTACAGAGGCGGAAAGATCCTGCTGAAGTGCTGCCAAAAACTCACTAGGGGGGGGTCAATGCCTATTTCCAGCAAGATATGCCATAACTTCGACCGATTGACTAAATCAAAAGCTGAGGACAGGTCCATAAAAGCCATAAAAAGGGACCCGTCCTTCGTCACCGTATATTTACTAATTAAAAGCTGAAGATTTAAGCATTGATCCAGGGTCCCCCTATTCTCTCTAAACCCATATTGCAAATTAGACAAAACACCCCGACTGTCTAAAACAACCCTAAGTTTATGGAGTAAGACCCTGCCCAAGATCTTCACTGCCGAGTCTAACAGGGAAATGGGTCTGTAGCAAGAGGGGTCTCGACGCTGACCCTTTTTAAAAATTGGTATAATGACCGCAGTAGCCCATGATGCAGGAAACCCGTTACCTGGGACGGCATTAAAAACATTTGTTAAGATCCTTGCCCACAGTTTGGGGGATGAGCCGTATAAATCCACCGGTACGCCGTCGGGGCCCGGCGCCTTGTTTCGAGAGGATTCCTTTATGGCTCTCTCCACATCCAAAATGTCAAAGGATAAGCGAGGCGGAGAGTGGGGTTCGAGGGAAATACTACTGCTTGGGGGACTTAAACCACCCGCACCATACATATTACTAAAATGGTCAAACCATTGGTCGTCCGGGATCACACTATCCAGCTCTGTGCCCTCAATGCCCGAAAAGCATGGGTGATTAATTGTTGCCCAAAACTTTCCGCTGTCCCGTAGGACGTTGATTGATAGGAGATTATCCCAGGCCTCCGATTTTATCACCTTTTTCCGTGAGGCAATAGCCTCTTTGTAAGCCCCTCTAGCTACGGCAATTGCCGCCTTGTCCCTGGGGCTACTTTTCAGCACCTGGAGCAAGACCCTATGGGCCCTAGAGCAACTTCCATCAAACCATTTTAAAGAATTGCTACATCTACGGGTATTGGTGGAAGTCAGGTCCCTAGAGATCTGTAAACAGATTGCCTCGAAGGCGCTGATTATCTCTGCTGCGGGTGAATTATCATTAAGGCAAGTGGCCCAAGGCCCATCAATTTTTGCACAGAGATCCTCCAAAAAGGTTGCGGGGACCACCTTAGCCCATTTGATCCTACAACCCTGATCTTTCGTGATCAGGGGAGGATCACTATGGTAAACATGGCACACGTTGCCCGTGCTCTCGGCCATATCCAGCTCCAAGTACACCGGATTGTGGTCACTAAGAGCGGACGGGACGGCTTTGTAAGCTCTGGCCCTCGCTAGGGCGCCAGTGGACATAAAAATATAATCGATCACTGTCCCTGGAATAGAGCCTTTATATGTGACAACCCTGCCCCCAACCTCTATAAGAATGGTAGATATTGGTAATGGCAAGGAATTCCTCTAGAGCCTCCCCATGCTTGGAGTGCTCAAAATGGGAGGCTGCAGCACCTATTGGCCCCTCATGAGCCTCCTGGGACCTAGCATGACACTCAGCATCACAGGGATGAACATTAAAATCGCCCATGAGGACGATCTCGAAACCAGTGTTTTGTTTTTGACTATATTCTAAAATAAAACATTGCAGAGCGGCCACATGTTGATTAAGATCGACACAGTCTCTAGAATTATAAAACTTGTAGCGTGAGTCTGTTGCTCAGCGCTAGCCCAGTGAAAATCCTGTTGCAGCGGGATGGAGGGCAACCAAAGACGAGCCTGGGGATCACATCCATGATGTATCTCCCCCCTGAATGAAAAATGCAAGACTGTGAATTGCTTGTGTATGAGGAACGGCAAAGTTTTACCATGGGCCCTGCCCACGAAGCGTCCCAGCAGCAAGACGGCGGTGGGACGTAGCCAATGACTGAGAATTGGAGAAGGCAAAAACACTACAATAGGTGGTGACCCACTGCTCTAGCGGAATCTGCAAGCTCCTCGAGGAAAAAGCAGTGAGTGAGGGACCCGCTCTATGATGGTGAGGGGAGATCATTGATTTCCAGTGGCCTGGGCAGAGTGGCAGAGGTGACTGGGCTCACCCCGATGCTGCAGAGCAGAACTGGTGACCGGGGTCAAGACTGCCACCGACGATATGGCAGGGCTGCCCACTGTGCTGGGAGATCTCCCCTCTGAGCCACCTGCCCGGCGTCAGGCCTCGGCCTGGTGGAGAGTGTCGGAACTGGAAAGATTGGTACTGCAGCAGCTAAGACACCATGGGCTGAATGCTGCCCTGCAACATGGGAGATCGGGCCCGGTGTGCGGAGTGCGTGAGGCGGTGTGTAGTACCGTGATTCAGGCCTTGGCATATTGGGGGTCCGCGTAGGGGCCCCAGCATTTCCTGGTCTATGCGAGTCTGAGGTTCCATGCCCCTGGAATCTGTCTGGTGAGATGTTGCTGGCTGAGCGGTAAGAGGGCCCATACACTTGCAGAGGCCGCGTGGTAAAATACTGTTGTGGGGCGGGGACAGAGACTCCCCCATCCTCTCCCCCGCAGGTGGAGCTGGTTAACAACAAAGGGGATGACACCTGATAGGCACTGTTGACAATCATACATGAGGTTAGCCCTTCGGGGATGGGGCTCCAACGGCCACTCAGGGATTGGGGGCCCCTACGTGTTGGTCTCTGCTCGAGGAGATGCAGTGCCCCGCTATCTGGAGCCCCTTCTCCTGGCTCATCCCGTTCCATGGCTTGAACAACACACAGAATGTTCCTGGGTGCCTTCACCGGATACATGGTGAATTAGGACTCAAATACCGACATACTGGAGGGGAAGTTTAGTTCTGTACCACCTTTGCCTGCAGCCACAACTGGCGCACTACAAAATATTCTGGCCTAACTATAGTACTGGGTATACTGCCAGAATGGCTAAGACACGAAATAAACAAGGGGCCGCTCACCCGAAGACGAGAGAGGCCTCGCCTGTCCCCCCGGACCCTTGGATAATAGCGATGCCTCTGATGATTCGATCCACTCACACTTGGATAAAGTGTCAAACCGATATAGCAGACACCAAATCAACACTTCAACAGGACATTAGAGCAGTGTCAATGGGCTTGGGCCTCCTACAAGTAGAACACCATAAACTGGTGGACCGAGTCAAGGAGATGGAACAGTCAGTCATTGAAGCCATGCCTGCACATCGAGAAATATCCAACAAATTGGAGGACCTAACCGTCAGAGTGGGCACACTAGAACGATGTGCAGAAGATGTAGATGGTGTAGCCGATTCAATAACATCAAGGTGGTGGGACGTCCTGAAGGAATTGAGGGTACGGATATAGTGTATTTTCTAGAGAATGGGCCTTGCACAGAGGTGGTACCTGAAGGCTTCACACAGTTTTTTGCCCTGGAGAGGGCCCATCAAGTGCCGGCCCACCTGCTGGCGCCGGGGCAACCTCACCCCGGGGATGGTCCATTTATTACACTATAGGGATTGGGGCATCATCCTCCAGAGAGCCCATACCAATGGTCGGTTCACAATAACTAACAGTAAGGTATTGGCATACCCAGATTTTGCTGCCAAAGTTCAAGCACAATGTGCGTACTTTGTGGAAGCTAACAAAGCTCTCTGTGAGGAGGGTATTCAATATTCATTTATGTTTCCTGCTAAACTTTGAATCATGCTCGATGGCAGTACCCACTTATGTCACACACCTACAAAACAGGGGCACCAGTTCCAAAATCCAGAATTCCGTCTACTGTAGCGCAATAGAAACCTAAGAAACGTTCCAGGAGACCACCTCTGAAGATTTCCCTGTGGAGGCCTTCCCCCTCTCAAACAGAACGAGAACAGGCGGCGGCACTGCCCGCAGTGGCGGATAGGTTCAATGCAAAGAATGACGGAGGGCACAGACATTTAACCTGAGCATAAATCATTGATTTCAGACTCAGGTGAGTCAACCATGAGCAAGATGGACTGCCCTGTAGAGACTACACAATCTGTTGACAACCTAGTTAGAACAGCTTCTGTTGCCCCCAGTGCATCCAAGTGCCTACAGCTCTTTACTGGGGTTGTGGAACTCCATAGCGCTCACTGGGACCTTAACACTACCCCTGTTGCAGGCACTGAGGGCAACCACTGTGATGGGCCTAATATCTCCGGAACTGGGGTTCGCTGGCGACCTGCGGCCAGTGAAGGGTGATATCTGATAGCTATAATGGTGAATGGGCTGGTGTGGTGCATTACCTCTGCTTTGATTGCATCCCCTTGACAACTGGTGGTGTCTTTCTCTTAACAAAGTTCTTTTTTAACAGGTTTGGGCTGACAGCGTTGTTGCATTGCCTTGGCTGAGTGAGTTTACAGTTGGGTTGCTACTTACATGTCCTGGGGGTCAAAGACTGGCCTGATAATGCTGGGGGATGGTTGGGGGGAGCCTAAAGCAGAGGCAGACTACCTCTTCTTAGACTATGGGAGATTCCTGTTACAATGTTATTATGATGTCTTGGATTGTGCGGGGAATGGGCTCTGCCTCCAAGCTCCACAATATCCACCAGTATCTGCAATGGTGGGGGGCCCACATGGTGATTCTGCAGGAGACACACCTCACAGCAGATGAAGCTGCCTGTTTACGGCGCAGGTTGGGGTGACAATTTATGCGACCTCTTACTCTGTATATTCTAGAGGGGCACTCCTTGGATACAGGTGGAAACTCCTTTCAAGCTTATACACTTCATTTATAGAAAAAGAGGGGAGGTATGTCCTGGTGAAGGGTAGATAGATGGGCAGAGAGGTCACACTGGGGAGTGTGTATGCCCCGAATCTTGACCAGGTGCTTTTAGTACAGATGCTATCTGTCCCCCTATCCTCTTTAGAGACTGGTGAACTCATCCTCAGAGGTGATTTTAATTGTGTGGTGGATGTTAATATGGATAGGTCCACCCCTCCCCTACAGGGGACAGTGACGCGCAGGACCTCGGAGGGCTTTCAAACTTGGCTGAGACATTGGTACATGGAGATTTGGAGAGTGCAACATGGGCTTGAACATGATTACTCCTATTTGTCACATCTTTATGGAATACATACTAGACTTGATGCTTGTTTGTTTGTTCATCTGCCCTTTGCCCATTCATGGTGTATACCGAGTATTTAGGTTGCACATTATCGGATCACAACCCACTATTGTTGATTTTCCTCCTCATGGCCGAATGCCCAGTGATTACTAATTGGCATCTTGATCCCTTAATGTTGGAGGACACTTGTTTCAGGGACTTCCTGTAGATTGCCATTTCTGAAAATTTCCAGTTTAACCAGGGTCTGCTGCCAATGCCTCGATGGAGTGGAAGGTCCTTAAGGTGGTGTTGTCGGCACACTGTATGGGACAATCCGTTGGGGCTACGAGAAGACATAATACTGAACTTACTTCCCTGCAACATCATCTTCATGAGCTTGGCAATTTGCTGGGCGCTGAGGATGCTATCCAGGACCACTTAAGGAGAGTCTAGGCCAATATAATACACTCTGGAATGTCACTGATGCTATGATTGCAAAAATTATCTAGCGTAAACCCACAACGAGGGAGGTAAGGCGGGTAGGCTTTGGCCTGGTTGGTGCATCCAGAGTCAAGAGGGAGGCCCATTACACAGGTTTTATCAATAATATACTGTTTTACTCTCTGGGGGCTAATAATATTGCCATCCGGGAATATTATGAAGCGCTCTATCAGTGCCCAGAGGCCATTTTGCAGGAGGATCTGACTGAGTTCCTGACTCCACTGCCTTTGCACACACTTGAACTGGCACTGTGGGAAGCCCTTCGGGGATGGGGCTCCGACGAAGCTATTAAGAGCATGGCCACTGGCAGAACCCCTGGCCCAAGTGGGCTCGCAGTGTAATTTTGCGCAGCTCTTGCATCAGATTTGTCCCCTAGATTAGAGTACCTGTACGATGAGTCACTGCAACTGGGTGCATTACAGGAATTGACTAGCGAGGGTCCGGTGGTACCCCTCCCAAAGTCAAAGTTACTGGGAGCACGTACATCAGACTTTCGCCCCCTGTCCATGTTGAAACTTAGCAAAGTGATAGCACTGCAGGTGCTCCCTCAAATTCCGAATCTTGTCCACAGTGACCAGAATGAATTCATTCCTCATAGGTCCACCTCACTGAACCTTCATTGACTATATCATGTTCTATTCCATCAGTACATTGGCCTCTGCCCAAATGCTTTCATTATGTCTGTGGAAAAAGGTTCTTGGCTGAATGATATGGGATTTCCTCCAAGCAGTTATGGCACATATAGTGCTAGGAGACAGTTGACTGAAATGGGTTTGCAATTGTATACTGTCTCTATGGCAAGAGTTAGGACTGGTGGCGTTATCTCCACCACATATGGGATCTACCGGAGAATTAGGCAGAGGTGCGCTCTCTAACCCCTCTTGTTTGCCCTGGCCATAGATCCAGTGGTGGAGCTTTTCCATTAGAAAGCAGTGGGCCACAGGGTTGTAATACAGGGTAGGGAACATGTTTTTCTCTCTATGCCGATGACCTGTTGTTATACTTGATGGATGGCCAACGGGGAGTTGAGAATGCACTGACCCTGCTAGGGGACTTTGCGGTCCTGGCTGTGCGACGGGTTAATAAATCTAAAACATACTTGTTCCCTATGACAAAAGGAGCGTCCCACCCAATGGACCTGCCCTCGGAGTTGCAATGGTCGTGAACGTCCTTCAACTATCTAGACATCCAGGTGTTTCATGATTTAAAAGATCTTAAAGAAGGTAATCTGGGACAGGCGATTCACTCTCTCAAGTCATGTGTCCAGTTCTGGCATTACCTGAAATTACCAGTGATGGCGAGAACATCTTTATCCAAGATGGTTATGCTGCCCCGATTTCTTTGTTAACATCCCTGTTCAGATAACATGCTCCTGGTTGCTTTGAGAACTGATATGGGATGGGGGCACAATAGAGTGTCTTTGGCGGTGCTACAAAGACCTCCGAATGACGGAGGCTTAGGTGTCCCTGATTTTGAATTGTATTACTTGGCAGCCCAACTTCAATGGATAACTCAATGGTTAGATGGTGAAAATCTTGAGGAGCTAGATTCATAGGGTTGGCAAATAATCAGGGTACATTAATAGCAAGGCTCCTTAACCTAAAATTGCCAATTCCACGATTCCACAGCCGGGAGTGCTGCTGAAAATGGCGTTGCACTACTGGCAGTGACGCCTCAAGAGGATGGCTGGTGCTCAATTGTATGCTCCGGCTTTACCACTGGTGGGGGTGGGGCATGGTGATCCATTATTTCCATTCACAGGGCACCAGTTAGCCGAATGGTCCACTGTAGGCCTGCTCACAGTTGGGGATTGCTACCAACCGGGGGTGCTTATCCCATTGAAATAACTGGTGGCTCAGGGTGAGTTACCCCCAGGACAATTCCTGAAGTACCATTCCTTAATGCAAGCATTTGGAGCCCTGTGGCCCCACTGCCGGCAGGAATCCAAGACGCATATACTTCAGGTGTTGGTGACATCGGGCATTGCACATCACCTCGGGAGGTGGCTCTATCAGGCACAACTGGGGATGGATATGATACCACTGGTGAGAATATGAGTAAGGTGGGATGCATTGCTAGGCAGGGATCTCTCAGACCCAGAGTTGGGTAAGATTATGGTGAGCCCCAGACGTATATCCAGAAACACCAAATTTAAATGTGTTCAATTTAACTATGTACACATAACCAACTTTACCCCACATAGATTACAGGTCGTGTATGGTGAAACCTAGGGCCTTCTCCTCCCCCTGACATGTCTGACTACATAACATGTGACTCATTGGGGCAGATGCTCCACAGTGGGTTCTTACATATATGGCTGGTATTCAGACCCCCACGACGATTCTATGTTCTATGCTTTATGTTTAGCGATTTTTTCAATATTTAACCTACATAGTACTGATTAAATTTCTTGACATATTGGTGCTGGTAGATATACCCTACAACTCCTGTTATGAATGGCATATAAGTAGCAATTCCTGAAAATAAGAATATAAGGGATTGGATGAAAAGATTTATTGACTATTTCAATATTTATAAATGTGGGATAAATATGGTCAATGTAGACTATGCCTGGGAGGTGAACATTTGCAGAGTTTGCGGAGTTTGTGCAGTTCTCCACGCTCAGCGGTGCATGCAGAGTTCTGAAAAACTCATCTACATGAAGCAGAACTGAGTTTTTTCCTCGCTTGCGCTCGCCAATGTTTGGTGAGCAAGGGAAATCCAAAGCTAGACCACCTCCTAGCGAGATTTCTCAATGCGGTCTGTTGTAAATGGTAGCGACCGCTTGTGTTGAGAAGCCTTCCGTTCATGTTGAGGAAGCTGCAGCTCGAGTAGAACATATACTCGAGCGGCAGTAAGAAGCTGCTCATGGTGCTGTTCGCGCTGATTTTACAGCTGGGGACAAACATCCAGCGCTAAAAATCAGCGTGGACGGCATGACCTAACACAATCTGCTGCTTGGGGAACTCCGCGTAACGCAGCAGAGTTTTTTACGTGGAACACCGCAAGCTCCACCCAGGCCTAATGTAGACACAACCAGTGTTGGCAACTCTGTCCTTGGTTAATGAGTAGACTGTGCTGAAAATAGAACTTCCGGTACACTCTACAAACCACCTAAATGCAACAGAACAGATTCCACTGTTGAATGCATGAAAGGTGAATATGTAAGATGATTTATCTGACTCAATGCAATGTTATCATTAAATGCCAATAAAATATATATTTTTTAAAAAGTACTTACCATTGAATGCAGTTCTTGGTTTTGAAACATATATAAAAAGAAGTGATTACTAATTTTGCACTATCCTGCATATGGGCTTTGGAACATTTTCACTCGTTTGTATGGGGAAAAGAGGTAATTGTTAGATGTAACCATAAACCGTTAGGGAACATTTGGACCATCATGGGAATGTCAAGAGACTCATCTAGGTTTGCCCGGTTATCCATGTGCTTGTTATACTTTGTGTAGAAAGTTGAGTATTTACCCAGAAAGAAAAATGCAGTAGCAGACTTTTTATCTAGAATGGCCACATTATTTCTCGAAAATCAGGAGGATTTGTTGGAAAATGAAAACATTGCATAGGTGGTTGAAACAAGGGACTTTCATAAAATCTGGAAGAATGGCAAGCAGAGAGTGAGAAAAATCATGAATTTTATAAAACTCTAGGAGTTTGTGAAGAAGTGATGACCCAGTAAATAAAAGTGATATGGGACAACATGCAAACAAATTAAGCACTAAACTGAATGAGAAACACTATACCCAAAATATCATTAAAAATGCTGAGAAGCGGACAAGACACATGAATAGGAAAATACTTCTAGCAACTCACGAAAAACTAGCAGTAACAAGACCCATATGTGCCCCAACATAATGTTCAAATTCTAACAAATTAAAGAAACTAGTGATCAAATCCTGGAATATCCTGAACTCTGGAGGCCTTAACATTGAGAAAATAATGTTTTCCTTTAGCAAAGTCAAAAGCCTAAGGGATATCCTAATACATACCCATCAGATGTAACAGATAATGGGGGACAGAACCAATACCCTGTGGAACATGCCGTCTCATGTGGGAATATCCATTCGGAGGATGCAGTGTGTGCAAATTCTAGAGAAAATGTAATACAATGGACATAGTGCGCCAGACTACGTGGCATCTAAATGGTCATTCACAGAATGTCTAATACATGCTTAGGTGCCCTTGTTCACTTATATAAATAAAAATGACAACCCGTGAAGTAAGAGTAAGAATAAGCAAACATAGAAGTGCTCTTAAGTTCAAGAGAGACGACACAAGACTTACCGGACACTGCCTAGGAAAGAAAAACACAGAGAATGACATCGAGTGGTACGTCACCCCCAAACGTTTTGCCTCCCTTCTCTCCCCTTATTTCTGAATTCATTTACATTGGCCCTAAGACTCTGGGCACTTTGCCACTGCCAACCAGTGCTAAAGTGCATGTGCTCTGTACTTAAAACATGGTAAAATTAGGGTATCCATAATTGGCATACTTAATTTACTTATAAGTCCCTAGTAAGTGCACTGCTTGTTTCCTCAGGGCCTGTAAACTAAAAACTACTAGTAGGCCTACAGCACAGATTTTGCCACCCACTTCAGTAGCCCTTTAAATATGGATCAGGTCTTCCGTTGCAGAGAATTTGTATGCAGTTTTAAACTGCCATGTCGACCTGGCAAGTTACCCCACTTGCCAGGCCCAAACCTTCCTTTTTAATACATATAAGTCACCCCTATGGTAGGCCCTGGACAGCCCCAAGGGCAGGCTGCAGTGTATTTTAAAAGTTAGCCATATACTTTTAAGTATTACATGTGCTGGTGGTGAAAAACTCTTAAATTCGTTTTTTCACTACTGCAATGCCTATGTCAATCACAGGTTAGTATTGGGATTACCTTATTACACTTTATAAGTGTAATTTCTAATTGGGAAAAGATGGAATTTTTGAATTTGGAGTCTTAAAAGTACAACTTATGGTAAAGTTAGATTTTAAGTTCCAAATCTGAAATACCACTTTTAAAAAGTTGGCATTTTCTTACTTTAACCATTCTGTGCCTTCTGCCAGTCTTTGAAAATACATCTGGGGTGTGTGACAGCTGGGGCTTTGTGCATTCCTTCCAGACAGCCACACACAAAGGTAGCTTAGACGAGACTGATTGGCCATCAACATCCTTGGGGGTCCTCCTGGGCAGGATGGGAGGGAGGAGCTGACACTTACACCTGAACGGCCTGTGGCTGTCCCCACACAAAGAGCAGCACATTCTCTGCAGTGAGTCTTGAGCCAGGGCAGGAAGGGCAGGGACTTTTTGCACTTCAAATGATTCTCCTTGAAGTTTCCCTCACATCAAAGACACAACTGGGTGTAAGTACTGGAACCCTGACACCAACAACTCAGTACACTTCTGGACCTGAGGACATTCTGCCAGGAAGAAGGACTGCTGTGCAGCTGAAAGGACTGTCACTCTGCTGGACACTGCTGGACTTTGCTGGACTCCCGCTTTGATGTGCCTGCCTGCAGCTCTCCTTGCCTGGGAGTGAGAAGGACTGGATCTGCATCCCTATATTCCCAGACCCAAAGTGACTCCAAGGGCTTGCTGGCTTGTGTCTTGTTCTGAAGCCTCAGGGACATCAAAGACTTCCAACAACCCTGGACTCTGCCAACTGTGATTCCTGCCCTACTAAGCGGTGCCAATCCAGGCATGGATCCTTTGTACACTTGAAAGTGGGTTATCCTGCATGTTTCTACAAAATCCATGCATCGTCGCCATTACACAGGTTGGAACCAACGCATCTCCCCTCGATGCTGATGCATCGCTGATGAAGACAAAGATCTTGCATTGCCAGCTGCACGGCTCGACAATGATGCATCGTCTTCATCGCTATGAAACCCCTGAGAACACATCTCGGATCGCACAGCTCGGAACCAACGCATGGCCTACATCCAAACGGATCGACATAGACGCATTGCCTCCTTTTGCATCGGACCCCTCATCAGTGCAACAAGGTACTTTTTCAGCTGGACAAGGTTGGACCTTGTATCCGACCCATGCGCTATCGCGGTTCGCCTGAACCTTTGGATCTGCCAAGCACAACCAGATAGCCCCGGTTGGTGCTTCATGCTGTTAAGCAATTTATGTGCAAATATTATTTAAAAATTCATAACTTCAGTTCTACTATTGGATTTTGTCATGTTGGTCTTGTTTTGTTCAATAAATTAAGCTCTGTGTTTTGTATCCAGGTGTAAATTCTTTTTGTTGGTGGTTTCACTGTTTTACTGCTTTAAGTGTTGCACAAATACTTTACATATTGCCTCTTAAGTTAAGCCTGACTGTTCTGTGTCAAGCTACTAAAGGGTAAGCACAGGTTAATTTAGGGTGTGTATCTGACTTACACTGACTAGGATTGTGGTTCCTGCTTGGACAGGGTGCACACCTCTGCCAAACAGACTCCCAATTTCTAACAAGAATAATTCCTGTATTATTAACCGGATATGGATATACATCTATATACTAATCGTCACCCCTTTGGTGATCATACTGAGAGATGTACTCTTCTGAACTAATTGCCAGGCAACCTTGAAACTAAGCTGGCATGTTCAGTGCATAGAGTCCCCTTTGGTGATGACCCTGAGGGCATGCACAAAAAATAGAATTGAGAACTACCTATTCTATGACCACCTGTGACACATATGATGGACATTAGACCAATCACACTGCAGTTTAGCCCTGGGAACAACCTTTCCCATGACTACTGTGACTTACATGACGGACACTTACACCAATCATTCTACGGCAGGTCCTTCAGCAAAAGAGAGCACTACATATCGGTAGCTATGTGATTGATGGTAACCAACCATACTGCAGCAGGACCTTTAGCGAGTGCGTGCACTACAAATCGTTAACCATGTGACCGATGGAGCCTCGCCCAAAGATAGCACCTGCCAGCATAAAATTGCCAGTAGCACCTCGTTTCGAGCATGAGAGAGGTCAACTGGCACGAGGAGAGAAAATAGAAATTTATGCAAGCTAGTTATCCTTGAAAAAATAAGTACTTGACTTCTAAACTGATCCTGAGATCATCCAGATCGCTGCATGAGATCAGCTAGGTGTACACCGGCATTAATGGTAACTTTTACCTGCACTACCATAAAACTTAGCATCTGGATTAATGAATAGGGCTATTTTCATTTTGTGACAATAGCTCTAGTAACAAATAATGTTCTTTCATATAAAGATGGCGCACAGAATTACAACGTTTCCACAAATAGAGGATTACCCATAATATTCCATATGTAAGTGTGTGAATACATGAGTGGCCCACCCCTGCCAGACCATGAAGTAAAGAGCAACCCTAAACAGGGTAAGCAAAGACACACTAGCATACATTTTGACTGTCAAAAAGCTACACGCGTGATAAGCATGTTGTGGGATTTACAGTACCACCCTATCATATGTGCATTGTCATTGGATACTTTTTCCTCAAATCATCACCATATCAGAATGATGGAAAGTATTATACTGTCTAAACCTATGTGCTTTGTACCCTAGGTCTTAAAGTTCAAATAAGGAGCGGTATGACATTCTCGCCCCCCCCCCCCCCCAAAAAAAAATATATATATACATATGTATATATATACATCCAACAAAAAGAGAAGCCTCTCGTGGGGACACCCACACCAAGGGTGAACCTCTGCAGGTAAGTGTGTGCAGCAGGACCAGCTTACGTGCTTTCTTCCAATCGTTAACAGCTCAACGCATTTCGGATGGATAATCCTTGATCACAGGCAAAAACCAAATGAACATCACAGTAAAGCTCAAACATCTTTTAATGAATTTGTTAAGCCCGCCCCAGTGGGCTTATATTCGCAATGTTCGGCAGTCCTCATGCCTTCTGGTATTTGTAGTGTTGCGCATTTCTTTTATCAACAGTGGATTCTGTAACATTCCTGCAATAAAGTCAATAAAATCCCCAGAAATTCGCGAGCTGGTAATGATGCCAATACAATCCACTTGTGGCGTTCAGAAGGCTGAGGGTTACGTATAAGACCGAGGGCTCAAATGTAAGTGGATTGTATTTGCATCATTACCAGCACGTGAATTTCTCCAACCCACAGGGGATTTTATTGATTTTATTGCAGGAATGTTACAGAATCCACTGTTGATAAAAGAAATGCGCAACACTACAAATACCAGAAGGCATGAGGACTTATATGTTCATTGTGATGCACGGTTGCTGCGACAATCAACTAAGTGAATTTCCTATATAGTGATGGATTTCAATAGCGCCTGATGTAGTGAGCAAGGCGGCTAGCCGTCGAAACGCGTCTAGGCTATCTATTGGATTAAAATTTCTGTGATACATTCCCATGGAGTCAGCGCCTGTCATTTCTTGTTGCCAGGACTGGTAATATATATATATATATATATATATATATATATATATATATATATATATATATATATATATATATATATATATATATATATATATATATATATATATTGTTGTGATCAAGACTGGGGTGACCTAGTCGAAACGCGTCATGCTGTGGAATAATGCAATAAAGCACAAATAATTCAACTATACGCTGTGGTCTGTACCTGTTTTACAAGACTTAAATGCTTCAGGACTGTGGTTTCTTCATATATATACATATACATATATATATATATTTATATATTATCTACTGGCGGTCGCCAGTAGATAGTTATAGTTAGGACCGAGTTCCCATAGGAAATCTGAAAATTCTATTTTGAATAACTTTGGCGCCGGTTGACTTATCTTCGTGAAATTTTCAAAACTAATGGGGCGCTCCGCTCAGCTCCTACCCTGAAAGTCTCAGAGTGATTTGTCAAGCAAGGGCTGAGAAAAAAGGGGGGTCCCAAAATGCGTTTTCCCTATGCATTTTCCCATAGGACCTTTAGTCGAAGGTACAGCCCGAACGGCTGAACAGAATTACTTGAAATTTGGCAAAGAGGTAGTCCTCAGGTCAGGGATGTGCCTTTTGCATATATGGAGTCAATCTGTTCAGTAGTTCCTGAGAAAATCAAAAGTAAAATCATATATATATCTGGGCGGAGCCTAACCACACATCTCATCCTGAGATCTGATTGGCTGTCAGCACTTCATCCAAGAAGTGTTGGCAGCCATCTTGGGACCAATATACATGATAGCACCTCATTAAAAAGCATTGCAGTTAATAGAAGGTTTTAAGACTTTAGTTACATTATAAATCATTTGTTGATGGTACCATACTCATTTAAGGAATTGTGGTGTGTTCTAAGATGATTTTACCATGTGAAAAAGCCTTCTGCTGTGATATCATGAACCATGTTTTAGAGAAAACTATTTTCTCATGCTTTTCCCACAGTAGTTTGGAAGGTGATCTATAAGCTAAACTGAGAGCATATTTTCTGTAAATTCACATTATCTTTCTCAGTCATGTGAAAATGAAGTCTGACATTCTCAGTAAAACATGTACATCCAACAAGGGCAGAGACTGTCAGTTGATTCCTTTGTGTTCTACTGCAGCTTCCCAGAGTGTACTAAAGAACAACTAGAGCGCTAACAGTCTTACTTATGACAAAAGTATGGCACACCTGAGGCCATCTTGATTGGAATAAAGTGGTAACACTCAAAACATTTAATTTACAAAGGAACAAAATGAGGGGGTTCATTTTGCCATATAAATTATGATTAGTGCTGCAGAAAGAAAAACACATTTTGACTTCTGAAATCATCTTTTATTTCATAAAAAAATTCTGACATGCAGACTGAAACATGCACTTTCAATACCAGCAGCAGATTTGCCTGGTGAGCAGTAGCTTTACTACAGTGATCTAATGAGCAACTAGAGTGCTAACATTCAGAATTTATGGAAAATGTGTGACACATGTGAATGCCTTCTTGATGGAATAAAAGTAAAAAACTGAAAGTATTTCCTACTGAGGAGACTGCAGTAAATGAGGAAATTAGGAAACTTCATAACAAATAAATCTCCCAAGATGGCCACCAGAGACAAAAGAGCCCAAATGTAGCCCAAATGTAGCCCAAATATCACCCAGATGTAGCCCAAATGTAGCCCAATGACAGAACGTCCCAGAGTGTTCTTAAGATCAACTAGAGCGCTTACTTTCTTACTTATGACAAAAGTATGGCATACCTGAAGCCATCTTGATTGGAATAAACTGGTAACACTTAAAACATTTAATTTAAAAAGGAACACAATGAGGGGGTTCATTTTGCCATAGAAATTATGATTAGTGCTGAAGAAATAAAAATTAGGGAATATTTTGAGTGACTTCTCAAATCCTCTTCTATTTCATTAAAAAATTCTGATATGCAGACTGAAACATGCACTTCTAATACTACCAGCAGACTTCCGTGGTGAGCAGTAGCTTTACTACAGTGATCTAATGAGCAACTAGAGTGCTAACATTCAGAATTTATGGCAAATGTGTGACATATCTGAATAACTTCTTGATGGAATCAAAGTAAAAAACTGAAAGCATTTCCTACTGAGGAGACTGCAGTAAATGAGGAAATTAGGAAACTTCATAACAAATAAATCTCCTAAAATGGCCACCAGAGACAAAAGAGCCCATATGTAGCCCAAATGTAGCCCAAATATCACCCAAATGTAGCCCAATGACAGAAGTGTGCAAAACACTTATTTCTTGTGTATTTGCAGTTTTATATAGCGCAGACTTGTCAGGTATTGGAGTGCTTTACATGAGCATTGGTTACATCACACAAGATCAAATTCATTTTGGTTGTAGACATGGGGAGATTAAGTGATTTGACCAGAATCACAGAATGTTGTGCTGAAGCAGAAACTCCAACCTGGTTCCCCAGTTGCAAAGTCTGCAGCTCTGGAAGTAACACCACACCCTCTCCCCTTGGATGCAACATTTAATCAAGTGGTCAACTGGATAAAAAAACTAAGATTACAAATAATTTAAAAGTTCTTTGTCGCTATTTGAAAACTCAGAAAATATGTCCTCATTTTAGTTTTTTAGAACACTAACCATAATTTTGATGCAAATAAGACCATCTCATATATGTAATTTCTAAAGGAAATGCTCTAGGCATTACAGTTTTGATTACATCAAGATGACGTCAGGCAGTCCACACTTTTGTAATAAATATAGAATGTTAGCAATCTAGTTGTTCATTGGGATACTGTTGAGAGGCAGAGGCCAGGGGCACGGACTCTGAAAATTGAAGGCAGGCAGGAGAGTGCCGAGGCAACAATTTGACCACACTAGGCAGGCAGGAAGGGCAGTGGCAGCACAACAGACTATGGAGGGCAGTGGAAAGGGGGGCAGGAGCTACAAACCAACAATACAGGACCGGCAAGAGAGGCTGTGGTGATGTAATAGACCATTGTGGGCAGAAGGAAGAGGCAGTGGTCATACAACCATACATGCCAACAGACCCGTTTCAGCCAGGAAACGTCCAATGTTTTTAAGCACAAATGGGCTTTACTTGATCTGGTTCCTGTCTACAATCTTCTCTTTTTCAATGTGACTCAAAGGGGAAAATCAATACCCCAGTTTTATTTCAAAATCTCCCTCTTACCAAGTTCAAAATGTTCGCAAGTATGGTACATTGGATCATGGTAGGCAGGAGGAATTGGGGTAGGGACATGGACTCGGATAACAGAGGACAGGAGGGACATTGAGAGGTGCACCAAACTGACCCTACAGGGCAGGCATCAGGGTTTGAAGCAGCACAATACACCACACGGGGCATGCGGGACGGGAGTGCAGCACAACAATCCATAGAAAGCAATAGGGAGGGGACAGGACCATGCACATGGACAACAGACAACAGAGGGGAAAGAGGCAATGGTGGCTAGCTGACCATAATGGACAGGCAGGAGAGAAAGCTGCAGCATAACAGACCATAAAGGGCAGGAGGGACGGATCAGGGGCATTACAATGGAACCGACAAGCCAGGAAGGAGGGAATAGGGGTCTGCACATGGAAACAGAGGGCTGGGGGCAAGAGGGCAGGGCAGGAGCAGCAAGATGACCATGGAGGTCAGGCAGGTTGGGCACTAGAAACAAGACACACCATGGAGAGCAACAGTGAGACTGATGGCATACACACAGACCATGGAGGGAAGGTGGGAGGGGGTCAGGAGCAGCTAGCTGACCACACAGGGAAGGTGGGAGGGGCCATGGCAGCACAGAAGACCATGCATGGCAAGCGGGAGGGTTAGTGGCAGCACAATGGCTATGATGGGCAAGAAGGAGGGTGCAGGGGCATGCACAAAGGACCATGGAGGATAGAAGGGAGGGTCAGGACCTGGGCACAGACAAGAGAGTTCAGGGGAAGGGGCCTCACAACAGACCGCGCGGGGCAGGCAGGAGGAGCAGTTGCAGCACAACAGACCAGGGAGGGCAGAAGTGTGTGGCAGTAAAATAGACCATGAAGGACAGTAGGAAGGGGATAGGGGCATGGCATGTGGACAGGCAGGGTGGAGGTGGCAGGGACAGGTTACAGTCATCTGACAATGCTAGGCAGGTGGGAGGGGAGTGGCAGCTCAACAGAACACTCAGAGTAGATAGGAGTGGCAGGTCCATGGAACATGGTGGTCAAAAAGGATGGAGCAGGGGCATGCACAAAGACATCGGAGGGCAGGGGGAAGGAGAATAGGGGCAGCAAGCTAAGCACAGAGGCTAAGCAGGAGGTCAATGATTGCCCATAGAATTGGGCAATGGAGGGCAGGAGGAGTGGACTGGTACATCATGCTAAATGGAGGGCAGTGGCAGCACATCAGACCATGCATGGCAGGAGGGAGGAGGCTAGTCCATGGATTCAGACAACAGAGGATAGGGAGGAGGTGGATGGGGCAGCAAGCTAACTGTTCAGAGAAGGTGGGTATTAGGAACTTTATTGTTTTTAAAATGTGTGTCTGTGCGAACTACTTAAAATATGAACAAGTATGCAGCATAATCTCACTTTTATTCAGGAAGAAGAGAACGTTTGGGACTGTGACTCCGGGCTCACTTGGCAGAAACATCCCCTGTCCTTCCACCCCCCCATCGCAAAATGTAATGCCCGTGAAAAGGGTAGGTGGACGCAGTGTTATATAGAACATAGTCCTGAGAGCACGATTGAAAATGAAAACTAGATATAGTATATGGTATAAACTATGCACCAAAAAGTGTGATATAAGATGAACCGGGGCGTGAAATATAATATGCAATACATTGTGCTCAATGACAGATTCATTGGAGAGCCCGAGATAGCACAGGCACTAGCGCTTGCTATGTGATATGCGCCTTGGAGTGTAATATGCACAGGGCAGTGTTGTGTAACCTAAGTAGTCTCTAAAGTTGTAATATAAAATATGTGCTGGGTAGTGTAACATTGCATATGCACTGTGACAAAGATATGGATCCCAGATTGTCATAAGTATGGCATAGCGCTGTGCTTTATAACATAGGCATCGAGGAAGGCACGTTAGATGGGGCAATATAACCCGTGTGAAGGCAAGTGTGGCATGACATATTCACGGGGTGGTGTTACAGTGCACATGGGCTAGAGAGTGTCATAGCATAAGCACTAGATGTTGGAATACAACACAGAGGTGTGTGGCACTCGGCAGGCAATGGTGGGTGTAACACAGCATTGGGCTCAGCCAGGAGCACGCTGTGACTCTCAAGTGAGGTTTGTCTCCTTTCCAGAGAGTAAAATAAAAAGTATTACACATCCGGCGGTGGATGTGTGTTTTATTAACCGTGAGGGGGTTTCTTGCATAGTTTGGTCGAATTTTTGTTGAATCCCCTTTGAATGGCTTGGCGTGCATGTGTATTAAATGTGCCCATCAATAGCTACCCATGTTTGTATAAATAAACGACAAGGGTGTCTACTTGGAGAGTACCCACCAGCGGGGGCGCCGGGATTAGGCACGGTAGGGTGTCAGACATGTCAGAGCTTCACTAGCGGTGTGAATACATTCTACGTGGATTCATTGTATGCATAGTTGCCTTTTAATGAATATCACGCAAATCGTCATGGTGATAGGTACGTACGGTTTGTTCAGCAACACAGCCCCGCTCCTAAAGAATAAAAAAAAAGAAAAAAAAAAAGGCCATGACCCGGGGGTTGGGGTCCCCGGGGCCGATTAAGGCCTTGGGAGGGCCAAATTAATTTTTTTCAACAAAACAAATTAGGGTGCAGGCCATGGGGGATGGGGTCCCCAGGGCTAATAAATTAGAAAAAGAAAGGGGGCCACACAGCCCTCCTTCTTAAAAATAAATAAATAAAAGACCGGCATCGCGCCGGAGGCCATGCCCCCTCCTTGCAGCACTCTGCAAACGCGCCCCCTGGCCAGTTGTAAGTTGAGGAATAAATTCCCCTTCAATACTGAGGGTCCCTGAGGGCCAACTAGCCCAACAGGTATCTCCAGTATGCGCCAGGGAGCTGCGTTGCAGACAGGTGTTCTGAGGCCACGCCACTTTTTACACCTCCATGCAACGCAGCTCTGTGGCGCTTACTGGAGGTACCTAGTGGGCTAGTTTGACCCTAGGGACCCTTAGGATTCAAGGGGATTTAATCTCTCAACTCAGAACGGCCACAGAGCGCGTTTACACAGTGGTGAATGGAGGGGACGGGGCCTGAGGTGACGTGTGCAAACACGCCCTGTGGCGCGTTTTTAAGTTGGGAAAATAATTCCCTTTCAATCCCGAGGGACCCTGGGGTCCAACTAGCCCACCAGGTGCTTCCAGTTAGCACCACTGCTCTGCGTTGCAGAGAGGTGGTGCAGGCCGTGCCACTTTTTACACCTCTCTGCAACGCAGCTCTGTGGCGCTTACTGGAGGTACCTAGTGGTCTAGTTGGACCCTAGGGACCCTCAGGATTCAAGGGGACTTAATCTCCCAACTTAAAATGGCTACAGGGTGTGTTTACACAGTGGGGAAGGGAGGGGACGGGGCATGAGGTGACGTGTTCAAACACGCCCTGTGGTGCGTTTTAAGAGGTAGTTTTAATCCCCTGCCCTATTATATACTAGGGGCTTACAGAGGAGGTCATGCTAATCACAGGGGGACCCCAACGCATAGTGTGCCCTAGTGTATGTAGGTGTTTTCACTGTATTCTGAGTGTCTTTTAACATAGCACTGGCTCTACGACTGCTTAGGCAGACTCAGTTACCATCAGTATCCGTCTGAAAAAGTTGAGGGTACAAGATGATTTTGCAACAAGGCTTCTTTCTGCTCTTCTGTTTGTTCTTTCTGCACGTTATATTTCTTCCTGCACTTTTCTTCGTCTTTGAGGAATTCTGTTGCTTCTTTCTGCATTTGTTTTTTTTCTTTCTGTGCGTTTTTCCTTCTTTCTTCACATGTCCTATCTCTGTAGGCATAGTTAGAAATTAGCATTTAAAAAACCTTTGAAATTCACTGAAAAAACCATAGGTTTCAGGCACGTTATAGCTAGGAATTAGCATTTAAAAAACCTTAGAAATTAACTGAAAAAACCATAGGTTTCAGGGGCGATATAGTTAGCTGGACTTTTCACTTGTAGAAAACCATAGAAATTCCCCCGTTATAGTTAGTTCAGCTAACTATAACTCGCGCGCCCGCAATGCACTGCTGATGACGTCACATATTACATCACTCATGACATGGTCAGTGACATCCCTCATGACATCACTGATGACATCATCCTTGTCATAGAGTGGCAGACCTCCTCTCCCCCTAATATAACCTTTCATACACACATTCAAAAATAGAAATTAAAATTTTCAAAACAATGTACATACCAATACCAGTTACAACAACCTATTCAGTAATTGTAAGATCCACATACACATCCACTCATTCACCAACAGTCCTATACAGTCACTCATACATGCACTCACTCATCATATGTATTCATACACCTATATATTCTGTTACACAACGCCACTCATCCATAAAGTTACTCACACACGTAGTCACTCATGCTAATAAAGAATCAAACATCCGTTTACCTGCATATTCAGTTATACACACACCACCACACTTACTTCTACAGAAACTTACACATACTTAGTCTTTTAAACAATCACTTATAGAAACACATACTTATTCATACAGGAACTCTTTCAATCTCTCACTCTCACATATACTCACTTATATACACCAATAGTCACATATACTAGTTTAAAACATATGTAGCTACTCATAGAGACACTATTGAGACAGTCATTCACTCACTAACACACCCATGCACACACTCATCCACCCATACAGTCCTGCACACATGCTGTCTTCAACACATACAAACAGTGAATCACTCATTCATGCACCTATGCACTACGTAATACCCTCCACCGAACCATACAGACATCAGACACTCATACTGATACTCAAAAAATCAACTAATAACCTATATAGACACTCATGTAGCTACTCACCAACCCATGCAGCCACTTATACACAAAGTGAGAGACTGATACAGATATTTACATATTTAAACATTACTCACTAAGATACACTTAATCAGTCAGTAATACAATCAATTTTTCAAAAACAAATCATCCATTTAGACATTTATATACCCATTTATTCTTCCATCGACCTTGAGATATACATATAAAACATATATAATTTTCAGAAAAACACACATTCACTGGATGATGTCATCAGTGATGTCATTTGAGATGTCATCAGTGATGTCATGAGTGATGTCACTGACCATGTCATGAGTGATGTAATATGTGACGTCATCAGCAGTGCATTGCGGGCGCGCAAGTTATAGTTAGCTGAACTAACTATAACGGGGGAATTTCTATGGTTTTGTACAAGTGAAAAGTCCAGCTAACTATATCGCCCCTGAAACCTATGTTTTTTTCAGTGAATATATATATATATATATATATATTACCTACTGGCGGTCGCCAGTAGGTAGTTATAGTTAGGACCCTGTTTCCATAGGAAAACTGCAACATTCTATTTGGAATAACTTTGGCGCCGGTCGACGAATCCTCGCGAAATTTTCAAAACTAATGGGGCGCTACGCTCGGCTCCTACCCTGAAAGTCTCGGGGGGATTCGTCAAGCGGGGGCTGAGATAAAAGGGGGGTCCCAAAATGCGTTTTTCCCATGCATTTTTCCATAGGACCTTTAGACACAGCTACAGCCCGAACGGCTGAACAGAGTTCCTTGAAATTTGGCAGAGAGGTAGTCTACAGGTCAAGGAAGTGCCTTTTGTAGGTTTGATGTAAATCTGTTCAGTAGATTCTGAGAAAATAGCCTTTAAATCAATATATATATCTGAGCCAGCTTACGGTGCGCTTACGGTGCGCTTACCGTACGCGCACGCCGCCGTGCGCGAGCGCGATTCTGATTGGCTGTTAGATATTAGTAAACATTCGAATCGGTCGAAACCAGGAAGCGGCGGCCGCCATTTTCTCTCTCGCAGTCTGAGAGGGGGTTAAAAAACAAAGGCCAAAACATGTAAAGGGGCTGTTTAGACAGCTCCTAAGCACCTAGCCATGTTGAGGGAGTCCTCAAAGATCCCCCAAGGTCAAAAACGGAATTATAAATTTTTTGATAATTTCGCCGATTACGCTTACCGTACGCGTATGGTAAAAATCAATAAAAAAAAAAAAAATATCCATACTCTCCCCACCCCATGTGCAAATGGTGACCGAAGGGCACCATTTGTGCATGTCATAAAACAAATGTGAAAAATTAAAATACTTCCTTTCACAACGAAGCGCATCATATGTCCTCCATGTGCGCACGGTGCGCGAAGCGCATCGTGCGTACATGGCCCATCTAGCGTAACGTGGGCACGGCACTAACTGCGTAAAGTGGGCGCGCGGTGCTCGAAGCGCACCGCGTGCTCACTGTGCGCGCACGGTGCGCAATGCGCACCGTGCACGCACGGAACGAACTGCGTTAAGTGGGCGCGCACGCCACGAATGGCGTAAAGTAACTTAGCATTTAAAAAACCGTACAAATTCACTGAAAAAACCATAGGTTTCACACACGTTATAGTTAGGAATTAGCATTTAAAAAACCTTGCAAATTCAGTGAAAAAACCATAGGTTTCACACATGTTATAGTTAGCTGGAAATTTTACTGATAAAAAACCAATGAAATTCCCCCGTTATAGTTAGTGCAGGCAACTATAACTCACGCGACCGCAATCTTCTGCTGATGCTAATACTGTATTTAGACACTTATTTGCCCATGTCTTCTTCCATTAAATTTTAGCTATACATATATTACAAATATTTTTTTTTCATAAAGACACATATGTCATCAGCAGAGGATTGCGGTCGCGTGAGTTATAGTTGTCTGCACTAACTATAACGGGGGAATTTCATTGGTTTTTTTATCAGTAAAATTTCCAGCTAACTATAACATGTGTGAAACCTATGGTTTTTTCACTGAATATATATATATATATATATTACCTACTGACGGTCGCCAGTAGGTAGTTATAGTTAGGACCGTGTTTCCATAGGAAATCTCAAAATTCTATTTTGAATAACTTTGGCGCCGGTTGACGAATCCTCGCGAAATTTTCAAAACTAATGGGGCGCTCCGCTCAGCTCCTACCCTGATAGTTTCAGGGTGATTCGTCAAGTGGGGGCCGAGAAAAAAGGGGGGTCCCAAAACGCGTTTTCCCCATGCATTTTTCCATAGGGAATTTAGTCGCAGCTACAGCCCGAACGGCTGAACAGAATTATGTGAAATTTGGCAGAGAGGTAGCCATAATGTCCATGAAGTGCCTTTTGCAGGTTTGGTGTAAATCTGTTCAGTATTTCCTGAGAAATTAGCATTTAAATCAATATATATATCTGTATGCGTGCAGCGTGTGCGCACTGAGCAAGTCCTGTGCGCGCACCCTGCCGTGCGCGAGCGCACTTCTGATTGGTTGTTAGATGTCAGTAAACATTCGAATCGGTGGAAATCAGGAATCGGCGGCCGCCATTTTGTCTCTCACATAAAGAGGGGGTGATAAACAAAGGGGGAGAACGTGAAAAGGGGGCAGAGTGGCGAGATATTGACCCACTAGGCATTGTAGGGGAGTCACAGTAGGACCTTGTAGGGCAAAAAAAAAGATTTATATTTTGAAAAAAAATATCGCCGAGTGCACGCACCCAGCGCGCACCCAAAAATTTTTTAAAAACAAAAAAATAATAAAAATTCGCAATTAAGTGAAAAGATATAAGGTGGCTCTAAAAAGAGCCCTTGTGTTTATTGTGTGTTTTTTGGTACCTACAAGTAAGTACGGATGCAGAGTCTAAAGTTCAAGAGGAAGACTCTGTTGCCTTCATCAGTGAAGTGTACACCATCTCCTCTATAAATGTCTTGCATGTTGTAACGCAAGTTGTTGTGGTATATAGAACCCATACCATAGTCTCTGAGGAAAGCAGAAATAGATTTGTTGACGTGCTTCCTTGCTTTGTCAATCTGCGGACAAAATTGGTTGGACCAGTTACACTTTTGCCTTTGGCATATGTTAGAATATACAAAGGCAGTTTGTGGAAAAAGCGACATCAATTGCACAAAGGTGTCCTTAATAAGCATTTCCAGACCTACCCCAGTTAAAGTGCCTAGGTCATTTCCACCACAGTGCACAATAATAAGGTTAGGCTGTGGGAGATGTAGAAAGGTTTTCACCAAAGGCATTAATTGGTGCCACTTTAACCCTCTCTGACCAATCCATTTAATGTCTACATTTGGCAAAGCAAGGTCTCTCACCATACCTCTTTTTTCTGCAAATTTTTCACTCCAGAAGACATAGCTGTGACCTACAATCCACCCTGTGAACATCTTCCAAGGAGACCTGGATGCACTCAGGAGGTGTCTTTCAGTAGAAAGGCAATATGAAATGAAAGACAGTTGAAAAATGGAGGCACACATAGTTTTTTTTATAAAAAGAACTCATTGGCTGTTTCAAACCATTCTACACAAAAAACTAGGCTGTGTGTTTAAATTTTAAAAAGCATGTTTTGTATTGGTTCAGAAAAATGTGTTACCAAAGAACATTACTATGGATTTGCTGTTAGGTTTGAAAAGTCAAGCACTCTTGCTCTTTGGATATGAAACATGTCTGCTGAACTTCTGACCTCTCTCCTCACAGCAGTGTTCCATGACCTGTTGCTATGGTAGCAGGCAGGAGACAAGTTGGGGGAAGGGTACATTTGGAAAGGGGTTGAAGTTTTCAACCAATAGAAATGTGTGATTTCATTTGAAAAAAAGTGGGAAGCACTGAGATTTGAAATTAACATGTATATGTGTGAAAAAAGAGAGGGAAATATTGCCATTTACTGGTTCTGGAGAGAGGAGAGAGGTGTGGAGCTCTGATATTCTGACTCTGATAGTCTGCTGTTTGAGTGGCACATTTCTTTCTCAACTAACTATTTTAAAAGGTGAGTTATGAGTTTGAGAGGGGATGTATGTGGTGATTTTTGAGATAAAAATTAGAATTGTGAATCTTCTACAAAAGTTATGTTTTACATTTTGAGGTTTGCGAGATATTTAACTGTTTTGAACTTGTAAGATATTATGGAGTATGTTTTCACAATAAGTTTATGTGTACTGGTAAGAATGAGGAATACTGTTTTGTGCCTACCATCAAACCATGAGTCTGTGTGCAGAGAAGAATTGTTGACAGAGATTTAATTTGTGTTGCTGTTGAAAAGTAAGACTTGCAGTTGAAAGGAAAGGACAGCTTGTTTTTAATTGTGATGGTTAGGATTTAGCAAAAATCCCTTTGAAAGAAAAGAGAGGAAAATGGCAGCACATTTGAAATTAGCATTAGTTCTGTAAGAATTGTTGACCCAGGAAAGGGGCAGCCTGTGTTTTGTGCCTACCAACACAGCATGAGTCTGTGTGCATATAGGAATTGTTGTCTGAGATTTAATTTGTGAAGTTGTTGTTCTGTAAGTATTGCAGACCCAGGAAAGGGGCAGCCTGTGTTTTGTGCCTACCAACACAGCATGAGTCTGTGTGAATATAGGAATTGTGGCCAGAGATGTATTTTGTGTTGCAGTTGTTTTGTAAAACATGCACTTGCAGGAAAGAGACAGCTTGTTTTCTTCAAATGTGGTGGTTAGCAGTCAGCAGAAATCACTTAATTGCAAATGAGAGGCAAAAGCTAAAACATTTGAAACCAACAGGGTAGATTTCCCTTTCAAAATAGCAAAGGCACAGGTAGTTGCCATATGTTCAAAACTGAAAATAACCCTTAGCACACATGCACTGTTACATACAACCCAGCAGTCTTCTTGCAGTTTTGGAAGTCTCTTTGCTCATCTGTCTTGCACCAGACAATACACAGTCTCCAGAAACACACTCTTGGCACACACGCAGCAGCTTCTCCCACACTCCCAAGTGTAGTACTCAGGTCTGTGTGGTGTTTCAGATAGCACTGTGTAACGCAAACACATTCAACGTCAACAAGGCTCATTTCCTTTGCTCTAGTGTAGTCACTCACCCAGAATGCACATGCTCATGGTCTCAAGGAGCTGTTAGGACATGTGCTCTTTTCTGCCTCTGTGATCTACAAGGAAAATGTGTCAGGCTGTAACACTAATTATCACTTGCTCTACCATAGTAGTAAATGTGCTTTGAAATTGCAAATCAAATTCTGTTTTCTGCTTAGAAGCACTCTATGAGGCTGTGTGCATATAGGAATTGTGGCCAGAGATGTAATTTGTGTTGCAGTTGTTCTGTAAAACATGCACTTGCAGGAAAGGGACAGCTTGTTTTCTTCAAATGTGGTGGTTAGCACTCAGCAGAAATCACTTAATCGCAAATGAGAGGCAAAAGCTAAAACATTTGAAACCAACAGGGTAGATTTCTCTTTCTAAATAGCAAAGGCACAGGTAGTTGCCATATGTACAAAACTGAAACTAACCTTTCGCACACATGCACTGTTACATACATCCCAGCAGTCTTCATGCAGTTTTGAAGTCTCTTTGCTCATCTGTCTTGCACCAGACAATACACAGTCTCCAGATACACACTCTTGGCACACACGCAGCACCTTCTCCAACACTCTCATGTGTAGTACTCAGCTCTGTGTGATGTTTCAGATAGCACTGTGTAATGCAAACACATTCAACGTCACCAAGGCCTCATTTTCATTGATCTAGTCTAATCACTCACCCTGTAACACATGGTCATGGTCTCAAGGAGCTGTTAGGACATATGCTGTTTTCTGCCTCTGTAAATGATAAGGAAAATGTGTCAGGCTGTAACAGTAATTTGGTACTATTCAGGAACAAAGTTTTGTTCCAAAAAACATAGCATGAGTATGTGTGTATACAGGAAATGTGGGCAGAGATTTAATTTGTGAAGTTGTTGTTCTGAAAGAAATGCAGTCCCAGGAAAGGGGCAGCCTGTGTTATGTGCCTAAAATGACGATATGAGTCTGTGTGCACACAGGAATTGTGGGCAGGGATTTAATTTATGAAGTTGTTGTTCAGTATGAATTGCAGTCCCAGGAAAGGGGCAGCCTGTGTTATGTGCCTAAAATGATGGCATGAGTCTGTGTGCGCACAGGAATTGTGGGCAGAGATTTAATTTGTGAAGTTGTTGTTCAGTAAGAATTGCAGTCCCAGGAAAGGGGCAGCCTGTGTTATGTTCCTAAAATGATGGCATGAGTCTGTGTGTGCACAGGAATTGTGGGCAGAGATTAAATTTGTGAAGTTGTTGTTCAGTAAGAATTGCAGTCCCAGGAAAAGGGCAGCCTATTGTCTTTACACAAATTATCCCTTAGCACACATGCACTGTTACATACATCCCTGCAGTCTTCATGCAGTTCTGGAAGTCTCCTTGTTCATCTCTCTTGCACCAGAGAATACACAGTCTCAAGAAACACACTCTTGACACACACGCAGCAGCTTCTCCAACACTCCCATGTGTAGTAATCAGTTCTGTGTGATGTTTCAGATAGCAGTGTGTAATGCAAACACATAAAAACATCATCAAGGCCTCATTTTCTTTGCTCTAGTCTAATCACTCACCCAGGTTGCAGATGCTCATGGTATGAAGTAGCTGATAGGACACGTGCTCTTTTCTGCCTCTGTGATCTACAAGGAAAATGTGTCAGGCTGTAACAGTAATTATCACTTGCTCTACCATAGTAGTAAATGTGCTTTGAATTTGCAAATCAAATTCTGTTTTCTGCTTAGAAGCACACCATGAGGCTGTGTGCGCACAGGAATTGTGGCCAGAGATGTAATTTGTGTTGCAGTTGTTCTGTAAAACATGTACTTGCAGGAAAGGGACAGCTTGTTTTTTTTCAACTGTGGTGGTTAGCACTCTGCACAAATTAGTAAATCACAAATGAGAGGCAAATGGTAAAACATTTGAAATTAATGAAAAGCTTAAAAAATATTTTAATGAATTATAATTACAAAAAAGATTTTTTTTTAAGTTTCTTGCAGGTATTGCTGAGCAACAGTGAAAAAAAGAAAAAAATGCCTTTAAGGACAAGAAAGAGGAAAGAAAAGCAACAACAAGTATATCTGGACAAAACTGGGAAAAAAAAAATAGGAGGAGAAGCTGGTGATGGCAAAAAGAAAAAGTCTACTGGTAAGCAGAGTAGAGATTTCTTAAAAAAGATCTTCAAAAAACAAAAAAATGGCAAAAATAAATGTAAAACAAACAGTGTTTTATGTACAAAGCAACAACAGAGTCAACAGCAAAAAACAAAAGCTAATGTACAATCAGAAGTATGTAAAACTGATTTAACACGAAAATTTGATTTTAAAAACATTCGTTGAAAAATGTTTCAGAGAAGAATGATGTTAAATTTGCTAAAGGATGTGAAAAAAATATAAGAAAAAATCAAAATTTATTAAGAATTTTTTTTTTATAGAAAATATTGTAAGTAAGGCTTTGGAAATAAAAAGAAAACTTTTTATTCTAATTTTGAATAGGATGCGTAGATTAGATAAATTAGTCAATGCAATGAAGTCACAAAGCAAAAGGAAAAGAGAAGTGAAAAAAAGTAACTTTTGTAAAGTGTTCTTGGGAGAATGGAAACACAGTTCAAGTACTGAACCATTTTTTAATGAAGAGAGTTATCTTCAAAGTAATAGTTTGTTGCATGCAGTTGACACCAATGGTAGAGCATATGAAGTTAAGGATGGTTGTGTGATGGAAAAAGAGAAAATGAACCCAAGAAATGAGGTAGAAGTAATAGCTGCTGAGGCTATGGGGAGACGTCCAAAAGCCCCAGTGTATACTTGGAACTGTAGTAGTATTTGTACTGTGCGTCAGGAATCTATTGATAAATTACGTGACTTTCTAAGAGAATATAGTAAAAAAGAGTGTAAAACAGAAGATGAGGGTGCTTCAAACACTAGATCCATGCAGAGTGAGAGAGAATACTGGTTTGCAAGGACATTCTCTGGCTTGTCTATCTAGAAAAGTGTGTAAAAGTGTTTTTCATCATTTTAGGATGCTGGCTGTTCATCATACTGAAATGAGAAAGTTTGTGAGAACATTGTATTTTGCTAAAAGTCCAGCAGTAAAGTTGAATGAGTTGAATAATGCTCTGTTCCGTGGATCTGTATCAGATGTAGTGAAGGTTACTGATGAGATTCAGTTTTGTTACTTTGGTCCAGAACAAGAAAGTGCAGAAAAGGACACAGTTAATGAGGAAAATGAGGAACAGAATGTAGAACTCATGATTACTAAAAATTTTGAGGAAGAAATGACAACATTTACTATCATCTCTAATGAAAGACCAAATATTATTTGTATTTGTTGCCGCAGAAGCCATTATAAAATTCAAACAAGGAATGTTGATCTGTATAAAAAAAGTGAAAATGAAGATACTTATAAGTGGAAGGATTTTGCAACATATATATTTCTGGAAAATTGTTTTGAATTGGGTGAAGATCAGCGTATTTGTAAATACTGTTATAACAAGTTAGAAGAAAATAGAATGCCGACCAGAGCTGTACATAATAATTTAGAATTGGATGCTATTCCTGCCGAACTTTCTGACTTAAATACATAGGAGTCTATACTCATTCAATGTGTTCATCCATTCCAGACCATAGTACGTATGGAGCCCAAAACTGGTAAATTACCTCCTTCAGATTTACTGAGAGGTTTAAAAGGAAGAGTGGTGTATTTGCCCTTGGATTTGAAAAAAAATATGGAAACTATTGATGCAGATACTTTGGAAACTGAACCATTAGTTATTCTGGTTAATGGTGTACCTACAAAGAATAAGAAGATTTGGCAGGAGCTGGTAGATGTACGGAAAGTACAAAGAGCAAATTTATATTTGAAAAGGAATAATAAATGGTATGAATCAATTTATATAGATGAAGAAGAAGAAGATTTACAAGAAGACACAGAAACACCAACTGGACAAATTGAAAAAGTGGACAAGTCAAAGGAAGAATTAATTTATGAACATTTTAGCATACATCCTCTTCATTCAAAAGAAGTTATGGGAGACACTATTGATCTGTTTCAGATGAAGAAAGCAAAAGGAACTCCCGTGAGTGTATGGGAGAAGAGCTTGGAAGCTCGATGTTTTCCTCAGCTGTTTCCTACAGGAAAAGGTGGACGATACGATGAACGCCCAGAACAGATTCCAGCTTCTGAGTATCGGACTACAAGACTATATGCTGAAGATTCAAGATTTCGTCAAAGTATTCCTTATTTGTTTCATCTTTTATTTGAAAGCGACTTGTCTGCATTATCTTATGCAGTAAATCACATTTTAAAAAGTGGAGTACATCTACATAATGTGTCTGCTAAGGATTTTATGGAGAAAGTGCAGCACCAAGATGATCATTTGGAAACACAACTGATCAATCTGATGGCTTGTCAGCGTGGGACAAATGAATATTGGTACCGACGCCATGGTGAATTAAAATGCATGTTAAGGAATTTAGGAACTCCTACATGGTTTGTAACCCTAAGCTGTGCCGAGTATGCTTGGGATGATTTATTGGATTTTCTACGAGAGGCAAATTCAAACATTAAAAACATTGAATACAAGACAGCAGGAGAACTGTGCTCATTGGATCCGGTTAATGTTTGCAGATATTTCAATCATAGATTTGAGGCTATGATGTCCTTCATCTGCAATAAAAAAAAAACACCTCTTGGAGAAGTAGTGGATTTCTTTTGGAGAAAAGAGTACCAGGCAAGAGGTGCTCCTCATATTCATATGCTGTTGTGGATCAAGGATGCCCCAAAATTTGGAATAGATGCTGATGAAGCAGTGTTATCTTTCATTGAAGAATATGCAACATGTGCTATACCTAATAGCACAGAAGAGAAAAAGTTAAAAGAACAAGTTTTATGTTTCCAAAGTCATCGGTGTGGAAAATACTGTCGACGGAAGTACAAGACCAAAGATAAATTCTACACAAAGTGTCGATTTGGATTTCCTAGACCTGTTCTTTCAAAAGGAAGAGTCAACAGTTTTATGTCAGCTGTGCGACATACTATAACCAGAAAATCTCCCAAAAATACATACAACCTAAGAAGAAAAGAAGAGTCAAAATTTATAAATGACTTCAACCCAGTCATTTTATCCATGTGGAATGCTAACATGGATATTCAGTATGTGGCAGACAATTCTATTGCTGTTGCTCGGTATGTCACATCTTACATCACTAAATCTGAGAAAACAGAATTGAAGGAAATGTGGGAAGAGATTTCTCACGAGAAGACTGTCAGTAAGAAGCTGTACAGTTTCAGTTTAAAGATGTTATCGCATCGAGAAATTGGATCCTACGAATGCTCAGATAGGTTATCATCTGCAAGTCTTTACTCGAAATCCAGAAGAATAATTTGGGTCAGTTTAGGCCTTGCAGGAATGCGAAATCGGGTACTGAAATCTGTTGGAGAAATTGAATATTTGGCCGAGAACGACCCGGAAAGTACAGATATTTTGAAAACAAACATGTTGGACACATATTACCCAAAAAGAAGTCATCATCTTGAGAACATGTGTCTCTATGAAGTGCTGCAGAACTACATTTTTTCACGGAAAACCACAGAAGACATCAACAATGGAAAATATAAAGTCATTGGTGAGGAAGGATGTTTGGTGAAGCAAACAAAAGGAAGTTTGATAAATCACAGGAAGCTGAGTTGCGACACTACTGACAAAAAAGAATTTTACTACTTGGCTCTTTTACAGCTGTTTAAACCATGGCGTTCAGAGGACGAACTACTGGGAGAATTTCAAAGCTATGAAGATTCTTTTAATGCTAGCAAAGACAGCATAGAATGCAGTACTTTCACAACTTATGTCCAAATGTTAAATGAAGAAAATGAACAGGAAGCAAAAATTGCAGCTGAAGTAGCTAGAGACAGTTCTCAAGACAGCCAAAGTTCAGGAACACTTAGTCAAGATCCCCTAGGACAACCAATCGTAGAAAATGAAGCTGCAGTAGCCATGACTGAAGTAGAAACGGCTATGAATCAAGCACAGGAAGATTCAATCGACTTACTAAATCTGGAACAACAATTGAATGAAGAACAAAAACAAATTTATGAAGAAGTCACCAAAAAAATTGAGCATGGATTACTACATGAAAAAAAAACAGTGCTCATGCACATCATTTGAACCAATCAGGATGTATGTGAGTGGACAAGCTGGAACTGGTAAAAGTTTCTTAATAAAAGTCATCAGAAGCTACCTACAGCAAAAAACAGCTTCAAATTTGTCTTGTGTGGTAGCTGCTCCAACTGGGTTAGCAGCCTATAACATAAAAGGAATTACCTTACATCGCTTGCTAATGTTACCAGTGGAGCATGAGAACAAAATAGAATACCACAAGCTAACTGGAGAAGCATGCTTCGAAGTTTCAAGAGTGTTGAAGAAGATGCAAGTACTCATTATTGATGAGGTGAGCATGGTTTCAAACTTAATGTTTGCCTTTGTGCATTTAAGAATGCAACAAATTCTTAAGAGAGACTATGACGTGTTATTTGGAGGTAAACACGTCATAGTTTTTGGAGATCTTTTACAGCTCACTCCAGTTAAAGGACAACCAGTGTTTAATACTGTGACACATGAAGACACGAAGAAATCATTAGGAAGCATTGGTAATGCGAATATTTGGTCATTCTTTGAGTACAAAGAACTCACTACCAATATGAGACAAGCAAACGATGAAGATTATGCAAGTATTCTGAAAGATATCAGAATTGGACTACTCACAGAAGTTGGCAAAAAAGCATCACAGAGTAGGATGCTACATAATTTATTTCCAAATGAAGAAATAGTTGCAGAGAAAATATACAAGAACATTGCTGAAAAAAATACTGTAATCTGCTTAATGCCAACACTACGTGAGTGCTCAATATTCAATGAGGAACTTTTGAAATTGGAAAAGGAAGAGATTAAGAAAATGGAAGCAGAGGACAAAATTCAGCATGAAAGAATTACTTTTACATTAACAGGCAAACTGAAAAATAAATTGGATTCACTGGAGAAGAACATTTCCAAAACAGCTGGATTAGAAAAAAATCTATATGTTTGCATGAATTGTCGAGTGATTTTAAGGAGAAATTTGGATGTAGAAAAAGGTTTAGTGAATGGAGCTATGGGAAGAGTTGTGGGTTTCATTAATTATCAGAAAAAAGAAGGAATTGAATGTTTAAAAATAAAATTTGATCAGATAGAAGAAGTTAAAGACATTTGTCGTTGTTCAGTTCGTTTCATGCTTGTGAAAGACTTATATGTGCGTAGAAAGCAGTTTCCATTTTCTCTAGCATATGCTGTAACTATTCACAAGTCTCAAGGATTGACTGTAGATAGTGCTTTTGTAAACATTGGTTCTACTGTGTTCAAAGAAGGTATGGCATATGTTGCTCTGTCACGAGTAAAAACATTATCTGGTTTATTTATGATAGACTTTGATGACTCAAAAGTTAGTGCTGATACAAACTGTGTAAAGGAGTATAATAGATTAAGAAGAACCTATGCTCCTCATTTAGGACAGTATCCTATGATTGAAAAACATGTTGTTTCTCGGAAAAGGAAATTTGAAAATATCTGTAATGTGGATGAACAGAACAAAAAAAAAGGACAGTGATGTGATAGCAAGGAAAAAGAAAAAGGACAGTGTTGAAGAGGTTGTTGGTTGCCATTTTGAAAATAGCTCTGGTGTCAACTGCTATACAAATGTAGTGCTGAATGTTGTATTTTATCTTGAAAAGTTGCTAGAACAGATAATAGTAAATCATGGAAAAAGATTGTGTTCTCTGCTGAGTCTCCTTTTTGAGAAGCTAAGTACTGATAAAACTAAAATAGAAAGTGCTACTGATGTTAGAAATCTTTTAGATGTATGTTGTGGTTCTACACAGTTTAAAGAAAATGTCCAGCAAGATGCACAGGAATTCTTAATATATATTTTGAGCGTACTTGAAGATGAAGGAGTAGAAGTAGAAAACTTATTTGGTGTCTCTTACAAATGGGAACATTGCTGTGAAAACTGTATGAACACATGTAGTAGTAATGTTGATTCAGAAAGGTTCATATTTTTACCATTACCACAAAGTAAATCAGTGACTTTTAGTAAATTAGTTAAAGATGCCAATCACAACATGGAATGTTCTGAATGTAAATCTGACATGTTTTCCACGTTATTTTTACAGAAATATGGTCAGTATGTAATTTTAATGATGCAACGTTGTAGAGCTGATGGTTCAAAATTGGATACTTTAATAAAGAAGTTTACAGGACAACAATTATCAATTTCTGGAAAAACTTTTGTTACAGTTGCAATAATTTTTCATGAAGGACCTACTGTAACTTCTGGACATTACACAGTGTATCTTAAATGTGAAAAAGGCTGGACACTGTGTAATGATTCCCAATTGATTTTCAAGCAACGTTTGCCTTATGATTTACCCAATTCTTACTTAATTTTTCTGAAACCTAAATTTTGAAAAATAAAAACTGCATCTGAAGAAAGCATTTTTTGTAATTTTAAAGGATTATAATTGAAGATATCACTTAAAAAGAATTTTGAAATTACTATTTGGCCTAAAGGAAAAGTAATAAAAACAATTGTGGACTCCTTTGACAGAAATTATTTTGGCATGTGTGCTTTTGCGACAAGGTTTAAAGACGGTTTATCTAGAAAAATTTTATTCATCTAGAAAAGTACTTGTAATATATATGTAATATTTCTAACAAGGTATATTTTAGTGAGGATAGTTTTGGGGCTTTTTTTAAACAATCTTTTAGATTGTTTTTTTTTTGCCCGCTGTTAAATGATGAATACAATTGTTTTCGCTATTTTAAGTGAAAATTAAAAAATTCTGAAAACAGCAAAAAAAGGGCAAAAAATTGCTTTGTAAAATATGTAAAAACATGTAATGCTTTTTGTAATGTATGATTGAATATTAATACTTTTTTGCAGAACTAGAAAGAAAAAATAAAAAACGAAATTCTGTTCCCTTGCAAAATACAAAAAAATTATTTTTTCCAAATAACTTATTTTTTTTAAAAAATAAGTGAAAAATATTTGTATTTCTCAATCCTCCCTTTTCATGCTTCCATTTCTTCACCTCTTTTTGTACATTAAATTTAAAAAAATTTTTTTTAAAAACATCCTTGGGTGCGCGCAGGGTGCGCGCACCCAAAAAAATAACTAAATAAATAAATCCCCCCCCAAAATTTTTGGGGGTTTAGTTTTTAAGTGGCTCTTAAAAGAGCCCTTGAGTTAATGTAGGGAAACAGGAAGAGAAAAACGAAAAAAATGAAAAAACATCTATGGCCTACTGCACTCATGCGCATCAAATTTTCTCTGAATGAGATCAAGACTGGTCTCACCCACAGAAATAAGTCGACCGCAATCAGTGCAGCGTGTGGACAACCTCGCCAAACAAGGTGGTCCAAAAAGAGGTGTGGAAGAAGGCAAAGGCACCACTGCAGAAGAAGTGCTCGCCTGAGCTGCCGAAGATGTGCTCGGCTGAGCTGCTGCAGATGTCGTCGGTTGAGCAGGTGGAGGGTTTGCTCCAGAAGCTCGACGAAAAGTCACTGGATGCATTTTGTCAACATGCCTCAACATAGTGTGAATGCTAAAAGAATACTTCTTGTTAGGATTCCCACGTGACAAGACTTTTTGACAAAGTACACAAGTAACTTTAGGTGCATTTACCTTTTTTTGTCCCTCTGGGAAAGTAAAAAACTGCCATATAAAGCTGTCTTTCTGCTTCCTGTTCCTCTGCCTCTCAAGAGTGTCCTGGTCACTGTCTAAAGATGGTTGCTGTTCAGCCATTGTCTCTCAACAACAGAATAGCTCCTTCTCCAAAGGAATCAGAACTAATAATGAGGGGAGTAGGTGTGATTTGGGAAGAATCTGGAACTGAAAGTACTTCAAACCAATCAAAAGTGATGATTCATGATCACATGACTTGCCATGAGGGGATTGGGTGTGGTGTTGAAACAATCAGAAACTGAAAGTAATGATGACCAATTAGAAGTGTTGTTTTATTAAGCATATAACCCGAGGTGCGCGCACTGCGCAAGCTCCGAGCGCACACCTTGTGATTACGCATGCGCGAACGCGTAGGAGCGCATGTGCATACGTCATATGCGCGTACGTAACGCGCATACGTTGAACACACGTATACGCGAACGTTAATGCGCGTAATTTAAGCGTATGCGGAAGTGAACCGCGTTGAGCGCGTACGACGCACGCACGCATGCGTACGTACGCACGCATACGTACTGGGTGCGCGCTCCCAGCGCGCACTATAACGTATGTATGCATACTTAAATAACGTACGACGGTATGCATAAAAAACTTACGAAAACGTACTAGGTGCGCGCTCAGAGCGCGCACCCCAAGAATTTATATAAAAACAAAAAAGTGGAGAAAAATTAATTGCAAAAATAAAATAAACTGTTCAACTTTATCCTAATTGAAAGTTAAAAAAAAGAGCAAAAACAAATAAAAGGATACAGATAATATATAAATGAATACATAGGAATTTTATTTTTATAAAAAAAAAAATATATTTAATTTAATAATTCAAAAATTAGCATTTAAAAAACCGTACAAATTCACTGAAAAAACCACAGGTTTCACACACGTCATAGTTAGGAATTAGCATTGAATGTTTATTTTTCAAAATTTTTTATAAATATAGGGAAAGGCCTGTTTAAGAATGAGTGGGTGTACAAGTGTGTAAAGGGTTGATTTTCTGTGTTGTGTAACTGACTCGACAAGTGAGTCCTTTAACTACATCTTACTTTAGATTAGTGCATAAACTGTATAAATGTTTTGTATGTGTCTGTGTGTTGAGTTATAAGTCGTGGCATGGTTTTGTGAATAGCTATATAAGTGTCTATATGGGTTTTTGATTGCTTGTCTCAGTATCTTTATGAGTTCCTACGTGTTTGTGTGGGTAAAGTGTGTGTGAGTGTGCATAGATGAGTGAGTGTTTGATTCTATGACTGGATGTTATTAAAAGTGCATCTCTGAAGGACTGTATGGTTGAGTGAGTGTATGTATGGCTGTATTATGGTTTGAATGTATGTCTCAGTGGTACATTTGTGACTAACTAAATATGAAAAAGGCATAATATATGTCTGTAAGAGTATATAAGTGGTTAGATGTGAGAGTGTGTAATTGTGACAGTGTCTGTATGGATGAATGTGTGCTTGTGTCAATGATTCTAATTGAGCATAAGAATATGATACTATTTTTGTGAGTGAGTGAACTTGAGTGTGTATAACTGCATTAATGAGTAAATGGCAGTGTGATTAATTGTTTGAATGACTAGGTGTGAGAGTACCTCTATGGATGATTGTTAGTGTGTGAGTGTCTATATAGATATATGTATAAATTTATATGATACTTTTTTATGGACTGAATGTAACTATGAGTGACTGTACAGGTGAGTGTGTGGAGGTGAACGAAGGTCTTAAAGTTTTTTTTTAGGTATGCAGTTATTAGTATTGCATTATTTATGGATTTGAGAATGGAACTGTGTAATTTTCAGTTGGTATATGAATGGTTTTATAAGGGTGTGAGAAGATGTGGTAATTTATCACATTGATGTCTTGAACAGTGACATTGTCAGTGATGTCATTTGAGATGTCATCAGTGATGTCATGAGTGATGTCCCTGACCATGTCATGAGTGATGTAATATGTGACGTCATCAGCAGTGGATTGCGGTCGCGCGAGTTATAGTTAGCTGTACTAACTATAACGGGGGAATTTCATTGGTTTTGTATGAGAGAAATGTCCAGCTAACTATAACGTGTGTGAAACCTATGGTTTTTTCAGTGAATATATATAAATGTATATATATATATATATATATATATATATATATTCACTTAAAAAACCATAGGTTTCACACATGTTATAGTTAGCTGGACATTTCCCTCGTAAAAAACCAATGAAATTCCCCCGTTATAGTTAGTGCAGGCAACTATAACTCACGCGACCGCAATACTCTGCTGATGACGTCAGATATTACATCACTGTATTTAGACACCTATTTACCCATGTCTTCTTCCATTAATCTTTAGCTATACATATATTACAAATATTTATTTTTCAGAAAGACACATATGTAATCAGTGATGTAATATCTGACGTCATCAGCAGAGGATTGCGGTTGCGTGAGTTATAGTTGCCTGCACTAACTATAACAGGGGAATTTCATTGGTTTTTTACAAGGGAAATGTCCAGCTAACTATAACATGTGTGAAACCTATGGTTTTTTAAGTGAATGTGCAAGGTTTTTTAAATGCTAATTCCTAACTATAACGTGTGTGAAACCTATGGTTTTTTAAGTGAATTTGTACGTTTTTTTAAATGCTAAGTTATATATTTATGAATATTTTTTTTTTCAGGTTTTTCACCGTGCGCACACGATGCACTTCGCGCACCGTGCGCGCGCTGTGGGCACTCGGTGCGCTTTGCGCAACGAGCGCCCACGAAGCGTTGTGCGTGCCGTGCGCGCACCGTGCGCGCTCCATGCGCGCACCCCGCGCATTTACGACAAAAAAATAAATGTTTTTTTCACACTTGGGGGTCCTTCAGTGACCCCCTGACAAAGGCTAGGGGGTCAGGAACTGTCCACCCTGCCCCCTTTACACGTTCTCCACCTTTGTTTTTCACTGCCTCAGACTGCGAGAGACAAATGGCGGCCGCCACTTCCTGATTTCGACCGATTCGAATGTTTACTGACAACTAACAACCAATCAGAATTGCGCTCGCGCACGGCAGGGTGCGCGCACAGTGCGCGCACGGTGCGCGCGTATAGATATTGATATGGTTTTAAATGCTATTTTCTCAGGAAATACTGAACAGATTTACACGAGACCTTCAAAAGGCACTTCCTTCACCTTATGGCTACCTCTTTGCCAAATTTCACGTAATTCCGTTCAGCCGTTCGGGCTGTACCTTCGACTAAAGGTCCTATGGAAAAATGCATGGGGAAAACGTGTTTTGGGACCCCCCTTTTTTCTCGGCCCCCGCTTGACTAATCACCCCGAGACTTTCAAGGTAGGAGCGGAGCGGAGCGCCCCACCTATTTTAGATAATTTGTGAAGATTCGTCAACCGGCGCCAAAGTTATTCAAAATAGAATTTTCAGATTTCCTATGGAAACACGGTCCTAACTATAACTATCTACTGGCGACCGCCAGTAGATAATATATATATATATATATTCAATGAAAAAACCATAGGTTTCAGGGGTGTTATAGTTAGCTGGACTTTTCACTTGTACAAAACCATTGAAATTCCCCCGTTATAGTTAGTTCAGCTAACTATAACTCGCGCGCCCGCAATGCACTGCTGATGACGTCACATATTACATCACTCATGACATGGTCAGTGACATCACTCATGACATCACTGATGACATCTCAAATGACATCACTGATGACATCACTGATGACATCATCCAGTGAATGTGTGTTTTTCTGAAAATTAAATATGTTTTATATATGTATATCTCAAGGTCGATGGAAGAATAAATGGGTATATAAGTGTCTAAATGGATGATTTGTTTTTGAAAAATTGATTGTGTAACTGACTGATTAAGTGTATCATAATGAATACATGGCTTAGTGAGTAATGTTTAAATATGTAAATATCTGTATCAGTCTCTCACTTTGTGTATAAGTGGCTGCATGGGTTGGTGAGTAGCTACATGGGTGTCTATATAGGTTATTAGGTGGTTTTTTGAGTATCAGTCTGAGTGTCTGCATGGTTCGGTGGGGGGTATTACGTAGTGCATAGGTGCATGAATGAGTGACTCACTGTTTGTATGGGTTGAACACAGCATGTGTGCAGGACTGTATGGGTGGATGAGTGTGTGTATGGGTGTGTTAGTGAGTGAATGACTGTCTCAATAGTGTCTTTATGAGTAACTACATATGTTTTAAACTAGTATATGTGACTATTGGTGTATATATGTGAGTATATGTGAGAGTGAGAGATTGAAAGAGTTCCTGTATGAATAAGTATGTGTTTCTATAAGTGATTGTTTAAAAGACTAAGTATGTGTAAGTTTCCGTAGAAGTAAGTATGGTGGTGTGTGTATAACTGTATATGCAAGTAAATGTATGTTTGATTCTTTATTAGCATGAGTGACTATGTGTGTGAGTAACTCTATGGATGAGTGGCATTGTGTAACAGGATGTATAGGTGTATGAGTACATATGATGAGTGAGTACATGTATGAGTGACTGTATAGGACTGTTGGTGAATGAGTGGATGTGTATGTGGATCTTAGAATTACTGAAGAGGTTGTTGTAACTGGTATTGGTATGTCCATTGTTTTGAAAATTTTAGTCTCTATTTTTGAATGTGTGTATCAAAGGTTATATTAGGGTGAGAGGAGGTCTGCCACTCTATCACAAGGATGATGTCATCAGTGATGTCATCAGTGATGTCATTTGAGATGTCATCAGTGATGTCATGAGTGATGTCACTGACCATGTCATGAGTGATGTAATATGTGACGTCATCAGCAGTGCATTGCGGGCGCGCGAGTTATAGTTAGCTGAACTAACTATAACGGGGGAATTTCAATGGTTTTGTACAAGTGAAAAGTCCAGCTAACTATAACACCCCTGAAACCTATGGTTTTTTCAGTGAATTTCTGAGGTTTTTTAAATGCTAATTCCTAACTATAACGTGCCTGAAACCTACAGAGATAGGACATGTGAAGAAAGAAGAAAAAATGCACAGAAAGAAACAAAAGAAGTGCAGAAAGAAGCAACAGAAGTCCTCAAATACGAAGATAAGTGCAGGAAGAAGGATAACGTGCAGAAAGAACAAAAAGAAGAGCAGAAAGAAGCCTTGTTGCAAAATCATCCTGTACCCTCAACTTTTTCAGACGGATACTGGTGGTAACTGAGTCTGACTAACCAGTCCTAGAGCCAGTGCTATGTTAAAAGACACTTAGAATACAGTGAAAACACCTACATACACTAGGGAACATTATGCGTTGGGGTCCCCCTGTGATTAGCATGACCTCCTCTGTAAGCCCCTAGTATATAATAGGGCATGGGGATTAAAACTACCTCTTAAAACAGGCCACAGGGCGTTTTTGCACACGTTAACTCAGGCCCCGTCCCCTCCATTCACCACTGTGTAAACACGCCCTGTGTCCATTTTTAGTTGGGAGATTAAGTTCATTTGAATCCTGAGGGTCCCTAGGGTCCAACTAGCCCACTAGGTACCTCCAGTAAGTGCCACAGAGCTGCGTTGCAGAGAGGTGTAAAAAGTGGCACGGCCTGGACCACCTCTCTGCAATGCAGCTCAGTGGCGCTTACTGGAAGCACTTGGTGGGCTAGTTAGCCCCCAGGGGCCCTCAGTATTGAAGGGAAATTATATCCCCAATTTAAAACGTGCCATAGTGCGTGTTTGCACACGTCACCTCAGGCCCCGTCCCTTCCCTTCACCACTGTGTAAACGCGCCCTGTGGCTGTTCTAAGTTGAGAGATTAAGTCCCCTTGAATCCTAAGGGTCCCTAGGGTCAAACTAGACCACTAGGTACCTCCAGTAAGCGCCACAGAGCTGCGTTGCAGAGAGGTGTAAAAAGGGGCTTGGCCTCAGAACACCTGGCTGCAGCGCAGCTCCCTGGCGCATACTGGAGATGCCTGTTGGGGGCGCGTTTGCAGAGTGCTGCACGGAGGGGGCATGGCCTCCGGCACGATGCCAGTCTTTTATTTACTTTAGTTTTTTAAGAAGGGGGGCTGTTTGGTTCCCCTTCTTATTCTAATTTATTGGCCCTGATGACCCCATCCCCCAGGGCCAGTCTCCTAATTATATTTTTTTGACCCCAATCCCCAGGGCCGGCCACTGTTTTTTATTAATTTAAAAAAATATATATTCATAGACACACCTAGGACATGCTGGACAAACCGTACGTACCTATCACCATGACGATTTGCGTGATATTCAATAAAAGGCGACTATGCATGCAATGAATCCACGTGGAATGTATTTACACCACTAGTGAAGCTCTGACATGTCTGATGCCCTACCGTGCCTAATCCTGGTAGACACCCTTGTCGTTTATTTATACAAACATGGGTAGCTATTGACGGGCACATTTAATACACATGCACACCAAGCCATTCAAAGGGGATTCGACAAAAATTCGACCAAAACTATGCAAGAAACCCCCCTCACGGTTAATAAAACACACATCCACTGCCGGATGTGTAATACTTTTTATTTTACTCTCTGGAAAGGGGACGAACATCACTTGAGAGTCACAGCGTGCTCCTGACAGAGCCCAATGCTGTGTTACACCCACCATTGCCTGCCGAGTGCCACACACCTCTGTGTTGTATTCCACTAGCTAGTGCATATGCTATGACACTCTCTAGCCCATGTGCACTGTAACACCACCCCGTGAATATGTCATGCCACACTTGTCTTCGCACGGGTTATATTGCCCCATCTAACGTGCCTTTCTCGATGCCTATGTTATAACGCACAGTGCTATGCCATACATATTACAATCTGGGATCCATATCTTTGTCACAGTGCATATGCAACGTTACACTCCCCAGCACATATTTTATATTACAACTTTAGAGACTAGTTAGGTTACACAACACTGCCCTGTGCATATTACACTCCAAGGCGCATATAGCATAGCACGCGCTAGTGCCTGTGCTATCTCGCGCTCTCCAATGAATCTGTCATTGCGCACAATGTATTGCATATTATATTTCACGCCCGGTTCATCTTATATCACACTTTTTGGTGCATAGTTTATACCATACACTATATCTAGTTTTCATTTTCAATCGTGCTCTCAGGACTATGTTCTATATAACACTGTGTTCACCTACCCTTTTCACGGGCATTACATTTTGCGATAGGGGGTGGAGGGTCAGGGGGTGTTTCTGCCAAGTGAGCCCGGAGTCACAGTCACAAACGTCCTCTTCTTCCTGAATAAAAGTGAGATTATGCTGCATACTTGTTCATATTTTAAGTAGTTCGCACAGACACAATGTTTTAAAAACAATAAAGTTCCTAATACCCGCCTTCTCTGAACAGTAAGCTTGCTGCCCCATCCCCTTCCTCCCTATCCTCTGTTGTGTGAATCCATGGACTAGCCTCCTCCCTCCTGCCATGCATGGTCTGATGTGCTGCCACTGCCCTCAATTTAGTATGATGTACCAGTCCACTCCTCCTGCCCTCCATTGCCCAATTCTATGCCCCATCATTGACCTCCTGCTTAAACTCTGTGCTTAGCTTGCTGCCCCTATTCTCCTTCCCCCTGCCCTCCGATGTCTTTGTGCATGCCCCTGCTCCATCCTTTTTGCCCACCATGTCCCATGGACCTGCCACTCCTATCTACTCTGAGTGTTCTGTTGAGCTGCCACTCCCCTCCCACCTGCCTAGCATTGTCAGATGACTGTAACCTGTCCCTGCCACCTCCACCCTGCCTGTCCACATGCCATGCCCCTATCCTCTTCCTCCTGTCCTACATGGTCCATTGTACTGCCACACCCTTCTGCCCTCCCTGGTCTGTTGTGCTGCAACTGCTCCTCCTGCCTGCCCCGTGTGGTCTGTTGTGAGGTCCCTTCCCCTGAACTTTCTTGTCTGTGCACAGGTCCTGACCCTCCCTTCTATCCTCCATCGTCCTTTGTGCATGCCCCTCCACCCTCCTTCTTGCCCATCATAGCCATTGTGCTGCCACTAACCCTCCCACTTGCCATGCATGGTCTTCTGTGCTGCCATGGCCCCTCCCACCTTCCCTGTGTGGTCAGTTAGCTGCCCCTGCCCCCCTCCCACCTTCCCTCCATGGTCTGTGTGTATGCCATCACAGTCTCACTGTTGCTCTTCATGGTGTGTCTTGCTTCTAGTGCCCATCCTGCCTGACCTCCATGGCTATCTTGCTGCTCCTGCCCTGCCCCCTTGCCCCCAGCCCTACTCCCTCCCTCCTGGCTTGTCTGTTCCATTGTAATGCCCCTGATCCGTCCCTCCTGCCCTTTATGGTCTGTTATGCTGCAGCTTTCTCTCCTGTCTGTCCATTATGGTCAGCTAGCTACCATTGCCTCTTGCCCCTCTGTTCTCTGTTGTCCATGTGCATGGTCCTGTCCCCTCCCTCTTGCTTTCTATGGATTGTTGTGCTGCACTCCCGTCCTGCATGCCCTGTGTGGTGTATTGTGCTGCTGCAAACCCTGATGCCTGCCCTGCAGGGTCAGTTTGGTGCACCTCTCCATGTCCCTCCTGTCCTCTGTTATCCAAGTCCATGTCCCTATCCCATTTCCTTCCATGATCCAATGTACCATACTTGCGAACATTTTGAACTTGGTAAGAGGGAGATTTTGAAAAAAAAACTGGGGTATTGATTTTCCCCTTTGAGTTACATTGAAAAAGAGGATATTGTAGACAGGAGACAGATCAAATAAAGCCCATTTGAGCTTAAAAACATTGGACGTGTCCTGGCTGAATCGGGTCTGTTGGCATGTATGGTTGTACTACCATTGCCTCTTCCTTCTGCCCACAATGGTCTATTACATTGCCACAGCCTTGAAGGAGGGTAGATTTTGTATCACAGGGGGCCCCTGGCCCGTTCTGTCCACACCTGAAGTATGATACCCTTGTCCTTGCCCTGCCAGCTGCATTTGTAGGCCGTATTAAATTGACCAGCGGGTCCTGTGTTGCTATATAATTATCCTGAGACATCCTTACCACTCAGCCAGCATAAAACCCCTGTGTAGGCCCTTCTGTTCAATATGTAGGCCTCTTTGTTAAATTGACCATAGCTCTGCAATTTTAGTGTATAGCAGTCTGAAGGCAGGTCTGCGAGGCCTTCTGATCCAAACTAGTAGCCCCCACCCTACCCGAGTGCTCCGTGCTCGGTATCAAAGTTCAACATCCCCCTGAAGCTGTCGACATACAGTAGGCTGCATCCTGGACTGGTACTTGCTTCCTGGGCAGGTTTCCCGCTTTTAAGGAAGTGGCAACCGCAGAGCGTCAAGTTAGGAGAACTGAGGAGATTTTATACATGAATATATTGAATTCCCGTACAATACCCATTATTTTCTGCTTGCTCTATGGAACTTACGATAAGCGATTGGCCTGAGAGACTGACCTTTTCACCCAGTCCATTGTCAGCATTAAGTGGGTAAATGACGAAATGTCTGGTAAAATCTGCAGACGAAGCTTTTGGGTAGCATACGTAGGTAGATGTAGCGTGCAAAGGAGAACACAAAATGATATAAAAAGGGAGCACCCACAGATATCGACGGACTACCTCGCCGTCTGTATGTAGGTTAACAGGCAGTGCAGGTTTTCCCCAAGAGCTGGGAGCTCTTGTCTTCCTTTGCTTAAAATGTCTTGCTCTGCTTTGCTTGAAGTATCTTATTCTATTTTACCTATATGAAATGTCATGTTATGTTTAACCATTGTTCTCTTTACTTTTGCATTTAAAAGATTTTGTATTGTAATTGCAGGAATGCTTGCTCTAAGAGTAAACATGAGTGTTCCTAGGTAACATTTTCCTTGGTGTAACTTGTTTCTCATGATGCATTTATAGATGTGTTTTCTCTCTCTCTCTGTCAGTACATTAATTGAGATACAGAGAATATTATGACAGCTGTATGATTATCTGGATTCTGTATTTTGTACTTTATGTCTCTATTCTGCGGTTTCTTTGAAGTTGCATCTTCTCATTAAACTGCCATTGTATTCTGCCTCCAATTCCATGTCTCATATGTCTGTTTTCTTCATTTTTGGAGCAAGCGTTCCTAGGCACCCCGGCTCAAATTAAGGTGCCCCTTTTGTCCCTGACTCACTCTCCTGCTCAGTTCTGTGGTGGCTCCCGGGGATCTGGGGACCGCCCCTAGCTTCCTTGACCCGTAATAGATCTTCCCTCCAACAGCCTCTCTTGCAAGTCCTGTATTGTTGGTTTGTTGCCCCTGCCCCCCTTTCCACTGCCCTCCATAGTCTGTTGTGCTTCCACGGCCCTTCCTGCCTGCTCAGTGTGGTTAAATTGTTGCCTTTGCACCCTCCTACCTGCCTTCAATTTTCAGAGTCCGTGCCCCTGGCCTCTGCCTCTCAACAGTATCCTAATGAACAACTAGATTGCTAACATTCTATATTTATTACAAAAGTGTGGAACGCCTGACATCATCTTGATGTAATCAAAACTGTAATACCTAGAGCATTTCCTTTAGAAATTACATATATGAGAGGGTCTTATTGGCATCAAAATTATGGTTAGTGCTCTAAAAGACTAAAATAAGGACATATTTTCTGAGTTTTCAAATAGCGACAAAGCACTTTTAAATTATTTGTTATCTTTATGTTTTTTTATCCAGTTGACCACTTGATTACATTTTGCACTTAGGGGAGAGGATGTGGTGTTACTTCCAGAACTGCAGACTTTGCAACTGGGGAACCAGGTTGCAGTTTCTGCTTCAGCTCGACATTCTGTGATTCTGGTCAAATCACTTAGTCTCCCCATGTCTACAACCAAAATGAATTTGTTCTTGTGTGATGTAACCAATGCTCATGTAAAGCACTCCAATACCTGACAAGTCTGCACTATATAACACTGCAAAAACACAAAATAATAAGTGTTTTGTACACTTCTGTCATTGGGCTATATTTGGGCTACATCTGGGTGATTTTGGGCTACATTTGGGCTCTTTTGTCTCCGGTGGCCATCTTGGGAGATTTATTTGTTATGAAGTTTCCTAATTTCCTCATGTACTGCAGTCTCCTCAGTAGGAAATGCTTTCAGTTTTTTACTTTGATTCCATCATGAAGGTATTCAGATATGTCACACATTTGCCATAAATTCTGAATGTTAGCACTCTAGTTGCTCATTAGATCACTGTAGTAAAACTACTGCACCATGGAAGTCTGCTCCTGGTATTAAAAGTGCATGTTTCAGTCTGCATGTCAGAATTTTTTAATGAAATAGAAGAGGATTTGAGAAGTCACTCAACATGTGCCCTCATTTTCTTTCTTCAGCATTAATCATAATTTCTATGGCAAAATGAACCTCCTCATTGTGTTCCTTTTTAAATTAAATGTTTTAAGTGTTACCAGTTTATTCCAATCAAGATGGCTTCAGGTGTGCCATACTTTTGTCATAATGAAGACAGTAAGCGCTCTAGTTGTTTTTAAGAACATTCTGGGACATTCTGTCATTGGGCTATACTTGGGCTACATCTGGGTGATATTTGGGCTACATTTGGGCTCTTTTGTCTCTGGTGGCCATCTTGGGAGACTTATTTGTTATGAAGTTTCCTAATTTCCTCATTTACTGCAGTCTCCTCAGTAGGAAATACTTTCCGTTTTTTACTTTGATTCCATCAAGAAGGCATTCAGATGTGTCACACATTTGCCATAAATTCAGAATGTTAGCACTCTTTTTGCTCATTAGATCACTGTAGTAAAGCTACTGCTCACCAGGGAAAACTGCTGCTGGTATTGAAAGTGCATGTTTCAGTCTGCATGTCAGAATTTTTTTATGAAATAGAAGAGGATTTGAGAAGTCACTCAAAATGTGCCCTAATTTTTCTTTCTGCAGCACTAATCATACTTTTTATGGAAAAATGAACCCCCTCATTTTGTTCCTTTTTAAATTAAATGTTTTAAGAGTTACCACTTTAATCCAAGCAAGATGGCTTCAGGTGTGCCATACGTTTATCATAAGTAGGACTGTTAGCGCTCTAGTAGTTCTTTGGAACACTCTGGGAAGCTGCAGTAGAACACAAAGGAATCAACTGACAGTCTCTGCCCTTGTTGGATGTACATGTTTTACTGAGAATGTCAGACTTCATTCTCACATGACTGAGAAAGATAATGTGACTTTACAGAAAATAAGCTCTCAGTTTAGCCTATAGATCACCTTCCAAACCTCTGTGGTAAAAGCATGAGAAAATATTTTTCTCTCAATCATGATATCCCAGCAGAAGGCTTTTTCACATGGTGAAATCACCTTAGAACATACCACAATTCCTAAAATGAGTATGGTACCATCAACAAATGATTTATAATGAAACTAAAGTCTTAAAACCTTCTATTAACTGCAATGATTTTTAATGAGGAGCTATCATGTATATTGGTCCCAAGATGGCTGCCAACACTTCTTGGATGAAGTGCTGACAGCCAATCAGATCTCAGGATGAAATGTGTGGTTAGGCTCCGCCCACATATATATATGCTTTTAAATGCTATTTTCTCAGGGAATACTGAACAGATTTACACCAGACCTGCAAAAGGCACTTCCTTGACCTTATGGCTACCTCTCTGCCAAAGTTCAAGTAATTCTGTTCAGCCGTTCGGGCTGTAGCTGTGTCTAAAGGTCCTATGGAAAAATGCATGGGGAAAACGCGTTTTGGGACCCCCCTTTTTTCTCGGCCCCTGCTTGACGAATCCCCCCGAGACTTTCAGGGTAGGAGTGGAGCGTAGCGCCCCACCTATTTTGAAAATTTCGCGAGGATTCGTCGACCGGCGCCAAAGTTATTCCAAATAGAATGTTGCGGATTTCCTATGGAAACAGGGTCCTAACTATAACTACCTACTGGCGACCGCCAGTAGGTAATATATATATATATGTATATATATATATATATATATATATATATATATATACTACTGTGGGTGTGCGCACGGTGAAAAACCTGAAAAAAATAAATAAATAAATACATAACTTAGCATTTAAAGAACCGTGCAAATTCACTGAAAAAACCATAGGTTTCACACACGTTATAGTTAGGAATTAGCATTTAAAAAACCTTGCAAATTCACTTAAAAAACCATAGGTTTCACACATGTTATAGTTAGCTGTACATTTCACTCGTAAAAAACCAATGAAATTCCACGTTATAGTTAGATCAGGTAACTATAACTTGCGCGACCGCAATCCACAATGTGTCATTTCAGATGTCATCATTGATGTGAAGAGTGATGTCACTGACCATGTCATGAGTGATGTAATATGTGACGTCATCAGCAGTTTATTGTGGGCGCGCAAGTTATAGTTACCTGATCTAACTATAACGTGGAATTTCATTGGTTTTTTACGAGTGAAATGTACAGCTAACTATAACATGTGTGAAACCTATGGTTTTTTAAGTGAATATATATATATATATCAAGTGTTTGTTGAAGCACGACTACTCACCCGTAAGGGTCTCAAGGAGCTGGGGGGTGCAGGTTCCGGTCCATCAAGGAGTGGGTCCGTCGTAGAGCCAGGTCTTGAGGTCCCTTACAAAGAAGGGAAGTGATGTTGTCTGAGGTGGAGCGGGAGTGCGTTCCAGACCTTGGAAGGAGAAGGAGCAGCCTCCCGATCTGGTTTTCCTGGTGCGTGGGACCACGGCGTAGGAGAGCTGGGCTGATCGTAGGGTCCTTTGGGGTTCGTGGAATTTGAGTTGGCTGTTCAGGTATTCTGGTCTGGTGTTGTGGAGGGCTTTGTGTGCGTGGGTGAGCAACTTGAAGGTAACTCTAGCCTCGATGGGGAGCCAGTGGAGTGTGCGCAGGTGCTGGAAGATGTGGCAGTGTTTTGGTAGGTTGAGGACCAGTCTTGCAGCGGCGTTCTGGATGTTCTGTAGCTTGCGGGTGAGTTGTTTGTTTATTCCGGTGTAGAGTGCGTTGACGTAGTCGAGTCTGCTGGTGACCAGGGCATGAGTGACAGTCTCTCTGTGTTCAAGGGGTATCCATTTGAAGGTCTTACGTAGGAGGCGGAGGGTGTGGAAGCAGGAGGACGTGACTGAGTTGATCTGGCGGTCCATTTTGAGCTCAGAGTCCAGGATGATTCCCAGGTTGCGTGCGTGGTCTGTGGGGGTGGGCGGGTTTCCGAGGGCGGGGGGGCACCAGGTGTCGTTCCAGGCATTGGGGTTTGGGCCCATGATGAGTACTTACGTCTTGTTGGTGTTAAGTTGTAGCCAGCTGTTTTTCATCCATTTGGCGACGGCTTCCATGCCTTCTCAAAAGTTGTGTCTGGCGGTGTTGGGTTCGTTGGATAGGGAGAGGATGAGTTGGGTGTCATTTGCGTATGAGACAATGTTGAGTCCGTAGGTTTTGATGATGGGGGCGAGTGGGGCCATGTAGACGTTGAAGAGCGTCGGCCTGAAGGAGGACTCCTGAGGGACTCCGCAGGTGGTTGATGTAGGGTCCGAGAGGAAAGGGGGGAGTCTGACCCACTGCATTCTGCCAGAGAGAAAGGAGCTGATCCAGTTGAGGTCCTTGTCCTGGATCCCTTCGTCGTGAAGTCTGCGTATTAGGGTGGGGTGGGAGACTGTGTCGAATGCCGCTGAGAGGTCGAGGAGGATGAGGGCACTGTTTCTCCTTTGTCCAGTAGGGTGCAGATGTCATCTGTTGCGGCGAGGAGGACGGTTTCCATAGTGTGGTTTTTTCTGAAGCCGGATTGGGAGGAGTCGAGGGTGTTGTGCTCTTCGATGAATGTTGCGAGTTGGCTGTTGATGGCTTTCTCAATAACTTTCGCAGGGAACGGGAGAAGGGAGATGGGTCTGTAGTTTTTTAGGTCAGTGGGGTCTGCTGAGAGTTTCTCCAGGAGGGGGTTGACCTTGGCGTGTTTCCAGTCATCGGGGAACGAGGCGGTCACCAGGGAGCGGTTGATGGTGTGGCGGAGCATGGGTGCGATGGTGTCGGCAGCTCTGTTGAAGATGTGGTGAGGGCAGGGGTCCGTGGGGGCACTGGAGTGGATTAACGTCATCGTCTTCAGAGTGTCTTCAGGGGTGAGGGCTTTCCAGCTGTCAATCGTTGGCTTCCAGGTGTCAGAGGTGGTTGGTGGGTGTTCCGTGTGTTGGATTTCTTCGTTGAAGTTTTCGTAGATGCTCTTGATTTTGTGGTGAAAGAAGGTGCTGAGTTTGTCGCAGCGGTCTTGCGAGGGAGGGATGTCCGTCGACTTGCTGGTGGGTTGGGCAAACTCCTTGATGATGTTGAAGAGTGTGTGAGGAGATTCTGTCTTCAATCGCTGTTTTCCTCGTTTTTCTGATGAGTTGGTGGTGGGTGTTTGTAGCGGCTCTGAAGTTGTTGTGAGTTTCTGTGGATTTGGTGTTCCTCCAGGCCTTTTCGAGGCGGCGGCAGGTGCGTCTGGACTCTCGAAGTTCGTTGTTGAACCATCTGGCTTTCTTGGCGTGGTGTTGTTGTTTTTCTTGAGGGGGCAATGGTGTTGGAACTGTCAGAGATCCATCTGTGCAGGGTTCGGGCTGCTGTGTTGGGGTTGTCGTTTTCCACGATGGTTGGGGTGGAGTTGTTGAGTGACGAGGTAAGCTGGTAGTCGGTGATTCTGGTCCAGTTTCTTTGTGGGAGCAGGTGCTGTTGTCTGTGGATGATGGGTGTCCTGAAGGTGAAGTGGACGCATCGGTGGTCTGTCCATGGGAGTTAGGTGGTGTGGCTGAAAGTGATGGAGTTTCCTGTTGTGAAGAGGGGGTCGAGGGTGTGTCCTACTGAGTGCATATATATATATAACAAAATACATGTATATATGTGTATATGTATATATGTGTGTGTGTGTATATATATATATTCACTGAAAAAACCATAGGTTTCAGGGGTGTTATAGTTAGCTGGACTTTTCACTTGTACAAAACCATTGAAAGTATTGAGTATCAGTATGAGTGTCTGAGTGTCTGCATGGTTCGGTGGGGGGTATTACGTAGTGCATAGGTGCATGAATGAGTGACTCACTGTTTGTATGTGTTGAAGACAGCATGTGTGCAGGACTGGATGGGTGGATGAGTGTGTGTATGGGTGTGTTAGTGAGTGAATGACTGTCTCAATAGTGTCTTTATGAGTAACTTCATATGTTTTAAACTAGTATATGTGACTATTGGTGCATATAAGTGAGTATATGTGAGAGTGAGAGATTGAAAGAGTTCCTGTATGAATAAGTATGTGTTTCTATAAGTGATTGTTTAAAAGACTAAGTATGTGTAAGTTTCCCTAGAAGTAAGTGTGGTGGTGTGTGTATAACTGTATATGCAAGTAAATGTATGTTTGATTCTTTATTAGCATGAGTGACTATGTGTGTGAGTAACTCTATGGATGAGTGGCATTGTGTAACAGGATGTATAGGTGTAGGAGTACATATGATGAGTGAGTACATGTATGAGGGACTGTATAGGACTGTTGGTGAATGAGTGGATGTGTATGTGGATCTTAGAATTACTGAAGAGATTGTTGTGACTGGTATTGGTATGTCCATTGTTTTGAAAATTTTAGTCTCTATTTTTGAATGTGTGTATCAAAGGTTATATTAGGGTGAGAGGAGGTCTGCCACTCTATCACAAGGATGATGTCATCAGTGATGTCATCAGTGATGTCATGAGTGATGTCACTGACCATGTCATGAGTGATGTAATATGTGACGTCATCAGCAGTGCACTGCGGGCGCGCGAGTTATAGTTAGCTGAACTAACTATAACGGGGGAATTTCAATGGTTTTGTACAAGTGAAAAGTCCAGCTAACTATATTACCCCTGAAACATATGGTTTTTTAAGTGAATTTCTGAGGTTTTTTAATGCTAATTCCTAACTATAACATGCCTGAAACCTATGTTTTTTTCTGTGAATTTCAAAGGTTTTTTAAATGCTAATTTCTAACTATGACTACAGAGATAGGACATGTGAAGAAAGAAGAAAAAATGCACAGAAAGAAAAAAACAGAAGTGCAGAAAGAAGCAACAGAAGTCCTCAAAGATGAAGAAAAGTGCAGGAAGAAGGATAATGTGCAGAAAGAACAAAAAGAGGAGCAGAAAGAATCCTTGTTGCAAAATCATCCTGTACCCTCAACTTTTTCAGACGGATACTGGTGGTAACTGAGTCTGACTAACCAGTCCTAGAGCCAGTGCTATGTTAAAAGACACTTAGAATACAGTGAAAACACCTACATACACTAGAGAACATTATGCGTTGGGGTCCCCCTGTGATTAGCATGACCTCCTCTGTAAGCCCCTAGTATATAATAGGGCAGGGGGATTAAAACTACCTCTTAAAACAGGCCACAGGGCATTTTGCACATGTTAACTCAGGCCCCGTCCCCTCCCTTCACCACTGTGTAAACACGCCCTGTGTCCGTTTTTAGTTGGGAGATTAAGTTCATTTGAATCCTGAGGGTCCCTAGGGTCCAACTAGCCCACTAGATACCTCCAGTAAGTGCCACAGAGCTGCATTTCAGAGAGGTGTAAAAAGTGGCAGGGCCTGGACCACCTCTCTGCAATGCAGCTCAGTGGCGCTTACTGGAAGCACTTGGTGGTCTAGTTAGCCCCCAGGGGCCCTCAGTATTGAAGGGAAATTATATCCCCAATTTAAAACGTGCCATAGTGCGTGTTTGCACACGTCACCTCAGGCCCCGTCCCCTCCCTTCACCACTGTGTAAACGCGCCCTGTGGCTGTTCTAAGTTGAGAGATTAAGTCCCCTTGAATCCTAAGGGTCCCTATGGTCAAACTAGACCACTAGGTACCTCCAGTAAGCGCCACAGAGCTGCGTTGCAGAGAGGTGTAAAAAGGGGCTTGGCCTCAGAACACCTGTCTGCAGCGCAGCTCCCTGGCGTATACTGGAGATGCCTGTTGGGCTAAATGGCCCTCAGGGACCCTCAGTATTGAAGAGGAATTAATTCCCCAACTTACAACTCGCCAGGGGGCGCGTTTGCAGAGTGCTGCAAGGAGGGGGCGTGGCCTCCGGCACGATGCCAGTCTTTTATTTATTTTAATTTTTTAAGAAGGGGGGCTGTGTGGTTCCCCTTCTTATTCTCATTTATTGGCCCTGATGACCCCATCCCCAATCCCCAGGGCCGGCCACTGTTTTTTATTATTTTTAAAAAATATATATTTATAGTCACACCTAGGACATGCTGGACAAACCGTAGGTACCTATCACCATGACGATTTGCGTGATATTCATTTAAAGGCGACTATGCATACAATGAATCCACGTGGAATGTATTTACACCACTAGTGAAGCTCTGACATGTCTGATGCCCTACCGTGCCTAATCCCGGTAGACACCCTTGTCGTTTATTTATACAAACATGGGTAGCTATTGACAGGCACATTTAATACACATGCACACCAAGCCATTCAAAGGGGATTCGACAAAAATTCGACCAAAACTATGCAAGAAACCCCCCTCACGGTTAATAAAACACACATCCACTGCAGGATGTGTAATACTTTTTATTTTACTCTCTGGAAAGGGGACGAACATCACTTGAGAGTCACAACGCGCTCCTGGCAGAGCCCAATGCTGTGTTACACCCACCATTGCCTGCCGAGTGCCACACACCTCTGTGTTGTATTCCACCAGCTAGTGCATATGCTATGACACTCTCTAGCCCATGTGCACTGTAACACCACCCTGTGAATATGTCATGCCCCACTTGTCTTCGCACGGGTTATATTGCCCCATCTAACGTGCCTTCCTCGATGCCTATGTTATAACGCACAGTGCTATGCCATACATATTACAATCTGGGATCCATATCTTTGTCACAGTGCATATGCAACGTTACACTCCCCAGCACATATTTTATATTACAACTTTAGAGACTAGTTAGGTTACACAACACTGTCCTGTGCATATTATACTCCAAGGCGCATATCGCATAGCACGCGCTAGTGCCTGTGCTATCTAGCACTCTCCAATGAATCTGTCATTGCGCACAATGTATTGCATATTATATTTCACGCCCGGTTCATCTTATATCACACTTTTTGGTGCATAGATTATACCACACTCTATATCTAGTTTTCATTTTCAATCGTGCTCTCAGGACTATGTTCTATATATCACTGTGTTCACCTACCCTTTTCACGGGCATTACATTTTGCGATAGGGGGTGGATAGGGGGTGGAGGGTCAGGGGGTGTTTCTGCCAAGTGAGCCCGGAGTCACAGTCACAAACGTCCTCTTCTTCCTGAATAAAAGTGAGATTATGCTGCATACTTGTTCATATTTTAAGTCGTTCGCACAGACACACGTTTTAAAAACAATAAAGTTCCTAATACCCGCCTTCTCTGAACAGTTAGCTTGCTGCCCCATCCCCCTCCTCCCTATCCTCTGTTGTGTGAATCCATGGACTAGCCTCCTCCCTCCTGCCATGCATGGTCTGATGTGCTGCCACTGCCCTCAATTTAGTATGATGTACCAGTCCACTCCTCCTGCACTCCATTGCCCAATTCTATGCCCCATCATTGACCTCCTGCTTAAACTCTGTGCTTAGCTTGCTGCCCCTATTCTCCTTCCCCCTGCCCTTGGATGTCTTTGTGCATGCCCCTGCTCCATCCTTTTTGCCCACCATGTTCCATGGACCTGCCACTCCTATCTACTCTGAGTGTTCTGTTGAGCTGCCACTCCCCTCCCACCTGCCTAGCATTGTCAGATGACTGTAACCTGTCCCTGCCACCTCCACCCTGCCTGTCCTCATGCCATGCCCCTATCCTCTTCCTCCTGTCCTACATGGTCCGTTGTACTGCCACACCCTTCTGCCCTCCCTGGTCTGTTGTGCTGCAACTGCTCCTCCTGCCTGCCCCGTGCGGTCTGTTGTGAGGCCCCTTCCCCTGAACTTTCTTGTCTGTGCACAGGTCCTGACCCTCCCTTCTATCCTCCATCGTCCTTTGTGCATGCCCCTGCACCCTCCTTCTTGCCCATCATAGCCATTGTGCTGCCACTAACCCTCCCACTTGCCATGCATGGTCTTCTGTGCTGCCATGGCCCCTCCCACCTTCCCTGTGTGGTCAGTTAGCTGCCCCTGACCCCCTCCCACCTTCCCTCCATGGTCTGTGTGTATGCCATCACAGTCTCACTGTTGCTCTTCACGGTGTGTCTTGCTTCTAGTGCCCATCCTGCCTGACCTCCATGGCTATCTTGCTGCTCCTGCCCTGCCCCCTTGCCCCCAGCCCTCTGTTTACATGTGCAGACCCCTACTCCCTCCCTCCTGGCTTGTCTGTTCCATTGTAATGCCCCTGATCCATCCCTCCTGCCCTTTATGGTCTGTTATGCTGCAGCTTTCTCTCCTGTCTGTCCATTATGGTCAGCTAGCTACCATTGCCTCTTGCCCCTCTGTTCTCTGTTGTCCATGTGAATGGTCCTGTCCCCTCCCTCTTGCTTTCTATGGATTGTTGTGCTGCACTCCCGTCCCGCATGCCCTGTGTGGTGTATTGTGCTGCTGCAAACCCTGATGCCTGCCCTGCAGGGTCAGTTTGGTGCACCTCTCCATGTCCCTCCTGTCCTCTGTTATCCAAGTCCATGTCCCTACCCCATTTCCTTCCATGATCCAATGTACCATACTTGCGAACATTTTGAACTTGATACGAGGGAGATTTTGAAAAAAAACTGGGGTATTGATTTTCCCCTTTGAGTTACATTGAAAAAGAGGAGATTGTAGACAGGAAACAGATAAAATAAAGCCCATTTGAGCTTAAAAACATTGGACGTTTCCTGGCTGAATCGGGTCTGTTGGCATGTATGGTTGTACTACCATTGCCTCTTCCTTCTGCCCACAATGGTCTATTACATTGCCACAGCCTCTCTTGCAAGTCCTGTATTGTTGGTTTGTTGCCCCTGCCCCCCTTTCCACTGCCCTCCATAGTCTGTTGTGCTGCCACGGCCCTTCCTGCCTGCTCAGTGTGGTTAAATTGTTGCCTTTGCACCACCCTCCTACCTGGCTTCAATTTTCAGAGTCCGTGCCCCTGGCCTCTGCCTCTCAACAGTATCCTAATGAACAACTAGATTGCTAACATTCCATATTTATTACAAAAGTGTGGAACTCCTGACGTCATCTTGATGTAATCAAAACTGTAATACCTAGAGCATTTCCTTTAGAAATTACATATATGAGAGGGTCTTATTGGCATCAAAATTATGGTTAGTGCTCTAAAAGACTAAAATAAGGACATATTTTCTGAGTATTCAAATAGCGACAAAGCACTTTTAAATTATTTGTTATCTTTATGTTTTTTTATCCAGTTGACCACTTGATTAAATGTTGCACTTAGGGGAGAGGATGTGGTGTTACTTCCAGAACTGCAGACTTTGCAACTGGGGAACCAGGTTGGAGTTTCTGCTTCAGCTCGACATTCTGTGATTCTGGTCAAATCACTTAGTCTCCCCATGTCTACAACCAAAATGAATTTGTTCTTGTGTGATGTAACCAATGCTCATGTAAAGCACTCCAATACCTGACAAGTCTGCACTATATAACACTGCAAAAACACAAAATAATAGGTGTTTTGCAAACTTCTGTCATTGGGCTATATTTGGGCTACATCTGGGTGATTTTGGGCTACATTTGGGCTCTTTTGTCTCCGGTGGCCATCTTGGGAGATTTATTTGTTATGAAGTTTCCTAATTTCCTCATGTACTGCAGTCTCCTCAGTAGGAAATGCTTTCAGTTTTTTACTTTGATTCCATCAAGAAGGTATTCAGATATGTCACACATTTGCCATAAATTCTGAAAGTTAGCACTCTAGTTGCTCATTAGATCACAGTAGTAAAACTACTGTTCACCATGGAAGTCTGCTCCTGGTATTAAAAGTGCATGTTTCAGTCTGCATGTCAGAATTTTTTAATGAAATAGAAGAGGATTTGAGAAGTCACTCAAAATGTGCCCTCATTTTCTTTCTTCAGCATTAATCATAATTTCTATGGCAAAATGAACCCCCTCATTGTGTTCCTTTTTAAATTAAATGTTTTAAGTGTTACCAGTTTATTCCAATCAAGATGGCTTCAGGTGTGCCATACTTTTGTCATAATGAAGACAGTAAGCGCTCTAGTTGTTTTTAAGAACACTCTGGGACATTCTGTCATTGGGTTATACTTGGGCTACATCTGGGTGATATTTGGGCTACATTTGGGCTCTTTTGTCTCTGGTGGCCATCTTGGGAGACTTATTTGTTATGAAGTTTCCTAATTTCATCATTTACTGCAGTCTCCTCAGTAGGAAATACTTTCAGTTTTTTACTTTGATTCCATCAAGAAGGCATTCAGATGTGTCACACATTTGCCATAAATTCAGAATGTTAGCACTCTTTTTGCTCATTAAATCACTGTAGTAAAGCTACTGCTCACCAGGGAAAACTGCTGCTGGTATTGAAAGTGCATGTTTCAGTCTGCATGTCAGAATTTTTTCATGAAATAGAAGAGGATTTGAGAAGTCACTCAAAATGTGCCCTAATTTTTCTTTCTGCAGCACTAATCATACTTTTTATTGAAAAATGAACCCCCTCATTTTGTTCCTTTTTAAATTAAATGTTTTAAGAGTTACCACTTTAATCCAAGCAAGATGGCTTCAGGTGTGCCATACGTTTATCATAAGTAGGACTGTTAGCACTCTAGTTGTTCTTTGGAACACTCTGGGAAGCTGCAGTAGAACACAAAGGAATCAACTGACAGTCTCTGCCCTTGTTGGATGTACATGTTTTACTGAGAATGTCAGACTTCATTCTCACATGACTGAGAAAGATAATGTGAATTTACAGAAAATAAGCTCTCAGTTTAGCTTATAGATCACCTTCCAAACCTCTGTGGGAAAAGCATGAGAAAATATTTTTCTCTCAATCATGATATCACAGCAGAAGGCTTTTTCACATGGTGAAATCACCTTAGAACATACCACAATTCCTAAAATGAGTATGGTACCATCAACAAATGATTTATAATGTAACTAAAGTCTTAAAACCTTCTATTAACTGCAATGCTTTTTAATGAGGTGCTATCGTGTATATTGGTCCCAAGATGGCTGCCAACACTTCTTGGATGAAGTGCTGACAGCCAATCAGATCTCAGGATGAGATGTGTGGTTAGGCTCCACCCACATATATATATGATTTTACTTTTGATTTTCTCAGGAACTACTGAACAGATTGACACCAGACCTGCAAAAGGCACTTCCCTGACCTGAGGACTACCTCTCTGCCAAATTTCAAGTAATTCTGTTCAGCCGTTCGGGCTGTACCTTGGACTAAAGGTCCCTATGGAAAATTGCATGGGGAAAACGTGTTTTGGGACCCCCCTTTTTTCTCAGCCCCCGCTTGATGAATCCCCCCGAGACTTTCAGGGTAGGAGCGGAGCGGAGCGCCCCACCTATTTTGAACATTTCGCGAGGATTCGTCAGCCGGCGCCAAAGTTATTCCAAATAGAATGTTGCGGATTTCCTATGGAAACACGGTCCTAACTATAACTATCTACTGGCGACCGCCAGTAGATAATGTGTGTGTATATATATATATTCACAGAAAAAAACATAGGTTTCAGGCACGTTATAGTTAGGAATTAGCATTTAAAAAACCTCAGAAATTCACTGAAAAAACCATAGGTTTCAGGGGTGTTATAGTTAGCTGGACTTTTCACTTGTACAAACCCATTGAAATTACCCCGTTATAGTTAGTTCAGCTAACTATAACTCGCGCGCCCGCAATGCACTGCTGATGACGTCACATATTACATCACTCATGACATGGTCAGTGACATCACTCATGACATCACTGATGACATCTCAAATGACATCACTGATGACATCATCCAGTGAATGTGTGTTTTTCTGAAAATTAAATATGTTTTATATATGTATATCTCAAGGTCGATGGAAGAATAAATGGGTATATAAGTGTCTAAATGGATGATTTGTTTTTGAAAAATTGATTGTGTAACTGACTGATTAAGTGTATCATAGTGAATACATGGCTTAGTGAGTAATGTTTAAATATGTAAATATCTGTATCAGTCTCTCACTTTGTGTATAAGTGGCTGCATGGGTTGGTGAGAAGCTACATGGGTGTCTATATAGGTTATTAGTTGGTTTTTTGAGTATCAGTCTGAGTGTCTGCATGGTTCGGTGGGGGGTATTACGTAGTGCATAGGTGCATGAATGTGTGACTCACTCTTTGTATGTGTTGAAGACAGCATGTGTGCAGGACTGTTTGGGTGGATGAGTGTGTGTATGGGTGTGTTAGTGAGTGAATGACTGTCTCAATAGTGTCTTTATGAGTAACTACATATGTTTTAAACTAGTATATGTGACTATTGGTGTATATAAGTGAGTATATGTGAGAGTGAGAGATTGAAAGAGTTCCTGTATGAATAAGTATGTGTTTCTATAAGTGATTGTTTAAAAGACTAAGTCTGTGTAAGTTTCCGTAGAAGTAAGTGTGGTGGTGTGTGTATAACTGTATATGCAAATAAATGTATGTTTGATTCATTATTAGCATGAGTGACTATGTGTGAGTAACTCTATGGATGAGTGGCATTGTGTAACAGGATGTATAGGTGTAGGAGTACATATGATGAGTGAATACATGTATGAGTGACTGTATAGGACTGTTGGTGAATGAGTGGATGTGTATGTGGATCTTAGAATTACTGAAGAGGTTGTTGTAACTGGTATTGGTATGTCCATTGTTTTGAAAAGTTTAGTCTCTATTTTTGAATGTGTGTATCAAAGGTTATATTAGGGTGAGAGGAGGTCTGCCACTCTATCACAAGGATGATGTCATCAGTGATGTCATCAGTGATGTCATTTGAGATGTCATAAGTGATGTCATGAGTGATGTCACTGACCATGTCATGAGTGATGTAATATGTGACGTCATCAGCAGTGCATTGCGGGCGCGCGAGTTATAGTTAGCTGAACTAACTATAACGGGGGAATTTCAATGGTTTTGTACAAGTGAAAAGTCCAGCTAACTATAACACCCCTGAAACCTATGGTTTTTTCAGTTAATTTCTGAGGTTTTTAAAATGCTAATTCCTAACTATAACGTGCCTGAAACCTATGGTTTTTTCTGTGAATTTCAAAGGTTTTTTAAATGCTAATTTCTAACTATGCCTACAGAGAGAGGACATGTGAAGAAAGAAGAAAAAATGCACAGAAAGAAAAAAAAGAAGTGCAGAAAGAAGCAACAGAAGTCCTCAAAGACGAAGAAAAGTGCAGGAAGAAGGATAACGTGCAGAAAGAACAAAAAGAAGAGCAGAAAGAAGCCTTGTTGCAAAATCATCCTGTACCCTCAACTTTTTCAGACGGATACTGGTGGTAACTGAGTCTGACTAACCAGTCCTAGAGCCAGTGCTATGTTAAAAGACACTTAGAATACAGTGAAAACACCTACATACACTAGGGAACATTATGCGTTGGGGTCCCCCTGTGATTAGCATGACCTCCTCTGTAAGCCCCTAGTATATAATAGGGCAGGGGGATTAAAACTACCTCTTAAAACAGGCCACAGGGCGTTTTTGCACACGTTAACTCAGGCCCCGTCCCCTCCCTTCACCACTGTGTAAACACGCCCTGTGTCCGTTTTTAGTTGGGAGATTAAGTTCATTTGAATCCTGAGGGTCCCTAGGGTCCAACTAGCCCACTAGGTACCTCCAGTAAGTGCCACAGAGCTGCGTTGCAGAGAGGTGTAAAAAGTGGCCCGGCCTGGACCACCTCTCTGCAATGCAGCTCAGTGGCGCTTACTGGAAGCACTTGGTGGGCTAGTTAGCCCCCAGGGGCCCTCAGTATTGAAGGAAAATTATATCCCCAATTTAAAACGTGCCATAGTGCGTGTTTGCACACGTCACCTCAGGCCCCGTCCCCTCCCTTCACCACTGTGTAAACGCGCCCTGTGGCTGTTCTAAGTAGAGAGATTAAGTCCCCTTGAATCCTAAGGGTCCCTAGGGTCAAACTAGACCACTAGGTACCTCCAGTAAGCGCCACAGAGCTGCGTTGCAGAGAGGTGTAAAAAGGGGCTTGGCCTCAGAACACCTGTCTGCAGCGCAGCTCCCTGGTGCATACTGGAGATGCCTGTTGGGCTAGTTGGCCCTCAGGGACCCTCAGTATTGAAGAGGAATTAATTCCCCAACTTACAACTCGCCAGGTGGCGCGTTTGCAGAGTGCTGCAAGGAGGGGGCGTGGCCTCCGGAACGATGCCAGTCTTTTATTTATTTAATTTTTTAAGAAGGGGGGCTGTGTGGTTCCCCTTCTTATTCTAATTTATTGGCCCTGATGACCCCATCCCCCAGGGCCTGTCTCCTAATTATATTTTTTTGACCCCAATCCCCAGGGCCGGCCACTATTTTTTATTATTTTTAAAAAATGTATATTTATAGACACACCTAGGACATGCTGGACAAACCGTACGTACCTATCACCATGACGATTTGCGTGATATTCATTAAAAGGCGACTATGCATACAATGAATCCACGTGGAATGTATTTACACCACTAGTGAAGCTCTGACATGTCTGATGCCCTACCGTGCCTAATCCCGGTAGACACCCTTGTCGTTTATTTATACAAACATGGGTAGCTATTGACGGGCACATTTAATACACATGCACACCAAGCCATTCAAAGGGGATTCGACAAAAATTCGACCAAAACTATGCACGAAACCCCCCTCACGGTTAATAAAACACACATCCACTGACGGATGTGTAATACTTTTTATTTTACTCTCTGGAAAGGGGACGAACATCACTTGAGAGTCACAGCGCGCTCCTGGCAGAGCCCAATGCTGTGTTACACCCACCGTTGCCTGCCGAGTGCCACACACCTCTGTGTTGTATTCCACCATCTAGTGCATATGCTATGACACTCTCTAGCCCATGTGTACTGTAACACCACCCCGTGAATATGTCATGCCACACTTGTCTTCGCACGGGTTATATTGCCCCATCTAACGTGCCTTCCTCGATGCCTATGTTATAACGCACAGTGCTATGCCATTCATATTACAATCTGGGATCCATATCTTTGTCACAGTGCATATGCAACGTTACACTCCCCAGCACATATTTTATATTACAACTTTAGAGACTAGTTAGGTTACACAACACTGCCCTGTGCATATTACACTCCAAGGCGCATATCGCATAGCACGCGCTAGTGCCTGTGCTATCTCGCGCTCTCCAATGAATCTGTCATTGCGCACAATGTATTGCATATTATATTTCACGCCCGGTTCATCTTATATCACACTTTTTGGTGCATAGTTTATACCATACACTATATCTAGTTTTCATTTTCAATCGTGCTCTCAGGACTATGTTCTATATAACACTGTGTTCACCTACCCTTTTCACGGGCATTACATTTTGCGATAGGGGGTGGAGGGTCAGGGGGTGTTTCTGCCAAGTGAGCCCGGAGTCACAGTCACAAACGTCCTCTTCTTCCTGAATAAAAGTGAGATTATGCTGCATACTTGTTCATATTTTAAGTAGTTCGCACAGACACACGTTTTAAAAACAATAAAGTTCCTAATACCCGCCTTATCTGAACAGTTAGCTTGCTGCCCCATCCCCCTCCTCCCTATCCTCTGTTGTGTGAATCCATGGACTAGCCTCCTCCCTCCTGCCATGCATGGTCTGATGTGCTGCCACTGCCCTCAATTTAGTATGATGTACCAGTCCACTCCTCCTGCCCTCCATTGCCCAATTCTATGCCCCATCATTGACCTCTTGCTTAAACTCTGTGCTTAGCTTGCTGCCACTATTCTCCTTCCCCCTGCCCTCCGATGTCTTTGTGTATGCCCCTGCTCCATCCTTTTTGCCCACCATGTTCCATGGACCTGCCACTCCTATCTACTCTGAGTGTTCTGTTGAGCTGCCACTCCCCTCCCACCTGCCTAGCATTGTCAGATGACTGTAACCTGTCCCTGCCACCTCTACCCTGCCTGTCCACATGCCATGCCCCTATCCTCTTCCTCCTGTCCTACATGGTCCATTGTACTGCCACACCCTTCTGCCCTCCCTGGTCTGTTGTGCTGCAACTGCTCCTCCTGCCTGCCCCGTGCGGTCTGTTGTGAGGCCCCTTCCCCTGAACTTTCTTGTCTGTGCACAGGTCCTGACCCTCCCTTCTATCCTCCATCGTCCTTTGTGCATGCCCCTGCACCCTCCTTCTTGCCCATCATAGCCATTGTGCTACCACTAACCCTCCTACTTGCCATGCATGGTCTTCTGTGCTGCCATGGCCCCTCCCACCTTCCCTGTGTGGTCAGTTAGCTGCCCCTGAACCCCTCCTACCTTCCCTCCATAGTCTGTGTGTATGCCATCACAGTCGCACTGTTGCTCTTCATGGTGTGTCTTTCTTCTAGTGCCCATCCTGCCTGACCTCCATGGCTATCTTGCTGCTCCTGCCCTGCCCCCTTGTCCCCAGCCCTCTGTTTACATGTGCAGACCCCTTCTCCCTCCCTCCTGGCTTGTCTGTTCCATTGTAATGCCCCTGATCCATCCCTCCTGCCCTTTATGGTCTGTTATGCTGCAGCTTTCTCTCCTGTCTGTCCATTAAGGTCCTGCCTCTTGCCCCTCTGTTCTCTGTTGTCCATGTGCATGGTCCTGTCCCCTCCCTCTTGCTTTCTATGGATTGTTGTGCTGCACTCCCGTCCCGCATGCCCTGTGTGGTGTATTGTGCTGCTGCAAACCCTGATGCCTGCCCTGCCGGGTCAGTTTGGTGCACCTCTCCATGTCCCCCCTGTCCTCTGTTATCCAAGTCCATGTTCCTACCCCATTTCCTTCCATGATCCAATGTACCATACTTGCGAACATTTTGAACTTGGTAAGAGAGAGATTTTGAAAAAAAACTGGGGTATTGATTTTCCCCTTTGAGTTACATTGAAAAAGAGGTGATTGTAGACAGGAAACAGATAAATTAAAGCCCATTTGAGCTTAAAAACATTGGACGTTTCCTGGCTGAATCAGGTCTGTTGGCATGTATGGTTGTACTACCATTGCCTCTTCCTTCTGCCCACAATGGTCTATTACATTGCCACAGCCTCTCTTGCAAGTCCTGTATTGTTGGTTTGTTGCCCCTGCCCCCCTTTCCACTGCCCTCCATAGTCTGTTGTGCTACCACGGCCCTTGCTGCCTGCTCAGTGTGGTTAAATTGTTGCCTTTGCACCCTCCTACCTGCCTTCAATTTTCAGAGTCCGTGCCCCTGGCCTCTGCCTCTCAACAGTATCCTAATGAACAACTAGATTGCTAACATTCTATATTTATTACAAAAGTGTGGAACGCCTGACGTCATCTTGATGTAATCAAAACTGTAATACCTAGAGCATTTCCTTTAGAAATTACATATATGAGAGGGTCCTATTGGCATCAAAATTATGGTTAGTGCTCTAAAAGACTAAAATAAGGACATATTTTCTGAGTTTTCAAATAGAGAGAAAGCACTTTTAAATTATTTGTTACCTTTATGTTTTTTTATCCAGTTGACCACTTGATTAAATGTTGCACTTAGGGGAGAGGATGTGGTGTTACTTCCAGAACTGCAGACTTTGCAACTGGGGAACCAGGTTGGAGTTTCTGCTTCAGCTCGACATTCTGTGATTCTGGTCAAATCACTTAGTCTCCCCATGTCTACAACCAAAATGAATTTGTTCTTGTGTGATGTAACCAATGCTCATGTAAAGCACTCCAATACCTGACAAGTCTGCACTATATAACACTGCAAAAACACAAAATAATAAGTGTTTTGCACACTTCTGTCATTGGGCTATATTTGGGCTACATCTGGGTGATTTTGGGCTACATTTGGGCTCTTTTGTCTCCGGTGGCCATCTTGGGAGATTTATTTGTTATGAAGTTTCCTAATTTCCTCATGTACTGCAGTCTCCTCAGTAGGAAATGCTTTCAGTTTTTTACTTTGATTTCATCATTAAGGTATTCAGATATGTCACACATTTGCCATAAATTCTGAATGTTAGCACTCTAGTTGCTCATTAGATCACTGTAGTAAAACTACTGTTCACCATGGAAGTCTGCTCCTGGTATTAAAAGTGCATGTTTCAGTCTGCATGTCAGAATTTTTTAATGAAATTGAAGAGGATTTGAGAAGTCACTCAAAATGTGCCCTCATTTTCTTTCTTCAGCATTAATCATAATTTCTATGGCAAAATGAACCCCCTCATTGTGTTCCTTTTTAAATTAAATGTTTTAAGTGTTACCAGTTTATTCCAATCAAGATGGCTTCAGGTGTGCCATACTTTTGTCATAATGAAGACAGTAAGCACTCTAGCTGTTTTTAAGAACACTCTGGGACATTCTGTCATTGGGCTATACTTGGGCTACATCTGGGTGATATTTGGGCTACATTTGGGCTCTTTTGTCTCTGGTGGCCATCTTGGCAGACTTATTTGTTATGAAGTTTCCTAATTTCCTCATTTACTGCAGTCTCCTCAGTAGGAAATACTTTCAGTTTTTTACTTTGATTCCAAAGGCATTCAGATGTGTCACACATTTGCCATAAATTCATAATGTTAGCACTCTTTTTGCTCATTAGATCACTGTAGTAAAGCTACTGCTCACCAGGGACAAATGCTGCTGGTATTGAAAGTGCATGTTTCAGTCTGCATGTCAGAATTTTTTAATGAAATAGAAGAGGATTTGAGAAGTCACTCAAAATGTGCCCTAATTTTTCTTTCTGCAGCACTAATCATACTTTCTATGGCAAAATGAACCCCCTCATTTTGTTCCTTTTAATATTAAATGTTTTACTGAGAATATCAGACTTCATTCTCACATGACTGAGAAAGATAATGTGAATTTACAGAAAATAAGCTCTCAGTTTAGCTTATAGATCACCTTCCAAACCTCTGTGGGAAAAGCATGAGAAAATATTTTTCTCTCAATCATGATATCCCAGCAGAAGGCTTTTTCACATGCTGAAATCACCTTAGAACATACCACAATTCCTAAAATGAGTATGGTACCATCAACAAATGATTTATAATGTAACTAAAGTCTTAAAACCTTCTATTAACTGCAATGCTTTTTAATGAGGTGCTATCATGTATATTGGTCCCAAGATGGCTGCCAACACTTCTTGGATGAAGTGCTGACAGCCAATCAGATCTCAGGATGAGATGTGTGGTTAGGCTCCGCCCACATATATATATGATTTTACTTTTGATTTTCTCAGGAACTACTGAACAGATTGACACCAGACCTGCAAAAGGCACATCCCTGACCTGAGGACTACCTCTCTGCCAAATTTCAAGTAATTCTGTTCAGCCGTTCGGGCTGTACCTTGCACTAAAGGTCCCTATGGAAAATTGCATGGGGAAAACGCGTTTTGGGACCCCCCTTTTTTCTCAGCCCCCGCTTGACGAATCTCCCCGAGACTTTTAGGGTAGGAGCGGAGCAGAGCGCCCCACCTATTTTGAAAATTTCGCGAGGATTCGTCAACCGGCGCCAAAGTTATTCCAAATAGAATGTTGCAGATTTCCTATGGAAACACAGTCCTAACTATAACTATCTACTGGCGACCGCCAGTAGATAATATATATATATTCCTAACCTTTACCCTCCGTCCCCACACCTGTCATTATACTATTCCAGATGAATCCTTTGTTACACTGTTGCCACTCATGGGCCGCATCTCGCATTTATCCGTATCTAGTTCTGCTAATGAAGCAACTTTTTTGTCGCAGGTTTGTGTGCATTTTATATACTTGGCATGGCACTGCCCTGGGATCAGAAACTTTTGGGCTCAGGTGGAGGAAATAGTTAGGAAGGTGAAAGACTAGAATAAAAATCCACTAGAGACACTGCATTCCAAAGGCAAAGCCCCGGCAAGACTTGTCATGGCCATGCTGGTACTACTGGCTAAACGTAGCCCCTTGCCCAAAACTGAAAACTGGTTACAAGATGCAACGCAAAAACAATATTCAACTGAAATATATGCGCTTATGCAGCTAATACGAAACATACCAAACACACAGAATCATACCAAACACAAAGAAATGTTGTTGAAAATCGCACGACAACTACAGAGCAGAGGTATGGATATCAAGCTGAGCTGTTGACCATGCTGAAATTGATAGTTGTGTTAAATGCACCACTACAAACATGGGAAATGCCCTGATGGGCATGCTGGGCTTAAATCCTCAAATATTGGTATCCTTCTGACATTCTGGACAAGTTTAACATCCAGTAAACTGCGCACATATACTGTGTGACAAAATTATCTGGGAAGTATGATAGAAAATGAGCTAAATATATGATAGAAGCATCTATGTGGAACTGTGACGGGCTATCCCAAGATTGTCTATGACTGCAGTTTCTATTCTTATATATTTTGTTTGTATGTCATATTGCGAAAATGTTAAATAAAGTTTAAAAAACACATGACAGGGAAAGCCCCACATGAATAACAGATTCTTCTGATTAAACTGATAACATTGCTGAATGACCGGAAATTAGAGAATGGAGCAGAATTTCATGTTGCAGAGTATTTCCCTCAGCTAAATGCACATCTGACCTGTTAATGAGCTGCATTTGGAATTCTATGTTTTAACTATTAAAGGTCTGAAAGTTCTAAAGGAAAACAAACTCTCAAAGTTCACGTGATGTTTGGTGGGTCTCATCATGTTACCAGACAAGCAGATGTTGATTCATACTTTCATCAGTTCATCATCTGTTACATCAATGTGATGGGTGAGGGGAACATTGAGTCTCTCTGAAATAAGGTAGTTTTACTGTCTTCATTACACTGATCTTTCAGCTCTTAAATAAGGACACGCTCACGGAGCAATCCACCCACAATCACTAGTGTCACTACAACACACCCAGTAGTCATTATTGTAAAATCTATAGACCGGAAAAATTCCCTCATTATTGATGATCAGCACCATCTGTGAGGAAGGGGGCTGCATGATGTCAAATGGGGAATGTGAATTTTCTTTATTAGCTGTATTAATGTGGTGTTGCGCTTGAGAATTAGTCAACTCGGCAACATTAAAACCTGTGATGTTGATCACATTCCAATTTATGCTGCAGATGCTTTAACCAACTCAGCTACCTGATACGTTTAAAGGTTAAGCAGCATGCTCAAGATGACAGAGGTGCAGGGTTATTATACTGATATATAATTTTTGTTTTGAGTGAAATTCGTGATTTTTACCAGTAAGTACTGATATTAGTACTGGAATCAGGAATTGCATGTGTAGACAACACAGTTGCAATACCAAATCCATGTACAGCGCTGTGTAATTTCCAAACAACAAAAACTGCAGGGAAAAAGCACCTACATCATTTTACAGTTTGCTTTGATAAAATCTTTGAAAACCAAAAACCCAAATAGCAGTGTGCTACTTGTGGCATCTTCTTTCAATGCTGCACATGTTTCTAGTTTGAGCTGCGATTTCATAACTAATTGATGCTCACATTTTGCTGCTTGCTTAAATAAACAATCTTTTTGAACCAATAAGGCTACCCAAACAATAACCAACTTTATAAGGATGATACATTTTAGGAGTTGTTTTCGATTGGATGAACTCGAATGATAAATGTACTTTTTTAGCCCAAGACTCGGATGAGAGAGTTGCTTGTTATTTCTCTTGATGCCTGCTATCATTAGTCACACACAGTTATTGTTGATCTTAAATACACCAGTGTTCAATTCTAGATGCATTATTTTTCCCTTTTTTGTTGTTGTTGACCTCTGGAATTAAAACCTCTTCAGTTGATTACCTGCTACATAGCTTTTGGGACATGAACTCTTCTAAGTTGTTGTTTTTTGTTCGGCTGTAGTTGCTTCTGCTACTGTGGGATTTACCAGGTTGCGTCTAAGGATCTCGGGTTGATATTAACAACTACCCCAATGTACCCAACAGTAAATGCGCAGGTCAATTTTCCTTTTCATGTGGGTCATCAAATGAATTGTGGAATAGGACATTTTCCTCTACAGTTCAAAGATAAAGTGCTACAGCTGAGAAGCTGCACTGACAGTTGTGTGGCAGGACTCATGACTCATAGGTATCAATATAGATTCACTCTCAATTTGGAAATAAGCAACAATGGCATCAGTGTATATATTTTTTATGATTTTGAAAATGTATTACCCATGACTTTTAATCCGGGAGTATTAGAAACACTATACAGTTTATCAAAAATTTGTTTTTAATACAAATCCAATGGAACTCACTATTGAGGGAAGAAAGAACAGTAAAATGAAACCTACATGAGGAAATAAGCATTCAAGAGAGCCGAGGAGGCATGGGGATATCAAGGAAGGATTGTGTAGGAAAACAGATGTTAGAGAAGCGAACAATTATTGTATAAATCAAATCCTAAAGGTAATTTGGCCTCTAATGATCATGTACATGAATTTTTGAGTTTTACACTTATGGTTGGAAGTCCACGCACCAACTATGAGCAAAAGGTTTCAATGATAACACACACAATAGGATATCAGGATCATTGACCTATTGATTTTCTTCTCAAACTCCCATTCATGGCCCACTGCGACTTTAGAACCAGCATGGAAGAAGGAGAAGAAAAGAATAAATATTGTTAATTTGTGTGCTAGACAAGCATCTGCAATGCAATAGGTCTAGCATTTACGCAAATTTGAGCTATTGGCATTGTAAGTGACAATGTTTTTTATTTATGCATTGGTTTTTTAAAACATAAATAAAAGGCATTGCCATTTACAATGTCAATAGCTTAAACCCTTGCAAATGCGAGAACTATTGCATTCCAAGTGAAAGCATTGCTGAGTTGCCCCCTTCTGTCACCCATATCCCCTGAAGAGCTCCCCGTGTGCTACAAATTAAATAAATAAGCCGGTGGTCCCAACTGAGCACGAGAGACCCTCCTGAAGTAAGAGAGACTCATTAAAGAGAATAGTGCTTACAGACTAAAGAAGACGTACCATGTAACAACCAAAGTAAAAGGGCCAGTCCTCCTGGGAGGTTACAAATGAAGACAAGGCTGTAGGTACTAAGGAGGGACTAATAAGCCTAATAACATGGGTACTCACAAACTTTCTCTCGGGGGCCAAATTTACAGTGTGGTTTGTGGCCGAGGGCCGCACTGGTGGGGGCGGGGTCAGTGGGGGAGGGGGCGGGGCTAAAGCCACAAAAAAACTGACCACGAGGTTGAACACAGGTCCCTGCAGCGGACGCCTACATCCACTGAGCCTCCAGACCCGATATATATATATATACACACATATACACTCGCTCTCTCTCTTTCCCTCCCTCTCTCTCTCTTTCCCTCCCTCTCTCTCCCCCCTTCCTCCCTCTGTCACCCTCTCTCTCCCTCTCCCTCCCTTTCCCTCCCTTTGTCACCCTCTCTCTCTCTCCCTCCTTCTCCCTTTCCCTCCCTCTGTCACCCTCTCTCTCTCCCTCCCCCTCCCTTTCCCTCCCTCTGTCACCCTCTCTCCCTCCCCCTCCCTTTCCCTCCCTGTCACCCTCTCTCTCTCTCTCTCCCTCCCCCTCCCTTTCCCTCCCTCTGTCACCCTCTCCCTCCCCCTCCCTTTCCCTCCCTCTGTCACCCTCTCTCTCTCTCCCCCTCCCTTTCCCTCCCTCTGTCACCCTCTCTCCCCCCCTCCCTTTCCCTCCCTGTCACTCTCTCTCTCTCTCCCTCCCCCTCCCTTTCCCTCCCTCTGTCACCCTCTCTACCTCCCCCTCCCTTTCCCTCCCCGTCACCCTCTCTCTCTCTCCCTCCCCCTCCCTTTCCCTCCCTGTCACCCTCTCTCTCTCTCTCTCTCCCTCCCTTTCTCTCCCTCCCTTTCCCTCCCTCTGTCACCCTCCCTCCCTCTGTCTCCCTCCCTCTGTCTCCCTCCCTTTGGCTCCCTCCCTCTGTCTCCCTCTCCCTCCGTCTCAACCCCTTTTGGCTCCCTCCCTCTGTCTCCCTCCGTCTCAACCCCTTTTGGCTCCCTCCCTCTGTCTCCCTGTTCCTTCCTCCTTTTCCCTCCCTCCCTCTCCCTCCCTTTACCTCCCTCCTTTTCCCTCCCTCCTTTTCCCTCTCTCCCTCCCTCTGTCTCCCTCCCTCTACCTCCCTTTGTCATCCTCTGTCATCTCACACTGCGTGTGTGCCAACCAGCTGACGCAGCTTCCAGGGCACACCAACAGCCGCACCCGTGCACTTCACAGGTCTTTAAAAGACCATTTGCATATCAATTGTTGTTTTTCACCTCTTCTGAGGCCCCGCAGCTCCACTCGGACTATCCCTGGAACGCCCGGCCCCCACAGAGCAGAGACAGAGTTGCGCTGGTGCAACCGGACAGTGTTTAGGAACACTCATTATTTTAATTTTTTTTTTAACCACGGGTACGATGTCATTAAGGTCCGCGGGCCGCCAAGGGAGGCTTGCCGGGCCTCAGGCGGCCCGCGGGCCGTACTATGAGTACCCGTGCCTAATAACGAATCTGAAGCCAGCATTTATGAAGGACAAAGACACAGGCCAATGACAAATATGGGCGGAGAGTGAACAGTGCTTCAAGTACATACTCCAATACAGCATGGCTCGCAGAGCAGCGCATGCGCTGCCCAGGCGCGACCTATAAAATCACTGACCAACTGCCAACGGACTCAGGGAGAGCTATGCTGCCTGAAAACTTGCACTTGAGAACTTGATTAAAAAGAACTGGAAGAGACAGTTTCTTGACTGAGTACACAGGGATATTATACCTACCTGCTAGGCACAGCAGGGAAACAGACTGGAGAACCTACTCTATAGAGTGTGAAGTCAGTAATGTTGGAGAAGTTAGAGGACGTTGCTGACCAAATTACAGAATGTGTGTGTTGCTAAAAGACTGTAGAAGATCAGCACCAGTAGTTTATATCCCCCACAAAAGATTCTAAAAGGACTGGCATCAAAGAAACTAGCCTATAGCAAACTATATTGCACTCAGTTTTCCTTAACACTTTTGACTAGTGGTATGCTTGTCAAATTTATAGAACACAGTCTTCGTATTTATAGGTTTCAGAAGACCAAGCATCAATACCACAATTGTGAAACTGAATAGACCCAACTTCTTTTACCACTCTAGAAAGCTTTTCTTTCCATGCAAAAGCTGTTCAACTAAGACTATATCAAAGTTTACCTCTTGAAGTCATGGCCAGATACAGGCAGGGCAGGGTCGGCTTTAGAGCTGTTGGCACCCAGTGCGACAATAATTTTTGGCACCCCTTCCCCCCATGATCACCTCCTCGGATTCCCTCACTGTGGAAATTTAGCGTGCAAACTGAACATTATCTGCGCCATCTTGCCTCTCCCCAGCGCCACGCACAGCGAATGCACGGCCGCCATTTTAGGCACCCCACTCTCTCCCCGCTCACTCTCGACCGCCAGCGCTTTCCCCTGGCGCTGCAAGCATCCCCCGCGCGCTGGCCACCCCCGCTCTCTCATACAGGCCATAAACCCTCTCCTTCTGCGCAACCCTGCTACGGAACCACTTCCGACCGACAACCCATACATGGTCATGCCTCTCCTTTGATAACCCCCTTCCTCTGCGCCCCATTGTCTGAACTAGTCCCAGGCCATCACCTAGCCCTGCGGATGCAGTTTATTGCCCCTACTGTAAGGGAAACACCCCACATCAAAGGGATTACAGTAGATCAAAGCCCCTACCCTCTGAGACCCGGCCGGCTGCACACACCCCCCGGGAATTAGCGGAATTCCCTGCTGCGCGATAGCCATCTCCCACTGCGGGTAGGGTGGGAACTTCTACTGTATCTATGTGTGGGATCGGATCTGAGCCGGGGCTTCAGGGGATGTTCTTTCAGGCATCAAGGGAATCTCAAGAATATACTATGTGTAATAAAGCAATAAACCAGTGTATAAGAGACCAGGTCTCAGAGATGCAGTTAGAGCACCTCGTGACGATACCTTGCTGTCTGATCTGATGTGTTCTGCTCCGACGGAATAAAACTTTGTTTCCTGCCTTCCAGTCTCCGGCGCCTGCCTCTTTTATTGGTAAATTATCGAGTGGTATGAGAGGCGATTACCGCCGGGCAAATACTTGAAAGATTATCGACTGAAACTGCCGCTACCATTTAACAATTGGCGTCCCAAACGTGGGGCCCATCAGCGACACGTGGATCCAGTGGGAGAGGTCCCGACGACAGAGTGAACGACTGCAACGATCGGGAGAGCTCCTGCCCAATAGACCCTCGTCTGGCAGCCGATCATCCGAACTTCACTGGTTCCGAGCAGACCTCTCTCGAGTGATCTACGGTCCTGACTGGGAACCATCAGGAGTGCCGCGGCAAATACGGAGAATAGAGGACGATCGGGCGCTGGAGGCGGAAGACGAGAAACTGTCCACGCGGTCCGGGTAAGGTCGTGAAATACGACAAAAGTGCGAAATAATTGATTGATTGTTTGAATACTAGTATTGCTCATTGATTGTTCTCTTTGAGATATTCGCTGTCTACAAACGGGGAGGAGTAGAAATACTCTCTCTCTCTCTCCCTTTGCAGATAGTGAAGGGTAGGTAACGCAGACTTTTGTCCCCGTTGAAACCCGTCGTGCCTATCTTTATCTCCCCATTGATTGATTGTCCGAACATTGATTGTTTTGAAGAATAGTGCTTTTTGAGATATTCTCTGTTTGCAAATAACGTAGAATAGGAATATTCTGTCTAGTCTTTGCAAATAGTGAAGGGTAGGTAACGCAGACTTTTGTCCCCGTTGAAACCCGTCGTGCCTATCTTTATCTCCCCATTGATTGATTGATTTATTGTCCGAACACCAGTTGTTCGATATTGGTTCTTTGGAGGTATTCTCTGCTTACAAATAACGAGGAATAGAGATATTCTGTCTAGTCTTTGCAAGCAGTGAAAAGATAGGTAGTGCTGACTTTTGTCCCCGTTGAAACCCGTCATGCCTATCTTCTCCCCACTGATTGGTAGTTGGTTCTGCCCGGACCGCTTATTAGAGGTGAACCACCCGGCTCCACTGGAAGGCACCCCTAATAAGGACATGTTCACTAAATATGGACTAGTCGCCGTAGCTTATAGCAAGCTGTGGCATAAATATACCAAGAAGGACCCCGAGAGTCAGTGGCCACTGATGGGATCCTTCGACGACCGCAAGATAGAAGCGCTAGAAGTAGCTCTGCGTAACAATAAGACGACGCCTACTATGCTTGACAGTATTGGCATGTGGCGCAAAGAAGCGACACAACGGAAAAAGAGGGAAGAAGTAAAAGCAGAAAAGGAATTACGAAAGGCAGCTCACCTTGCCGCTAAAAAGTTAGAAGAAGACATAAAGGAGAGAAGGGAAACTAAACTAAGACAGGAGCCCGAAACCTCAGGCCAGTACGCTGTTAGGACCCCTTCTTTGCTCTACCCTGAGTTGTCCTCCAAGCAGCGAACGAATGACGAATTACTGTTAGGTCCCCCGATCATTTACATGCCCCCTCCGTATGCACCCTCCCAATCAGTAGTGCAACACCCACAACCTCCGAACACGAGCGAAAGCAGTACAGGGGCCTCGGCCCTCACGGCCTCCGCGCCGGCTGAGCCTCTTGTACTGAACCCGATGTCGACTACAACGCTAGATGACCATGAGATGGGAAAGAAAGAGTCCACCAGAATGAATCGATTAACTAAGGATGAAAGATCAGGAATCGATAGGATAGTAGGGACGCTGGTGGAGCGAAAAGAAAGTGAGGAGTATATAACAGACGTGTATAGCTCGTATGCCGACAGCCGCAGACGACACTTCGTCGTACGGCTCTGTTATCACGCCCTGAATGCATATGAGGACAGATACCACGATAAAGGTCCCGAAGGCTTAGCGGCCCTATATAGGAAGGTAGACATTGGGGAAGAAGGAGAGGGCGATGTAACGAACCTCTTCACTCGTACACTCGAGGTCTACCGACACCTTAAAGAACATGGACAGACCACCAAAACAGAAACCCCCATAGCAACTAAGCCCCAGGGAGGAAGGGCCGATGCCATGATGCCCATTAAAGAAGCTGCCCCCTACTGGGTCCCCCCACGGGGTCAGGGAACACACGACGACATCAACCACCAAGATGCGAAGGGAAGGGTTGTATATAACTGGGTCTACCAGCCGTGGGACCGGCAAGATATTTTGACCTTTAGAAAGACTCTACCCGACTTGAGAAAGAACCCGACTGCCTTCTACACTGAATTGGGTACAGCCTTAGGCTCAACGATAATGACGTTGGCAGATATCGACTTGTTCTTTGGGCTATGCCTGCCGGCTGATGTGTGGAAACAAATCCGGAAAGTTGACCACGCTGAGCCGTTCGGATATACCTGGATACAACTCGATACCATAGATAAACAGCGAGAACCAGGACAGAAACCCCCGAAAGCCATCTTAGAGCTCCCAGACAAGATTGTACAAAAGCTGAAGACTCTAATCCCAGAAAGAAAGGTAGACTGGTCGATAGTGACGGCTTGCCGCCAGAAACCCCAGGAGGATGTGTCTGAATACTTCTCCCGATTCGAGACTGTGTTTTCCGATTACAGTGGCCAAGACATGACCACCGCAACCGGACACCACCTCTTTGTCCAGAATTATGTAAAGGGTCTGTCTCAAGAAGTTTCCCAGAAGCTACAGACCAGCGAGAGCAGTTGGGCAGCCTCCAAACCCGCAGCAATTCTCCAGATGGCCCAATACTACGAAAACCAGAAGAACGAGAACGATAGGGCGTCAGAGAAGAAGAAAAAGGAATTAAAGGAGAGGGTGATGATAGCACAGTTGCAAGGGGTGACCATAGGAAGGGAACCCCCAAAAGAGAATTACCAACCAACCGCCCCTAGAAAGCTACCCCCTAGAGACCATACACCTACACCCTACAACGGACGGAGAGACTTAGATGGAAATCAATGTGCGTTCTGTAGAGGGTTCGGACACTGGAAATCCCAGTGCCCGGTCCTTCTGGAAATAAACAAGAATAGGGACCCCAGAGACACAGCATATGACCCCAGAAACAGAGGACAGGGACAAGGGCACACGAACAACACCATCAACGACAGGCCAGGCAGACCAAACACCTTTGATCGCCCCCGCCAAAACCAGTGTCAGCAGTCCGACTATGAGAGCACTCATGACTTCGCATAGGACCGCCAGGGGCAAGGGAGGGATCCAGTCGAACTCCGTGTTGACCAGCAAGGTCCTTACGTCACCGCTAAGGTCTTGGGCACAAAATCTCCATTCCTGGTAGATACTGGGGCGACACGTAGTGCGTTATCTAAACGACTGATTCCTAGGGCACCCTTGTCTGGCTCACACGTAACCTCAATAGGCTTTGACGGAACGCCCTCCACTAACCCCTTATCAGCACCAATCTCCTTTGACTTAGAAGATAACACCACTGACACGACCTTTCTGCTCTCCTCCAACACCCCCGATGCTATTATGGGACTTGATTTGCTAAAACATTTTCGAGCCACTATCAGATGCTCCCCAGACGGAGTTCGAGTCATCCTACACGATAACCCAGATCTGTCCAGACCCTGTCACACACGGCGTATGCTCTCTATAACCGATGCTGATATGTCCCTACTCGACACATTACCTTCACATCTATGGGCTAAAACCGACTCAGATGTAGGGCGCATGGTGATCGACCCGGTACACATAACCGTCCGACCGGACGCAGTGCTCCCAAAGCTTCCACAGTATCGGATATCACCCGAAGGCGAGAAGGCATTGGTGGAAATCATCGAGTCCCTGGTCGAGGCAGGAGTGGTAGAAGAAGTAGTGAGTAATGTTTGCAACAGCCCTATCCTACCCATTGTAAAGAAGCAAGGCGAGGGGGATGAGAAAGCCTACCGTTTCATTGTTGACTTGCGAGAGGTTAACAAAGTAGTCATACCCCAGTACCCCGTAGTCTCAGACATCACCACCATCCTCACCCTGATTCCATCCACTGCCACCATCTTTACTGTTATTGACCTCAAGAACGCATTCTTTTCCATCCCCATCCACCCAGACAGCCGCTACCTGTTCGGCTTCACTTTAAAAGCCCGTTCGTACAGATTCTGCAGGGCACCCCAAGGCTACACTGAGAGTCCCAGTATTTACAGCCAAGCCCTCAAGAGGCAACTGGATGCAGTCCAACTACCCGATGGAGTGGTATTGATACAGTACGTCGATGACATTCTTTTGGCGGCCGACACCACTCCTCTTGCCGTCACAGCCACCATTCACCTCCTCCGCTTCCTTGCGGAGAACGGTCACAAGGTCTCCAGAAAGAAATTGCAATTCTGCCAGCCCCAGGTAACTTATCTAGGCCACCTACTATCCAAAGACGGGAGGAAACTTACCCCTGACCGAATTCAAACCATCCTAGAAACCCCTGTTCCCAAAACTCAGAAGCAAGTACGATCCCTAGTGGGCCTCACCTCCTTTTGTCGACAGTGGTTGCCAAACTTCAGTCTCACCATAAAGCCTCTGCTTTCCCTGCTGGCTAAGGATGTCCCCTTCCCCCTCCCCTGGACACCCGAATGCCAATCCTCCTTCAAAGAATTACGAGACGCCCTCTGCTCGGCCCCAGTCCTAGGAACCCCAGACTACACTAAACCTTTCTCCCTCTACACCCACGAAAGGGAGGGATGTGCGTTGTCTGTCCTAACCCAGTCCATAGGCCCTAAGCAACGCCCTTGTGCCTACTTCTCTGCCACTCTCGACCCCGTAGCCAGAGCCTTGCCCGCCTGCCTTCGAGCAGTAGCCGCCGCTGCTGTCTCTATCCGGCAAAGTGAGGGGATCGTGCTCTCGAACCCCCTCACAGTATTGGTACCCCATGCTGTTGATACCCTCCTGAACCAAACCAAGACTCAACACCTGACTAGCGCACGACTGACTGGGTATGAACTGACTCTGCTTGCACCCCATATCACATTGAAACGATGCACCACTCTGAATCCAGCTACTCTACTACCTCTCCCTGACGCTGACCCCAATGCATCCCCTATACATGACTGCGTGACCCTCACCGACGAACAAACCAAGAGTAGGGTTGACCTCCGGGATACTGCCTTCCCGGACCCTGACGGAGAACTGTGGGTGGATGGCTCATGCATCAAGCTCCCTGATGGCACCACCTCAGCTGCCTATGCAGTCACCACAGCTCGAACAGTTGTTGAGACAGCCCGCATCACACAGCGGTCCGCACAGGCGGCTGAACTAATTGCCCTCACACGAGCCTGCATCCTGGCAGCAGGGACAACCGCAAACATTTACACAGACAGTCAGTATGCCTTTGGGGTAGTTCACCACTTCGGGCTCTTATGGAAAGAGAGGGGATTCTTGACTTCTCATGGCACACCCATCCTGCATGGAGATCTAGTCTCTGCCCTGACCGAAGCAGTCCTCCTCCCCACACGGATAGCTGTGATCAAATGCCAGGCACACAAGAAGGTGACAGACATTATAGGTCAGGGAAATGCACTAGCTGACATTACTGCCCGAACCACAGCCGAGAATAGGTCCACGACCCGCATGTACGTGACCAGGTCACAAACTGAGAAATGGAAGGATGCTAGGGAAACGATTAGGGATATCCAACTAGCCAGCACACCACACGAATTAACTGAATGGGCCCGGGTAGGATTGAAGGACGATGACGGTTGTTGGCGAACTAAGGACTCGAACAAATGGTTGCTACCCGACTCATACTTGATCCCCATGCTGACCATGGCACACTCCCCCGCACACATAGGGTCTGCCCCCATGATCGAACTCATCTCCAAAGTCTGGCACAACGACAGAATACCAGACTCAGCCAAACGTCTGGTCCAACAATGCCTAGTATGCCTCCAACACAACCCTGGGAAAGGAACTGCTGTACCCCGGGGAGGGTTTGGGGTCCCCAATCACCCCTTTGAAGTCCTACAAATGGACTACGTCCAGCTAGAAAGATGCCAAGGTTTAAAGTATGTGCTTGTCGTTGTGTGTGCCTTCAGCAAGTGGGTGGAAGCCTACCCGACCCATGATAACACCGCTATGACTACCGCAAAAGTACTACTGAAGGAGTTCTTCCCCCGATACGGCCTTTGTCGAATTTTGTGGAGCGACAATGGCCCCCACTTCGTAGCCGAAGTTATCCAACTCATCTTAAAAGGGTTGGGTGTAAAACAGAAGTTCCATGCGGTCTTCCATCCCCAATCTGCAGGCCTGGTTGAGCGACACAATGCCACATTGAAGCTTAAGATAGCAAAAATAGTCGCCACCACAGGACTAAGATGGCCAGACGCTCTCCCACTAGCATTGCTATCAATGCGTTCCACCCCCACCAAACACCACTTAACCCCCTACGAGGTCGTCTTTGGGCGGCCCATGAACCTTTGGACTGCACCAAAACCATCATCCATCCACGACGTCCCGGACGTCCTCATGTCTGACTATTTGTATAACCTAACTAAGACGTTGTCTGTTATCCATCAGCAGGTGCTGCACGCCATTCCCGATGTTTCCAGGGGCCCGGGACACGACATCCAACCCGGTGACTTCGTCTTAGTGCGTAACTTCCAGCGCACCAAGAGTCTGGAGCCCCGGTGGACGGGCCCCCTGCAAGTCCTGATCACCACCCGAACAGCTCTTCGAGTGGAGGGGAAACGCAATTGGCTGCATGCACACCACTGCAAGAAGGTATCACCGACCCTGACAACCACGGACAACATCACCGCCCAAGAGGAACTACTGGACAAAAACCGACCATCCCTGAGCCGCTGCCCGGATACAGAGACACTTGAGTTGATTAAATATCCCGATCCCACTGTGCCATCCAAAGAAGGGTATAACTTGCGACGAAAGGAGAGAACTTCGGCTAAGCAGACCACAGGCTAAGTGGAAATCTCAGAACGGTAGCCTAGTCACCTCAAAGGCCACCAGGAGAGAAACTAAAACAAAGTCTGTGGTTCTGCCCGCTACCGAGTCTCTTGAAGGTGATGGAAGCGCCCGACATGAAGATGATGGAAGCAACCGGACGTCCGAAGATCCACTTCAAAAACCCAAAGACTGACCGAATGCACAGCTTTAAGACAATAGCACTTTTCATTTCCCTTCTCTTTTGCCTTCTCCTCGTGGTTACCTTCTGGATCATGGAGGAGAGCACACCCGCTCATAAGACATTGCTGACTACCGTTCAACCTACCACCACGAAAGAACACCATCTGATCTCACTTTCACCCCAACTCCGAGAAAGGCGTAAGGAGTTCTGGAATAACTCTTTTGTGCAGTTACTCCACCAACACAATCTTGCCACCAACGCCACTAACTGCTGGATCTGTGGATTGCTACCACATGCCACTGGGCACTCAATCCCTTTCATCCCTTCACCTTTTTCTGTCCATGGTTCCTGCCTCGCCTGGCTGATCCTCCTGCAGGAGAGCTACAAGGACAATGCCACTTCCGGCAGAACCATGTCACACTTCTACCATGGGTTCTGGCTGAACAAAACTGGTAGAACTTCCGCCCTCTTCTGCCCTCTGAGATCGAACACTTCCTTTCACATGGACATCCCTGCCAAAGAACGAGTTGAAATGCAAGTGTTCAACAATCCAGCCAGACCCACCTTCTCTTACCTCCGAAAACGGACGGCCGCCACCCTAACAGTGGCCCTGTCCGTCATCAACATCACTGGATCTGTATGCCTCGAAGGCCTGGGGGCACAGCTGGTGGGCCACAGCTCCTGCCTCATCACCCGAACATTGGACTCAGTTGACCCACCTTCCTTTGTTGCCTCCCCGAATATGTACTTCGTGTGTGGTACTAAGGCCTACACCTGGCTCCCGAAAGGTTGGGGAGGCACCTGCTACATCGCCTTTGTCCTTCCTCCGACGTATGTGGCTCCAGCAAACCATCACCGACAGAAACGTGCCAAAGACATTGTACAAACCGACTCCACCAGAGCACAGTTCATGGACGCAGTAAAGGGTCTTGTTCCGCTCTGGGGTCCGATGGCAAACAGCCGTGCCATCCGCCACTTAACCCAGGCAGTCGAAACAGCAATGAACATTACAGCTGGCGCCCTCGCCAACAACACCGCTGAGCTTCAGGCCGTCCGCCTGGTGGCTCTCCAGAACCGCCTTGTTCTAGATGTGGTTCTGGCTGACCGCGGAGGAGCATGCCGCATCATTGGGTCCAGCTGTTGTACCTACGTACCGGATAACTCACCCTCAGTCTACAAAGCAATTGAACACCTCCACAGACTGTCCACAGAGGTCCATCAAGAACAAGAGGAATGGTCACTGGGGAGTTGGTTTTGGGACGCTATTAAAGGTTGGGGATGGAGGCTGTTTTCATTCATCCTCATACCAATCATGATACTATGTGGATGTTGCTTGGGGATTCAGTGTCTGCCACCTTTATGTTCGCTTTTTATGAACTGCATCTGCCCTAAGACTTTGGACTTTGAAACTGAGCGGATGAAAGCTCTGAATGAGGTGGAGGTACGGGGTATTATGGGGATAGATCCAAACTAGGCAAGCTGGCGAAACATGTTAAAAGGGAGGACTGTGGAAATTTAGCGTGCAAACTGAACATTATCTGCGCCATCTTGCCTCTCCCCAGCGCCACGCACAGCGAATGCACGGCCGCCATTTTAGGCACCCCACTCTCTCCCCGCTCACTCTCGACCGCCAGCGCTTTCCCCTGGCGCTGCAAGCATCCCCCGCGCGCTGGCCACCCCCGCTCTCTCATACAGGCCATAAACCCTCTCCTTCTGCGCAACCCTGCTACGGAACCACTTCCGACCGACAACCCATACATGGTCATGCCTCTCCTTTGATAACCCCCTTCCTCTGCGCCCCATTGTCTGAACTAGTCCCAGGCCATCACCTAGCCCTGCGGATGCAGTTTATTGCCCCTACTGTAAGGGAAACACCCCACATCAAAGGGATTACAGTAGATCAAAGCCCCTACCCTCTGAGACCCGGCCGGCTGCACACACCCCCCGGGAATTAGCGGAATTCCCTGCTGCGCGATAGCCATCTCCCACTGCGGGTAGGGTGGGAACTTCTACTGTATCTATGTGTGGGATCGGATCTGAGCCGGGGCTTCAGGGGATGTTCTTTCAGGCATCAAGGGAATCTCAAGAATATACTATGTGTAATAAAGCAATAAACCAGTGTATAAGAGACCAGGTCTCAGAGATGCAGTTAGAGCACCTCGTGACGATACCTTGCTGTCTGATCTGATGTGTTCTGCTCCGACGGAATAAAACTTTGTTTCCTGCCTTCCAGTCTCCGGCGCCTGCCTCTTTTATTGGTAAATTATCGAGTGGTATGAGAGGCGATTACCGCCGGGCAAATACTTGAAAGATTATCGACTGAAACTGCCGCTACCATTTAACATCACAACCACCACCAAAAGTGCCCTTCACCTCTCCTAGCCCCTCTCTCACATACATTTCAATTGTTTTAAAGCACTGGTAAAGGCTGACTTTACAAATAATAATGTTTATCTACCCGAACAAACACTTTTCAGCAATCTCAGAAATAGATAATGAAAGACTGGGGGAAAAAATGGAACATCCTAACATATTTTATGCAGTTTGCATGCAGTTTTTCATGACAGTTAGTAACAGTCACTGTTCTTTATTAGGATTGTATTTTATAAAGTGCAGTAACAAAAGGCTTTCTGTGACAAAAGCAGTAATCCACTCACCTATCCACGCAAAATACAGATCTATGATCAGCACAATATGCGTTCTTTGCAGCAGGCATATTAACCCTCTAAGCTACTTTATGGTAAGTCTAAACTGCCCCTAGACAAATCTCTGATATTTCTTCTTAGTAGGAACATTAATTCTAAGAGTTTTCTCGATATTTTTAGTGCTGTTTGAAAACTGGAAGCACAAGGAACTCTGCTGAAGGGTTTTTTAAATCGTAAGTTATTACTAAACACAGTTCCACCCCCTCCAAGGTCAGCGCCCGGTGCAGCCGCACTAGTCGCACTGCCCTAAAGCCGGCCCAGGATATAGGCTATGTGTTTATTCTGCAAGACCTTGTGAAGTATGTTTCTTCCCTTGTCTCCAGGATTTGATGTAGAAGTAAGGGTGGGCGTAGTTCGCGAAGTAGCACTTCGCGAAGCTACGCAAAGTGAAGTTCGCACTACGCGAGCTACGCGTAGCACTTCGCGAACTGCGAAGTAACATGTTCGCACTGTGCAAGATGTTGTTTTCAATGATTGCACAGTGCGGACAAGCAACCGGCACTGTGCAATCATTGAAAATGGCATCTTGCACAGTGCGAGCTGTAGTTTTCTGCTGCTCGAGTAGATTTTTACTCGAGCTGCAGCTTTCTCAACGCGAACTGGTAGTTTCTCATCGCGAGCGGTCGCGAGCATACGCGACCCCTCGCAATGAGAAACCTGACCTTCTCGCGTTGGGAATCTCGCCGGGAGGTTTATTTTCCATGCTCGCGATCGCGAACAAGGAAAAAGTCTCGCCAGGATGTCATTTTGCTTGCTCGCGGTCGCCAACTTGACGTTGAGGACCGCGAGCAAGCAAAAAATGATCGCAGCACTACGCAACACTACGCTACGCGTGTTCGCACTGTGCTACGTGCAGTTCGCGTAGCGCGAAGTAGCGCGAACTTCGCAAACTACGCGAGCGTAGCGTAGTGCTTCGCCCAGGCCTATGTAGAAGTACAAGCCATCCCTTTGGTGTAGCTGAACTCAACTGCCTGGAGATAGTATTGTTATATTATGAGTATTTGTGAAGGGCATATCACCTGTGAGGGCATTCTGGCACTGCGCACTGGTGAGCCTAGCCGCGCCAAGGGCGGATGAGAAGGGCATTCGAGGAGCCTTGTTTCCAGCTTCTTGAGGAGCTCAAGAAAGAGGAAGGGGCTCAAATTCAAAGTGGGAGGTTGTTCCATATTTTACGAGAGATATGGGAGAAGCCTTATATGTAGATCTGATCTTGTGTATGTGTGGGGTGTGTTTCAGAAAGAGTTCGGCTGAGAGCAGGAGTCTGGTGTGGTGGTAGACGGAGATGCAGCTGTTCAGGTAAGTGCGACGTTATTGTGTAGTGCCTTGAAAGTGTTAGGATTTTGCACTGTGCACATTTGTGTATTGGGAGGCAATAGAGGTGTGGTGTGAGCTGCATTCTTGGCCAAAGGTTAAGTCTGAGTAAGGGCTCTGAGTTTTGGATGGATTTCTGTCTTCTGGTGAGACTGCTGATTCCATTGTAGAAGGTGTTCCCTTAGTATATCTTGCTGATGATGAGGGTGTGTGTGACGAGATTATGGGTGTTGCTAGGGAGTTATTTGAAAATGCTATTCAGTATTTTCAGGGTGTCGAACAAGGATTCTGTGACGGCATTTATTTATGCAGTCATATGAAGTTTGCTGCCCATGATGTTCCTGAGGTTACTGGTGTGGTTGCTGGGGGTAGGAGTATATCTAAGGTTGGCTGGCACCCCTTGAGTGGAGTGCCATGGTGAGGTGCTCTTGCCCAAGACCACCATTTCTGTTTTGTCTGTGTTGAGCTTGAGAAGATGTTGACATTGTGTGCATGAATGACATTGGCCAGAGGGATCATGTAAAATATTGAGGAAGTGTGGCGGCTAGCGCAAAGTGCATGAGGTGTAGTCTATGTGTTGTGAGAATGTGGTGTGTGTGTTTTTGTGGTCCAGGTTTGAGTGTTTTTGAGGGATGGATAGAGATGTGTGCTGGGGTATAAAAATGAGATCTTACCTATGGATGCAGGGGCTCTGGCCCAAGGATTTACGTAGTCATGTGAAGTTTCCTGTCAGTGATGATCCTGAGGTTACTGGAGTGGTTGCTGGGGTTGGGTGTGGTTCTAATGATGACTGGCCACCCCTTGGGTGGAGTCTCGTGATGAGGTGTTCTTGCCCAAGATCACCATTTGTGTCTTGTCTGTGTTCGGCTTGAGACAGTTGGACTTCATCCAGTTGGTGGCTTCAGTCTTGCAGATGATCAACATGTTCCTTGTGTTGGAGGTCCTGTCTGAGAGGGAGAGTATGAGTTGTGTTGTCAGCGTAGGAGAGGATGATGATGTTGTAAGTGTTGATGGCATGTAAGCATTTTAGGGAGTGTGGTAGTTAGCAGGATGTGGATGAGGTGGGGTCTATGTATGGTGAGAAAGTGATGTGCTTGTTTGTGTGGTTAGTTGCGGCTCTTCCACTAAGGCAGAGGAGCGTTGCCCCACTGTTTTTTTCATCAGTATAAGAAAAAAGAAACTTATAATAACTCAGTTATTATCATGTTATTTTTCCCTTTTTCGCGCAGGACAGCGAGTTAGGGCGGGATGGGCAGTGCTGACAGAGCAGCCGAGGCATGGTTTGCCCCCACTCCTAAGTGCACATGACTGTTTGGCCTGTCCTCTTGGGCCAACCATAACAGTCATGTGCCCCTCACTCCATACCCCTGGCGCCCTCCACCCCCGATCGGTGTGGTCTGGGTCTGAGTGTAATTGATGGATGGTTAGTGATGGATGCTGGGCTATGCACATTATGAGATATTGCCTTGTAGCTGCTATCTATGGATACAGGGGCTCTGGTTCGTCCTATGGTCCAAGCATTTCAAGTTTGCTGCTCGTAATGATTCTGAGATTACCGGTGTAGGTGGTAGGTATGGGTGAGGGATTAAGGTTGTTCGGGTAACCCTTGGGTGGAGTCCCGTGGTGAGGTTTTCTTGCCGAAGAGAACAATTTCTGTCTGGGTTGAGCTTGAGACAGTTGGACTTCATCCAGTTGTCAACTTCGGTCTTGTATGTGGTTAACTTGTTCCTTGTGTTGGAGGTCTGGTCTGAGAGGGAGAGTATAAGTTGTGTGTCAGTAGCAGAGGATGTGGATGTGTGCATGTATGGCATTGGCCAGGGGGATCATGTAAGCATTTGTGGGAGTGTGGTTGTTAGCGAAATGTGCATGAGGTGTGGTCTATGTGTTGTGAGAATGTGGTGTGTGTTTATGTTGTCCAGGTCTGAATGTAATTGAGGGGTAGGTGATGAGTGGAGGATTATGCACATGATGAATCTTACCTTCCAGCGGATTTCTATGGCTGCAAGGGCTCTGGCCCATGTCCCACCATGTTCCTAAAAGGTCCAAACATGCAAACCCTTGCCCTGGTATCCATCTGCACTTATCTGGGTACGTCATGCAGTGGGATGCACTGAGGTGTTGACTGCAGCAGGGCAGGAGGCAAGAGGCCTTTTCAGGAAACCAGTGACGTCACTTGCTGTAGAGATGTCTGCTAGGAACTGCAGTGAAATTACTTATTGCAGTGATGTATGCTGGCAAGGAAGTCAATATGTTATGATTTTTCTATTAAAGATGATTTTGGCAGTTGTTACTTCCTGTTAAGATGGATGCTGGAAAGTACAGTGATGACACTTCCTGTGAAAATGGATGCTGTGTAATGTATTTGCAATTTGGTCATAAACGCCTGCAAGGCTAGGCCCTGTTGAATGACCTTTTTGTAATATCACTGCATCTTTCGTTCAGCTTTATTGGGCTTTCACCCATAACTTCTATGTTTTTATATGCATTATTGCATTTCCTTTCTGATATCTTTTGTCAGTAGTTTTGCGTAATGCACTCTGACAGCATTTAGAGTTAGGGCATGATTACCAGTTTGGAGGTGCGGGAGCGAACCGCCATGCCAAAAGGCCTGCTCCAGCACACCAAACTGGAGGTCAGGACGCCTGCCAGATTACAAGTCTCCTTGTGTCTGGCAGGCTGATTTTGACACTCCCACTGCGGTTCCTCTGAAAATGGGCACCGCGTGGGAACACTAAAAACAGTTCCTGAATGGCATGGACTGTAATGTCTATGCCGTACAGGAACTGTGGTGTATGCACACAGTGTGGCACATGTTGAGCCCCCTGTATGCACCCCCAGGGCCTAGAGGCACAAGGCGACCCTGTAGGGCCCCCTTTGTTTCCTCGTCACCACGGTTTTCATGGAGGAGGAACTGCCATGAAAACCGTGGAGGAGAGGAAACCCATAATATGCTTGGCAGGACTGCGGCAGTCCCGCCAAGCATATTGCTGCCTCCTCACTGCTGCGCCACCATCAGGGAACGGCGGTTCCCTGGCGGCCTCTGTGATGCAATAGCAGACAGACCTCCCTACTCGTAATGGGGTGGTGGGAATGCCGGTGAGGCTGTGGCAGGACCGCAACCTCTGCACCTTCGCGAGTATGGCGGTCCTCAGACTGTCAGACTCGTAATCAGGGCCTACGAGTCCCAAGCAAGAATTGAAATTAAATAAATAGAAATATATAACAGATATTGGAGGCTGGCTTGAAGTATTTGCTACGCTGCTAGATTCTGACTACCGTCCCAGACTAGATTTGTAGGCTTCAACCTATATCCACATATTCAAGAAGTAGAGATGTTTAGAGATTCTGTGTTAGGGCCTTCCCTACCATTAACCCTGAAACTGGATCTCAGTCACACTACCTGCTGCCATGATTTCCTAATGCAACACACGTGTACACTCTGGCCAGCAGTAGCTCGGTTTCTATTGCTGTTGTCATCCTTTTGCTGGTAACCGGCGAGTATTGGTAGGCATGCTATCTAAAAGCAGCACGCTTCCGAACAGCTTGGATTCATGGCAGAGTTCAGAGAACCCCAAGTCAAGCACAACCAAACAGAGCCTCGGACGAGAACTCTGGGCGTCTAGTCACGTTCCATCAAGAAGTGCCCCTTGCGGCGCGTGACACTGTATTTAGCTGTAAAACCAGCGCCTTTTTGGCAGTTGAGAACTATAGGATTTTAAGGGCATTATATGGCCAGTCCAATAGTATCGTCATTGGCATCCTTTTCCACCCCTCCAACATAATATACATTTCCCATGAATAAACACACAACACAAATTTTTTGTTTGGGTAAAATTGCTGCAGGTTTATTACATACACCATTATGTAATAGGTGGGTTATCTTACGGGCGATCCAAGGGCAGGCAACCAACTAGGCCGCCTGCCCGCCTGATGAGCCAGGCAGCACTGGGGCGAACCCTGCCTGTGCTGCCCTTACTAGTGATCCTCTTCCCGGATCACGTGACCATTGGTACCTTCAAACTCACGCCCCTTTCAGGGCAGAGCATCACACAGCAAAGCCCCCGGTTGTTCAGGCCCACAACCGCCTAAAGGACTAGCGGGGCGCCGGCACGGTTTCAAGGACCCTCGCATGAGGCTCCATGGATTTGGCTCTGGCACCCCCTATGGTGCCGCACAGAGGTACCCTTGGTACCGGCCTGCTTCCAGATCGCCCTGTAACTCCGCCTGCAACAAAAAAAGGAAAACATTACAATATTCTCTGCCCCCCTCCTGCCACCACCACGCCGGGTAAGCGGTAGGGAGGGAGACGATGTGCACAGCGATCAAAGAGGTCGCCAAAATGGTGGGGGAGGAATATATACCCTTCCCCAAGTCCAGGGCGCCCAGGAATTGATGCCCCTTGTGCACCACAAACCAGGCAGGATAATGGGTGGGGACTCCAACCAGAGTCCCTGCCCCTGAAGGGGGCGGGGGCGTGGGGTGCCCAGGCGACACTAGAGTGCTGACCTCTCTGGTGGCCCCCTGTGGGTGCCTCGGCCAGCAGCATAGTATCGTCATTGGCATCCTTTTCCACCCCTCCAACATAATATAAATTTCCCATGAATAAACACACAACACAAATTTTTTGTTTGGGTAAAATTGCTGCAGGTTTATTACATACACCGTTATGTAATAGGTGGGTTATCTTACGGGCGATCCAAGGGCAGGCAACCAACTGGGCCGCCTGCCTGCCTGATGAGCCAGGCAGCACTGGGGCGAACCCCGCCTGTGCTGCCCTTACTAGTGATCCTCTTCCTAGATCACGTGACCATTGGTACCTTCTTACTCACGCCCCTTTCAGGGCTGAGCATCGCATAGCAAACCCCCTGGTTGTTCAGGCCCACAACCGCCCAAAGGACTAGCGGGGCGCCGACACGGTTTCAAGGACCCTCCCATGAGGCTCCTTGGATTTGGCTCTGGCACCCCTATGGTGCCGCGCAGAGGTACCGGCCTGCTTCCAGATTGCCCTGTAACTCTGCCACAGCTCTGGAGGTGGCCACCATCGCCGCCAGAGCCCCCCACCAAAACAGTTATAGTCTTACCTCTCCTATCTAGAGCCTCTTACAAAACTAGATGAAAGAGAACCATCGCTACTGGTTATAGATGACCCCATCTATATCCCAAAGGCCTTGACGCTAGCCTGAGTCCGCTAGTGTCTGATGAAACAAAAGGCCCTTTTGGCCTGAGAAGTTGTGCCAAGAACTATTCACCCCCATGTGGGAAAGTTCCACTGCATCACATGCCTCAGCCCCGAGCCAACTCTGGGCGGGTCAAATGCAGACACCAAGGCTCACATTGCCCCATCTATTTGCTGATCTCACCTAGCTGCCGTCCTTCTAGCACCGTGTGTGCCTGAACACCTGCGTGCCCCATCTATGGGACAGCAGCCCACTTGCTAGGTGACCACTCCCCTACCCGCCTGCCTACTTTGGCTATTATGGCGAGGAGGATTATACTTAACCTTTGGACAGTCCCTATGCTTGCTTAATCGTGATGCACAGGAGTGTTCATAGCTAGAAGTATGTAACAATAAGCAAGGGTGCCATCCTGCCCTTGCCATGTATCCCCTATAACTTATAGGAATTACACCCGCTCAGCTCCCTCAGTGGTGGAACCCCCTAGGCATACTAGCTTAGAGAATCATTCTGATTTAAACAGTGCGCATTGTCTGCAATGTGGTGCCTAACACTAAGGATTGCTAAGTCCTATCCCCCATCCTAGCAACTCCCAGATAGGGGGGGTAGAAGGTGGGGGTTTCACCCCACCTACACTAATATGTCCCGGCAGTGGAAAATTCCCCGCTCCGTTAGATTTACATTTTTGTTGAACACTGGATGTGCCAAATGTTCGTACTGCATAGTAGCATTTTGTGCTCGCCACCCTGATTTCCCCTTTATTAAAACAGCAGCACGCTATGTTGGTAGAGAGCGTCCACACCCAGTGTGGCTAATACAGCTGACCGTGCGGGGCTTTTGAGCTTAACTGCAGGAACATGTCATCTACCCTTGGTACTGGGGTGCCCTTACTTTGCCCCTTTGACCAGACAATAGCACAAACTCCTTGGATTGCTAAACCCTGGTGAACACCTTAATAGTGTCAAATCTGGTTTGAAACAATATATGCCTTGTGCCCATTATTGGATGCAACTCACCCTGCCTAAACAAGTTACCCAACATACACATTGCCCCTGGCTGCCTTGTGTTCTGGTGCCAGATTTGGAAAGAGCCCTGCCTTCCCTTGCTGCCCCTTGGGATTTAGTAATTCATGGCACTGACCCACAAGAGCCTCATACTGGGCTGTGTAAATGTGACCCAGGATGACCTTAAGTGATCAGCTTGGTGTGGATGGGTGCTAACATTACCTGGCTGAAATGCAATCCCTTTGACAATCACTCCTGGCAAGATGTGCCAATGCAGGTAGAAGAAAGTTATCCAGCCCGCCTTACTTCCTGTCCCAGTTATCTGAAGTGTAATGATCCCAGATCCCCAATTCACTGTTTCGCTGCATTACACCTTCAGCGGCTCCGCTAGGAGATACCACAAACCGCATTGGCCATGAGAACCTAAAGAAGCACCCCATTCCCACCTGGGCATAACTCTACATGAGCCTGGGTCAACTCAGCTGAAAGGTCCCCTCTTGGTGACCTCCCGCCATGGAATATGTGACTTTAAGCAAGGGAGCCCTTGTGTACTTGTCATTTATCCCTCCTTCTTACAGGAATTTTTGTTATATGGTTTAATCTGAGGTGTTCGCCCCAGACATCCCAGGCTGCGTCATGCTGGCTATGTGTGCATCTGTTGACGATAAAGAGGGAATATCCCAGTTGCAGCTTGAAATAAAACCCCTCCCGCCATGGACATATCTCTAAAGGGAATGGCCCTACACAGCCATAAGCCCAGGAATACAGATTTGAAAACCTTCGTGCACCCTGAAAGGGAATGCCAAATGTACTTATAATTGTCCCCAATACTTTGCCCCAGCAACTTTTTAACACAATGTGCAAGTAGAAGGGAAGGGATGTCCAACCTACCTTACTATTAGTCTTACGTTTTGGTGTGTATACTGCTTGTTGGGCAATAACCTAATTTTGCTATTATGTGGAAATCCGGTATTTGTTACCCCCATGCTGTTACTTATGTATCGCTAACCGCCCTTACTTAGATGGAGAGAATGCTTAAAGCTTCCTGAGGACTTTAGTCTTACCGCTCCAACTCAGTTTGCCCTCAACTTTGGGACAACCTCAGTAGTAACCATGCCCTTCATGTTAAGTCTAACCCAGCGTTGACTATCAACCTATTCATGACACAGGTCAAAAAATATGTTCCCTTCCAATCTTTGGTTCTATCTCTAGCAGGATAACCCAGGGGCCAGACCAGTCTGCAGGACCCATGAGGGAACAAAATGTGCAAATACCTGCCCTTTCTCGCATAACGGGGATGCCAAGTGGTCTGTAATACCTTGTTACCACTTGTACACTAAAGCAGAGTTTACCAAACTTCTTGCACCGCAGCACCCTTGTTCGATGACACTTGCCGCAACCCACCTGCTGCCCTGGCTAGAGAACGTGTTAATATGGCTTAACTAAAGTGACCTGTAACTTGCCCTTTGTTTACAGGGGCCACATTTTCCCCACCTCGACCAGCCATGGCGCGGGGCGTTGCTGAATCTGTGGCGCCCCAACTAGGTGTAATAGAACACTGAACCCTCTGGCTCCCCACAGCATGCTCAACCCTCTGTGCTATGGGGACTTAACTTCCTCACTTACTCCACCTCGTGCGTGATAAGTTACACTAGTTAGCACCGTGCAAACTTGCAATCTTGCGAAACAAGTGTTTAGCATGTAATGAGTCATGCAAATCGTGCTCCCCAACAAAGTGCAAAATAATACAATTGACTCCCTGCACTATAAAAACCTGTAGAACAGTACCTACATATCAACCGGTACAACACGCAGTGTTCGATAACAATGTTCAAACTTAATACAATTGACATCGTGCTTGTTTGCAAGTATATAAACAAGTCAAGTTCTTCTGAGGAGAACATGTGAAATGCATGCTGAAAGCATTGCATGAACCTTCAGCTCATCGAGATACCTTGAAGACAATGGCAGAATATGAGCTCTTGCCTAGTGGGAGCGTGCGCCACCAGAGGCACCAGAATTACCATTGAGCTTGCGTGAAACAGTGCACAAACACGGTCCCAAAATCCTCAGCCTACGAGACCTGCAAGAACAATCATTATCCCCTTGTACGATAACACACCAACTAAATTGGTTTGAATACCAGTTGGGATGTGTGTATAACATTAATATTTACTTGACTTTGAGCCATCCCGAATGTTGAACAACTCGTGATACTCCTATGTCGGCAATAAAAGCTCGGGAACAGAGTAGCGATGCCCTCGAGTGGCCTGAATGCGAAAAATAGCTGTCCCGCGGTGGGCTCCGTGCTTTCTGTGAAAACATATAAAGAGATTCAACATAAATTTTGAGCCTCAAGCGCTGCAAAAGCATTGGGGCAGCCGTAGAAAGTATTAATTATGGCCAAGGTGCTGGTAGCCGACAGCAAAGAAAGACAGAACCCAGGCGTAAGATCCCAGTGATGGGCTGAGCAAGAACTGTACTAAGTCTTCGCCTGCCTATGTAACCCAACCAGCCAGTTGGCCCTGACTAACCTGGTGTCATGGTGCCCGAATGCAAAGCGTATTCTATGTTCTGTCATCTCCTGTGCTGTTCTGCGCTCACTCTTCCGAGGACATATAAGTTGCACAACTTAAACTGCACACACCCAACCTATGCCCCTATTAAAATTAACATTTGCCCAACTTGCGCCAGTAGTCATGGCTGAAAGCCCATAGGACCTGGCCGCGACTAAGAGTTGGGAGCTACCTCACTGTGAGGGCCCTGCTACCGGAGAGGTTATAACACATGGTCTGCCGCCAGGAGGGTTTCTGCGCTTAAACAGCTGGCCATTAGTCCAAAAAGGAATTCCACATGAGTTCTGTCGATATACTGGCCCTAATTCCGACCTAGCCTAAATCTTAAACCGATTGGTCAGAGCCCCCCACGCGTCCTGAAGGAGGCAGTGCCTTGCCGTTGCCTGATATATGCCGCATTGTTAATGAATCCCAACATATATTACAAAAGGAGCACTACACCTCCAACAAGCCCTTCTATTGGCTTTCTCAATACTTGTAGTTGGATATAATAAATAAGCAACACTTATGGCTTTGGTGCACCGTATATTGAAAGTGCATCCATTTTGGAAAGGTGAGACTGACGCATATGCTTTTGTAACCTTGGGGGCTTCCCCCTACTAAACACATGCAGCAGGGCGCCTATCATAATTACCGCCTGCCCCACTTAGGCATGAGGAGGTCCCCACGATGGTGCCACATTTGCCTCCACACAGAGACTGAGCTGCAGCTTCTACACCCTCTCATCAACCTCTCCCTTGTAGTAGGTTCCACCGAGTGGAGCACTGAAGCCTATGGGCTTCTTGTACGGTAATGCTGATTAATGCTCCGGACCAACCTGAAAGAGGTGAAGGAAAGGGGATATCTTTACTCCCGAGCAATCAGCGCGATACAATATAGCGCCTGGAAGCCAAAGGAGTATTCAACTTGTGGCACGCAGACCCTCCTGCAGCGAGCCATGCGTGAGAATTGCAATCCTGGGCCCCAAAAATTAGCTTGTATCGTCCACTGCCAGATGATGGGCATGCTGTGCAAAGGCCTTGCTGACGCGCAGCCACTGATCGGTGGGGTTCGAGCTAGGCTGGCTGACACAGCCCCTTAGTGGAAGCCGCAAGGTGCACAAGCTGCGGCCATAACCGCACCAACCCGCTCCTCAAAGTGACCAACTATCCATACCGCAATCCATCACAAGGACAGCAATGTGGACCTTTGGACCTTTTTGTGGAAAGGGGGGGCGCTGCCAAATGCACCAGCAAGAGCTTGTGGCGGGAGAAGGGACTCACCGCGGAGGCGGCTGAAACCATACACGAAGAGGTACAACGCGCCTCCTGGTCTGCAGCCCCCTCTGCCCCGACCAGGGAGGGGGACATGACACGCAAAGTGTGATCGTCATCGCCCTCCAGTACCCCCGCAGTGATGTTCAAATGAATTCACTGTGGGTGCATAGTGCTGGACCCTACCTACCCACATGCTTGGACCGCCAAGAGCGTCAAGAGAGAGGAGCCTCACTTTTATGCGCTCAACCATGTCCGACCTTTGCTCTAGCAAACAACTCAATTGCCGGCCAATGAATCGTGCTTGGGCAGCAAATCATGCGGTGTCCTTTTCCTCGACTAGGCACCTTTAGCTGCCCCGGCTAAAATGACCCGGCGTGCCGGCGCTTTAAATTTCAAAGAAAGCCTCGAGCCCGCATATGCACTCAAGTTGCCCAGTTGTCTCCCCCACCGAGCATATAATACCAGCCCTGTGTGTCAAGCTTCTGTTCCAACGATCGATACTAAAGCAATGTGACCTCAGCAGAGGACCCGGGAAGAACCGGAAACCTGAATGTGCACAAAGGAGGATAAGTGACACACACAAATCTACCTGCCATCCGTGCTGGGAAAAGTAGGCCAAATTATGCGTTCATTAATTCGTGCATTTAAAGGGACATTCGCGGAGAACAAAGGGGGGGGAGGGGCGTATGATGACGTGGACGGCCTCATAAATTTGCATGTACTACCGGGCATGGCTGCATCCAGGCCGCGGCGCTCGGCTCCAATCACCGTGGCCGGCGAGGAGGAGCGCCGGAGTAAAACGGAGGGCACTGGGCACTCAGCAGCTCCGAGGCATTGAGCGATTTTCCCAGACTCACACTAGGAAAAACTGGGCTCAACAAGCTCCCGGATTGTAGCTCAAACCACTAGGCCGCTTCTCCTCCCCTGAATAACATCCCAGCAAACAGTGGTTATCTTACACGTCGCGCTGTTGCAGATTTCTCTGCTGTGAAGAGGTGTGTAGGTCGTCAACACAACTCTGTTTCATCTGTAACCTTGGAATGACGACACCTGAGTCGATCCCACCAGGATCTGAACCTATGACCCGCAGGTTACGTACAGATGGCGCATTAACCCACTGAGCTGAGCCACTGATTAATGCGGAATGCCCACGAACGAAGGAAGGGGGCAAGCTTGGCTGGAGGTACGCTTTGCGCCGCGAGGGCACATGCACTCAGCGCAATCCAACCCCAAGGAAATGTATGTGGGGGGGTGTTGGCCGTGACACAAAACATTCCCAGTCGCATGCTGCCAGCCCCTAAATGTGCTTCCCACAGCAGCGACCGGGACAAGCCTCAACGACACGGTACCCGCGGGCAACCCCTCCGTGGGAAAAGAGGGGAGGGTACCTAAACGGACGTGCCCCAGACCCCCCCACATCCTGCATGGAGTGGGGGCAGCGGGGAGGAAACTCGACCCTGCAATATCTAAGCCCAATCTGGCACACTACTCAGGGCGTAAATGCTTACTGGCAGGGATGGGCTACCCGCCCACAGGCCACGTGAGGCTACTCCCAGCCTCGCCCTTAGTAGCCACGCGACCAGACCTCCGGGTACAGGCCCCTGGAGAGGCGGTGACCAGGGAGCTGATCGATGCAGGAGCTGGTTGATAGACGCCAAGGCTGCGTGCGGCCCAACCGATCTACCTCCCCAACCCTGGCCCCATCCCGAACACTCGCCACAGTTCCCCATAGCTAACAGCGAGCACCCTGCGGTGACCAGACCAGGGGAAGCATAACTGAGGCGGGGGTCTCACATGGGTATAACCAGACATGGTGGGACCTATGGGGGGGGCACCTGGGAGGGAATTAGGCCACACTCACCTCAATCAGACGCGAGACCACCCGACCTCGGCGCATCCCGAACCAACAGCTCGACCAGCCAGACGGCATGCATGGCGATCAAAGAGGTTGCCAAAATGGTGGGGGAGGGATATATACCCTCCCCCAAGTCCAGGGCGCCCAGGAAATGATGCCCCTTGTGCGCCACAAACCAGGCAGGAAAATGGGAGGGGACTCCAACCAGAGTCCCTGCCCCTGAAGGGGGCAGGGGGTGTGGGGTGCCCAGGCGACACTAGAGTGCTGACTCATCTAGTGGCCCCCTGTGGGTGCCTCGGCCAGCAGCAGAGTCTGAACACAAGGCCTAGACGCTGAAAAGTTAGCTTGCATCAGAGCCGCCTTACTGGTGACAGTGTCACCGTGACACAATTATGCCACGCCCACTTAGGTCTGGTTTGGGAATCAGGTCATTGCTGACTCATCCTGCCCCTCTCAAGGCAGGACTTCGAGCACGTGTAACACCATGAGATCTAATAAACTCGTGATCCCATTACAGAAAGGGAATATAGGCCAACAACAACAACTGCCACGTAATAAGCCTGGCTCCACTTTTCCAGACATTGTGTTCCTATGCGCCACGCATCAGATATGGATGCCTGCGATGAGGCCTCTGCCCCTTGCTGCTTCCTAGCGACCCAAGGACTCCAGCGCTCGGGGGATTATTGCGAAAACATCGCCAGCACTTTCTTCAGGTGCTTACGTATGACGGAGCAGGCCAGATGGCTCTTTATCTGGCAGGAGGTCGCTGCAAGCCAGATAACAAAGCCGTCTGTGGCTATTGGAGCTCGCTTTTAATATCCGGTTTGGGTTTAACTAGAAGTGGAAGTGGATGGGGTGTGGTGCTGGCGCTGTTCCTATGCACTCCAAGATGAAATAAAGCAGTGCAGAAAACATGTCAACTATTGCAAATCGCGTTCTCATCCTTGAGGCCCTAATTACCACTGCTCAGACCTGGAGCGGAATTATCACATGTGAATTTAGCATTAAATTGCCTTCGTTTCTTAAATTATGGGGTGAAAGTAGCCAGAGCTGCTCATGCGGCGGTGGCACCCATCCTTAGTTCTCGGTAGTTGTTAAATACATTATGTTCACATGAAAAAATGTAATGTAATGTCGGCTTGATTTCTTTCCGGAGGAAACGCTAAACAGAGATGCGAATCACCATGTGGGATTTCCTGCATCATACTATCCATGAGGTGAAGCAAATTCAGAAAGTGGATTTATTTTTTCAGGCCCCCCCTCAGAAGCTTTTGCGGGGCCCGGGGCAAAATATATTATTCCCAGGCCCCTGCTGTACCTCTCCACTGGCATTTCATCGAAATGTATATCTGCCGTAGAGACTTACAATAACGTATACTTCACCATTATGCATTTTATTCCAATGATATGTGCTGTGAGCATTTATCTCCTGTTGGAGCTAAAGAAGACTTCACACAAAATGGTGGAGCTGAACCTTCACTGATCCAGCATGCTATTCTAAAGAGGCGCACACAAAAACTCACTGTGAGATTCAACGTCGCGTCAGGAGAAAAGAGACCTGGCATCAAGGGTCTGACTTCTCAGTGTAGCTTTGCCACAAGAGAGCTTAAGGCTAGATGTACGAATATTAATAATAGCGATTACAAGATAACGATTTTTGGGGACTCGCTATTACGAATGTGCTATAACTAAAGTAAAATTTGGCCCTGATTTTCAGGTTAGCTATTCCTATTGGGTCGTAAATAGACCTAACTCATGAATATTAATGTGGTATATTGCAACTTATGACCCACTAGAATTCACTGTCATCATAGGACCACCATGTCTTTGATCACTTTTAAATAAAGCAATCTTGTTTTTTTTCAAAAGCAGCCCATTTTCTTTAAAGGGAAACAGGATGCGTTTCAAAAGAAAAATGAAATATTAAATTTTTATTTTTAATGAGTGGGCAGCCAAGGACCACTGCCTGTTGCTGTTCTTAAAAAATATCTTTTCAAACATTCTCAAAGGGGAAAGCTTTCCAAGTGGACTCCTTCCCATTTGCAAATGTTTGCCCCCATTTTAATTGGTGATAAAGTGTGAATGTTTTGCGACCGCATTTCAGTTACAAAATATTACTATATACCATTAAGATTTCCAATGTGAAAGGGACGCCCTAAAAATGCCTTTCAAAATTGCGATTTTATTTTTCTTCACAAACCCAAACTGCGATTCAGTAACACGTTACCAACTCACAATTTGGTATTTGTACATTAGAGAAAGCATTTTTGTGGCTGCAAACTGTGTGCAATAGCAAACATGCTTTGTACATATAATCCTTAAATAAGATAAACAATATGATATTTGTTAGTCTAATATTCATGTTCATTATCAACAGAGAAGCACAAACAAGTTTTGTTTTGCTTTATTTTCTCCAAAAAAAAAATGTTTTCCTGGTAGCCTCTCACTTCTTTGCCTGCAAATTAATAAGAGACCGGCAGGGCCCTACAGAAGTATGGAGTCAAGGAGAGAACTAGTCGGTTGCTCTCACTTTGTGATAGCCCTGGGAGTCTTCTTTGAATTTAGCAGTTTATCCAGAAATTTGAGAGGCATGTATGCAAAGAACTGATGGGGTGACACACAAGTAGGTTACAATCAAGAAGCATAGCTCCAAAAATCTACCATTTTCTCATGTGAAGTTACATCAATAACATAAATAAATTCAACAATTTACAAGAGGCTTTGCTTTTCCTCAACTGATAATATAGGTTTAGGGATGCAATTATCCAAGACCATGGACAGTACAACCATTGCTGTGTACTAGGGACATTCGAAGGAGAAGCAGAGAACACCAATTGACAATACAACCCTTGTGGATATGGCCTATTCCCTACAGCTCTTGGTACATTGACATTTGTAAACATGATGTAATGCTAGACTTGGACTGCCCTACCTGGCAATAGGACAATAGCAGACGTACTGGCTCTAAAGGCCAGTTTGGGCTGCTTTCTTTAGATTGTATTGTAATTGTATTGTATTTACATTTATAAAGCGCTTACTACCCCATATGAGGCGTTGAATCGCTTTTTCGGCGAGTAGCACGCTACTCCGGGACCCATAAACGATTAGTGTTGAATTAGTATAGTAAATCATGAAAGTAATCTTAAGTGGTGGATAGGTTAGTCAGGTATTTGGATTCGGAAGGATAGCAGAAAGATAGAAGAGGAAAAAAGGTTTGCATTTATATAGCGCTTGTTACCCCTGATGGGGTGTTCAAGCGCTTTTTTGTTTTGGCGAGCAGCACGCTCCTCCGGAAACCTATAAAGGATTAGTGGTGAATAAGTATGGTGAAATATGAAAGTAAATTGAGTGGTGGATATTAGTCAGTTATTTGGAGTAAGAAGATACGCGGAGGGCTAGAAGGGGAAGAAAGGTTTGCATTCATATAGCACCTGTTACCCCTGATGGGCGTTGAAGTGCTTTTCTGGCGAGTAGCATGCTACTCTGGAACCCATAAAGGATTAGTGTTGAAAATTAGCATAGTGAAATATGAAGTATTTTGAGTGGTGGATATGTTATTCAGTTATTTGGATAGAGAAGGGTAGGTGGCGGGATAGAAGAGGGAAAGAGGTTTGTATTTATATAGCGCTTGCTGCCCCTCATGGGGTTTTGAAGCGCTGTTTGGTGAGTAGCACGATACTCTGGAACCCATAAGGATTAGTGTTGAATTAGTGGGGTGAAACATGCAAGTAATTTGAGTGGTGGATATGTTAAGTCAGTTATTTGTATTGAGAAAATTGGGGAGGGGTAGAAAAGGGAAAAAGGTTTGCATTTATATAGCGCTTGTAACCCTGATGTGGTGTTCAAACGCTTTATTGGCAAGTAGCACACTACTCTGGAACCCATAAAGGATTAGTGGTGAATTAGTATGTTGGAATATGGAATTTGAGAAGTGAACATGCTAGTCTGTTATTTTGATTGAAAAGGATAGTGGAGGGATAGAAGAGTGAAGGATTTGAATATATATATATATATATATATGACTTCTTTCCAGCAGGATTCCAGGTGCACAGGAAGCCAATGATGGACACAGACCCGAAGTAGGTGCTTACAATATTTTTTATTCTTCCATTGTCGTCGATACGCGTTTCGGCTCGGGCGAGCCTTGTTCACTCAACATGGATACATTTTATGCGTGAATTTAAAGTGACCGTGCAGAAAAAACTGTTACCCCACGTGATCTGTGACCAAATGGACATAGACAAAATACTAACGCATTGTACATTAATACATATGCATTCTTGATGGTAAAACCTAAGAGCAAATAACTAGTTGTAAAATACATTAATATCATCCGGATTTGATGGAATTATGCATCTCATATTGTTGTAATCATTTACTATCCCGTATGTGATATGCCTAATAAAACCAAGTGCTGTTAAAAAAGTTCAAGGTCACCCTGGGGTAAATTATCGTTATGTGCAAATAACAGTAGTGAATACATATACATAATGGTATAACATTTTTATTATTATCTACTTTTTTTTCCCAATAATAGAAAAACAAGAACAAAAACAACACGGAAACAACGAGCACAATTTGAATTGAACAATACATATAAGGTGTTGAGGCCTAGGGGCTGGTCTACAGTTGGTATTCAGTTCTCATCAAGTTAGTCAGTGCAGAAATTGTCAGCTTAAAGGTGAAGGTAAAATACGGTTTGAGAAACTTGATATGTAAACACCCCAGAATGTAAAACATCGAAAATCTAGAACGATGTAGATGAAACTAATAGGGTTAGGTTTTTCATACGACAACTAGCATATATCCTACCTAAACGGTGCAGTGATTAAACGGTAAGTAAGGTGAAACACCTTTACAATTCCTAAACCAAATGGGGAAATGAGAACAGATAAACAGGCAATGTCCTACCCGAAAGGACAGGCTGAGAACTCAAATTAGTAATCAACCTTATCGGGTAAATTGGTGTAGATATATTATTGTATATATAAATGTTATTGGAACATATTATAAAAACACCTGCATGTTTATTGACAAATAAGAGAATGCACAAATAAATAAATAAATATATAAATATATATATAAAAATACAAATATAGAAAATTATATGTTTTACATTCTCTAAAATCTTAAAAATAAAAGATGTATGTCAAGAGCATTTAGTAATAAAGGATAAAATACCCTGTCTGTTTATATATTGGACTTCCTGTGACTGATGCGTTAATGATGTTACTACAGCTGTCGAACATGGGTAAAGGGTTGCACAGATGATATTTATAAGCATGTATATAGATCTTCCGTCACATTAAGATCGTTAGGGTGCTTAGTGTCTAGTTGTAATATATATCTTGTTTCAAGTTTTCTAAGTTTATATTCACGGTCTCCACAACTTCTGCTAGGGGGTACAGCATCTATAACATAATAGCTGAGATCTTTGTTGTTAGATTGATGGAATTTTTTGAAATGTCTCGCGACGGGATATGTATTATCTTCATTAGTAATTGCACGAAGGTGTTGTAGAACGCGCTTGTGGACCTGGAGTTTAGTACTCCCAATGTATTTTAATCCACAAGGGCTCATCAATACATATATGGCAAATTCAGTTTTGCATGTTAATAATTTGGTTATTTTTTATTTAACATGACAGAAAGGGGTAGTGTAGGTCACCGTATTGATTCCATGAATGCATGCTTTGCACGTCTTGCATTTGAAAAAAACCTTTGTGTGTTTGTAGCCACGAGGTTTTTTCCATGATTTTAGGGTTGGTCGATACCAAACAGTCCCTCATTGAAGGTGCCTTGCTATAGGTAATGGACACCTTCTGCGGTAGCAGGGGTCCTATTACCGGATCACACAGAACTAAAGGCCAACATGATTGGTGATTTTGTGGATCGCCTTATGTTGTTTACTGAAACCCATAATCGGGCAACATTCTTCCTTTAGCTTAGTTTTGTCAGTGATATTGTTACTCTCAGAATTATTGGCTGTTTGTTTGTCTTGCAATAGAGTCTTTCTGTCCACAGCCGCAGTTTTGGAGATAGCTAGTTCAATGATTTTAAGTGAATATCCCCTTTCTAAGAATCTGTTCTTACTGGATTCTTGGGCTACTGAAAGATCAGTAAGATTGATGCATACCCGCTTCAATCACAGCCTTTCTCCATATGGGATGCTGTTTACTAGATGTTGGGGTGAGAGCTGTCAGCATGGAGGATGCTATATATATATATATTCAGTGAAAAAACCATAGGTTTCACACATGTTATAGTTAGCTGGACATTTCACTCGTAAAAAACCAATGAAATTCCCCCGTTATAGTTAGTTCAGCTAACTATAACTCGCGCGCCCGCAATGCACTACTGATGACGTCACATATTACATCACTCATGACATGGTCACTGACATCACTCATGACATCACTGATGACATCTCAAATGACATCACTGATGACATCACTGATGACATCATCCAGTGAATGTGTGTTTTTCTGAAAATTAAATATGTTTTATATATGTATATCTCAAGGTCGATGGAAGAATAAATGGGTATATAAGTGTCTAAATGGATGCTTTGTTTTTGAAAAATTGATTGTGTAACTGACTGATTAAGTGTATCATAGTGAATACATGGCTTACTGAGTAATGTTTAAATATGAAAATATCTGTATCAGTCTCTCACTTTGTGTATAAGTGGCTGCATGGGTTGGTGAGTAGCTACATGGGTGTCTATATAGGTTATTAGTTGTTTTTTTGAGTATCAGTCTGAGTGTCTGCATGGTTCGGTGGGGGGTATTACGTAGTGCATAGGTGCATGAATGAGTGATTCACTCTTTGTATGTGTTGAAGACAGCATGTGTGCAGGACTGTATGGGTGGATGAGTGTGTGTATGGGTGTGTTAGTGAGTGAATGTCTGTCTCAATAGTGTCTTTATGAGTAACTACATATCTATTAAACTAGTATATGTGACTATTGGTGTATATAAGTGAGTATATGTGAGAGTGAGAGATTGAAAGAGTTCCTGTATGAATAAGTATGTGTTTCTATAAGTGACTGTTTATAAGACTAAGTATGTGTAAGTTTCCGTAGAAGTAAGTGTGGTGGTGTGTGTATAACTGTATATGCAAATAAATGTATGTTTGTTTCTTTATTAGCATGAGTGACTATGTGTGAGTTACTCTATGGATGAGTGGCATTGTGTAACAGGATGTATAGGTGTATGAGTACATATGATGAGTGAGTACATGTATGAGTGACTGTATAGGACTGTTGGTGAATGAGTGGATGTGTATATGGATCTTAGAATTACTGAAGAGGTTGTTGTAACTGGTATTGGTATGTCAATTTTTTTGAAAATTTCAGTCTCTATTTTTGAATGTGTGTATCAAAGGTTATATTAGGGGAAGAGGAGGTCTGCCACTCTATCACAAGGATGATGTCATCAGTGGTGTCATCAGTGATGTCATTTGAGATGTCATCAGTGATGTCATGAGTGATGTCAGTGACCATGTCATGAGTGATGTAATATGTGACGTCATCAGTAGTGCATTGCGGGCGCGCGAGTTATAGTTAGCTGAACTAACTATAACGGGGGAATTTCATTGGTTTTTTACGAGTGAATTGTCCAGCTAACTATAACATGTGTGAAACCTATGGTTTTTTCACTGAATTTGCAAGGTTTTTTAAATGCTAATTCCTAACTATAACGTGTGTGAAACCTTTGGTTTTTTCATTGAATTTCTAAGGTTTTTTAAATGCTAATTCCTAACTATAACGTGTGTGAAACCCATGGTTTTTTCAGTGAATTTGCAAGGTTTTTTAAATGCTAATTCTTTTATTTACCTTTTTTTTTTTTTTTCTTCAATTTTTTTAACATATTTTTATTTTAATTTTCTATCCTTTTTTAAAGACTATGGTTAAATTTTTAAAATTCTACAATATATTTTTTATTTTTACCATTTTTTTAAACTAAACAGGTAAGATTTATTAGTATAACATAGTGGTTTTTTTTTCCCCTTTTTTTTTTTTTTTTCCTATTTTTTTAACGTGCGCGTACGGTAAGCGCACGTCTTGCTTTTATAACGTTAGATTTCTACGCTGTTTGCGTTCAGTTACGCAATTTGCGTAGACGTACGTCACACGCGCGCAGCGCGTAACGCGTACGCTGCACGCGCATGTTACGCAGAAGCGAAGGGGCGTGCCTGTTTTGCGCATGCGCGCGTGCGCGTGTCTTTTTTAAGCGCATGCGTACTTTTGCCGTAAGCGCTCCGTAAGCGCACCGTAAGCGTAACGTACGCGCACGGTAGGTCATGTGATCAAGAAACAAAACTTTTGATTGGTTTAAAGTACTTTCAGTTCTAGAACTCTCCTACACCACACCCATTCCCCTCATTTCTGCTTGTGATCCCTTAGGAGAAGGAGCTGAGTTGTTTTTGTGATACGATGGCAGAACAGCAGACCTCTTCTGAGAGTGAGGCTAGCAGCACTACCTTGAGGCAGAGAAGGAGGAAACAAAAGAGCTCTTTCATATGGGAGTATTTTTCTTTTCCAGAGGGCCAGCAAAAGGTAAATGCACCCTTAGTGACTTGTAAGCTTTGTCGCCGTGTACTTTCAAGAGGGAATCCCAACAAGAAGTATTCCTTCGGGAATCACACCATGTTGAGACACCTTCATGATGTACACGGTAGGACATATGCTCGACATACTGAAGGTAACCCTTCAGTAAGTCAACCAAGCACATCCACAGCAGCTCAGCCTGGTCCATCATCTGCAGTGCCGAGTCCATCTTCGGCAGGTCAGCTGAGCCCTTCATCTGTGGGGGGAGCATCTTCTTTTTCTCGTCCTCTGGAAATCAACCATCGGTTTTCGAGGGTTTTAGTTCGGTGCGCCACTTGTCATGATCTAATTTGTCATAGGGAGACCAGTGTTGCCCTAGTGAACAATTTAATAGATCAGCACATTTGTCGTAGAGACTAATATTCCCTCTCTTTCTTTTCTCTGTCCCTGCATGAACACAACGGCTCTTTTAAGAGCCAACCTTACCTTTCAACTTTTTTTTATATATTTTTTTAAACTTTTTTTTATTTATTTTTTGCCGTACGCGTACGGTACGCGTAATTTTTTTTTTTTTTTTTAAAAAACACTAAAAATCTATTTTCACATTACAAGGTCCTTGAAAGACTACAATGAAAAACTGAAAATGTGATTGTGGAGAAGTGGAAAAAAGGGACCATGACATTTTTGACTTACCATACCCACTCAAAAAATTATTTATTAATTTAAATTTAATTTTAATTGCTTAAAAAATGGTTCAAGTTTTCGAAAATGTTCTATCTCAATCGGAAAAAAAAGAAAAAAGTATTAATATTTAATAAAACATTTTATAATACAGTACACATATTTACATATTTTCCCCAAAAAAAAATTGCCTTTTTTTTGCTGTTTTCAGAATATATTGCATTTCACTATAAATTGTGAAAGCAATTGCATTCATCATTTAACAGCGGGCAAAAAAAAAATTACAATCTCAAAGATTGTTTTAAAAAAGCCCAGAATCTCTTTTTGCATAAACATAACTTTATAGAAATGCATAATATTCTTAAAAAATATCATCTAATATCAATACTTATTTCTTTAAAATACCGTCTGACAATTTTGTTTCAGAAGTATAATCCCAAAAATATTATATCTCAAATAACTCCACAATACATGTGGTTCCATTTCCTTTAGGCCAAGTAGTAATTTTAAAATTCTTTTTTAATTAAATTTCCAATGTTAATTTATAATGCAAATGTAAAATCACCAGAGCAATACCAAACAGCTTTCTCTGACCAGCAACATGTGTAACCTGGGTGACTGACTACACTCCAGCAAGGGCAACCAGCGTTAGTGATGCTGAATATATTTGCATTACTAAGTGCAACCTCAAACCCCACTCGGATGTGAATACTGTGCATGATTCCACAGGATAAGCAGCTGGGTGTGTGCTAAGAGTCTGCTTCTACACAAAAAAATGGCTCCCCCTTTCCATCTAATGCAAATGTAAAATCACCAGAGCAATACCAAACAGCTTTCTCTGACCAGCAACATGTGTAACCTGGGTGACTGACTACACTCCAGCAAGGGCAACCAGCGTTAGTGATGCTGAATATATTTGCATTACTAAGTGCAACCTCAAACCCCACTCGGATGTGAATACTGTGCATGATTCCACAGGATAAGCAGCTGGGTGTGTGCTAAGAGTCTGCTTCTGCATAAAAAAATAGCTCCCCCTTTCCATCTATTGCAAATGTAAAATCACCAGAGCAATACCAAACACCTTTCTGAGACCAGCAACATGTGTAACCTGGGTGACTGACTACACTCCACCAAGGGCAACCAGCCTTAGTGATGCTGAATGTATTTGCATTACTGACTGAAACCTCAAACCCCACTCGGTTGTCATTACTATGCATGATTCCACAGGATAAGCAGCTGGCTGTGTGCTAAGAGTCTGCTTCTGCACAAAAAAATGGCTCCCCCTTTACATCTAATGCAAATGTAAATTCACCAAAGCAATACGCAATAAATCTCTGCCTGTAATTCCTATTTGCACACAGAGTCATGTTTTCATATTAGTCACAAAACGAAATTTCTTTGCCAATTTGAAAGCACACTTACTACTCTTTTTTTTTGGCAAGTGATAAACACTTTTACAGACTGACACATTTTGAATCCACTTTTCAGATTCTTAAAAAAGCACATGTCCAAACTGCTTTTTCAGACCAGCACCATGTGTAACCTGGGTGACTGACTACACTCCAGCAAGGGCAACCAGCCTTAGTGATGCTGAATGTATTTGCATTACTGACTGAAACCTCAAACCCCACTCGGTTGTGAATACTGTGCATGATTCCACAGGATAAGCAGCTGGGTGTGTGCTAAGAGTCTGCTTCTGCACAAAAAAATGGCTCCCCCTTTCCATCTAATGCAAATGTAAAATCACCAGAGCAATACCAAACAGCTTTCTCTGACCAGCAACATGTGTAACCTGGGTGACTGACTACACTCCACCAAGGGCAACCAGCGTTAGTGATGCTGAATATATTTGCATTACTAAGTGCAACCTCAAACCCCACTCGGATGTGAATACTGTGCATGATTCCACAGGATAAGCAGCTGGGTGTGTGCTAAGAGTCTGCTTCTGCATAAAAAAATAGCTCCCCCTTTCCATCTATTGCAAATGTAAAATCACCAGAGCAATACCAAACACCTTTCTGAGACCAGCAACATGTGTAACCTGGGTGACTGACTACACTCCAGCAAGGGCAACCAGCCTTACTGATGCTGAATGTATTTGCATTACTGACTGAAACCTCAAACCCCACTCGGTTGTCATTATCATGCATGATTCCACAGGATAAGCAGCTGGCTGTGTGCTAAGAGTCTGCTTCTGCACACAAAAAAATGGCTCCCCCTTTACATCTAATGCAAATGTAAATTCACCAAAGCAATACGCAATAAATCTCTGCCTGTAATTCCTATTTGCACACAGAGTCATGTTTTCATATTAGTCACAAAACGAAATTTCTTTGCCAATTTGAAAGCACACTTACTACTCTTTTTTTTGGCAAGTGATAAACACTTTTACAGACTGACACATTTTGAATCCACTTTTCAGATTCTGATAAAAGCACATGTCCAAACTGCTTTTTCAGACCAGCACCATGTGTAACCTGGGTGACTGACTACACTCCAGCAAGGGCAACCAGCCTTAGTGATGCTGAATGTATTTGCATTACTGACTGAAACCTCAAACCCCACTCGGTTGTGAATACTGTGCATGATTCCACAGGATAAGCAGCTGGGTGTGTGCTAAGAGTCTGCTTCTGCACAAAAAAATGGCTCCCCCTTTCCATCTAATGCAAATGTAAAATCACCAGAGCAATACGCAATAAAACTATGCCTGTAATTCCTATTTACACACAGAGTCATGTTTGCACATTAGTCACAAAACGAAATTTCTTTGCCAATTTGAAAGCACACTTACTACTCTTTTTTTTGGCAAGTGATAAGTACTTTTACAGACTGACACATTATGAATCCACTTTTCAGATTCTGATAAAAGCACATGTCCAAACTGCTTTTTCAGACCAGCACCATGTGTAACCTGGGTGACTGACTACACTCCAGCAAGGGCAACCAGCCTTAGTGATGCTGAATGTATTTGCATTACTGACTGAAACCTCAAACCCCACTCGGTTGTGAATACTGTGCATGATTCCACAGGATAAGCAGCTGGGTGTGTGCTAAGAGTCTGCTTCTGCACAAAAAAATGGCTCCCCCTTTCCATCTAATGCAAATGTAAAATCACCAGAGCAATACCAAACAGCTTTCTCTGACCAGCAACATGTGTAACCTGGGTGACTGACTACACTCCACCAAGGGCAACCAGCGTTAGTGATGCTCAATATATTTGCATTACTAAGTGCAACCTCAAACCCCACTCGGATGTGAATACTGTGCATGATTCCACAGGATAAGCAGCTGGGTGTGTGCTAAGAGTCTGCTTCTGCATAAAAAAATAGCTCCCCCTTTCCATCTATTGCAAATGTAAAATCACCAGAGCAATACCAAACACCTTTCTGAGACCAGCAACATGTGTAACCTGGGTGACTGACTACACTCCAGCAAGGGCAACCAGCCTTACTGATGCTGAATGTATTTGCATTACTGACTGAAACCTCAAACCCCACTCGGTTGTCATTACTATGCATGATTCCACAGGATAAGCAGCTGGCTGTGTGCTAAGAGTCTGCTTCTGCACACAAAAAAATGGCTCCCCCTTTACATCTAATGCAAATGTAAATTCACCAAAGCAATACGCAATAAATCTCTGCCTGTAATTCCTATTTGCACACAGAGTCATGTTTTCATATTAGTCACAAAACGAAATTTCTTTGCCAATTTGAAAGCACACTTACTACTCTTTTTTTTGGCAAGTGATAAACACTTTTACAGACTGACACATTTTGAATCCACTTTTCAGATTCTGATAAAAGCACATGTCCAAACTGCTTTTTCAGACCAGCACCATGTGTAACCTGGGTGACTGACTACACTCCAGCAAGGGCAACCAGCCTTAGTGATGCTGAATGTATTTGCATTACTGACTGAAACCTCAAACCCCACTCGGTTGTGAATACTATGCATGATTCCACAGGATATGCAGCTGGCTGTGTGCTAAGAGTCTGCTTCTGCATAAAAAAATACCTCCCCCTTTCCATCTAATACAAATGTAAAATCACCAGAGCAATACGCAATAAATCTCTGCCTGTAATTCCTATTTACACACAGAGTCATGTTTGCACATTAGTCACAAAACGAAATTTCTTTGCCAATTTGAAAGCACACTTACTACTCTTTTTTTTGGCAAGTGATAAGTACTTTTACAGACTGACACATTATGAATCCACTTTTCAGATTCTGATAAAAGCACATGTCCAAACTGCTTTTTCAGACCAGCACCATGTGTAACCTGGGTGACTGACTACACTCCAGCAAGGGCAACCAGCCTTAGTGATGCTGAATGTATTTGCATTACTGACTGAAACCTCAAACCCCACTCGGTTGTGAATACTGTGCATGATTCCACAGGATAAGCAGCTGGGTGTGTGCTAAGAGTCTGCTTCTGCACAAAAAAATGGCTCCCCCTTTCCATCTAATGCAAATGTAAAATCACCAGAGCAATACCAAACAGCTTTCTCTGACCAGCAACATGTGTAACCTGGGTGACTGACTACACTCCACCAAGGGCAACCAGCGTTAGTGATGCTCAATATATTTGCATTACTAAGTGCAACCTCAAACCCCACTCGGATGTGAATACTGTGCATGATTCCACAGGATAAGCAGCTGGGTGTGTGCTAAGAGTCTGCTTCTGCATAAAAAAATAGCTCCCCCTTTCCATCTATTGCAAATGTAAAATCACCAGAGCAATACCAAACACCTTTCTGAGACCAGCAACATGTGTAACCTGGGTGACTGACTACACTCCAGCAAGGGCAACCAGCCTTACTGATGCTGAATGTATTTGCATTACTGACTGAAACCTCAAACCCCACTCGGTTGTCATTACTATGCATGATTCCACAGGATAAGCAGCTGGCTGTGTGCTAAGAGTCTGCTTCTGCACACAAAAAAATGGCTCCCCCTTTACATCTAATGCAAATGTAAATTCACCAAAGTAATACGCAATAAATCTCTGCCTGTAATTCCTATTTGCACACAGAGTCATGTTTTCATATTAGTCACAAAACAAAATTTCTTTGCCAATTCGAAAGCACACTTACTACTCTTTTTTTTGGCAAGTGATAAACACTTTTACAGACTGACACATTTTGAATCCACTTTTCAGATTCTGAAAACAGCACATGTCCAAACTGCTTTTTGAAACCAGCACCATGTGTAACCTGGGTGACTGACTACACTCCAGCAAGGGCAACCAGCCTTAGTGATGCTGAATGTATTTGCATTACTAACTGAAACCTCAAACCCCACTCGGTTGTGAATACTATCCATGATTCCACAGGATAACCAGCTGGCTGTGTGCTAAGAGTCTGCTTCTGCAGAAAAAAATACCTCCCCCTTTCCATCTAATGCAAATGTAAAATCACCAGATCAATACCAAACAGCTTTCTGAGACCAGCAACATGTGTAACCTGGGTGACTCACTACACTCCAGCAAGGGCAACCAGCCTTACTGATGCTGAATGTATTTGCATTACTGAGTGCAACCTCAAACCCTTAAAGTATTCCTTATTTTTACCAGTACACCTTAATTTATCGTGAAAACATAGTCCATATTATTTTACATGTTCCTCACATTTAAATTTCTCCCAAAACAGAAAATAATAAACACAACTTCAACAAAAGAATTCCAATTCTATTATTCATTTCTTAATTTACCATATACATCCCTTCTCAAACTCTAAACTCACCTTTAAAATTAGTTAATTGTAAAAGAAATGTGGCACTCAAACAGCAGATTATCAGAGCCAGGATCTCTGTTCTGTACACCTCTCTCCTTTCAGCAGAACCAGATAATGGCAAACTTTCCCTCTCTTTTTCCACACATATACATGTTAATTTCAAATCTCAGTGCTTCCCCCTTTTTTTCAAATGTAATCACACATTTCTATTGGTTGAAAACCAACCCTTTTCCAAAAGTACCCTTCCCCCAACTTGACTTCTGCCTAGTACCCTTCCCCCAACTTGACTTCTGCCTGCTACCATAGCAACAGCTCATGGAACACTGCTGTGTGGAGTTAGGTCAGAAGTTCGCCACACAATGTTTCATTTCCAAAGAGCAGGAGTGCTTGACTTTTCAAACCTAACAGCAAATCCATAGTACTGTTCTTTGGTAACACATTTTTCTGTACCAATACAAAACATGCTTCTATAAATTTACACATACAGCCTAGTTTTTATTCTAGAATGGTATGAAACAGCCAATCAGTTCTTTTTTTTATAAAAAAAAATATGTATGCCTCCATTTCCAAACTGTCTTTCATTTCTTTTTACCATTCTACTGAATTACACCTCCTGAGTGCATCCAGTTCTCCTTTGAAGATGTTCACAGTGTGGATTGTAGGGCACAGCTATGTCTTCTGGAGTGAAAAGTATGCAGAGAAAACAGGTATGGTGAGAGACCTTGCTTTGCCAAATGTAGACATTAAATGGATTGGTCAGAGAGGGTTAAAGTGGCACCAATTGATGCCATTGGTGAAATCCTTCATGCAAATCCAACACCCTGACCTCATAATAGTGCACTGTGGTGGCAATGACCTAGGCACTTTGACTGGGGTAGGTCTGGAAATGCTTATGAAGGACACCTTTGCACAACTGTTTTCACTTTTCCCTAAAACTGCCTTTGTGTTTTCTAACATATGCCAAAGGCAAAAATGGAACTGGTCCAATCATTTTTGTCCACAGATTGACAAAGCAAGAAAGCACGTCAACAAATCTGTTTCTGCTTTCCTCCGTGACTATGGTATGGGTTCCATTTACCACAACAACTTGCGTTACGACATGCAAGACATTTATAGAGGAGATGGTGTACACTTCACTGATGAAGGGAACAGAGTCTTTCTCTTGAACCTTAGACTCTGCATCGGTACTTACTTGTAGGTACCACTAAAAAAACACTTAATAAACACAACGACCGGCGCCAAAGTTATTCAAAATAGAATGTTGCGGATTTCCTATGGTAAGAGGGTCCTAACTATAACTACCTACTGGCGACCGCCAGTAGGTAATAAATATGTATATATATATATATATATATATATATATATATATATATATATATATATATATATATATATTCACTTAAAAAACCATAGGTTTCACACATGTTATGGTTAGCTGGACATTTCAATCGTAAAAAAACATTGAAATTCCCCCGTTATAGTTAGTTGAGATAACTATAACTCGCGCGCCCGCAATCCACTGCTCATGACGTCACATATTACATCACTCATGACATGGTCAGTGGCATCACTCATGACATCATTGATGACATCATCCTTGTGATAGAGTGGCAGTCGCGTGAGTTATAGTTATCTGAACTAACTATAATTGGGATATTTCAATGGTTTTTTACGAGTGAAATGTCCAGCCAACTATAACATGTGTGAAACCTATGGTTTTTTAAGTGAATTTGTAAGGTTTTTTAAATGCTAAGTTATGTATGTTTTATTATATTTTTAATATATATATTTTTCTTTTTAGGTTTTTTACCGTGCGCGCACCCCGCGATTTAAAAAAAAAAAAATAATGTTTTTTTCATCCTTCGGGGTCCTTCAGGGACCCCCTGACACAGACTAGGGGGTCAGGAACTTTCTATCCTGCCCCCTTTTCACGTTCTCCACCTTTCTTTTTCACAGTCAGACACAAAACACACAAAGTGGCGGCCAACACTTCCTGATTTCGACCGATTCGAACGTTGACTGACATGTAACCACCAATCAGAATTACGCTCGCGCACGTTACGGTGCGCGCCTATAGATATTTATGTACTTTTAACTGCAATTTTCTCAGGAACTACTGAACAGATTGACTCCATATATGCAAAAGGCACATCCCTGACCTGAGGACTACCTCTTTGCCAAATTTCAAGTAATTCTGTTCAGCCGTTCGGGCTATACCTTCGACTAAAGGTCCTATGGGAAAATGCATGGGTAAAACGCGTTTTGGGACCCCCCTTTTTTCTCAGCCCCCGCTTGACGAATCACCCCGAGACTTTCAGGGTAGGAGCTGAGCGGAGCGCCCCATTAGTTTTTGAAAATTTTGCGAAGATTCATCAACCGGCGCCGAAGTTATTAAAAATAGAATTTTCAGATTTCATATGGAAACTAGGTCCGAACTATAACTATCTACTGGCGACCGCCAGTAGATAATATATATATATATGTATATATATGTATATATATATATATATATATATATATATATATATATATATATATATATATATATATATTCAATGAAAAAACCAAAGGTTTCACACATGTTATAGTTAGCTGGACATTTCACTCGTAAAAAACCATTGAAATTCCCCCGTTATAGTTAGTTCAGCTAACTATAACTCGCGCGCCCGCAATGCACTACTGATGACGTCACATATTACATCACTCATGACATGGTCACTGACATCACTCATGACATCACTGATGACATCTCAAATGACATCACTGATGACATCACTGATGACATCATCCTTGTGATAGAGTGGCAGACCTCCTCTCCCCCTAATATAACCATTGAAACACACATTCAAAAATAGAAACTAAAATGTTCAAAATAATGAACATATCAATATCAGTTACAACAACCTATTCAGTAATTCTAAGAACCACATACACATACAGTAATTCACCAACAGTCCTCTACAGTCACTCATACATGTACTCACTCATCATATGTACTCATACACCTGTACATCCCGTTACACAATGCCACTCATCCATAGAGTAACTCACACACATAGTCACTCATGCTAATAAAGAATCAATCATCCATTTACTTGCATATACAGTTATACACACACCACCACACTTACTTCTACAGAAACTTACATATACTTACTCTTTTAAACAATCACTTATAGAAACACATACTTATTCATACAGGAACTCTTCCAATCTCTCACTCTCACATATACTCACTTATATACACCAATAGTCACATATACTAGTTTAAAACATATGTAGTTACTCATAAAGACACTATTGAGACAGTCATTCACTCACTAACACACCCATGCACACACTCATCCACCCATACAGTCCTGCACACATGCTGTATTCAACACATACAAACAGTGAGTCACTCATTCATGCACCTATGCACTAAGTAATACCCCCCACCGAACCATACAGAAACTCAGACACTCATAGTGATAAAAAACCAACTAATAACCTATATAGACACTCATGTAGCTACTCACCAACCCATGCAGCCACTTATACACAAAGTAAGAAACTGATACAGATATTTAAATATTTAAAGATTACTCAGTAAGCCATGTATTCACTATGATACACTTAAACAGTCAGTTACACACAAAAAATTCCAAAAAAAAGTATCCATTTAGACACTTATATACCCATTTATTCTTCCTTTGACCTTGAGATATACATAAATATAAAAAATATATAATTTTCATAAAAACACACAATCACTGGATGATGTCATCAGTGATGTCATCAGTGATGTCATTTGAGATGTCATCAGTGATGTCATGAGTGATGTCAGTGACCATGTCATGAGTGATGTAATATGTGACGTCATCAGTAGTGCATTGCGGGCGCGCGAGTTATAGTTAGCTGAACTAACTATAACGGGGGAATTTCAATGGTTTTTTACGAGTGAAATGTCCAGCTAACTATAACATGTGTGAAACCTTTGGTTTTTTCATTGAATTTCTAAGGTTTTTTAAATGCTAATTCCTAACTATAACGTGTGTGAAACCCATGGTTTTTTCAGTGAATTTCAAAGGTTTTTTAAATGCTAATTTCTAACTATGCCTACAGAGATAGGACATGTGAAGAAAGAAGAAAAAATGCACAGAAAGAAACAAAAGAAGTGCAGAAAGAAGCAACAGAAGTCCTCAAATACGAAGATAAGTGCAGGAAGAAGGATAACGTGCAGAAAGAACAAAAAGAAGAGCAGAAAGAAGCCTTGTTGCAAAATCATCCTGTACCCTCAACTTTTTCAGACGGATACTGGTGGTAACTGAGTCTGACTAACCAGTCCTAGAGCCAGTGCTATGTTAAAAGACACTTAGAATACAGTGAAAACACCTACATACACTAGGGAACATTATGCGTTGGGGTCCCCCTGTGATTAGCATGACCTCCTCTGTAAGCCCCTAGTGTATAATAGGGCATGGGGATTAAAACTACCTCTTAAAACAGGCCACAGGGCGTTTTTGCACACATTAACTCAGGCCCCGTCCCCTCCCTTCACCACTGTGTAAACACGCCCTGTGTCCATTTTTAGTTGGGAGATTAAGTTCATTTGAATCCGGAGGGTCCCTAGGGTCCAACTAGCCCACTAGGTACCTCCAGTAAGTGCCACAGAGCTGCGTTGCAGAGAGGTGTAAAAAGTGGCACGGCCTGGACCACCTCTCTGCAATGCAGCTCAGTGGCGCTTACTGGAAGCACTTGGTGGGCTAGTTAGCCCCCAGGGGCCCTCAGTATTGAAGGGAAATTATATCCCCAATTTAAAACATGCCATAGTGCGTGTTTGCACACGTCACCTCAGGCCCCGTCCCCTCCCTTCACCACTGTGTAAACGCGCCCTGTGGCTGTTCTAAGTTGAGAGTCCCCCTGAATCCTAAGGGTCCCTAGGGTCAAACTAGACCACTAGGTACCTCCAGTAAGCGCCACAGAGCTGCGTTGCAGAGAGGTGTAAAAAGGGGCTTGGCCTCAGAACACCTGGCTGCAGCGCAGCTCCCTGGCGCATACTGGAGATGCCTGTTGGGGGCGCGTTTGCAGAGTGCTGCACGGAGGGGGCATGGCCTCCGGCACGATGCCAGTCTTTTATTTATTTTAGTTTTTTAAGAAGGGGGGCTGTTTGGTTCCCCTTCTTATTCTAATTTATTGGCCCTGATGACCCCATCCCCCAGGGCCAGTCTCCTAATTATATTTTTTTGACCCCAATCCCCAGGGCCGGCCACTGTTTTTTATTATTTTTAAAAAATATATATTTATAGAAACACCTAGGACATGCTGGACAAACCGTACGTACCTATCACCATGACGATTTGCGTGATATTCATTAAAAGGCGACTATGCATGCAATGAATCCACGTGGAATGTATTTACACCACTAGTGAAGCTCTGACATGTCTGATGCCCTACCGTGCCTAATCCTGGTAGACACCCTTGTCGTTTATTTATACAAACATGGGTAGCTATTGACGGGCACATTTAATACACATGCACACCAAGCCATTCAAAGGGGATTCGACAAAAATTCGACCAAAACTATGCAAGAAACCCCCCTCACGGTTAATAAAACACACATCCACTGCCGGATGTGTAATACTTTTTATTTTACTCTCTGGAAAGGGGACGAACATCACTTGAGAGTCACAGCGTGCTCCTGACAGAGCCCAATGCTGTGTTACACCCACCATTGCCTGCCGAGTGCCACACACCTCTGTGTTGTATTCCACTAGCTAGTGCATATGCTATGACACTCTCTAGCCCATGTGCACTGTAACACCACCCCGTGAATATGTCATGCCACACTTGTCTTCGCACGGGTTATATTGCCCCATCTAACGTGCCTTTCTCGATGCCTATGTTATAACGCACAGTGCTATGCCATACATATTACAATCTGGGATCCATATATTTGTCACAGTGCATATGCAACGTTACACTCCCCAGCACATATTTTATATTACAACTTTAGAGACTAGTTAGGTTACACAACACTGCCCTGTGCATATTACACTCCAAGGCGCATATCGCATAGCACGCGCTAGTGCCTGTGCTATCTCGCGCTCTCCAATGAATCTGTCATTGCGCACAATGTATTGCAAATTATATTTCACGCCCGGTTCATCTTATATCACACTTTTTGGTGCATAGTTTATACCATACACTATATCTAGTTTTCATTTTCAATCGTGCTCTCAGGACTATGTTCTATATAACACTGTGTTCACCTACCCTTTTCACGGGCATTACATTTTGCGATAGGGGGTGGAGGGTCAGGGGGTGTTTCTGCCAAGTGAGCCCGGAGTCACAGTCACAAACTTCCTCTTCTTCCTGAATAAAAGTGAGATTATGCTGCATACTTGTTCATATTTTAAGTAGTTCGCACAGACACAATGTTTTAAAAACAATAAAGTTCCTAATACCCGCCTTCTCTGAACAGTTAGCTTGCTGCCCCATCCCCTTCCTCCCTATCCTCTGTTGTGTGAATCCATGGACTAGCCTCCTCCCTCCTGCCATGCATGGTCTGATGTGCTGCCACTGCCCTCAATTTAGTATGATGTACCAGTCCAGTCCTCCTGCCCTCCATTGCCCAATTCTATGCCCCATCATTGACCTCCTGCTTAAACTCTGTGCTTAGCTTGCTGCCCCTATTCTCCTTCCCCCTGCCCTCCGATGTCTTTGTGCATGCCCCTGCTCCATCCTTTTTGCCCACCATGTCCCATGGACCTGCCACTCCTATCTACTCTAAGTGTTCTGTTGAGCTGCCACTCCCCTCCCACCTGCCTAGAATTGTCAGATGACTGTAACCTGTCCCTGCCACCTCCACCCTGCCTGTCCACATGCCATGCCCCTATCCTCTTCCTCCTGTCCTACATGGTCCATTGTACTGCCACACCCTTCTGCCCTCCCTGGTCTGTTGTGCTGCAACTGCTCCTCCTGCCTGCCCCGTGTGGTCTGTTGTGAGGTCCCTTCCCCTGAACTTTCTTGTCTGTGCACAGGTCCTGACCCTCCCTTCTATCCTCCATTGTCCTTTGTGCATGCCCCTCCACCCTCCTTCTTGCCCATCATAGCCATTGTGCTGCCACTAACCCTCCCACTTGCCATGCATGGTCTTCTGTGCTGCCGTGGCCCCTCCCACCTTCCCTGTGTGGTCAGTTAGCTGCCCCTGACCCCCTCCCACCTTCCCTCCATGGTCTGTGTGTATGCCATCACAGTCTCACTGTTGCTCTACATGGTGTGTCTTGCTTCTAGTGCCCACTGCCTGACCTCCATGGCTATCTTGCTGCTCCTGCCCTGCCCCCTTGCCCCCAGCCCTACTCCCTCCCTCCTGGCTTGTCTGTTCCATTGTAATGCCCCTGATCCGTCCCTCCTGCCCTTTATGGTCTGTTATGCTGCAGCTTTCTCTCCTGTCTGTCCATTATGGTCAGCTAGCTACCATTGCCTCTTGCCCCTCTGTTCTCTGTTGTCCATGTGCATGGTCCTGTCCCCTCCCTCTTGCTTTCTATGGATTGTTGTGCTGCACTCCCGTCCTGCATGCCCTGTGTGGTGTATTGTGCTGCTGCAAACCCTGATGCCTGCCCTGCAGGGTCAGTTTGGTGCACCTCTCCATGTCCCTCCTGTCCTCTGTTATCCAAGTCCATGTCCCTATCCCATTTCCTTCCATGATCCAATGTACCATACTTGCGAACATTTTGAACTTGGTAAGAGGGAGATTTTGAAAAAAAACTGGGGTATTGATTTTCCCCTTTGAGTTACATTGAAAAAGAGGATATTGTAGACAGGAGACAGATCAAATAAAGCCCATTTGAGCTTAAAAACATTGGACGTTTCCTGGCTGAATCGGGTCTGTTGGCATGTATGGTTGTACTACCATTGCCTCTTCCTTCTGCCCACAATGGTCTATTACATTGCCACAGCCTTGAAGGAGGGTAGATTTTGTATCACAGGGGGCCCCTGGCCCGTTCTGTCCACACCTGAAGTATGAGACCCTTGTCCTTGCCCTGCCAGCTGCATTTGTAGGCCGTATTAAATTGACCAGCGGGTCCTGTATTGCTATATAATTATCCTGAGACATCCTTACCACTCAGCCAGCATAAAACCCCTGTGTAGGCCCTTCTGTTCAATATGTAGGCCTCTTTGTTAAATTGACCATAGCTCTGCAATTTTAGTGTATAGCAGTCTGAAGGCAGGTCTGCGAGGCCTTCTGATCCAAACTAGTAGCCCCCACCCTACCCGAGTGCTCCGTGCTCGGTATCAAAGTTCAACATCCCCCTGAAGCTGTCGACATACAGTAGGCTGCATCCTGGACTGGTACTTGCGTCCTGGGCAGGTTTCCCGCTTTTAAGGAAGTGGCAACCGCAGAGCGTCAAGTTAGGAGAACTGAGGAGATTTTATACATGAATATATTGAATTCCCGTACAATACCCATTATTTTCTGCTTGCTCTATGGAACTTACGATAAGCGATTGGCCTGAGAGACTGACCTTTTCACCCAGTCCATTGTCAGCATTAAGTGGGTAAATGACGAAATGTCTGGTAAAATCTGCAGTCTAAGCTTTTGGGTAGCATACGTAGGTAGATGTAGCGTGCAAAGGAGCCCACAAAATGATATAAAAAGGGAGCACCCACAGATATCGACGGACTACCTCGCCGTCTGTATGTAGGTTAACAGGCAGTGCAGGTTTTCCCCAAGAGCTGGGAGCTCTTGTCTTCCTTTGCTTAAAATGTCTTGCTCTGCTTTGCTTGAAGTATCTTATTCTATTTTACCTATATGAAATGTCATGTTATGTTTAACCATTGTTCTCTTTACTTTTGCATTTAAAAGATTTTGTATTGTAATTGCAGGAATGCTTGCTCTAAGAGTAAACGTGAGTGTTCCTAGGTAACATTTTCCTTGGTGTAACTTGTTTCTCATGATGCATTTATAGATGTGTTTTCTCTCTCTCTCTGTCAGTACATTAATTGAGATACAGAGAATATTATGACAGCTGTATGATTATCTGGATTCTGTTTTTTGTACTTTATGTCTCTATTCTGCGGTTTCTTTGAAGTTGCATCTTCTCATTAAACTGCCATTGTATTCTGCCTCCAATTCCATGTCTCATATGTCTGTTTTCTTCATTTTTGGAGCAAGCGTTCCTAGGCACCCCGGCTCAAATTAAGGTGCCCCTTTTGTCCCTGACTCACTCTCCTGCTCAGTTCTGTGGTGGCTCCCGGGGATCTGGGGACCGCCCCTAGCTTCCTTGACCCGTAATAGATCTTCCCTCCAACAGCCTCTCTTGCAAGTCCTGTATTGTTGGTTTGTTGCCCCTGCCCCCCTTTCCACTGCCCTCCATAGTCTGTTGTGCTTCCACGGCCCTTCCTGCCTGCTCAGTGTGGCTAAATTGTTGCCTTTGCACCCTCCTACCTGCCTTCAATTTTCAGAGTCCGTGCCCCTGGCCTCTGCCTCTCAACAGTATCCTAATGAACAACTAGATTGCTAACATTCTATATTTATTACAAAAGTGTGGAACGCCTGACATCATCTTGATGTAATCAAAACTGTAATACCTAGAGCATTTCCTTTAGAAATTACATATATGAGAGGGTCTTATTGGCATCAAAATTATGGTTAGTGCTCTAAAAGACTAAAATAAGGACATATTTTCTGAGTTTTCAAATAGCGACAAAGCACTTTTAAATTATTTGTTATCTTTATGTTTTTTTATCCAGTTGACCACTTGATTAAATGTTGCACTTAGGGGAGAGGATGTGGTGTTACTTCCAGAACTGCAGACTTTGCAACTGGGGAACCAGGTTGAAGTTTCTGCTTCAGCTCGACATTCTGTGATTCTGGTCAAATCACTTAGTCTCCCCATGTCTACAACCAAAATGAATTTGTTCTTGTGTGATGTAACCAATGCTCATGTAAAGCACTCCAATACCTGACAAGTCTGCACTATATAACACTGCAAAAACACAAAATAATAAGTGTTTTGCACACTTCTGTCATTGGGCTATATTTGGGCTACATCTGGTTGATTTTGGGCTACATTTGGGCTCTTTTGTCTCCGGTGGCCATCTTGGGAGATTTATTTGTTATGAAGTTTCCTAATTTCCTCATGTACTGCAGTCTCCTCAGTAGGAAATGCTTTCAGTTTTTTACTTTGATTCCATCATGAAGGTATTCAGATATGTCACACATTTGCCATAAATTCTGAATGTTAGCACTCTAGTTGCTCATTAGATCACTGTAGTAAAACTACTCCACCATGGAAGTCTGCTCCTGGTATTAAAAGTGCATGTTTCAGTCTGCATGTCAGAATTTTTTAATGAAATAGAAGAGGATTTGAGAAGTCACTCAAAATGTGCCCTCATTTTCTTTCTTCAGTATTAATCATAATTTCTATGGCAAAATGAACCTCCTCATTGTGTTCCTTTTTAAATTAAATGTTTTAAGTGTTACCAGTTTATTCCAATCAAGATGGCTTCAGGTGTGCCATACTTTTGTCATAATGAAGACAGTAAGCGCTCTAGTTGTTTTTAAGAACATTCTGGGACATTCTGTCATTGGGCTATACTTGGGCTACATCTGGGTGATATTTGGGCTACATTTGGGCTCTTTTGTCTCTGGTGGCCATCTTGGGAGACTTATTTGTTATGAAGTTTCCTAATTTCCTCATTTACTGCAGTCTCCTCAGTAGGAAATACTTTCAGTTTTTTACTTTGATTCCATCAAGAAGGCATTCAGATGTGTCACACATTTGCCATAAATTCAGAATGTTAGCACTCTTTTTGCTCATTAGATCACTGTAGTAAAGCTACTGCTCACCAGGGAAAACTGCTGCTGGTATTGAAAGTGCATGTTTCAGTCTGCATGTCAGAATTTTTTAATGAAATAGAAGAGGATTTGAGAAGTCACTCAAAATGTGCCCTAATTTTTCTTTCTGCAGCACTAATCATACTTTTTATGGAAAAATGAACCCCCTCATTTTGTTCCTTTTTAAATTAAATGTTTTAAGAGTTACCACTTTAATCCAAGCAAGATGGCTTCAGGTGTGCCATACGTTTATCATAAGTAGGACTGTTAGCGCTCTAGTAGTTCTTTGGAACACTCTGGGAAGCTGCAGTAGAACACAAAGGAATCAACTGACAGTCTCTGCCCTTGTTGGATGTACATGTTTTACTGAGAATATCAGACTTCATTCTCACATGACTGAGAAAGATAATGTGAATTTACAGAAAATAAGCTCTCAGTTTAGCCTATAGATCACCTTCCAAACCTCTGTGGTAAAAGCATGAGAAAATATTTTTCTCTCAATCATGATATCCCAGAAGAAGGCTTTTTCACATGGTGAAATCACCTTAGAACATACCACAATTCCTAAAATGAGTATGGTACCATCAACAAATGATTTATAATGTAACTAAAGTCTTAAAACCTTCTATTAACTGCAATGCTTTTTAATGAGGTGCTATCATGTATATTTGTCCCAAGATGGCTGCCAACACTTCTTGGATGAAGTGCTGACAGCCAATCAGATCTCAGGATGAGATGTGTGGTTAGGCTCCGCCCACATATATATATGCTTTTAAATGCTATTTACTCAGGAAATACTGAACAGATTTACACCAGACCTGCAAAAGGCACTTCCTTGACCTTATGGCTACCTCTCTGCCAAATTTCTAGTAATTCTGTTCAGCCGTTCGGGCTGTAGCTCGTTCTAAAGGTCCTATGGAAAAATGCATGGGAAAAACGCGTTTTGGGACCCCCCTTTTATCTCAGCCCCCGCTTGACGAATCCCCCCGAGACTTTCAGGGTAGGAGCGGAGCGTAGCGCCCCACCTATTTTGAGAAATTCGCGAGGATTCATCGACCGGCGCCAAAGTTATTCAAAATAGAATGTTGCGGATTTCCTATGGAAAAGGGGTCCTAACTATAACTACCTACTGGCGACCGCCAGTAGGTAATATATATATATATATATATATATATTACCTACTGGCGGTCGCCAGTAGGTAGTTATAGTTAGGACCACGTTTCCATAGGAAAACCTCAACATTCTATTTTGAATAACTTTGGCGCCGGTCGACGAATCCTCGCGAATTTCTCAAAATAGGTGGGGCGCTACGCTCCGCTCCTACCCTGAAAGTCTCGGGGGGATCCGTCAAGCGGGGGCTGAGATAAAAGGGGGGTCCCAAAACGCGTTTTTCCCATGCATTTTTCCATAGGACCTTTAGAACGAGCTACAGCCCGAACGGCTGAACAGAATTACTCAAAATTTGGCAGAGAGGTAGTCCCTAGGTCAAGGAAGTGCCTTTTGTAGGTTTGGTGTAAATCTGTTCAGTAGATTCTGAGAAAATAGCCTTTAAATCAATATATATATCTGAGCCCGCTTACGGTACGCTTACCGTACGCTTACGGTAAGTGTACGGTGGCGTGCGCGAGCGCGATTCTGATTGGCTCTTAGATCTTAGTAAACATTCAAATCGGCCGAAACCAGGAAGCGGCGGCCGCCATTTTCTGTGTTTCACTCTGAAAAAAAAAGAGTGAAAACAAGAAAAGGGGGCAATGAGGAGAGTTACAGACCCCCTTACATTTGTGAGGGGGTCAAAGAAGGACTGTAAAGTACAAAACAAACATTTATTGATTTTTAAAAAAAATCACGGGGTACGCGTACGGTAAGCTTACGGTAAGCGTACGGAAGAAACATGGTGTGCGCGAAGGAGATTCTGATTGGCCCATAGATCTTAGTAAACATTCGAATCGGCCGAAACCAGGAAGCGGCGGCCGCCATTTTGTGTGTTTCACTCAGAAAAAAAACAGAGAAAACAAGGAAAGGGGGCAATGAGGAGAGTTACAGACCCCCTAACATTTGTAAGGGGGTCAAAGAAGGACAGAAAAGTACAAAAAAAACATTTATTGATTTTAAAAAAAATCACGGGGTACGCGTACCGTAAGCTTACGGTAAGCGTACGGTAAAAAAAATAAAAAAAAATAAATGAAAAGCAGATTTAAGAGTTTGCTCATCATATGTCCTCCATGTGCGCACGGTGCGCGAAGCGCATCGTGCGTTCATGGCCCATCTAGCGTAATGTGGGCACGCGGTGCGCGAAGCGCACCGCGTGCTCACTGTGCGCGCACGGTGCGCGAAGCGCACCGTGCGCGCATGGAACGAACTGCGTTAAGTGGGTGCGCACGCCACAAATGGCGTAAAGTAACTTAGCATTTAAAAAACCGTACAAATTCACTGAAAAAACCATAGGTTTCACACATGTTATAGTTAGCTGGACATTTTACTGATAAAAAACCAATGAAATTCCCCCGTTATAGTTACTGTAGGCAACTATAACTCACGCGACCGTAATCCTCTGCTGATGACATATGTGTCTTTATGAAAAAAAAATATTTGTAATATATGTATAGCTAAAATTTAATGGAAGAAGACATGGGCAAATAAGTGTCTAAATACAGTATTAGCATCAGCAGAGGATTGCGGTCGCGTGAGTTATAGTTGCCTACAGTAACTATAACGGGGGAATTTCATTGGTTTTTTATCAGTAAAATGTCCAGCTAACTATAACATGTGTGAAACCTATGGTTTTTTCAGTGAATATATATATATATATATATATATATATATATATATATATATATATATTTTTTTTTTAGGTCATAGCAGTAGGAGGAGGCTTTTCATGAGTAAAAAGGGGTTTAGGAGGGGAAGAGTCAGAGGGAAGAGTTTAGAAAGGTTTGTTTTGGGGGATCAGTATAGTAAAAGAGGTGTCAGCATAATGCAAGGAGGGGTAGAGTAGGGGAGAGTCTAGAAAGGTTTATTTTGGGGATCACAGTAGTGGTATGGGGTTTGGGATAAATGAGAGAGTGGATGTAGAGGATATATTGATAGAGGTATAGGGGGAGAGATAGGGTAGTGCATTGGAAAAACTAGCAGAAAGACGTTTGAGATGAGTCAGAAAGTTGGGTTAGAAGATATATTGAGAGAAGTATAGACTGAGAAATAGGGTAGTGCATTGGAAATGCTAAATTAGAAGAAAGTGATAAATATATAGATCCATAAGTACATTGAAAGTATATAGATGCATTAAGGAGGTAAGTATATGTAGATTAAAGATACTGATAGAGGTACAGGATGAGAAATAGGGTAGTGCATTGGATATGCTTTTTCAGGAGAAAAGTAACAAACACACAGATCCAAGTACATGGAAGGTACATGGATGCACAATGGAAGCAAGTACATGTAGACCAAAAAGGATTTTTTTTTTTAACAATATAATTATTCTACATGTTTACACAAAGCAATACACAAATATAAGTACATATCTATAATAAAAATAAATGCTTACAGAGGGATATGCTGTAAATCTCTGTTTGCGTATGGTGCTTATCTGGGGAAGAGCCAATTGTTGAGTAGTTTTCTGAAGAACTCTGGACGTTGTTCGCGTAGTCGTGCTACACGTAGCTACGCAAAGTGCACTTTGCACTACGCACTCTACGCGTAGCTACGCGAACTGTGTAGTGCGGTAGGGAAATGCTGTTCGCAATGATTGCACAGTGCCGGATGCTTGTCCGCACTGTGCAATCATTGCGAACGGCATCATGCACAGTGCAAGCGGTTGTTTTCTGCCGCTCGAGTAGATTTGTACTTGAGCCGCAGCTTTCTCAACGCGAACTGGTAGTTTCTCATCGCGAGCTGTTGTGAGCATACGCGACCACTCGCAATGAGAAACCTATCCTCCCTGTGTTGAGAATCTCACCGGAAGGTTTATTTTTCATGCTCGCGATCGGCAAATTGATGTTGCCGATCGCGAATGAGGAAAAAGTCTTGCAGGGATATTGATTTTGCTCGCTTGACTTTGAGGACAGTGAGCGTGCAAAAAATGCCTGCTACGCTACGCGTTTTTGCACTGTGCTACATGCAATTCGCGTAGCGCATAGTTGCGAAAACTACGCACACTCCGCGAGCATAGCGTAGTTTTCTGCCCAGGCGTACTGAAGATAAGGTGGTTTTCGGTGGATCTTATGTTGGGGGTAAACAGTACCATAGTTTGGCTGCTTGAACAGAGAAGGATGTGCCACCCATCGTATCTTTCTTATATCTTGTATCTTAGAATTTTGAGGCGAGATGCCCCTTTAGAGAGGAAGTTCCTTTGTTGAATGTGTCTGGTGATTTTATTCCTGATGAGGAGCGGTCCCATTCTATGTATTGCTTTGTGGGTGATACAAAGTAGCTTGAACGTGGATCTTCTGGCAACCGGTAACCAATGAAGGACTTTCAAGGCAGATGAGATGTGGTTTTGCGGTTTCATATGCAAGAGTAGTCTGGCAGCCGAGTTCTGAATCCGCTGTAGTCTTTTTATGGTTATTAAAGGTGATCTCTGGTGGAGGCTATTGGCGTAATCGAGTTTGGACAGGGAGATGGTAGCTTGGACCTTGTGTGGAAATCCCAAATGAGGGAAAATTGGGGATTTTCCAATGTCTTTGGGGCATTCCAGTTGAAGGAGTAGTTGCGTGTCATCTGCATAGTTATAGCACGTGAGGTGAAATTGATTGATCAGTACTGGTAATGACTTCATGTAGATGAAAAGCATGGGCGAGATGATAGAGCCTTGAGGGAACCTTGTTTTTTTGGAATATGGTTTGGACAAAAAAAGGGGTTATGGATGACATTAGTTCTCTTTCGAAGGTTGGCCGCGTTCCAGTCAAGAGCAGTTCCCTCTATGCCGACTTTATAGAGTCTTTGTTTCAGCGTGTCATGGTCAACCATGTCAAAAGCAGCCAAGAGGTCCAAGATGAGTAGCGCAGCAACCCTGTTGCGGTCTACTGTATTCTTCAGGTCATCCCATATGGCAAGGAGGTTAGATTCAGTGCCTCTTCCCGGATGGAATCCTGCCTGAAAGTCTGAAAGTATGTCATTCTCTTCAATGAATCTGGGCGAACTCTGCTCTTTCTATCAGTTTGCCCAGGAAAGGTCCATTTGTAATGGGTCTGTAGCTGTCAGGGTTCAGCGGGTCCAAGTTTGTTTTCTTCACTAAAGGGCGTGTGTGTGACATTTTGAGTTCTTCTGGAAATATTACGGTAGTTAAGGAATCGTTGATGATTCTTCTTATTGGAGTGGCAGCAGAGGTTGTTAAAAGAATTGTCTTGAAAGTTTGTGGTGGACACGGGTCAGAAGGGCTGCCGGCAGGCCTGCTTGCTTTGACCAGGTCGATAAATTCATCATGTGAGATGTGTTGGAAGGAACAGGGAGGCTGGGTTAGAGTATTCTTGGATTGTTGTTTTGTACAAGAGTTAGTGCTGGTGCTTTTTTCTGTTTTAAGTATGAGTCCAATGTGTTTGCTTTGTCCGTGTAATGATTTGCCAGTTTGTCCATGAAATCTTGAGTAACAGGATGAGTTCCTTCTAGGCAATTTGGTTAGAGACATTTATTGAGTATTTTATAGAATTCTTTATTTACACATTTAGCATTTTTAATTCTGCCTGAATAATACATTTTCTTAGCTTTTTTCTTAGCTGACTTGTATAATCTGTTAATTTTCTGTAGGTGAAGTTTGTCTTGTTTGACGTTTGTTTTCAGCCAGGTAAGTTGCAGCTTTCTAAGTTGTTGTTTGTGCCTTTTATCTCTATGTTTCTCCAAGGCCCTTTTTTACTTTTGTTCTGTTGTGTGGTTTTGAGTGGTATCAGGACGTCAAAAGCTTCCTGTAGCCACTCATATAGTTTTCAACAAAACTTATTGTTTCCAGATTTGTTCTGGATGTTAGTTGTGTTTCTAAGAGTTCCAAATTGAGTTTGTTTCACGGCCGATAGGTGGATGGATTCAATGTAGTTTTCGGTGAGTCGGTTAGTGTTATTTTATGTTGGAAAGCAAGCAAATGGTGGTCTGACCATTTGACCGGAGATATAGTTTGACAGGTAACTAGTTCGGTATTAGCAAAAATTATATCTAGGATACGCCCAGCGCTGTGTGGGGGTTTGTGGACAATCTGATGCAGGTTCAGTGTGTCTAGGCCAGTGATTATTGTTTTTGGATGGGTCATATTGGGTTTGTCAAACCAAATGTTGAGGCCACCCAGAACGCAGAGGTTGGAGTGTATTGTTATCAGGTTTGAAACTGTCTAGAAGTTCTTCTGGGAATGTTGCCTTGCTAGGTGGAGGTCTGTAAAGGAGCAGGAAGTTAAAGGAGGAAGACGGTGTTGGATTGCATCTGGTGAGAAGAGCCTCACAATTCTTTATGGTGATGTTGCCAACTTTAGTGATATGTAATGTTTGCCTGAAAACAACAGCTCGACCACCTCCTTTTTTGCCTATACGATTTTGGGTGATCGTTTGATAGCCTAGAGGAAAGGCTTCATGTAGGACTGGAGCCATATCATCTCCCAACAATGATTCAGTTATGAATAGTATGTCTGGTTTTGCATCGGTGAGAAGGTCGTAGATGTGATGTTTGTTTTTAGAGAGGGATCGAGCATTTATTAGTAGGCAGTTTAGAGAATGGGCTTTGGTGATAATGAGACTTTGTTTTGTAGAAGAGTGACCAGTATTGTGTGGGTTTGTAGCAGGTGTTTTTTTAGTGCCGGTTTAGCTGTATTAGGATAGCAATCGTGTAGCTGTTCTGTATCATGTTCCTCATCCAGCATGCTAAGAAGGCATTTTGATGGGTCTGCGTGTGTATGTGGTGGAGATCATGTTTGAGAGTGAGTCAGTGTGCTGTGTTGTTTTCGTGGTGTAACATTATTGTGCAGTAGACATGGGGAAGCGAAGTTGTGAGGTGTGGCACGTTGCTTATATTGTTTGCGTGTGTTTAGGGCGGAAGGTGTATGAGTCAGGGGTGGAGGTGCAGTATGTGGGTCATGTAGTAAGGTTCTAAATTGTCCAATTGATGAGAGGCGTTTGGAAGAGAGTTGCTGTGTTGCTGTATCGGTGTTAGGTGTGGTGGAAGAGAGAAAGCTTGGCATTGGAGTTTGTTCCTCTGTGTGGTTTGAAAGGTGGGTGTATGTTTGTATTTTGTGATGGTAAGTATTATGAGGTGTTGCACTTTGGAGATCTTATTGTGCTGGTGTGTGTGTGATGTGTTTTGTATTTGAGGAGTAGTAAAAAGGGGTGCTGGTGTATTTGTTTCATGCAATAGATTTGTTTGTATAGTATTGTTTCTGCGAGGAGCTTGTAAGGTAGAGGGGATGGTGATGTGCTTATGAGTAGAGTGTATGTTGTGTGTAGGAGGGAATGAAGTAGAGGTAAGAGTGTTTGTCTTAGACTGGTGTGTTGCAAGAGTTAAAAAGTGTGGTGCTGTGCAGTGTATGTGTTGTGCTTTAGTGTTATTATGGTAGAAGGAGGAGGAGGGTGTTGGTTGGACAAATGATGGAAGGCTGATTATATGTTTGTTAGTGATTAAAAGTGGTCTGTTATGAGTAATTAGAGCAGGGAGTGTGTGTCTGGATGGGATGTAGTTATGTATGGTGTTGAATGGTGTTGTGTTAGTGTTGAGTGGATTGGTTAGTAGTTTAAGATAGAGTTGTGTACTGTTTGTAGGTGATGGTGGGTATGTGTGGTAGTTGGGATAGAAGGGTGTATAGATGTGGTTTGGTTGGTTTTGCAGTGTATGCTGCTACATTGATTTGTGCATAGGGTTGTGTGTGGTGTACATTTGGTGTGGTGTGAGTGTGTTACTATGTATGTGGATGGTATGGGCTGGGTATTACTGAATGGGAAAATGGGCAGCATTTATGGCCCTAGTCCCGACCAATCTTGAACAGGCTCAAACAGGCAACTGCCCTTGTCCTCTCCGCCCTTAACCTCTCCGCCCGGGCTGAGATGCCCTGAACCCTGGCCTTAAATGGTCCTAGTAGTCAGGTGACCCCTTCAGCCAATGGGAGCCATATCCCTAACACTATCCAATCACAATAACAGCCCTAATATCTAGAACCAATAGGAGACCACGACCTTACAGTTAATCTGAGCCCTAGTCCAAACACTAACTCAGGTTCAAAAACCCTAATCTCAATGTCCAATAGAGGCCCTAGTAGTAGTCCCAACCCTAATCCCAGCAACCAATGACACAGGAAGCTCTAACCCCTACTTCCAATAGAAAGCCTAACCCTACTCTTAGTCCCACACCTAGTCCAGCAACCAATGACACCAGAAGCTCTAATCGCTTTTTCCAATTAAAGGCCTAACCCTAGCCCTAGTTCCCACCCTAGTCTCAACAACCAATCACACAGATTAAATACAGGCTGCTTTTGTAACCAATACAAGCTGGTTTCTTATTGCCTCTTTCAATGCTACTGTAAGAGCTGAGTGTGACACATACACCCATACCAGATTCTTTCCCACTTGGGCTGACCAGGCACATTTATCTGTCTTAAAATATCCCTTTTTCGATTATTTACCCTAAAATTCATTTAGAGGATAATACAGATAATCCTGTAAATATGTCTGACATTCTTACAAAACTTTGGACAATGAATCTGGCCCAAAGTGCCTACAGTGCATCAGAAAGTTTTCTACCCAGCTACAAACACGACTGTGCTGTTAAAAGTTTGAAGTTGCAGTTTGTGAATATCACTACTTGTATTTCCATATCTGCTTTGTTCCAGTCCGACCCTGTGCAATGCTTTTATTGCAGACCGTAAGTAACAGATCCACAATGGGGAACAAAGTTCTAGTCTCAGCGTCAGCTCAACATCCTGTGATTCTGGGCAAATCGCTTAATCTCCCTTTGCCCTCAAAAAGAAAAAAAAAGAATATGTTGATGTGTAAAGTAACTGGTGCTTCAATACCTTCAGGTCGAGTTCGATCTATGTAAAACTTCAAAAAGAGAAAAAAAATACATATTCAGAGCAACATGTAAACTTGCTGCTCTGGGTTGCATGAACGCAAGAGAGCAGAACTGCACCAATTCTTCACATAAATGGAGCAGTTCTGATCTCTCAATGCACTGGCACACTTGTGACTGCCTAACACCAACAAATCAGTGACACTCCTCTTCATCACAAGGGGAAGGGCCTCAAGGCCATTTTGTCAGGCTGAGGAGGTCGCGCCTACAGGGCAGTGAAAAACTCAGCTTGGCCAACGTTCATCTCAGACAGTTAGGAGTCTGCACATTTAGAGCATGTCTAGTTCCTGGCTACCTGACCAAGAGGAGTGTCCGGCTGACCTTTGCTCAGCCTTACAGACACTCTTCTTCTCTGGAAAAAGGGGAGGGTGTGTGGTCCCTTCGCCCGTATGGCGAGCCACAGCTGGACTCAAGTTAGAGAAGGAAACCAGCCTGGCCCCAATTTATGCACTTCCCCCAAGTATTGTTGGATTGGTGTTTGGGCAAGAAACCCCATCTCACAAGTTATGTACTTTACCCAATGTTTGCTAAATTGGAGTTAAAAGACCAAATCCATTCCTTTATTTATGCACGCTCCCAATTTAGCGGTACTGGAGTTAGAATAGTAAATCTGACTCATTCATTTACTCATGTCTCCAATTTATGTTTTGTTGCAATTGAGTTAGAATAAATGCAGTTTCTGCAATTTTTGTTGAGCGAGAGTTAGAATAGTAAATCTCTACCCAAAGTCTGAGCTAATTCATTGAGGCTCTTTTCCAAATGTTTGTGAGATATATATATACACTTCCTCAATATTTGCATGAGTGGAGTTCGAATATTAAATCTCACCCCCTTTATTTATGCTCTTTCCCCAATTTTAATGGGACTGAAGCTGCAATAATATATCTGACGTGATGTCTTTTATATATGCACTGGCTCAATTTTGTTGTACTAGTGTTGAAATTGTAAATCTATCTTCTTGACACTCCTTACAACCTTGACACTCCCCTAACTTGCCACTGAAAACAGCATGGAATTGTTGCTTCAACCCCTGCACAAAATCAGAAACATCACTCATACATGCAGAATTCCCAACCGTGACATCGGTAGTGGGTCCAGTAGTGTACAGAGGAAGATTAGCTCTTGGATCTAATCTTATACCCAGTTCCTCCTGATGTAACCAACCTAACAAGGACTGCCCACTTTTTGCCACATAAACTTTCCCAAAGGTACGGTGTCCACCAAATTTAATGTTTGCCCAGAAGTAACCAACTAAATCAGTTTTATGGCCCATGTAATCACTGGGAGAGACGTCAGGAGACAAAATATGTTTGTTAGGACATTTCCTGACCAAATCATGGGAAATGATGGTATGCCAAGCACACAAGTCCACTAAGACCCGTATACTCATACCATCTACTGGAATGTCGTATGAAGGGAATTTAGTTGTACATGTGCCTCCATTGATATTAAAAACAGTGTTGATATCCTGTAAACAGAAGAAACGAAGAGAAGCACAATATTTATAACTTTGCACAAGATTCATTCTCCTGAGCACAGATCTGCACACTCTACCAAATGACCCTTCTTGTTGCACCTGGAACACACCTTATCCATTACAGGACACATCTTAGAATTGCCCAAATGCCCATTACTACCACATCTGTAACATAGCAGTATCACCTTTCTTCCTTCAGGCCTTTGCCATTTGTTTTTCATCTCTGATTTTTGCAACTTTTCATCTTTTTGCACAGGGAGTTTCTTTGACTTAACTCCGTCTTTAGATACAATATGGACCTTACTGTTCTCATTACCCCTTGTCTTCTCTACAAGCTGGATGTACAGGGAACTCTGTAGTGGTGCTATCAAAACTACTGCACAGTTACAAAACTGGCACCCCACCATTCCAGTCTCCCGGAGAGGTGCGTTGAGTCTGGTCTTGAGCACAAACCTTCAATATTTAAGTAACTGACTACAGCAGGGTCTTGTGACATACTGTCTCAGTAAGGATCCTGCTGATGTTAAAAGGTTCACTTCCTGTCACGCTATATATAAACCTCTTGTCTTCAGGCAGGGACAGTGTGCTTCCCGTGATTGGATTTAGAGACAAAGGGCCATATTATCAAGGATAGGCGATAATATTATCGCCACTTTAGCGGCAGGAAACTGCAGCTAAAGCGGCGATAATGGGCTTGATAATATGCCCTTGTGAATTGCCATAGAAGCCCAGGTTCTGCAGTTTCCTGCCGCTAAAGCGGCGATAATGTTATCGCCAATCCTTCATAATATGGCCCAAAATGCTTCCAATCACGAAATACATGGAACAATACATGTAACAAAAACAATAATACATTTTGTTTTAGTACACCCCGGTGTTCAAACCACAGGCACAGCTCCTGAAAGACAGGCGCGACTGACCGTGAAAGGCCATAATGGGAAGTAATAAATACTAACATGTATTTTCCACGGTCACCAAACTCACTAATTATGAAATGTATCTGTGTGGGAGCTGCCGAGCAGGAAGCTCTTTTCAAATCAATACGTGCCAGTGTCGTACTAGCAACGAACGCTGCAGTCTGACCAGGAGAGACATCCTCCTGAGCGTTCCCTTTGATTCTCTCTCTGCTTTGTCACTCTCCCTTACTTTCCCCCTGTTGGTGCCCATAATACCACATCATCAGGGTGCCTATTTTCTGCATTCTATTCTTCCATCAGTTATATGGAAATGTATAGCAAGCTTTTTGAGATGCAAATTTGAGGTAATAAACGAAAAGACACAAGGCCAGTTTATAAATAAATACAGCTTTACAACCAAGAAGTTCAGGCTTTTGCTGCACAGCAGCTCTGACATGAGTCCTAACAGCGGCAAGTGCAGTGCAAGCTCTACTTCGAGGCACTCGTGCATTTTCAAGAACTTAGTTCAACCACTGCTAATAACACGGGCTTGGTAGCAGCAGCACACCCCAGTTTAGAAGTAGCTAGCAGGTTCAATGTGCACTAGCCCTGCCCACTCACCTGAAAAACTCTAGAGGGACTAGAGCTAAAGAAACACCCTTTGACACTTATTAAAATACAGACACCATTGAACCCCCTGGCAGTTCAGGAGACACAGAGAAAAGGTAGTGGGATTGTTCGAGGGGTGTCTGTGCTGACAAAAACGAGATTTAAGAAACAGCGAGCTGCCAAAGTCACTGACAGGTCCTACCAACACACACTGCACCAGAGACTCCAAGCAACTACTACAAAGCCTCTAGTTGGCTATCCCTGGGCGGTGTTACATACCTTGATTCACGACGTGGAAAATCTCAGTTGCAAAACTGCCAGGGGCTTGGAGCAGCACCAGGGGCTTGGAGCAACATGACTCCTTTGCGCGTTAGTTTGCTCAAGATTGGTTGAGGTACCTCTCCAGCACCTCGAGGGATGCAGCATCAGAGCTGCGCAGTTCCACCAGCATGCCTCCTGTTAAACGCTACTTCTGCCTTTCCCAGGAGGAAATCCCGCAGCAGCAGGTGCTTTCTGGCCAGTACCATCAGTAAATAGGAGGCAGTGACCGGGCAGCGCCTGCAAAGTCACATTCGGGTTTGTGATACGGCAAATACTTGCAAACAAAGCAACGGTTTAGTTTTACGGTGTGAAACATCATCAATAAATTGGCCAGCTTTCTGGCAGCAGTAGGTTGGGACCTTCGGTGGAGCCACTGACCACTAACTACAGGGCCTGGGCATAGAGATTTCGGAAGAGCATCCCAGAATCCTCCTAAAGCCTTCTCTGCCACCTAATGCACCCGATCCAGGCTGAACAAGGGGATAAGGCGAAGTTTGTACATCATTTAATTCTAGGTTTGTTTGAAGACAGAGATGTTATTGCAGGAGGTGTCATGCACGCCAGCGATGCTGGTGAGACCATATGGTCTGGTACTTACCTATACCCCCTACTCCAACTACGGACTCTGGGGTTATGGATGGCACCTCCCTCCCCCCAGCATAACAGTATTGGAAACCACACCAAAATAATATATTTTTGGATTAGGGGGGGTGTAACACCCCGGCCGTATTTATTCAAAATTAACAAACAATTTGTAAAACATTATATACAGAACTTTACGCAGAAAGTACAGATACATTTGATAGACAGATATTCCATGGCTAACCTTAACACAGTCTAATACACAAGACACTCCTACCGTAAATCTATCAATGCATGTATTTACTTTCTGCGTGTCCCATCTAGAGCCTACGGCAAAGTCAATGACTGGCAGCTCCCTCAGTCCCAGTGTACTACCAAATACTACCCCTGGAATAAGGTTGCGCAGGGGGTACAGCTTATCGGATGGATACTTTCCCCCGGGCTCCCCCTACGCCCTGTGCCTTAAATTCCATTACGGTGGGCTGCAGACTTCTGCATAATGGCGCCTTGATGCGCATGCGCGTGCAGGGGTGGCCCCAGGCCCACTGGGAAGGATGACTCCCCTGCACCCCGACAACCTACTTACCAGCTGTCACTACCCCTGGAGTTACATGGTGCTGACTGCTAAGGACTGAAGACTATGCTTACCAATCATGACCTTACCGCCTGACCAGAGACACCACTAAATACGACAATATCTAACTGAAAGAGAAATTCAACCTTAAGCTTTTATTTATACGTTAATTCAGAATCAATTACATACAATCACTTTGTTACCTGCAAATAAATTGGAAAAAAGGGAAACAAAAGATAGTTATCCATAGCACACAAACCAAAAAACAAACCTTCCAACAACACTGCCTTAGGGGATGGTGGGTGGGAAAGAAAACAGATTACAGGCCCGCAGCCGGCCCAGTGAATGTTCCTGTGGGGAGCAAGAACAAGAGACTGTTCTGCTCCCCACGGCCCCCTTTTAAGGAGGGTGCCCAGGCTGACCAGATCAGACCGGTCTACCTGGGCGCAGGCTGGAAGTTTTAGAGCCGGAAGCACCGAAGTGCTTCCGGTTCAAAGAGGCCGCCTCTTCCATTGGTCGATGCGGGGGAGGGATCGCCGCGTCATTTGCTGACGCGGCCTCCCCCCACCCCCCTTCTCTAGGCCGGGGACTAGTGTGATCGCCATAATGGCGGCACGGTCTATGCTAGCCCTCGCCTTCTCCATATGGTCTGGTACTTACCTATGTCCCCTACTCCAACTACAGACTCTGGGGTTATGGATGGCACCTCCCTTCCCCAGCATAAGAGTATTGGAAACCACACCAAAATGATATATTTTTGGATTAGGGGGTTGTAACCCCCGGCCGTATTTATTCAAAATTAACAAACAATTTATAAAACATTATATACAGAACTTTACGCAGAAAGTACCGATACATTTGATAGACAGATATTCCAGGGCTAACCTTAACACAGTCTAATACACAAGACACTCCTACCGTAAATCTATCAATGCATGTATTTACATTCTGCGTGTCCCATCTAGAGCCTACGGCAAAGTCAATGACTGCCAGCTCCCCCGGTCCCAGTGTACTACCAAATACTACCCCTGGAATAAGGTTGCGCAGGGGGTACAGCTTATCGGATGGATACTTTCCCCCGGACCCCCCTACGCCCTGTCCCTTAAACTCCATTACGGGGGGCTGCAGACTTCTGCATAATGGCACCTTGATGAGCATGCGCATGCGTGGGTGGCCCCAGGCCCACTGGGAAGGATGACGCCCCCGCACCCTGACAGCCTACTTACCAGCTGTCACTACCCCTGGAGTTACATGGTGCTGACCGCTAAGGACCGAAGACTATGCTTACCAATCATGACCTTACCGCCACAGGCCAGCGTAGTTGCCCGACTACCTGGCCTCCCCCTCACTCACTAGGAAGGTCATGTACTGCACCTCATATTCTCCACCCAGGCTAAGATGTCCTCCATGAAAGCCTGATTTCCTTTATGTGAGAGGTGCACCCCGTCCTGCAGAAAAAACTGCTCCCCCTTGATGTATCTGTGTCTTATGGACCTTAATTTAGGGTACTGAATAACTTATCAAATTTGTTGTTGATCCGCTTTACCGCATAATTCAACGCTCTAAGTAACTCGCCCCCCCTCCACTGGAACCTGTGGATCATGTGCGACCATGCTATTATCGACTGAGGACACTGCTTCGCTAGCCACCCCACTTCTGTGAGCAGATCTTCCACTAGTACTCTATTGCCTAATCGGGCAAGTCATTAGCCCCCAGGTGCAGGATCCAGATCGCCGGTGGTCCCGTACTTGCTTTCAAAGTGCGGTTCACCAACTCCCTGAATTGACCTACGCACAAGCCACCCTGTCCGATAAATGATAACCTCATCCCCAGTTGATGGGCTCTAGTCCTGACAGGCCCTGAAAAGAAATTCTTCAAACGGCGAACATATGAGTGCCCTATCACCTAAACATGTTGATGTTCCTGGTGTGAAGAGGGAACTTGCACCACCATTTCTGCTGCTTGCCCGAAGCTCGTCGTCCGACGCTCTTCTGTTTGCTCCTGTGGTTTGTGAGTGCGAACGAGTGCAGGCTTCCCCCCTGAGTCACAGGATGAAGAAACTGCGAATGACGTGGAAACAAGAGAGCCAAGGTAAATGCCTTGCCACGCTGGCATGCAGCACACAAATACCAAAAAACTGCACCTAGCACTATCTGATAGTGAAATTTACCCCTCTCTCTGAGTCACAGGAAGAAGGGAAAAAACCCATTGCACACTTAAAAACGGACAGTCACACCATGCTAGAGCATGTGCAGCCGCACATATCTCTTGTAACAGTTAGAGGACCACCTACCGATCCTCTTGAGACGCTCGTACCCCAGCCCTCTTTCTGCTGCTTCAGTGCCTGCCCCTATCCTGAAAGAATGAGTCCCGAAGTCGGCAGTGTCTAGGCCGGCATTCTTCAATGCCAGAAGCATGACTCTCCTGAACTGGAACACCGTGAGTGGTGACCCGTCCCCATGTATCAAGAGAGGCCCTCTCGTGATTTGTGCCCGTTGGGCCATAAAGGCCTCAAGCGTGTAGACAGGGCAGCATGAAGTGTCCCCTATGTTCTCTCCCCTACCATCTTGATCAGTTTTTTACTTTAGGATGGAAATCAGCACTGAATCCTTCTTTATGTTAACGTGTCCTATCTGCAGGCCCCCCAGCCAATCTTTCTTATTCATTGCGACTAGCTCGCCTATCCTAAATGTGCCGTAAAATGCATGGCAGAATGCTGCTTGGAACAGGACCACTTTGAGTGGGGAAGTGCAAACCTGCGGCAGTGCCCCCACTAGTTTCCCTAGTGTTTCTAATCCTATGAGTCTCCTGACATCCGGCTGCCCTCCCTGCAAGCGTTGCCATCCTTTCAGTGCCTGGCGTAACCACGAAGTTCCTTGTGGGATCCCCTCTTCCATTTATCTTTGCAAAAAATGATATGGCTGAGATATGTCTTCTTGCTCCTGATTACGTGCGTCCTTGTTCCCTCATGAAAGCAAGATATTCAACTACTGACTCATGGTCATGCGACTTGTGCTCCCACTGTTCCCCCAAGAAGAAACAAAAAGACCCAAACGCCCCTTCGTAAACACTTCTGGTTCTGGGCGCTAGGCTCGCTGCCACGAGGTTCGATACTCGGGGGCACCAAGCTGCCAAAGCTGTTCTGGGAAAGGTGTTGGGTGCACTGCTGCCTCTGGGATGTGTGACCTGAATGCCTGCATTTTAAAACGAGACAATGCATCAGCCGCGTGGTTCAGAATACCTGGCACGTGTTTAGCTTTAAAAAGGACATTCAATTTCAGGCATTGCAACACAATCTCCTTCAACAAACGCAGCATCATGCCTCATTTAGCCGTTTGGCTATTTATACATTCTACTACTGCCATGTTGTCGCACCAGAAAATTACGGACTGGCTTTTTAGTCCCTCCACCCATACAGTCAGCGCCACTAGAATTGAAAAAACCTCTAAGAAGCTTATGTTAGTGGTGAGCCCAGATTTCCTCCACCGATCTGGCCAACGCTGAGCTACCCACTCGCACCCCAGGATGGCCCCGAATCCCTCGCTACCTGCAGCGTCAGTCATTAGGCCCAGCTCCAGGCTGGACCTAGGTGGGCTGGGCCACACCGCTCTCCCATTAAAGTCACGCAAGAATGCTTTCCAAATCAACATGTCCTGTCTAACTTCACCGGACAGCCTGGTGTGATGATGCTTCTCCCTGAGACCTGACATGGCATGTGTGATGGTGTGGGAAAATGGACGCGCCATTGGGATTATGCGTAGTGCAAAATTCAATTGCCCGACCACCTGCTGTAACTGGTGCAGCGTAACCTTATCTTGTTGAGGTAGTGTTGCAATGCCACCCCGAAATCTTTGACTTTGTCAGCTGGTAATCTCAAGACCCCTTGGACAGAATCTAGTTCAATCCCCAGGAATTCAATCGCTGTGCTTGGTCCCACTGTCTTACTGGGTGCCAGGGGCACACCAAACTCTTGCATCAAGGTGCAAAACTTTGACAATGCTGCCCCGCATTCCCCAGAGTCTGGTGCCCCCCAGAACAAGAAAATCATCCAGGTAATGTAGCACCCATTGATGCCCCGACTCCCTGCTGAATGCCCTCTCTAAAAAGGAGCTAAACTTCTCTAGGGGCAGGACACTGAGCAACCCATTGGCATACATTTGTCTACGTAGTACTTTCCCTGAAATTGGAAACCCAGCAAGTGAAAATCTGCAGGGTGGACTGGTAGCAATCTAAACGCGGACTCAATGTCGGCTTTTGCTAGAAAAGCTCCCTGACCTAGCGACCTGAGCATGTCAACCGCTTGGTCAAATGATGCATATTTCACACTACAAAGTGTGTCAGAGATGGCATCATTCACTGAACTGCCCCTTGGTGCAGAAAGATTGTGTATCAGTCTGAATTCGCCTGGCGCTTTCTTAGGTACTACCCCTAGAGGTGAACAAACAAAATCCTGCATTGGGACGTCATCAAAAGGCCCCGCCACCCTACCCAGGCTTACTTCCTTGAGGTTTTTTGCTGTTGCTATATCTACATTGGACCTAACTGAAAGCTGGTTCCGGCAGTGTGCCACCCCGTTGTAGCCCCGGGCTGGTATCCTGAAACCTTCAACAAACCCCTCCCTGATCGTCCTGGCAGCTTCGGGGCAATTGTATGATTCTAACCAAGGTATCATGATGCTAACATTAACTGGGGATCTAGCCTTTCCTAGAAGTACATTGCTATTCTTGTTTCTTGCCCCCTTTGACCCTGGATATTTTGTGACACTTGGACTCGGGGTGGGATGCGTTACCACAGTAACCACAGGAATGCTTAAAACTACATGTGCCTGGCGCTCTACTGCAAGTTCTCTTGTTAAAATCAAAACAGACGCCTATTTTACCAGTGTTCCCTGTCTTCCCCGTGACCCCCCCGTGTTACCGGTGTGGCCTGCTTTAAAGGGATGGAACCGGACGTTGTCAGGTACCTGCCCCCACCCATTATCCGCTGATCCCTGTACCAAATGTCTCAAATGAATAAACATGTCGGTCTGGTTCCATCTTAGAGTTGGATCCTGTGCTTTTGCCCTCCTAAACTCTTTATCTTATTCTTTCCACTCATCACCTCCCTGTGTAGCATGGGCGACGGTGATCCTATTCTGATAACATGCCATCTCAGATCCAACCTCTGGGAAGCGCTCTAACATGACGGCCATGAATATAGTGAAGCCCTGTATTCATTTGGCCAGGTTCTCCTCTACCCTGTATTTCAGGATTATGTTTGACCATTCTTTGTGATGTGTCCATTCCTTGTTCTTCTTAACCTCTTCCCTTTCTGCCTCGTCTATCAAGAGGGAAAACATGCTAACATATTCCCCCTTCCAAATCTTTTCCTTAGTATCTTTAGAAAAATGCCGCCCCAACTGTTCCCTCCCGGAGCGCATCTCTCCCAAGCCTAGTGGAGGTAGTGTTGCCGTTGTACCTGCTGGTGCTGCCGCATCAGCCGTCTTGCCCACCTCTGTGTTCTTCGCGTCGCTGACTGTTACCAGGACACCTTCGCCACCGCGGACCCCTTTCCTAGCTCAGCCATTAATTTCTTCGCCCTTTCAATGGCATCGCCCCCCCCCCCCGGATGACGCCCCTGCGGCATGAGATCAGTTCCACACCATCTCCAGCCAAGGGAGTACTACCGCCAGGTTGGCAGCTATGTCAGGCTGAGCCGGCGTGGCTCACCCTGTCCCATCCCCGAGGGGGAGGGCAGGGACAACAGCCCGGTCCTCAGTGGGCCCCACGGGCACTGCACCACTTGGGCTCCCTTCGCCCGGGGGCCCCGGCGTGTCTGCAAGTGGAACTGCATCACCTGAGCCCCCCTCGCCCTGAGGGCTTGGCATAGGTGCAGGTGCACTTCTCGGTGCCACCCCCGCCCCTCTCCCACAAGGCCTGCACCCGTTCCTCTTTGGCGGTGGCAGGGAGTAGGTTTTTGGTGGGATGATAGGCCGCCTACCCCTCCCTTCTGGCACTTCTGGACCCTCCACCTTATCCTGTAACCTGTTGAGGGTCTGCCCCATAACCTGCACTTGCTGCATTAACGCCTCCAGCAAAACGTCCATGCGTGACCGCTTCTCGTTCCGCCAAACCGGAGGGGTAAACGAGATGCTAAATTATATGGGACCTGCCTGCACGCGTAAACCGTAGCCCCAGATAGATGACCGTGTCACCTCTTACCTTCAAGAAGCAGCAGCCCCCAGCCAACCTTTGCACTCGCGCAACCAGAGCCACGACCTACTGGCTAACCCAGTAGGCTCAGGTGAGCCACGCGCTCAAACCCTCTGTGGCTCCCAGAAGTGATAAGATGCTGGTTAGCCGGTGCCGCCCAAGCAAGTTCCTCCAGTGACCACCAGCGACCTTTTAGCCAGGCACAGTTTTGTCCACCCCGGAATGCGTGCTGTGGCTGTGGAAACAACAAATAAAGCCGGTTTCGCTGCGCGAAGCCCTACCTGTTTGTTACCCAACAAGTTCTAATCTCTGTTAGCCCCTGCACCCTGGCCTTGGGGCACTCACGCTTCAGGCTGATTATAAATCGCTCACGTGCTGCAGGGGAAGCGCTTGCGCTTTAACTCTTAGCGCTCTCCCAATTATTCTCTCTGGTTCTCACTCCCCCTCTAACACTTCCAAATGAGCTGAAAACACAGCTTCCATGTTTCCCAATCCATGAGTGGCTCACCAGGAGCTGTGAGAAACGAAGGAAGCCGAACGATGCCTGAAATGCTGGCATGTGAAAGTACACACCCTTAAAACCACTTGCTTTGGCTCACTACACCCATAGAACAGTATTTATATGCCTAAAAATTACAGTAATAGCGCCAAAGTCTTGCATAAACACCAAAATAATAACAGTCCCTCAAGCAGAGATGTGCGTATCACTGTAAATTGACATGCAGCGAGTCTCCCCCAAATGGTGTGAGCATCACTATTGGCAATGCGCTGGTAGCGTAAATAGATGCCAAATAAACACCTCCTGCAGCAAGCCTCACCCAAATGGTGTGCGCATCACCACGCTGTTAGCATGAATAACGCCAAATAAACACCTCTTGCACATGTCGCTGGTGTGCGTGTCACTGAAGAGAAACTGACCATTGCACTCCCAGACCACAATTTCCCTCTAGTATAGAAATTGACACACCAGGACACTTCCAGCATCAATCTCCTTGCAGTAGGACATACTTGGCCATGAAGACGCCTCAATAACCAATCTGCTGGCACCAGGAGGTGTGCACCACTCACCCGAAGCAGCGGCCAATGAAAACAACACCCGGAAACCAGAGCGTAACCAGGAACAATCCATGAAACAGGAACTAGTCCAACTGCAGCAATGTGCACACAACAAGGAACTCTATTGGGAAAATAATAGCCAGTGAGGCAACAGCATCGCAGTGCTTATCCAATGAGTTAGCACATTCTCCGAAATTGGCAGATAAACAAATATTGAATTTATTATATGCTGACGATGTCGTCTTGCTTAGTCAAACAAGGATAGGGCTGCAGCGATTAATAAACAAAATATTAATGTATTTAATTGAGAATAAAATGATAATCAACTAAACAAAATCCAAAGTAATGGAAGTCAGCAACAGGGTATTTATCCACAATAAACACAAATGGTATCTACAAAAACGGCAGCTAGAAAAAGTGCGATGCTATAAATATTGATCCAGCGCGAGACTGGGAAATGGGTAACAACGTATACCGATATCCTCCCTGTGTCGCAGACCCATCGTCACACACACTCATTCATACATGCGTTCATTGGTGGTGCCCATAACACCAACTCACACATGTCACCATTCACAAGTCTACACACACAGGAGGGATGATTAATTCAAGCGCTGGACATGTGGGGGAAACACCTTATAACCTATAGGGAGAGATGAGTTATTTTTACAAAATATACATTAGCATTCGTCGCCTATAGATCCCTAATCCTAAACATCAAGGCACTCCACCCACTTGGTTGACGGACCAATTAGTTGGATTGGTTGATGGTGATTTAGAATCAGCAAAAACACATTTAAGAATCAGAATCCTTATTTCTCTCAATGAAAAACCACAAACTCATATTTTCTTCTTAATCAATATTTGTTTATCTATAATTTCATAGGGGCATATGCATCAACATTGGCATTTGCGATTCCTTATTAGCGAAAAATAAGGATTCGCTAATAAGGAATAGCAAAAGGCTATGCATGTAGGAATCGCTATTCAAATAGCGATTCCTTAACTTTCCTTAATTGCTACTAGCAAATTGCGAGTAGCAATTAAGGAATGCCATCCCAATCATTCCTATGGGCCTCCAGGCCCATAGGAATGAATTGGAGATTGCATGAGCAAATAGCGAGTACCAGTAGGTTCTCGCAAATTGCTCATGCAATTTCAAGGGTGCAAGGGTGTCAAAATGACACCCTATTGCACCCCTGAAATTGATATGTGCACATATGTTGCACACACACATGCTCTAAGGGCATGTGTGTGCGCAACATGAAACTTTGAAAAATGCACAAAAGTGCATTTTTCAAACATTTAGCAAATTACCATGCAGTTCATCTTCATGGTAATTCGCTCCCCCTATTAGCGAATTCGCTAATTTTTTAACTTTCATGCATTGCATTTAAGGAATCCCAAATTGAGATTCCTTAAATTAAGGAATCTCAATTTGGGATTCCTTAAATGCTATCGCTATTTAAGGAATCGCTATTTAAGGATTCCTTAAATAGCGATTTTTGCTTTTGGGTTGATGCATTGGGATTGGGTATTTTTGACTCAATACCGGGAGCTATTAGCGAATCGGTATTTTACCGACTGGATTTTGGCTTGATCCATGAGGCTGATTATGGTTTATATTTGCATTAGTCTCATAATATTTTGATCAATTTAAGTAAATCGCAGAACATCATATTTACCTAATCGGGCTATCTGGGGTCCTCTAATTCATTGGCTCTGCATAACCGAGTTTTGTCTCATATTGTCCGAATAAAGCAGCTCAAGACTCAGAGTCCAAAGTCCTCTGCTCAGCACGTTACAGTCCCAAATATGTATCAAAGGACCATAAATTGTGCAAGCATCTATCATTGCCTGTGGAGTTAGAAAGCGTTTGCAGTCATCAGGCGATCAGGCAGCATCCGGACCATCAAGAAAAGGCGTTGCGCCCCTCCCTATTCTACTATCCTTTTTATAATAAAAATCAGGTTAACATGATACATTTTTAGGCCAAAAACAGAGGTGATTGGCTGGTTGGGATCGTCCAATTCTTATTCCCAGATTCTCAGTTCAGTCCGAGTGGTGATGTCACTAGTACGCTTTAGTGTCGGCTTGTTCCGGTCTGTTGTAGGCTTGATTGTTCCCTTATCTTGGCAGACCACCAAATTCTTATCCCTGACTGGGAACATGATGTGTAAAGGTTGCTAAGAAGTTCACGATACCGTCCGAACATGCGCAGGTGACTCTGCGCTTCACAAGACGGTGGCCACTTCTGTATACTGTGTCAGCCACCATTTTGGACTAGGCCCCGATGTCAACATAAGTGAAACAAACATAAAAGAATAATTAATACATAGAAATGATGATTCTAATGTTAACCCCTTACTAATCCCTTTATGTATTAGTATTTATCTAGCATATGGCGACATTTAAAGCAATTATATTCACCTTTTCGATCCACCATGGAGATGCAAACGTCACAAAGCAATATCTCATGCGATATACTATTACCACATATACTATTGTTAATATGCGTACAGATTTTAGTTATATGAGTTATTTAGCCATGCAAATAGCAGTATCCCACGTATAATTTGTGTTTTTATAATGTTGATTAATATACATGCAGCACTCGTTTAATAATATTATAATTAATAGATTATATAATTAGTATTTTCATGCAAAAATAGAGGAGGTATACAAAAATTTGCACTACCTGCTCCATCAATCCCCCCTTTGGTGATTATATCACCACACTACCTACATTTTTGTAAATTTTTATAAAATAAATGAATTCAATGGGTTTTAAGTTTTGTTAGTTCACATTTCTGTTTCATATATCTCTTCTTCTCTTGCTTTTCTATTCATACTATCTTTTATTTCTTCTAATTCTACTTCTTCAAATTCTCTTTCTCGTCTTTTATTTCCTCTCTTCTTTAAAGTTTCTCTTTTTATGTTTTTCCGTTTTTTCTTTCTTTTGCAACATAAACATCCTAGTCTTAAAATTAATACTAAAAATATCACACATGTTAATGGAAATAGGATCTTACCTATATAAATGTGCTACTTAATTTTAATAGGAAATCTTTAATAGAGGAAAATTTCTTTCCAATCTATTCCCAAACACCTTCAACCTCCAGTGGTGCATTCTCTTCATGCAAATCAGTTATATTTTTAATGCATGTCTTTAGATCTCGACTTTCATAAGGAATGTAAGTACAACAATGTTGAACTTTCAGCATTCCACAGACTCCACCCTCTTTTGCCAAAATTATATCAAGGGCAAGTCGATTTTGCATTACCAGGGCACGCATGGCTACCATTTCTGTGTTTACTAGTAAGAATACTCCGGCGGTGCTTGTTGACAAGCGATCCACTACTGTGGATAATTTTCTAATTTTGTGTGCATTCAGAGATATTCCCACTGCTGGTATTAATGCTCCAAAAATGTCTCCCACAATTTCTGACCAAGATTCTCTTTTTCTACGTGTTAGTTGACTACCTAACTCATGTACACCATCTCTTCCTCTTCCCACATGAAATATCTTTGGGAAAACCAGGCCTATATAACATGTGCCATACCAATGATCTGGTAATTGATAATATGCTTTGTTCCTGCAGATAAAATATAATCCAGGAAAGACTGGATCATTTCCTCCTTTAAATCCCCATCCACCCATGATTCGATATGTATCGTGGCAATCACTTGTGCCTACAAAATAATTATCAAATGCAGTTTGATTCCTTCTAATACACAACTTTCCTTTCTGAGGCCAATCTAAAGCCATTGTTGGACTAGCTTCTCCTTTCAAATGTTTTTCTCTTTCAACATCCCAAACTGTCTTTTCTTCTTTTCCTTCAGGTATTTTCCTTTGCATCTTTAATCTTCTTTCTTCAACCATATCTAAGAAAATCCTTTCTTCCTTCTTTAAACTGCAAGCTAGATTATTTCTAAATATGGACTCTAATGTTAGTTCTTTAGTTTCTAAGAAAAATTCACCTGACACCTTTGCAGGTTTCACTTTATTCAATTTGTTGACTACAGGTACTTGTGAAAATATGTTATCTACATCTGAAAAATAATATTCTAATTTCCCTATTTTGTAAAACAAACTTGCTATTACACTACATGGTATTCCATATGTTACTGGGAGGTGGTGATAGGTCACTCCCTCAGACACAGATGCAGGCAATTGCATGCAGACATAGCAGTCCCTCCCATCCATCATCTTTACATATTCGTATAGTAATTTTTAAAATACATTGTTAGAGAAATGATTTATAGACCTGTCTTTATGTAAATAATTTCTATCTATTTAAGCCGGGTATACTTTCGGAATCTTTTCTACATTAGTTTTATTCTCACTATATCCTTCTATTGTTTCTAGTGTAACTTTAAATGAAACCATTAATGCCAACTCACTCCATAGAAGCATTATTAATCCTGTACAACAACAAGACATTTTAAACCATCTTCTAAGAAATACGCATTTAGTTTTTCTACTTTCTGTGTTTGCCATTTCGAAAAAATTATCAGTGTCTTTTGACTTAGCCTCTCCTACTGCACAACTAATTTTGTCTAACCCAAGGCTCTAAGCACCTACTTGGTCCTCTTTAGTTTATGTCTCTCTGGTAATTTAGTGTTTCATCATTTAGAACACTTCTGCCCTTTTCAGGTTGACATTTGATCGTCCTTTACTCTTCTTTCGTAATCTTGATGCAGAATCTCCTGAACATCCATTTCTTCTCCAATATCGGACAAGTTAACTCTCAGGATTTCCGATTCTTCATCTTCTCAACCACTTCTGGTACAGTCACCTCTGGATCCCCTTGGCTGTCCGCCTCTTCTTTTATTTCAGGCAGTGCCACTTATGACCATTCCGGCGACTTATACTTATGGTTAGGTTTTCTCGTTCTCTTATTTTCCTCTGCTGTCGTTTTTTCCACGTCTTTCAATTTTTCTTGACTAGATACTTCATTCACTTGTTCAGCTCTAGATGAATTCACTCGAGTCAATCTGTATCTCAATCTCTTTATTTTGTTTGGCCAAATTTCATCTCTTGCTGATCTTTTCAATTTATTTCCCTTTTTATTTTTCTCAGCTCTCCATGCTCTCAGAACTCGACCTTCTGGTACCTCTTCATCACTGTCCTCTGATACTGTTTCAACTTGACTTTTACTTTCAGCTGTTCTTTTTTCCACCACTTCTTTTATTTTCCCTACTTCTGTCCCTCCTTGTGGTTCTTCCGCACAATCTTCCTGCTGACTAACCGCCCTTCCTCTAACTGGATGTGTGAATTCCCTACAACTCCTCGGGGGTCTTCCGCAAAAATCTTTCCCTCACTCTCTGTATCTGACACCTGACCATCAACTTTTGTTACTTCAGGTGGAATTTCTCTTAACTTCCTATCAGGAACTTCCTTATCGAAAATTTATTTAATTGTCTCTTCACTGCTTTTCTCTTCTCAGGTATGTACTTGTGCTTGTTCAGTCTCTGATTCTGAGCTGGTGTCAGAAATCTGCAACTTCCTCCTCAAGGGAATGTTCTCTGGAGCAAATGTCAAATTTGGTTCTGACTCCCCCCTTTCAGGATTTTGTCTTGTTCTTGTGTCCTCAGTATCAGATTCAGAACTAGTTTCTGATTCTTCGAAGTACTCTCCTTCCTTGTTATCCACTGGGTTTGGAATTGGCTGGGTATGACTAGCATGAATCCAGTTCTTTACTCCTGCACACTTCACAGCTGTTGTCGTAGTTAAAATCACTTGTCGTGGTTTTCCCCAATGTGGGACCAAACAGTTCCTTCTTCTGCGCACTTTAATTCTCACCCAGTCACCTGGGCTTAGATCGTGAGCTTGCTTCTTTTCAAGGGTGGTGGCATCCGATCCAACCTGATGAAACACAGAATGAACGGAGTCAGCCAACCCCTTATAGTAATCCAACACCAAGTCATCAGATATAGGCAACAGCTTGTTGACTGGTATGAAAACATGTCGCATGGCACTCCCCATGACAATTTCATGAGGACTCAGACCTGTATTTCTATCTGGAATAGATCTAATAGTCATGAGTACCAGAGGCAAGACATCAGACCATTTCAAACCTGTGGCTAAACACATTTTCCCCAATCTGTTTTTAATGGTGCCATTTACTTGTTCCACAACACCAGAAGCCTCTGGCCGATAGGCACAATGTAGTTTCTGTTTTACATTCAATGCTTCACAAAGTAGCTTCATGATTTCATTATGGAAATGTTTTCCTCTATCCGACTCAATTGTGATTGGAAACCCAAATTAGGGCTAAACTCTCTCAATAGTAGTTTGGCTATTATAATTCCATCACTTCTTCTTGTGGAGTATGCTTCTACCCATCTAGAAAACAGACAGACCATCACTAAAACATACCTCAACCTGTTACAGGGGGCATTTCAATGAAGTCAATCTGCATTCTGGTGAAAGGCCCTCCTTCTCGACCTATCGTTCCTAAACTTACCACTGTTTTTCTTCCAGGATTGAACTGCTGACATATAAGGCATCTATGACAAAGGCTCTCAGCTACAAGTCTGAATTTTGCATTATACCATGTTTGCTTGAACAATCTGATCATTGCATCTCCCCCTACATGTGCTTGTCCATGATACATCCATGCCATGGCGGACACCCTGCTGTCAGGCATAACTGGTCTTCCATCCCGATAAACCCACACATGATCCGTTTACCTTGGTGCACATCCTGCTTTTACCCACTTTCTCATATCCTCATCTTCTGCTTCTTCCTGTAACTGCCTGACCTCTTCCCATGTATTCACAATGTTAATAAACAACAAGGGACATGAATTCATTTCTTTTTCTCTTGCCCGATTCACAGAATTTTGATTGCGTGTACAATATTGAGCCATATCGTTAGTCTTTGAATGCGCAGCACTTTTCACCACAGCTAATTGCTTAGGCAGCTGCATCGCCTCAAGCAATTTCCTAACCACTTCAGCATTCCTTATAGGGGTTCCACTTGAAGTCAAAAACCCTCTTTGGGACAAAATTTGCCCAAAGTCATGCACTACACCGAAGCCATATTGACTATCGGTTATCACAGTCACTCTCACATTCTTTCCCAACTTACATGCTCTTGTTAAGGCAAACAGTTCGGCAGCTTGGGCTGATTTTACTCCTTTCAGGCATGATGCTTCCAATACAGCTGCTACTGTGCATACTGCTTATGCTGCGCTCAGAATTCCTTCATCCTTTCTCAAACATGATCCATCCACAAACAACACATTGTCACTTTCTGTCAAAGGTACATCTTTTATATCAGGACGTGGTTTGGTACAAAAATCAAGCACTTTCAAACAGTCATGATCCACATCATCTCTGACTTCCACATTCTCAGCATCAGGTAGCAATGTTGATGGATTTACATTCAAACATCTCACAAGACTCACATTTGTTGCACCTAAGATGAGTTTCTCATATTTAGTCAGACGACTATGCGTCATGAACTGTGTACGGCTCGTTGTTAAAAGGATTGCCACATCATGAGGTACAAACACTCACACAGGATATCCCATCACAATTCCTTCACTTTGTTCAAGGCTCTTACATGCAGCCGCAACAGCTTTTAGACAACCTGGCAATGCTACAGCTACAGGATCCAATATAGCTGAGAAATATGCAATTGGCCTTCGCAGTTTTCCATGTTTCTGTATTAACACGGAAAGTGCACATCCATTTCTTTCACTGCAATAGAGCTCAAATCACTTTTCATAATTAGGCACACTTGGTGCTTCACACAAACTGTCTCTCAATTGTTTAAAAGCCATCAATTCTCCTTTATTCAATTCAATAGGATCTTTTACATCACTTCTTGTCAGACGTACTGATGGTTTTGCAATCAGGGAAAAGTTACTTATCCACTGACGGCAATATCCCACCATTCCGAGGAACATTCTCACTTCTCTTTGCGTCATTGGGGCTCTCATTCCCTTAATTATTTTGATCCTATCTGCAGTCACTTTCTTCAATCCTTTTTCGATTTTGTGGCCTAAATAGTGTACTTCCTTTTGACAGAATTGTAATTTCGACGGTGATACTTTAAGTCCTCCATCTGCCAAATGATTTAGCAATGCTATGGTATCCACTACACAAGCTTCTCGAGTTTTCGACGCCACAAGCAGGTTGTCAATCTACTGGACTAACAATGAGCTTTCAGGCATTTTTAGACTTTTTCAATATCTGGTTAAATATTGAGGGGCTCTCTGTATACCCCTGTGGGATTCGGCACCATACCAAAATACGTTCGCCAAACCGGAACACAAAAATCTGTTGACTGTCATGATGCAATGGGATGGAAAAGAAAGCATGACACAGGTCAATTACTGGATTTGGTACAACAGGACAACATGAGAAAACAATTTTGTTTATTTTTCTCAGGTCTTGCACTATTCTAAACGTTCCAGTGGGCTTTTTCAGACCCATAATTGGTGAATTACATGTACTACTCATTATTTCTCTCAAAATACCTTGTTTAATCATTTTCTCTATTATAGGTGTGACTCCAGTAATTATCTCAGGTGTCAATTTATAGTGTGGAATATTCGGGTAACTTACTCCTTCCTTTACAGAAATTTTTATGGGATCTACATTTTTCATCAACCCACATCTTCTCCTGTAAAATCCCACACTTCTGTTTTTACTTTCTTTTTTAATTCTTGAGGTAATTCCTCAGGATCAAATACAGCAAATGCCTCGGTAATTTCGGTTTCCATGTTAGCCATTGTCATTTTGTATAGCACATCCTCATCTGGAGTCTCAAATGCTATACCATCTGGAGTACAAAATATTGTGCAATTCATTTTGCACAGCAAATCTCTCCCTAACAAATTTACAGGGCTTGAATCACACACAACAAAGCGGTGCATTTCAGAAAATTTCCCTATTTTGACTTTTACTGGATCAGTGAGATGCGTTTTAATCTGTATGCTGGATACTCCAACTACTTGGATTGTTTCGTCCGAGAGAGGAAGATTTTTAACATCAGCTGGCGTAACAGTTGAATGAGTAGCACCAGTATCTACTAGGAAAGTAATGTTTTCGTCATTTACCTTTCCTTCCGCAAAAGGGCCTGTCTTGTCTACTTCTAGAGTTGCGCCAAGTACGCACTCTTCTTCCTCCCCTCGGCACCATCAATAGCTTTCTTCCGACTCACTCTCATCGCATTGTAGCCAATACTGCAAAACAGCACTAGCGCACGGCAGCTTAGTTACCCGTTCTTCGTAGTAGAATCCTGTCTCATTACTGTATTTCTGAGGATTTACGCTCTGTGGAAAAGGCGGTTTTGGCGCCTGATTCAGTTGGGCAACAACCTGCTGCTGTCGCTGTGGTTGACAACTCACCTCTTTCTGCACCTGTGAATTTAATGATGCATTATAACCATTAGCTCTCGGGGGAAATTTACACTCGGATTTCCAATGCCCTATTCTTCCGCAATTATGACATGGCCATTTCTTTTTGGCTTCATCTATATTAAATTGTCCCTTTCCTTTTACAACAATAAATTTAGGTTTCATACCTGCACCATTTGCCTGTTCAATCAATTGAGCTTTCTGTCTTTCTGCCACATTTACCCGTGCCCACATAGCCATTTCTCTTAATTTACGCTGTTTTGCTTCGATTTCATCACTAAAATATTTTGCATGTCTCAGTACTTCATCTATTTTTTTATTTTGCCAGTCCACTGTATGCTGTTTAATCATTTCACTTATTTCTGGACGCAGCCCATATACAAATCGATATACAAAGTGGCTCAAATCTTTTTCACTCAAATTTTCATCACCACTAAACTGCTTAAAGGCGAGAATTAATCTTTCATAGTAGGTATGTACCGATTCTTTTGCTTCTTGATGAGTTTGGTCAAAGTTTACCCAATCAGTATCTTTGGGAGGTACTTTGTTTTTTAGAAAGGCAATTACCTGTTTATATTTTTTCATTACTTCGGGAGCAGGGGCACCTGTTTTTGGGTCTCTAGGGTACTCTTGTGTAGGCCAGCTAATCATTATTTTACATTCTGTCCATAAGTCTGCTGGTACTATTATGTCAAAAAGACTATTTAAATCAATCCATAGAACTTTTGATAACTTCACAAACCTATCTACCTGCCTATACCACTCGACTGGCTTTTCGCGCAATCGAGGAAAATCATTGGTAAATTACAGAATATCATGTCTAGTCCAGGGGACATGTACATATCCTCCACCTGGAATTTCTCTCATGGGACATTCGGTTACTACCTTTTCTTTTTCTCTCACTGGGAAAGCTGTAAACGGTTTGTCTGAGACATCACCTCGTTTCCGAAACCCCCTACTTTTCCATTTATCTACATCTCCCCATTTTCTTCTTAACAAAATGATTAAGTCTTTAATCTGAGTTGTTCGTCCTGCAGTGTTCAGATTTTCAATATCTTTTTCAAAAAAATCTACTCGGTATGGTGTTTGTAAAGACTTTACTCTTTCAAAGTCTATACCCATTTCATTTGCTACTTCTTCTAGTCTTTCATGTAGATTCCTTGCTCTCCATGTTATACTTTTGCATAAGAATAATAATTCTTCATCCTGATAAGCTTTTAACTTCTCAGTGGGGAGAGTCCCTACTATTAATTCTTCCAAAACTATCTTCAGCTTGGCCACGTCTATAGGTTGGTGTTCTATATCTTTCCGCTGTAAGCTCCTCAACCATTGGCTTAATTCTTCTGAAGTAGGCCCTACTGGTTTTTTCTCGCTACTAGGTTGTTCTGAACCCTTTGGTGATCCTGGGACTGATTCTGTCGTCGTTATTATTCTGTCTACTAAACTTTTATTTACTGTCAAGTTTTTAGGCGTACTTTGTTCTGAAATACCTACTGTTTGTCTCCATGGGTTCTCATCTGAACTCTTTCTTGGCCTCTTGGTTTGTTTATTACTGTTATAAGGAATCGTCAGACAATGCTCACTATCCTTTTGTTTATCAAAAATAGGCATTACAGGTCCTATAGTTACAGGACCAGTTACGGCCTCCAAGTTTTTGGTCAATTCCCGAATCTTTTCAGTTAACTCTAAGGTGGTTTTCGCTAGTTCAGCTGAATTTTCATTACCCGTGTTACCATGTTGTTTTTTCTCTATCTCTCTAAAAGGATTGTTTCTTCCTACTTCTTGTGGTACTGATTCAAATTTTATATTTCGTGGTGTCTCTTTCATTGGGGCACTTGGTGTCAATAATGTGGAATCTGATTGATATGGGGGTGGATTTTTATAAAACATGTCATCAAGAACATCATCCTCCGATTCATGCACACCATACCCTCCTGACTCTGTATTATTTCTCTTTTCCATACATTTTCTCCTGCCAATCCCTTCAGCATTTCTTACTGGAAACAAACCATCAGTCATATTTGCGCTTTGCCATCTCCTCATCCTGTCATCATGATTCTCCTGTCCATATGATCTACCGAACATATACTTATACCTTCCGCCACTCCTCTGTCGTTCTGTCATGCATCTCATTTTCCCATTCTGTCAATGCTTTAACCCCTTCGCTGCTAGGCCTTTTCCCCTCCTGTGCTAAGCCTTTTTTGGGCTATTTGGGGAAGTGCGCACTTAGGCCCCTGTAACTTTTTGACCACATTAGGTATCCACGCCAAATTTGCGTCCTTTTCTTCCAACATCATGCGGATTCTAAAGGTACCCAGGGTTTGTGGATTCTCCTAGAGGGTTCCCAGAATTTAGTCAAAATACAGCAACATTTTGTTTTTTTTGTGAAAAATGGGGAAAAGTGGCTGCAAATGAAAGCATCTGGGTTTTTCTCTGAAAATTATATCAAAAAAGGGGTTGTGGGGCTGAAATCACCATTTCTCCAGCTTTTAGGGAATGACAGATTTTTGTCAGAAATCCAACTTTTTTTACACAGTTTTGACATTTTTCTGGGACATACCCTATTTTTGCAATTTTTTGTGCTTTCAACCTCCTTCCAGATAATGGTAGAAATGGGTAGAAAAGCAATAATGGATCTTGGAAAGCTATACATTTTGTAAAAGTAGACAAAATTCTGAATTCAGCAAGGGGTCATTTGTGTAGATACATCAAGGTTTCTTTATAGAAACTAACAGTTAAATATAGGAAAAATTAAAAATTAGTTGAAAAATGCAGCCTTTTGTGTCAACGTTTTCACCTGTAACTTCTTCTAATTATGACATCTCTTAGAAAGCAAAGTACCGTTACATCCGCTGGACCTTCCTGGTTGTGGGGATATATAGGACTTGTAGGTTCACCAAGAGCCCAACGAACCCAGAGTAAAAAACTGAGCAGCATTTTTTAATGGTTTTTTTTTTAGTTCCGAGTATATAGCAATTATAGTGTGAAAATGTATAAATGGAAAAATTGGTATGAAAGACACCTATGTATTTATGAAATGAGAACAAATTACAGAGTTTAGAAACAGTGCATATTTGCACATTTTCGAAATTGGGAATACTCATACTTGCATGACAATTATTGGTCATTTTTCAAAATGACTTTTTTTTTCACAATGTCTTTCATTTGGAAGGGAGAAATGCATCAAAAATCAATAGGTAATAACAGTTGCTTTACAAACATCTGAACTACCCTAAGTCTCCAGATAAAAATGGTACCTCACTTGTGTGGGTAGGCATAGTGCCCACGACAGGAAGTGGCTCAAAACCTAAGGTGAACACACCACATTTTCACACTGAAAATTTACACATTTTTTGTGATCAGTCTAGCTGTAGTTTTTAAACCCTAGCTCTGCCGGCACCTAGGGAAACCTATCACACCTATACATTTTTGAAAACTAGACACCCAGGGGAATCCAAGATGGGGTGACTTGAGTGCCTCCCACCATGGTCTGATACCCAGAATCCCTTGCAAACATAAAAAATTGACAAAAAAAAAACATTTTCCCCACATTTCTGTGATGGAAAGTTCTGGAATCTGCGTGGATCCACAAATTTCCACGCACCCCGTGTTCCCCAAAGTCCTACGAGAAAAATGGTACCTCACTTGTGCGGGTCGGCCTAGTGCCCGCGACAGGAAACGGCGCAAAATGCAACGTGGTCACACCTCAATTTTGCAGTGAAAAATGACCCTTTTTTGGCAAAGTGACTAGCTGTAGTTTTTGAACCCTAGCCCTGCCGGCACCTAGGGAAACCTAGCAAACCTATAAATGTTTGAAAACTAGACACCCAGGGGAATCCAGGATGGGGTGACTTGAGTGCCTCCCACCAAGGTCTGTTACCCAGAATCCCTTGCAAACGTAAAAAATTGACAAAAAAACCCACATTTTCCCCACATTTCTGTGATGGAAAGTTCTGGAATCTGCGTGGATCCTCAAATTTCGACCCACCCCGCGTTCCCCAAAGTCCTACGAGAAAAATGGTACCTTACTTGTGCGGGTCGGCCTAGTGCCCGCGACAGGAAGCGGCGCAAAACTCAACGTGGTCACACTTCAATTTTGCAGTGAAAAATGACCCTTTTTTTGCTAAGTGACTAGCTGTAGTTATTGAACCCTAGCCCTGCCGGCACCTAGAGAAACCTAGCAAACCTATACATTTTTGAAAACTAGACATCCAGGGGAATCCAGGATGGGGTGACTTGAGTGCCTCCCACCATGTTCTGTTACCCAGAATCTCTTGCAAACGTAAAAAATTGACAAAAAAACACATTTTCCCCACATTTCTGTGATGGAAAGTTCTGGAATCTGCGTGGATCCACAAATTTCCACCCACCCCGCGTTCCCCAAAGTCCTACGAGAAAAATGGTACCTCACTTGTGCGGGTCGGCCTAGTGCCCGCGACAGGAAACGGCACAAAACACAATGTGGTCACACTTCAATTTTGCAGTGAAAAATGACCCTTTTTTGGCAAAGTGACTAGCTGCAGTTTTTGAACCCTAGCCCTGCCGGCACCTAGGGAAACCTAGCAAACCTATACATTTTTAAAAACTAGATACCCAGGGGAATCCAGGATGGGGTGACTTGAGTGCCTCCCACCATGTTCTGTTACCCAGAATCTCTTGCAAACGTAAAAAATTGACAAAAAAAACACATTTTCCCCACATTTCTGTGATGGAAAGTTCTGGAATCTGCGTGGATCCACAAATTTCCACCCACCCCGCGTTCCCCAAAGTCCTACGAGAAAAATGGTACATCACTTGTGCGGGTCGGCCTAGTGCCCGCGACAGGAAACGGCACAAAACGTATCGTGGCCACACCTCAATTTTGCAGTGAAAAATGACCCTTTTTTGGCAAAGTGACTAGCTGTAGTTTTTGAACCCTAGCCCTGCCGGCACCTAGGGAAACCTAGCAAACCTATACATTTTTAAAAACTAGATACCCAGGGGAATCCAGGATGGGGTGACTTGAGTGCCTCCCACCATGTTCTGTTACCCAGAATCTCTTGCAAACGTAAAAAATTGACAAAAAAAACACATTTTCCCCACATTTCTGTGATGGAAAGTTCTGGAATCTGCGTGGATCCACAAATTTCCACCCACCCCGCGTTCCCCAAAGTCCTACGAGAAAAATGGTACCTCACTTGTGCGGGTCGGCCTAGTGCCCGCGACAGGAAACGGCACAAAACACAATGTGGTCACACTTCAATTTTGCAGTGAAAAATGACCCTTTTTTGGCAAAGTGACTAGCTGCAGTTTTTTAACCCTAGCCCTGCCGGCACCTAGGGAAACCTAGCAAACCTATACATTTTTAAAAACTAGATACCCAGGGGAATCCAGGATGGGGTGACTTGAGTGCCTCCCACCATGTTCTGTTACCCAGAATCTCTTGCAAACGTAAAAAATTGACAAAAAAAACACATTTTCCCCACATTTCTGTGATGGAATGTTCTGGAATCTGCGTGGATCCACAAATTTCCACCCACCCCGCGTTCCCCAAAGTCCTACGAGAAAAATGGTACCTCACTTGTGCGGGTCGGCCTAGTGCCCGCGACAGGAAACGGCACAAAACACAATGTGGTCACACTTCAATTTTGCAGTGAAAAATGACCCTTTTTTGGCAAAGTGACTAGCTGCAGTTTTTTAACCCTAGCCCTGCCGGCACCTAGGGAAACCTAGCAAACCTATACATTTTTAAAAACTAGATACCCAGGGGAATCCAGGATGGGGTGACTTGAGTGCCTCCCACCATGTTCTGTTACCCAGAATCTCTTGCAAACGTAAAAAATTGACAAAAAAAACACATTTTCCCCACATTTATGTGATGGAAAGCTCTGGAATCTGCGTGGATCCACAAATTTCCACCCACCCCGCGTTCCCCAAAGTCCTACGAGAAAAATGGTACATCACTTGTGCGGGTCGGCCTAGTGCCCGCGACAGGAAACGGCACAAAACGCATCGTGGCCACACCTCAATTTTGCAGTGAAAAATGACCCTTTTTTGGCAAAGTGACTAGCTGTAGTTTTTGAACCCTAGTTCTGCCGGCACATAGGGAAACCTACCAAACCCACACATTTCTGAAAACTAGACACCCGGCGGCTTCCAGGGAGGTATGGCTTGCAAAATGTTGCCTCACTTGTGTGGGAGGCCCAAGTACCCGCGGCAGGCAAGGGCCCAAAACGTAGTGAGGCGACATCAAAATGGCCTATCGCAAAACCACCTGGTTTTGCAAGGGGGGTCACTTGGGTTTTTGGCCCGGTGCTCGGCGGCCATCTAGGGAAACCTACCAATCCCATGCATTTCTGAAAACTAGACACCCGGCGGCTTCCAGGGAGGTATGGCTTGCGTGGATCCACCAACGTTTCCTTACCCAGAATCCCCTGCAAACCTCAATTTTAGCTGAAAAAATCACTTTTTTCACACATTTTGGTGTGGGAAAGTTGTGGCATCACCGGGCTCACACAAATTTACCACCACCCAGCGTTCCCCCAGGTGTCCCAGTAAAAATGGTGCCTCACTTGTGTGGGAGGCCCAAGTACCCGCGGTGCCCAAGTGCAAAACCAGGTGTTTTTGCGATAGGCCACTTTGATGTCGCCTCACTACGTTTTGGGCCCTTTCCTGCCGCGGGTACTTGGGCCTCCTACACAAGTGAGGCACCATTTTTACCGGGAGACCTGTGGGAACGCTGGGTGGTGGTAAATTTGTGTGAGCCCAGTGATGCCACAACTTTCCCACACCAAAATGTGTGAAAAAAGTGATTTTTTCAGCTAAAATTGAGGTTTGCAGTGGATTCTGGGTAAGGAAATGTTGGGGGATCCATGCAAGCCATACCTCCCTGGAAGCCCCCGGGTGTCTAGTTTTCAGAAATGTGTGGGTTTGGTAGGTTTCCCTATGTGCCGGCTGCGCTAGGGCCCAAAATCCACAGGTAGGCATATTGCTGAAAACAACTCTGTGCCCAGTTGGCTTTCTGCCACCCGGGGGGGCATCGGGGGGAGGGGGTTGCCCTGATATGCCCCCAAGGGGGGCAGAAACACTGTGGCTATTTTTTGGGGGGTGGGGGCATTGGTATGCCCATTCTGGGCAGCCCCCACCCCCACACATAAAAAAGCCAGCGTAATCGTTGGCGTCTAGTGGGCTTTTTGCCCCCCAAGGGGGGCAGATTGAGGACTACTGCCCCATCAGCCCCCCCGGGGGACAGAAGGTCCACTAGATGCCAGGGATTTTTTTTGGGCAAATTTTAATTAGGGTGGGGGCTGTTCAAAACGGGCATGCCAATGCTCCCACCCTAATTAAAATTTGCCTAAAGAAATCCCTGGTGTCTAGTGGGCTTTTTGCCCCCCGGAGGGGCAGATAGGGGACTACTGCCCCATCTGTCACCCGGGGGGCAGAAAGGCTGTAATTTTTTTACGGGGAGGGGGTGGGGGCATGGGCATGCCAGTTTTGGGCAACCCCCACCCTAATTCAAATTTTCCCCAAAACACTCCCTGGCGTCTAGTGGGCTTTTTGCCCCCCCGGTGGGGCAGATTGGGGGCTAATGCCCCCATCTGCCCCCCAGGGGAGGCAGAAAGTTCACTAGGCGCCAGAGAGTTTTTTGGGTAAATTTTAATTAGGGTGGGGGTTGCCCAAAACGGGCATGCCAATGCCCCCACCCTAATTAAAATTTGCCCCGAAAAATCCCTGGCGTCTAGTGGGCTTTTTGCCCCCCAGGGGGGGCAGATTGGGGGCTACTGCCCCATCTGTCCCCCACGGGGGGCAGGAAGGCTGTAACTTTTGCAGGGAGGGGGTGGGGGCATGGGCATATCAGTTTTGGGCAACCCCCAACCTAATTAAAATTTGTCCCAAAATAATCCCTGGCGTCTAGTGGGCTTTTTACCCCCCTTCCCCAGCTCCCAAGGCCAAAGGCATTAAATAGAAATCCCTCTGCTGTCTGCAGCAGAGGGATTTCGTGCCCCTGGCCTCATGACGGAATGGTTCCGTCATGAGCACAGGGGCACCGATGCTCATGACGGAACCATTCCGTCATGAGCATCGAAGGGGTTAAACTGAGTGGGTCTAGGTCTCGGCTCTAAATTCATCATTCTTTCTCTCACTTTTCTCAAAACCGCTAAATTAAATGAACCATATTCCGGAAATGCTAAAACGTCATCATCTTATGTATACTTTGCCCAATTGTCCAACCAAATACATGTATGATATCCGTATTTCGCAACCAAAAATGATGCGGGCGATTTTGGTGGAGGAAGCAACTGTCCCTCTCTAGTCACAATCAGTTTGTCCTTTTTAAACAAACTTTTGATCTTCCCAAACCAAGACTTTTGCTCCTTTTCTGGTGAATCGTAAAGTATCATTTTGTCTTTTCAGTACCGCTAGATTTTCCCGAAGACTATTCTGCTGTTTTATCCAATCGTAGCGCGACTTACACTAACGCACCTATCCAGAGCGTCTAGGTCACTTCTGTAATTCTCCAATCCCAGCGCAACTCACACTAACGCACCTATCAGGAGCGTCTACGTCACCCTGTAATTCTCCAATCCTAGCGTGGCGTACACTAACGCACCAATCAGGAGCGTCTACATTTCTGGCTGTCTGGCCAATACCAGCACGGTCTTTTCTGACGTCAGCTTTTCTCGCTACTCCTGCTTCTGCTGACCCCTCCTTTACAAAATTTATCGGTAAACTTCTTACATTCTCTCTGACTTACAAATCTGTTAGTAAAGACATAAAAATGCCACCATTATCTGTTTCGCTAACAAAAGAATACTTAATGACCTTTCTCACAAGAATTTCGTCTTTCCCGAGAGCAGCGCTTACCTCTGCCCAACTACAGAATCGTTACATCCGCTGATAAAGTAGCACATCCCTCTACCTTACCCTTCTAACAAGCATTGGCTAACCGTTTCTCTAGAATTAAGACACCTGTTGGAGACGCTCCGCTCCTGAGAAATAAAATCAGAGTTTCACAATTAACCTGAATGCTATTTCATTCACGCACTTTCATACGGAAATTTGTAGTTCATGCACACAGAATTCTGTCTTTCCAGAGAGCAGCGGCGCAATCTGCCCTACTACAGAATTATTACACTCGTTAATAAAGTAGCACTTCCCTCTACTTTATCCTTCTTACAAGCTTAGGGAGCACCTGTTACCTTTCCAGTGCTAAGCGTAATCAGAGTTCACGTGGACTCCTGGTACCTAAGACCAAAATTTCACAGGTGGCCTTCGCTATCCATACACCTTTTTCATACAGAAAAGTCCCTAACAGTAACACACGACGATGCTACCAAATTGAACCCAGACAATGCGTCGTGCAACTTCAATCGTCACACGTTTTCCCCGTGTACCTACAGGACAACAATAATTCCGTCTTTCCCGAGAGCAGCGCTTACCTCTGCCCTACTACGGAATCATTACAAGGCATCCCCAACTTCCTACATCCCAGAAGTCTTCAAGACAACATAGAACTCAACGCGACTCAACATAGAGTGTTAATACATAAACCAATACTCATCCAAACATCCGCAATCAATAATCAATAAACAAAAGTGAGCAATCAATAAGCAATATTCAAATCAATAAGCAATAATCACCAAACCAAAACAATAAAACCATCATTCTGCTACCAGACAAACTGATCCAGCGTGTGACTGGGAAATGGGGAACAACGTATACCGATATCCTCCCTGTGTCGCAGACCCGTCATCACACACACTCATTCATACATGTGTTCATTGGTGGGGCCCATAACACCAACTCACATACGTCACCATTCACAAGTCTACACACACAGGAGGGATGATTAATTCAAGCGCTGGACATGTGGGGGAAACACCTTATAACCTGTAGGAAAGAAGAGTTATTTTACAAAATATACATTAGCATTCGTCGCCTATAGATCCCTAATCCTAAACATCAAGGCACTCCACCCACTTGGTCGACGGACCAATTAGTTGGATTGTGATGGTGATTTAGACCCAGCAAAAACACATTTAAGAATCAGAATCCTTATTTCTCTCAATGAAAAACCACAAACTCATATTTTCTTGTTAATCAATATTTGTTTATCTATAATTTCATAATGATTTATATTTGCATTAGTCTCATAATTTCTTGATCAATTTAAGTAAATCGCAGAACATCATATTTACCTAATCCGGTTATCTGGGGTCCTCTAATTCATTGGTTCGGCATAACCGAGTTTTGTCTCAAATTGTCCGAATAAAGCAGGCCAAGGCTCAGAGTCCAAAGTCCTCTGATCAGCACGTTACAGTCCCAAAAATGTATCAAAGGACCATAAATTGTGCAAGCATTTATCATTGCCTGTGAAGTTAGAAAGAGTTTGCAGTCATCAGGCGATCAGGCAGCACCCGGACCATCAAGAAAAGGCGTCGCGCCCCTCCCTATTCTACTATCCTTTTTATAATAAAAATCAGGTTAACATGATACATTTTTAGGCCAAGAACAGTGGTGATTGGCTGGTTGGGATCGTCCGATTCTTATTCCCAGATGCTCAGTTCAGTCCGAGTGGTGATGTCACTAGTCCGCTTTAGTGTCGGCTTGTTCCGGTCTGTTGTAGGCTTGATTGTTCCCTTATCTTGGCAGGCCACCAAATTCTTATCCTTGACCGGGAACATGATGTGTAATGGTTGCTAAGAAGTTCACGATACTGTACTAACATGCGCAGCTGATTCTGCGCTTCACGAGACGGTGGCCACTTCTGTATACGGTGTCAGCCACCATTTTGGATTAGGCCCGATGTCATCTTAAGCGAAACAAACATAAAAGAATAATTAATACATAGAAATGATGATTCTAATGTTAACCCCTTACTAATCCCTTTATGTATTAGTATTTATCTAGCATATGGCGACATTTAAAGCAATTATATTCACCTTTTCGATCCTCCATGGAGATGCAAGCGTCACAAAGCAATATCTCATGCGATATACTATTACCACATATACTATTGTTAATATGCGTACAGATTTTAGTTATATTAGTTATTTAGCCATGCAAATAGCAGTATCCCACGTAAAATTTGTGTTTTTATAATGTTGATTATTATACATGCAGCACTCATTTAATAATATTATAATTGATAGATTATATAATTAGTATTTTTATGCAAAAATAGAGGAGGTATACAAAAATTTGCACTACCTGCTCCATCAATCCCCCCTTTGGTGATTATATCACCACACTACCTAAACAAAAACCAAAGTAATGGAAGTCAGCAACAGGGTATTTATCCGCAATAAACACAAATGGTATCTACAAAAACGGCAGCTAGAAAAAGTGCAATGCTATAAATATCTTGGTATAGTGTTTGACAAGAATGGATCCTTTTCACACCACAAAACAGAGATGAAAAAAAGAGTAAACTGTTTACAAGGGGCCTTTCGCTTACTCTACCGTTCTTTGGAAGGCCCAACTTACCTGCCACTACTAAAAGTAATAAAAGCTAAATTGTTCCCCAGCCTTACCTATGGAAGTGAAGTTCTTTGTGGTTCAGACTCTACATTATTAAATAATGCTGTCACAAAATGTTTTAAATATTTGTTTCGACTGCCAGCCAATGCATCGCCTGCTCAGATCAGGCTGGAATTTGGCTTTTGCAATCATCATATAGCAAGGATGGGTCAATACATAAAGACATGGAAACAAATTAAAACCAATATTAATAATCCAATGTGCTTTCTGCTATGGCAAGAGTTACAATGGAATAAAAAGTTGTCTTTTTATAAATACCTTGATATGGCTTTGAAAGAACTTTCAATTCACGAGATCTGGGAAATGCCTTTAACCCCACAAGCTTTTAAGAAAATAATTAACAAATCAGTAAAACATTTATCTCTTCTGAAAGAGAAAGAATTGTTTATTAAGCGGTCGCATGTTTTTGGTCAATTCCCGAATCTTTTCAGTTAACTCTAAGGTGGAATACACAGTGGTCACCAGGGGAAGACCAAACCATATATTAAAATAGTGGTATGTGAACCACGACTTAAGTCAAGACTATACCCAGAAGACATAGAAGTGCCAGGGACCCAAGGAACCACCGAGATAAGTAACCAGAAACTCCACGGAGGCCGTGTGCAGAGAGGGAACACGACCGTACACGTCAATGGGTAACTCGCGATTGCAAATTTAAAGAAGAAGGACCCTTCCCAGAAGACCCTGAAGAAACCCCATGGGAGACAGAAGGTTGGAGAGCCCCCACCTGTGGATACCCTATGAACCAGACTACTTATACCAGGGAAGCCAGGTGCATAGGTGTGAAGTGGTGTCAGAAACAGCTGTCAGACTTAATGGAGGGCTTCAGGAAGCTGCCGCTGCTGGATAAGGTAAAAGTGTCCGGTGGAAGCCAAAGGTGGATTCAAGATGAGAAGTGCCTGCAAGCAGAGTGGACAGAGTCTATGCCACTCAGGAGTGACCAGGAGGCATGGAAGACGAATGCCCCACCGATGTCGGGTGCTGCAGGAGAGTTGACCGTGTCCTTGAAGCTGCAGCTGTGTGGACCAGGAGACACTGTGGAAGACCAGGAGCCATTCATGATTGGTCCCACATCAGATGTAGAGAGTTAAGGGGTTGGTGTCCATCGGGAGCACCAACTAGCCTTGGCAACCGCAAACAAAGTGGAAAGAATAAAAGGTGCAGTGACGGGACCAGCAAGGTCCAGGTGACTCACCACAAGCAGGGGAGTCAGATCTGGCCCGAATAATCAGGGGAGCCTGCTGAAATCAAAGAAGACCCTCAAGAGGACCCACAAGCCGAAGGCACTAGAGTCACAAGAGGACCTTGAGCAGCTCACCGAAGACGCAGGCCCACGGTGCAAGTGATGCTGTGAGGACAATGATCTCGGTCACAGGAGATGCTTGAGAATGGGGATACTTGGAGTCCGAAGATCTTGGAGGAAGGAAGCCAACACTCCTTTGCAATGGCAAGTCGACACACTGCACAGGGGTTCAATTCCTGTGGCTCTGACGAGGGATATTGGCCTCAAACTTGATGGGAGGACAGGGCACGCCTTTAGGGATGTGCAGAACTATAACCTGTGTTGCTCAGCCTTTCATAGTCCGTGGGAGATCAGCATCAGCAGACCAGTCAGCCTTGTTGCAGTGCCGGCAGGTGCAGGGAAGTGACTCCTTCTCTTCAAAGGAGATTCCTTCAGGTGTCTTGGATGTCCACAGGCCTTGGAAGGTTCCTGTATGGCGCACGGGCACAGACATTGCAAAAGACTTGCTGGACGACAAGACCACGAGCAGCAGGAGTCTTCCCAATGGCAGTTTCTGAGCCCAGAGCAAGGTCCAGCGAAGTCCAGAGTGCCCAGACGGTCGAAAAAGAACACATGTCTTGATCTGAATCTTGCCCCATGATGAATATAGGGACCCAATTACAGGTAAGCCCTTAAGTACCCTAAAGAAAGGGTTGGTATGATTCAGGGATCCCTCCTTGGGGAGGGGTTTTACAGTGGGGAGGAAACTCCCATGTCCTTTGTCCAGTTTTGCGCCAGGGTAGAAGCCAACGGGTCCCTGAGCTGGTTTGAACAGGACTATGCAAGGAGAGCACCAAATGTACCCCTCAAGCAAACCGAGTGGTGCTGGCATGCACCCCCACCCGGCCCAATACACTAAACCCTGTCTAGGAGGTGGTCACACCTCCCTGTGACAGGATCATGGTTCCCTCTAACCTGCGCGCCTGAGCGGGCACGCACACCTAGGCTTCCCTCCGCGCAGACACATACAATCAGCGCGCCCTTTAAAGGATTCCACGCATTCAGTAAATACTTCACTGGAGGCTCTGAAGTGCTGCTGATGGTGATGCTGCTGCGCTTCCAAATGCATTTCTAAAGACGTGTTTTTCGTCTTTAGAAATGCTAATGGGGGACGTTTAAATGCCTGCAAGGCTGTCATTAAACAGAGGGAGAGTATTCCCAGAGCTTTCGCTGCAGCCCGTGTCCCATTTGCAAAGTCCAAGGACCTCTGGCTCCTCCACATAGCTGCCAAGGTTTCAGATTGCCATGTGTGACATCTTCGTAACTTTAGAGTAATTATGAGTGCATTTCAATGACTATCAGTGACACTGAGAAGGTCATTATAAATAAAATTGAGAATATTTTTTGCTGAAAGTATATGAGAAATCTTTCAAGCTTTTAAAGTGAAGTAAAAGGAGGTGTAGACTATAATTAGACTGCCGTTAATCAGGACAGCGGTGCCCTTAACCGAAATCGATTATATTCAGAAACTAAAACAAATTATATTTATCCACTATACCAATAAATATATTGATCCCAAAAATGTGTATTGCTACATCTCTCTCATGTAACAGATAGTGATAGCATTACATGCTGTGTCAGATAAGCTTTTTTTGTCTCCCGACTGATCTGAAAATGATGCCTGCATGTTCGTTTTCGTATGTGATTCATTTTACTGTTCTGGCATAGGAAGTAGAGCGGTGTGAAAGCCATGTATTTAAGATGCGGCACCGTACTTATTTTTTAGGTCCAATAAAAAATATAGTATCCTACAACACTGAAAAGGAAACTAGTAAAATGTGCTTTACTAGAGAACCCATAACAATACGTTGATTTTTATATAGCATTTTTCACTGCACTTTTGGCGCTTCTCACTTCTCTAAATAACAGGTGTTATTGTTTCCAAAACTAATGCCATTCAGTTTATTGCGAGCAAAATCGGGCAATGACAAGGGGAACAGATAAATATCAGAAGGATCACCCATTTGAGCAACGAGAAACTAAGTTAACTGCTGCAAAACGTAAGAAATATAAACGACTTCGCTTTATCAGACTCTAGCCAAAATTGCAGACAAAAGGTAAGGCACACAAGCTGAGTGACTCGTTGACTCACACACAGTGACATGAGCAGCAAGCACAGCTGCATTAGAAAGCTGAGAGTGGGAGACACGAATTTAGGTCACAACTAAGCAGGCAGCTGTACCTTATGGGAAGGCACTGTGATTGACATGATCCACACTTTACACGTACAATTGGTTGAGCAGTTTACCTATGTTTGCACTGTACGTTTCCATTCGGATAATTGCTCGAAATTCTTTGTATTTTAAGAAAATGCCCTAATCGAAAGTAAACTGTGCCATTTAATTGGGCACCAAGAATAAACCAGACACAGCCTACGCTATTTAAGACGCTCCAATAAATATTCGTTCCCTATGGGAGATGGTTTGCTGTGCTGTGATAGCTGATCTGGCCGGCTGGGCCGACTGAGGTTTTCTGAATTAACTAAGTGAAGAATCCACCTTCATGTTCGGCTTCTGACTTTTTCCCCTTTGCATGTGATGAAGAGAGACCTGGCGCTGTCAAGAAACAGGGGGGGGGGGCTGCTTGACCAAGAAATAAAACAGGCCACATACCGCTTCAGATACCCACTCTCCCAAGGCTCCACAGAGAGACACCAAGGTGCAGCGGAACACAGGCCATGAGGATATATCTATATAAAATAAACGCTGAGCTGACTGGGAACACAGCCAACGGCAATTGGCGGCCCCGCTGGCCATAAGCAATGATTATGCTGTGTACCGTGGACTGACTAGATCAGTCCTGTGGCAATGATTCCTCTGCTGAGCCCTGATTACACACATGTATCCATGACTGCGCAGGTGGGGCTGGGTCCGGTAGCAGCTGTCGGATACCGCAGGTGTGCAAGCTACTAAAATTAAGCCATTATTGTTTGCGGCAGTCAGCCATGGGGACGGTATCACGATTGCTCCATCAGCGAACTTTGATCTGCATGGCGGCCCACCCGCTCCTGCCTCAGGAAGCTGGAGCCAGGCCCGCCTAAAGTCACTTGTCAGTCAAGGCACTAGGTAGCAATTGGGCTCTGACCCGTCCTCCTCTGACGTCAGGGATATTGCGGCACGTTGGTGTATTTGTAACTTTGTAACATTGTAACACACTGCTCTGTACAGCTGAACTAAGCTATAGCTCAGCCAAAGAGCACCCTTAGTTTGCCGGCAGTAGCGCACACCGCGCGCCGCCACTGCAGCTTGTATGATGCTTTATAATTATAGCTGCGCTCTCAGCTTTACAGCTGAGGCGCTATAATGCATGACTTTGCATTCCAGTGTGGTGATGCGGATCACCACACTAAAATGCGTTAGTCTTACTCCTGATGCGTGGTACTTGGCAGAGCTGCCTCCACCGTTTGTTTTCTCCTTCTGTATCTGGCTGTGGCATCACCCATGCTTGTCTGAGGCCTTATCAGTCGGTATGCTGGTTGGTCTCAGTTCAGCAGCCTCTGCTATTTTTGCTGGCCATTCACCTCTGCAGTGACTTGTTAAACGCTCTTCCCCAGCGTGCTGCACCTTACATCACTGCCTCCGACCAGGCCACTTCCTGATTTCTCCAGTTCTTCTTTTTTATAATTTTTTTGCACTGTGTGGCGTCACTGGCTTCACATGTGCTTTTACTGTTTGTAAGATGCTTCCATCCAGTACAGCACCTTCAGCTGTTATTGTTAGTCAGTTACATATGCAGTGACTCCTAACATGCTCCCTACTGCATGCTGCCATTCACATGTGTGTCTCCCGCCTCAAACTGCTCAATATCTTAGTTTTTCATTCCACTTCTCGAAACTGCCAGGAGCTCTGCAGTAGGTGCCGCAGACACTTAGGCAGCGATTACACACACAGCAGCAGGGCTAGTTCCAGGGTTTTAGGGCCCCCAGACAGATTAGGAACAAGTGAGTGCCCTTTTCAAATTTTTTATTAGTGAAACAGGTTATTGCCAACTGTATACACATGACAAAGCAAAAGTTGAACAAATGGGGAAAACATTTCAGGCTTAGCAGAGAGTACACTCTAAGTGGCCACTGAAAATACTTGCCCAGGCACAGAGGTGCATATTATCAAGACAGGCGATAAAATTATTGCTGCGTTAGCGGCAGAAAACTGCCGCTAAAACGGCGATATTGGGCTTGATAATATGCTCTATGGAATTCCAATTGAAGCCCTTGTTAGATGTCCTTCACATCTAACATGGGCTTCAATTGGAATTCCATAGAGCATGTTATCAAGCCCATTATCGCCGATTTAGCGGCAGCTTTCTGCCGCTAAAGCGGCGATAATTTTATCGCCTGTCTTGATAATATGCCCCCGAGTACTTAAAAGGTCATCAGGCATTTAGGTAATATTACGTATCTGATTATAAAAACAAACGTCAAGTACTTCGGATCGTGAGCCTGAAAGCAAGGACTGGCAGTGGACTTCCCAAACAGTAGGCCTTTGCCCACAAACCAGTTCACCAAAGTTCTCCCACTCACATCCATTAGAAATGTTGCAAATCAACATTTTCAAACAATCATAACCTTTTTTAAAGTATCTTTATTTGAATCAATCACTCACTCAGCATTTTTATTATTGCACACGTCTGCCATTTTTAGCCGATAGCATGTTGTGTTTTCTCTACTTTTATTCTTTCAATTTATCTTGCAAATGTGGCTCAACTTGTGTATGTGTTGTATTGTGGTTGTGTAAGTTGGTGAATGCAAGAATGAATAAGTGATTTATGGATGCACAAGTGCAAGGATGATTGACAGGGTACATGTGTGATGACTTATTCAGTGCTTAAACCAATCAGTGACCAAGAAGTCACTTTAAATTAAAAGCAAAGCTTATTGACAGTGCCAATGCATGTTATTTGCCTATAAGTGGTAGCAGATCGACTTGCCTTGTTGCACATCTTATCACTCAGTTGCGCACACAGGCAATAAAAGAGTGCACACCAACATTCTATTGCCGCACATAAAAAAGAAAAATTAGAGGGAACATTGTACAGCATACCTGTTGTTTTGCCTTCCCCTGCTTGAGCTTGGCCCAGCAGCAGCAGGAGGGCAGAAGTGTGTTACTGGTCGGCAGCAGCCATGTTGTGCTGTCTGGGTCTGGAGGAGTGGTACCTGGAGCACTGAGGGCCTCGCGGAGGAGTTTTACAGTGCATTGAATCATACCCCCGCACTGGTGTGAGGGTATGATTCCAACATGTTTGATACCAAACATGACAGGGTTCATTACAGCCAGTTTATAGATGGTCACCACGTAATGACGCAGGGCCACTCTATGTATCGTAATGGCTGATGCACTTACAACCCTGGAGAATGGACTCAGAGGGTTGTAGTGGTGTCCTGTTCATACAGGGGCACCCTCACACTTAGAACCGGCCCCCTACCTTCAGGATTGAAAGGCCTGCCTTAGGGTTGACTTATAGGTTTTAAGTGCAGTTACCTCAGATAAAGGGAAACCTATATCAGTCGTAAGTGGTGCTAGCACCAGCTTACACAGGCTGCAAATGCAGGCCCATAGTCACAATTTCAGTGGTCTCTCATGTGTGGCAAAATACATGCTGCAGCCCATGGGAGACCCCTGGTGTACCTATGCCCTGGGTACCTCAGTACCACATACAAGGGACTTATAATCGTACACCAGTAGCCAATCTGGCATGTACCTAAGTACTCACTATAGTCAATTTAAGGGAGACAGCACATAGACTGGGGTTCAGGTTAGCAGGATCCCAGTCATATTAGTCAGAAACCATCCCAGCAGCAGGCAAAAAAAGGGGGTAACTATGCAGAAGGATCCTCCCTTCCTACATTCAGGAACATGCATGTTAACATGCACAAGTCCACCCTTCATCTGCTGATATCTGCCACACCCCACCATATAGTAACACACCCCATGGTTTGAAAGACCACACGAGCAAAACCACTGCTAAAAACCCCCACAAGCCTGCATCTAATGAAATAGACACAAGCGTAACACAACGTGTCCCACTTGTCTCTACTTCACAAAACAATAACGCTCAAGCACAACAGGCATGACGCGCTTGTGCATACAACACTTATGCCACAGCTAATGGGGGGGGAACAGTTTCTCTAAGACCTGTGTTGTGAACTAACCAGGGTGTATTTCTCCTTCCCAAATTAATAAGCCATGTTCTGACTTTGGTGTTCAGCAGATGAAGATATAGAACTTTGTCCAGCAGTTGCCATTCCTTTTTAGAAGGAGAGGATTGCAAAGCCCATTCTAGATTTATAGGCAAAATTAATTTTAATTGGCAAGAAGTACTGTTTATTAATTTTTGATTGTTGGTGTTTGTTACATTTTGTAATCAAATGTTTGCACTTTGATATTTTTTGCCAGGTGAATATGGTGTTGAATCTGTATACTTTGGCTGGTTTCTGGTTGATGAAAATAAAGGACATGTGACAGAAGTCTCAAGTTGGGTCAGAGAGCCAAGAAGGAGGCTTTTAGGTGGGGATAGGATCACCAAGCACTTATTACATCAGAGGGGAATGAGAATGAGGAAGCTGAAGCTGAAGAGGCACCAGTGCAAAGGAAATACCTGTGACTAGGAGTATCTCTTAAACTGTGCTGTCCAGGGATGTCAGCAGTGTCTGCACTTGCAGTGTGTCCATATAAGAGCTGAACACTCTCACACTGACCTACGAGGATAAGATGGCTGAGAGCGACAATACGTTCTGGTTACATTTGCACTCGAGGAGGAAAAGGCTGTCCTGACTGCTGAGGACCAAAAAGTTGGGAATGACATAGATCAGTCATTTGTTGCTTATGAGATTGCCTTGAGGATTCATAAACCACATACGGCGGCTTGGAGTGGCAGCTTCTTGAAGCATATACTATAAAGAGGAGGAATGCCAAACTGAACTCTGAAGACTTAGAGAAATCAGGAAACCTACATAAAAGCATCCGTTATTCAGAAGTTTGGTCTCACTACTGAAAACGATTGCAGAAAGACACCCACAAGGAATCTCAGCTGGCAATGGGCAGCTCTGTGGATGTATCATTAAAGGCAAAGGAAGACTGAGTGTAGGGCAGCACAGAAGGTGATTTTAATGAGCTTTACACCTTATTTATGGGAGACAACACTTTTAAGACCGCATTTTGCAGAGTATACCAGCACTTGATGTATTCTAAGCACAGTAATCTCAGGAAGCTTGAAAAAGAAGGCTGTATTCTATCTAAAAAACAGAGTACCCACAAGGATGCTAGGGATTTCCACAAGAAAGGCTGGTCAGGTCCCTTGCAGAAAATGAAAAGTGAGAACCCAGTAGGGCCCAACGTTCAGACAAGGAAAAATAGTCTAACTCCATATCAGGTAATGAGGAAGGACCTTTTAAAAGAGCAAATGCTTTGACTGTCATCAAGCAAGTATTTTGACTGTCATCAGTGAGGCTACCATAGGGAAGAAACCATGTGCCCCATGGAAGCACTCACTAGTGGACGTATGATACAAGCGGTAAAGTAAGGGTGGTGCTGAATGGAGGTAGTTCCCAAGACGGTAGACTAGATCATGCCTTTGCATCCATTAGTTGGCGGTGAACCCAGGAGGTCAGCTGGTGATCTCCAGGGGTTTTTAGAAGTAATTCCACAGGAGGTGAACTATGGGTGGATCATGGACATTCCCATGCATTCACCCATGGATACAACACAATTCTGGATATACCAATGTTTGTAAACCTGGGATTGCATCAAATTGGTATGCTTCCCAAGTGATGGTTTAGTGAGGAGAATAATCTTTTACACGCACAGAACGAAAAAACATGTCTCTTTGGGTTATTTTTGTGCAGGAAGATATCCCTTCCTGCACAAAAACAATCCTGCCCGTAATGCATGCAAACTTGCACTACAGTGCAAGGGTGCATGCATTGGCGCAAGGCAGCACACCCTGTGCCAGCCCAAGGAGAGAGCAGAAATGCTTCATCTCCTTATAAATATGGAGCACTTTTGCTGTCTTCCTTTCACGTAATGCAGCACAGCAAATTCCCTTTCTGCATTACGGTACATGCAATAATGCTTTAAACCGTGGCAAAGCCGTGCCATAGGGTCTCATTCTAGCCTTCTTCCGTGGGGGTTGGTTTGAACATTTTTTCCAGGGCTGATTTTGATTTCATGGTTAACTTAGACATCTTTACCCTACCGAAACGTCTTGACCACTGGAACCTACTGAATGTTTATTTGATGCCTTCCTAGAACACCCGAAGAAGCTGCAGAAAGAGGTCATGTGTGGAACTCTGTAAAGACTGAAAAGAAGAGTATGTTCAGCAGGCGTGGGCGATTGGTGACTCAAACATGAACTCAACATGCTCCAAATCGAGAATGGGCTTCATTTATTCATGGTCTATGTGCCAACTCATTCCCAGCTTTCAGACAATTAAGAAAAAAGAGTTTAAATAAAATTGTCTTTACTTTCATTTCCTATAATTTGAATAAAAAAGTTCAATGTCTACATAATATCTCTCTCTCTCTCTCTCTTTTTCTACCTCTCTCTCTCTCTCGCTCTCTCTCTTTCTATCTTTCTATCTCTCTCTCTCGCTCTCTCTTTTGGCAGGCATCCCCAGTGAGAGCCTCACCTCAGGCGGCTGCTGTTCGTCCAGGGATGACCCAATGTCCTTGAATGTCATTTTAGATTGCCAGCTCGCGATATTCCGAAAGGTCAGCTCCAACCACTGTCCTGCAACGCTCTTCATGGCCTCAATCTGGGGGCCACCCCTGAAGCCGATGTGACCAAAACATCTCCGCGGATGACCTTTGCCTCCCCCAACTGAACTAAGAAACACTCAGCACTGACTTTTCTGAGGCCACTATTCTGTCGCATAGAACATCTTCATTGTACCGTTGAAAGAAACAGCAAGAACCAGCAGGTTAACCAACTCTACCAATTTGTAAAATATAGGAAAAGTGACCTGCAGCGATCACAAAGAAGGTAAAAAGCTGCATAAAGAAACTAGTCTTAGCACAAAAAAGACAGGCAGAAAGATGTCTCCCTGTTCACCAAGGTAGTGATCAGTGCAAATCTGATGACCAACAAAACAACAGCCGCTCATTTGATCTCGCAATAGGCTACTGCCTTGCCTCATTCGGCGAAATACTCATCAAACACAGCATCACAACATAAAAGAATGCTGCTGGGCATTAATTATATTTTTAATCTGTTTATTCATTTCAGATAATTTCGAGCATTGTATGTTTTCCTTCACCTATTTGAGAGGTCATGGTTGTATAGGGTAGTATGTGTTCCATGATCAGAATCTAACTAAAGCTATGGTGGAATACCACACCCGCACTGACCACTCATCATTTGTTATTTGAAGGACTCAATGGAAGGTTCTTCTGTTTCATGGCAGTGCTTCAATACTCAAGCAAATGTTCAAAGCAGATCTCCAAAGGTCAGCCTCACAGATCAACCACTATACTTTTAACACGTGAATGCTTTTTAGTGAATCGGGTGTGAGGAATCCAAACAGAGGTTCCTGGCTGCCTTTTAGTGTGGAGAAAGTTCCGCACATTCATGGGAGCACAGTGAGCTGTAAGTAGGCTTCACCGTGTTTTGAAAAGTGATCTTAGACTCCATCAAGGGTGAACGGACTGCTTTCAGTTCTTGCGTCACATGGTGGTCTGTCCGCAATTTCAGGTGCATTCGGGCAAAATGGGTCTGAACTCTTTACAGCCTGACAATGCGATATCAATGTATGTTTCATTTCAGTGCTCCAAGGTCCGTATTTCAGAGAGTGCTGTGGGGGTGCAACTGCCGTTTGCATCTGCTGTGCACATCCCTGGGGCACTTTGGTATTACAGAAGGGGCCGCAGACGCTTCTGCGGTCCCTTCTGTAATACCAATAGCTGTGGCGCACATAAAGCGCCAGAGATATCGTCAGGGGGCATTTCCTCATTTGCATAGGGGTGTGTCCCATGCAAATGAGGGAATCTCTTTGTCTCTGTGCTTGCGCCGTATTAGAGACGCAAGCGCAGAGGCAAGAAACCCTCAGTAGTCGCACTGACTTTGCGCCATTTAAAAGGTGGCGCACTGTCAGTGCATCCCCTGGGCGCAGCCCTCTGAAGGGGGTAAAATGGGTCCCATGGACCACCCAGACATCCCCTGTTAAAGTGCAGGTGGATTGTCGCCTGCACTGTGAAACCACAGAGCGGCTTAACAGCAGCCGTTCCGTTTTTCACATCAATGCGCTGCCCCCAGGGCAGAGCGAGTTTGTGGCTGTCCAGGAGGCAGCGTATTCCATGTAACAGTGTGCACTGTCCCTGTTTGCGCCCAGTGCACCTGTTTTAAGGTGTGCCGGGCACAAACAGAGAAAGTGTGCCTTACAAGAAAGGTCCCCAGGACACTTACCAGCTCGAACCAATGGTCAGGGTTAAGAAATGGAAGGTTATTAAGGAACAATGTTATTTTTGATTGACCACAACATTGATGTGAAATACAAAAATGAGGTCAGTATTGAAAAAGATTCCCAAATGTTATAATTATGAAGCACCACTAGTTTGTGGTCCAGTGTAAAGAGATTACAGTGTCCCTTACTCATTTCCCACCCAGGACTGCAGTTTCATAACTTGTTTCCCATCCACTGGCATGCACGATCCAGACACTAGCAATGTTTACTTGGTTAGCCGTGGAATGTACAGTTGCTTGTTAATTTGGGTGTCATTGTTGTATGTTCGCAAGTGCACCGTGTGCTGCTCAAAGTTCTGCCAGATGGTACATGTAGATACTGAAAAGCAGCAGTAAGAGGGAGGGCCACGTATGGCACCGTGCTTTGAATCCGTAGGCGCTAGATATGTTAAGGAGTTGCGTTGTCCTTGCGTCACACAAGGTGACTCAAGGCAGCACAATTCCTTTATTGAGTTTTACAAGGCAGCGTCAGGGCAATTTGCACCACCTTGCATGGCTTTGTATAGAAAACGCAGGTGCTTGTGCTATGTTATGTTACGTTAACAGTTTTGAGCTGGGAGGTGAACCATGGGTGGATCATGGACATTCCCATGCATTCACCCATGGATACAACACAATTCTGGATATACCAATGTTTGTAAACCTGGGATCGCATCAAATTGGTATGCCTCCCAAGTGATGGTTTAGTGAGGAGAATAATCATTTACACGCACAGAACGAAAAAACATGTCTCTTTGGGTTATTTTTGTACAGGAAGATATCCCTTCCTGCACAAACACAATCCTGTCCGTAATGCATGCAAACTTGCACTACAGTGCAAGGGTGCCTGCATTGGCGCAAGGCATCACACCCTGTGCCAGCCCAAGGAGAGAGCAGAAATGCTTCATCTCCTTATAAATATGGAGCACTTTTCTGTCTTCCTTTCACGTAATGCAGCACAGCAAATTCCCTTTCTGCATTACGGTACATGCAATAATGCTAAATGTGCCCCTAAGGGTTGATGATTTCAGTGATCTTTTGATACTTTTCGCTTTGACTGAGGAGGAAAGAAGGGGTCCACTCTAGGACAGTTACACATACCTCTCCCATTCTATTACGGTTTTCAATAATAAAGTGCTTTCTTTCAGCCCATCTTTTCTGGTGCTCGACACCAACACTTAGGGTTGATTACGATGGCAGTGAGCTCGCCACCGACAGGCCGTCTGTGGCGGGTTCACCGCCATCGTGAGGTCATTTTCAGCCCGCAATATTATAATGGCGGCTGTACCGTGGCGGTCGGAAACTCTGACTGCCAAGCATCCAACGGGCTCCTTGAGCCCGTGGGTGCAGCGGAGGCCTCCCAATGCCATAAATGGCAGTGATGCCTCCCAGGCACTGCCGTTGGGATAAAGATAGTCTATCCCCGTCAACCTTACAATGGCATTTTCACCCGACATGGAAAGGCTGACGGGGACGGACATTGGGGGCCCGTAGCGGGCCCCTCTTCACCCCAGGCACTTTGGTTTGGGGGTTGGCATGTCCTTGCATCATGTGGCAGGCACCGCATGGTGCTTGCTACGTAGTGAAAGGAAATGTAAACAGTGCCTTTTTTACATTGCGGTGGGTGCTGCAGCCAGCATCATCCACCACAATGCAAAGTATGGCAAGTGCGACCGCCACGGTGGTGGTCACATCCTAATACCCACTGTGGGATCGCTGCCTTGTAGGCGGGCGCTCCCACTCCCCGAGACGATGGCAGACGGACTGGAGTCTGTTTGCCATCGTAATCAGCCCCCTGATTCTGAACAA